>NC_138829.1:65680347-66392548 GCF_965183815.1 Platalea leucorodia | reverse complement strand
GATGTCAGGGTTGCAAGAGAAAGAAAAAACATTTTGTGAAAGATCACCTGATGTCTGTGAAGTGCTTGAAAGAATTAAAGTTAGTAGTGGAAAATAAAGTTGTACATCTAAAGGAGCAAATGACTTCCAGAACGTGACAAAGTTCTTGCCTTTTAAAAAGAAAGAAAGCAGAGACTGGAAATTACTGGAACTAGTGAGGAAACTTGTATTTTACATATTTTTAAAATAAGTCTCATGTAGTTTATATATGTCATGTTTGAGTTTCAATTTTGTATCAGTTCTGCAGTCTCATTTTGTTACACAGTAAAGGAAAAATAATTGCAAAGGCTGTCAGGTATTGTGGAGTAAACTTTATTAATTGCAGAATAATAAGTGGAATTATAGATTACTTCAGTCATAGTAAAATGAAGTGCTTAAAAGGTATTTATTAGGAGATAGTTTGTCAGTGGAAAGTCTCATATACAGAAATGAGGAAGTCGAACTCTTTGTATCTCTGTAACTATCTTGGAGCTAGTTGTAAAATGAAGGCTATAAAGTTTTTGTTTGTTGCTATCTGTATGTCATGAAAGAGCAAATGGTTTCTAAAACGTACAGTCACAAACTGATTATAAAATTCCCAAGGGGAACTCTGATGGGGCTATCATAACTTAAGAATGGAATGGTGAGTCACTGCAGGAGGAATTCATGTAATAATCTTTTCCGGTATTTATAGGACCAGAAGGATAAAATGTCATTTAATTTTATTTGATTAAAAACTACTAGGCAGGAGAGAAAGAGGAAGAAAAAATGAAGCATCTTTCTTTATTTCAGGCATGAAAGATGAATGGAATTTATAAAAAGCGTATTATGAAGCAGTATAGGTCTAGTGATTAATTTCACATCTGATCAATGCTCCAAAATAGTTGTGTTAGTTATCAAATCAAATAATTTTATTATTTAAGGTGATATATTTTTTTAGGTTCTAGATGCAAAAATGATGCTTTTGAGTGGAATAGCTAGATTATGAGGCATCTGTAATGAGCTCTTGCTTGCTAGTTTAGGCATATGTATCTGTGCTGTTCAAAGATTATCCATGGAAGGTCTCTGTTTACCTTAAAAAGTTTTATGCCAAAATGTACTTAATGTAGCCCTTGATTAGGCTTGCTAGGATGCCAAAAATGCTTTAGCCTATTCCAGTAATGCTGGTGATGTAGTATTTTATCCAGTGTATTCAGCCTTGCAGTCACTTCTGCTTGAATCAGAGCCGTGTCCTCTTTTAGGTAGTGCTCCCAATTTAAAGATCACGTTAGTATTGTGTAATGTTTCTTAAAGGTTTGGTTGGTTGGTGTTGGTTTTTTTTTTTGTTTTCAGAAAAGGCAATATAATTTGGTGGAGCATGTGTTTATTCACAGTGAATGCTTGCATGAATTCTTAACTAAAGCTTTTAGGTGCTGTCACAATATTGAGAGCTTGTCACTATGTCATGGTACAATGGCCCTTATCCTTTCTCTTTTTCTCTCCTTTGCACTGCTAGTATTAATTTTCAGTTTGCTTATAAGATCTTCTGTATGGTTCATTAGTATTCAGCATGTATTAGGAAATTAAAAAAAAATCATAAAAGCAGAGGCAGATGCGTGTGAAGAAAGGTGAGACTGTTAAGCGAAATAACAAATATAAATATTCTTGAATGAGCCACAAGATCTTCAAAAATTCATTTGGGGGGAAAAAAAAAAACAAACAGTATTAAATTATTGCTTAAACAGCAAAATTGTCTGGATATACACTTGGCCAAAAAGGTCCCTAACTCATCTTTTCATTTTCTGCTGTTCAAACTTGGTGGAAAAAAGGACCTTCTCCATGGTACGGAAATGTTGGTGAGAGAGGAAGAAAGGATCAAATATGTGTAATACTTTCTAGAGATCACCAAAGAAGAATTAGATGTTGAGAAAAAGAACAGATGTACAAGAAATAAGCAAATTGCTAAACCCATTGATAAAGAAAAAATATTTTCTGGAACTTCACATTACTAGTGAGTTTAAGTGAAATAAAATTACTGTTCTAAACTTTTTTGTTTTAAAGTAGCTGTTTCTAGCACTGCCTATGCCTTCCTTGACTCCTCCTGCCAATATTGTAGGTCTGTTTCAGAACAGGCAATGTTGGAAGTTTTCAAAAATTTTAGTGCTAGATTTCTAGCTATGGTATCAAATAAGAGCATTCCTTTGTTCTTTTTTTTAAACAAACCAAAACAACTAAACACAACACAGATGATGTTAGTCATGTTGATTAAACCTATTTTCTCCAAGAGGAATTATGATGTAATTTAGATTGGTTTGAATTGTTTTGAGTTGCTGCAGAATAAGTGCAATCCTAAATGACGCTTGAGACTGTTGTGACCAAGTTTGAGTGCATTCCTGAGTGGGTTAATCCTATGCAAGGAATAAAAAGGTGTTTTTAATTTTCTGTTGTTCCTTCACATTTTTCTAAAGGAGTTTTTCTACAGAAATAGAAGATAAAAGTGAAACAGTAACAGCACAGTGCAAAAAAAACACCATACTAAATGCACCTTCTATCATAAGAGAGGTTCTCTGAATCTGATTAACAGTGATAATGTGAGAACTTACAGAGAAGATTAATGCTTTCAGTAGCTTGGAGTTTTTAAATGTGTGCAAGTATTTTCAAAACCTAGCAAATTGCTGTGGCTAGTTGTTTCAAATAATACCTACACTTTCTGACTGTTTCAGTTTTGTGCTTATCAAATTGGTTTTAGTGAATATACTTTTGTTTTTGTTATGGCAGAAGATAAATCAGAATGCTTAAATAGATTGTGGGAGCATTTATACAGCATGGATATTATATCCTCTGTAACATAACTTTGTCTTATACATGCTCCTTACAAAAAAAATAATATTCTGTGTCAGTTCTCTTTCTTCATATGAATGGTGCAATTTAATATTGGAAGATGAGCCAACTAATTTTTTTTTTTCCTCCATGAACTTCGTAAAACATTATAGGAAAGTTCTGCTTCTACAGCATAGGCTTAGGAAGCATCATGGTATAACACACAGAAATTAAATCATGACAACCTAAAGGTCATAAAGGATCATAATTTTCACTTACTTTTAGCCACAGTAGAGTTGGATTATTAGTTTCATAAATATTCAGTTTTATTATTATGGGACTTCCATTTAAAAAACCTTTATGTGTTCTAAAAACTGTGTCTGAAAAAATGTTTGGGTCTTTCTTCAATCTGTTCTTCACTGCTTTTGAATTTCCATTTTTATCCAAAGGGACTTTGTGGTTGAATCTGAATTCTTTCAAGGGATAAGTTACAAAATTGCCCTTAAAACATGCTTGGCTTTGGAGTGTATAATTATTGTAAATAAGTTTAGTTCACATTAATTTTTATTGAATATGGTTGCACTTGATAAGAGGTCTTCAAAAACTGTTTCATATCCAAAAATAATTTCAGAAGTGGAAAAAAAAAAAACCCAACCAGGTACTCATATTGAAAGATATGAGAATCTGTTCTTCTCGTTTAGTTTAGCTTGCATGGAGTCTGATATTCTTCAGTCAACAGAGGTCAGTTAAGTCAACGGAGAGGAAAGGGTTATGGGAATTCAGAGATACAGAAACTAGAGAAGATGTTGTTCAGTTGCATTTCTACTTTGGTTTAAATACACTGTCATAAAACAATAAAAAAAACCCCAAAACCGTCTCTTTCTAAACACCAGTATGTTTTGCCTAGAGTATAGAATTATAGATACTTTCTTAGTAATTGGAAAAGGAAATATTTCCTAAGTGGAATTGCAGTCATGCAACCTCTGCATGGCTAAGTGAAGAGCCAGTTATTTCTGTCAGCAAAATAGTTCTTGATGTTTAAGCAGTTTAGTACCAGTGTTGTCAAGCCAAAGGAGGAAGGCGCATGGGACAGCTTCTAGAAACAGTACTGCTGTTTTACAGAGAAAAAAGACTTAAACCAGCATTAAGTTCTAGCTAATTTTCTTCAGTTTCTCCTGTTAGAATCACATAGCCCAACCCGCCTCAGTTCAAGGTGGTTGACTGTGTCCCAAGTCACTGTTTCTTAGGACAGTCTCTGGAGCAAAGCCTCCTGGTCAGCCTGTTGGTCAAATGGACTCTGACTACAGAAACTTCTGCAGGGTTCACCTCTCAAGAGTCTTATCGCAGCTACCCTTCTGCTTCTTCCTTCCTTTCTCCTGTTGGGACCTGCTGCACACCAGTTGCTCTGTCTCCCCTCTTTGCTGGCAAACCATGTGCTCCAGATGTTCTCCTCCGTGATGTGGCTGGGAGTTAACCAGCCTTTTGAAGTCACCTCATCTCTGTGTGAAATGTGATGACCCCATGACCCTTCTCAAGTATGAGATAGAAAGTCTTTTTTATTTTTTTGGGGACATTTTTGATGGCAGGAATATGAAATTTCCATTTATTTTCAGGAACTTTGAGTTCTGAGAAACTTGCTAGAGGAATTTCAATGCCCAGTTTTACGCAACTTGTGCTGAATCTGTACCTATGTCTGTTTTAGTCAGAGTGCATTCAAAGTTCCTTGAATGTGTCTTCAGTTTTAGTCTGGAAGATTGGAGAGGATGGATGTGTCTGCCTGGTATTACTAAAAATCTTCCAGTCTTAGTTTGTGTATCCAAAAAATGGACATGGTATATGTTCATGGGCAGTAAGTATTCCTCAGAAGTAAGGAAATACAGATTGTTTATCAAAAGGTCGAAAGGTGTAACTTAAGCCCATAGAGCACATCAGCGATTGAAATGGGATTGTTGTTAAGGTGGCTATTCCTATGCTGTGCTACATCTAATTAACACATGTAATGATGGTAGAGAAGATACAGCAGGACTGGGCTTCAGCGTGCCTTAGTAACCTAAATAAATAGCTTTGTCCTTGCACAGTGAACCCAAAATCAATCGTACTGTGTCTTGAAAACTTACATTTTCTGTGCTCGTTAGATTAGTCCCAGTCAGGATATATATGTGCCTGTGCTGCCATCACACTTTGATCTGTGATATAAAACTATGATAGTGTAATTTTTTTAATTGATACACAAATGCATTAACCTTCCTTTTAGACACATCCTTACAAAGCAGATAGTGCTCATTGCTCCTATAGTCCCATGTCCTATCTATCTTTGTATGCCTCAAATTGAGCAAGTCCAAACAAAGCTGTCAAGCAAGTGGCTTTCCTCTAAACTCAGAATGTAAAGAAATGGCAAGAGTATGAAGCTGCAGTTGGTTGTACCAAATGATTGTCCTTTTGTTCTGGAAGGATTGGCAGAGGAGTCACAACCCCTAAAAAGATTATTCTGACATGATTGCCATTCTGCACGAAATATTTTCAAAAAGGCATTGTGACTATATTGAATGGTATGTTTTCCTCCAGCATATGAGAGAGATTAGCAAAATAAGCTTTAAATCAACAATTCGTTTATCACTTTTCTATTCTAAGGTAATGATGTTGTCTTTCTTACTCAACAGCGTTTCCTTGATATGACATTTGGAGCCGGAGGTCATACTACAGCTCTGCTAGACAAAGCCGACGACATTACAATATATGCACTAGACAGGGACCCCACAGCTTATAAAATAGCTCAGCAGCTTTCAGAATCATACCCGTAAGTTGTCTTCTCCTGTCTTAAATGTGGTCGAGATAAGGTTGATACTGTGGTATTCGATACACAATTTAATATATTTTTATAGTTTTAATGTATTGTTTTTAATGGCTTGTTGTAGAATAACATTATATGGTGTATGTACCCCATTAAATAGGAGATCCAATTCAATTTATTTATGAGTAATTGCATGCAAGTTCTTCTGAGGCTTTTTGGACTTAAATGAATATTCTGTACTTTGGTAATTTTGAGTATGAATCAAGTAGCCAATTTTATATTTAAAAATTGATTTTAAAAAAGATTCATGTGCTGTGCTTTGAAATGATTCTGATCCAGAGTTGTACAAAAACGTACACTTTGTGGTAAATATTTCACAAAAAAGGATGGAATAATATACTTTAATGAGGTGATTTAAATATGGCTTATGAATATTTTGATTTTGTAAAAAAAAAAAAAATTGTAATTCAGTATTAGGATTGCTAAATATTTTGCCACTGGCTTCAGAAACTACTAAACAATTTAATAAGCTACTATTTCTGTGTACAGCTCGTGCTTGAATTTTCTTTTTAAATAGAGTGCTAAATTTGCTAAAGGAACAATTGCTAAATGCAAACTTCCAGGTTTTTTTAGTTATACAAATTTCTTGTTCCTTTATTTTATTCAAGAAACAGCCCAGTCAGAGTACGAGTACCTTCATGTAAAAGTGTGCAATATGTAGTGTTGAATATGAGCTTTTCAGAAAGTGCTATTGTTTAAATTGGGCCAAGGAGAAAAAATATGTAGATACAAAATTAAATAATATGAAATAATTAATGCTTAGGAAACTAGGAACAAGAGGACACTTACTCTGATGTTTTCAACATAACAGTATTAAAAGAGCTTTTACATGAGGAAAAGTAGATCTTTCCAATAAGAAGAAAACTGGAAGAGGCAGATAAAGAAACACCTGGTTATTCAGTCATGTTTCCCCACATATAGAAACTGGGGGAGTTGGCCGGGTGGCAGCAATCGCTTCTTGGGGACAGGCTGGGCATCAGTCAGCAGGTAGTGAGCAATTGTACAGTGTATCACTTGCTTTGTATATTATTATTGTATTATTATTATTTGGTATTATTATTATTATTACTATTATTACTATTATTATTACTCTATTTTATTTTACTTCAATTATTAAACTGTTTGTATCTCAACCCACAAGTTTTCTCCCTTTTACCCTTCCGATTCTTTCCCCCATCCCACCGGTGGGGGGAGTGAGCAAGTGGCTGTGTGGTGCTTGGTTGCTGGCTGGGGTTAAACCATGACACACATAAAAAGGAGTTCTAAGACAGCAATAGTATTCAAGCAATGCAGAAGGTGTTCCTCACATTTTCTAAAAGAAATGGCTAAACTGTGCATTCCTTTCTTCAAGTGCCATTGTCAGAGGCCCAGTGGGGAAAAATGCAAGCATGTGACAAGAAAGCATAGCTCCGTTTCTAGTCATCCTACTCTGTAAGATCACTTAAATATATTTCTCTACAATTTCAGTTCTTTGTGGGCTGCAGTGACATGCAGTGTATACTTACAAATTTGTGGAATTCCTCTCTCAACTGTTATTTCTCCAGAGAATGCTCTTTTTGACAGAATAGTGCGGAGAATATTGGCAAGGAAAGTTCATTTTCTTTTAAACTAAGCCTGCAAACTCCACCAGATGTCATTGGAGTTGTAAAGCCTTCTGTTCTTTGTGTCATAGGAAAAAAATAGACATAGTCCAAATTAAAGCTAATCTTGTATCTAATAAAAGTTTTCAGAAACGTTCACATAGCACAAGACAATGACGAACAGTCCTCTGATTCAATATGTGTTTATTCGTAAAGTATCCTATGCAAACCTGGGTGTGAAGGAAGTTTATTTTCCAGGTAGATGAAGAGATTTTACAAGTGTTGGATGTTGTTCTGCCAATGATTGATGTTGTTAATTTTCTGCTTCCTTATGTTTGTGAAAAGATGAGCTTTAGTCAATATAGTGTTACAGTTAACTTACTATAGCTATATAAACAAAGGGGGGTCTCCTAGTTCCTATTTTTGTTCGTAAAATCATATAAATTTAGTTGCTTGGACTCCAGACATAGCGTTGTCCACCTTTACAGATGCAAGTTATCATTAGAATGAAGCGGATTCTTAACTAACGTAGTGTTAAGTTGTTAGAGAAAAGTCTTAATCACTGAAAGATGACTGCATGACACTTGAATATGTGTTGTAAGATACAGAGCAGTATTCTTATTTGGTTTTATGGTTTCCCCTGTGGGTCCTTTTTCAGAAGGTAAATATATCTTTTTTTCATAATAGTTTATGTTGAAAATTAAGGTAGAAGAATATTCATATATGGTATATGTGCTCATTATTAATCTGCTTTCCCTGGGAAGTCAGTTGCATAGAGCATTGTTAAATTAAAAGGGGGAAAGGGGAGGTGTAAGTGTATAATTTTTAAATAACAGGTAAAGCTAGTGTTTGCTTACAAATCAATTTTATAAGTATAAATGATTTACTTACGAGATAGGAAGCTTTCATAACTGGAATTTTTTGCTTTCAGTAGTGATTAGAAGATGGTTGATCTAATATTACGAGGTTTTATTGTCCATTTTCTGCACTGCATTAGAAATAAATCTTTTATCCTAATTTTATCAGTTTAATTCAAATCTGTGTTGGCATCAAAAGCTCAGGGAATTCATCCAGTTGACGTCTTTATCTGGTCAGGTCTGCTGTCAGGCGAAATAGGTCCCTGGTTCCCCAGTAGTTGTGCCATCTTAAAAATGGCAATGGCAGCACGCAGTTGCAAGCTGAGAGAAACATAGGGCTGTCCCTTCTGTAAGAAGCACAGCTGTAGATACAACTGACTGAAGAACTGCAGCAGAGGAGTATAAACTTCTCCATTGTTTCTCTGTTCTAGGGGTTTTTTCACCTCTTCTGTTTAACATTGCTGTTCTGGGAGAGGTTATTTGACCTGCTGAAGTGCTTCCCTTCCTTTGGAGGTCATGGCACAAGGAGGGGAAAAAGGCTGTTGTGCAACCATAACCAGTGAAATCTGATAGCCACTGTGTCTGAAATTGTGAATGCAGTGGGCAAATTGAAAGTCTTACATCGATTGAATTTTCTGTTGCCGTTTTGTTTCTACTTAAAACAGAATATTGTACTTGTTTAATTGGGGATGTTAATAAATTCCAGCATATCAACTACATGACTGATCTTGAGTCTTGCAGTAGTATTTGCAGTAGTCCATCCTACTATAAAAAACTTCAATTCTAAATATTCAGTGTTAATTGCTATTGCTTATTCTGGTTAGGTAACATTAATAATCTTAGTAAAATCATAGAGTTCCAACTGTTACTCACTATGAGGCTTCATTTTTTAAGCATCCTGTATCTTAAGTCACAGAGTTACAAGATTAAAGCTCAAGTTGCAGAAATATGCCCAAAGATATGGTTGGAAGAGGACAGAAGTATGGCTAAATTAGGGCATTTTTCTGTATTCAGAACGAATAAATGAAGTCCTCCTTATAGTTAGCTAAAAGACAGCTGGAGTAATAAGTCACTGAATGAGAACACTCAGGAAAAATACATTTGATGTTTGTATTTTAAATGTGTCTCTGCTTTTTGGTAGTGATTTTGTCAGAACTAAAATCTTGAAGAGGGTAGAGTTCCAACTGCAATCCTCGCATTCATTTAGCCTCTCTGCTTATTATTTTTATTTTTTAAAATATGTAGTGCTGCCTTAATAAGGAGAAAATGGGTCAGGGCCTGTTAGATATTCAGTGTGTGGGTGGGAATCCTTTGACGTGCTTTCTGGGGAAGCCTCTAACTTGGGAATTGCTGCTGAGAATCCAGGAGACCAAGATAAAATTCAGTCAGTAGCAATATATATTACAAGTAAACCCTTTCACGCCCACTGAAAGGGAGAGGTTAGAGAGGTGACCAAAATCTGGCAATTAACCAAAATCTGGCAATTAACCAAAATCTGGCAATTAACCAAAATCATTGCAGGCTTTTAAGTATGAGAAACCTACGCAAAGCCTACACAGAGGAGACAATATGTTCCTTTGTATTGGGTTTGTGTGGCAAGGTTTTGGTAGCGGAGGGGCTACAGGGGTGGCTTTCTGCGAGAAGCTGCTAGAAGCTTCCCCCGTGTCCGATAGAGCCAATGCCAACCGGCTCCTAGAGGGACCTGCCTAAACTAAAACTGCCTAAAACTACCATTTTATTGTAGTTCTAAAGTAATTTTGAGGTGATGGTGCTTGTGGATTTTGTTTTCAGGTTTATGTTAAGTTTACAGAAAAAGTGGGATAGAACCATCTGATGCGCGTTGTATGTTCTGGGGAAAATACAATGTATTTTGTTCAGTTCTAGAGAAGACAGAACTTCTTTCTTCAGTTGCAATAAGCTTATTTTAAGTGCTTGTGAGTTGTAGCTGAGTGTGTAATATATTGATGCTTTTGCTATATGTTATTTATATAGGCTACTATTTAACTTTTGACTGTAGTGCACAAGGGATACAATTAACAGTGTGCAATTGAGGCGCATTCATTATAATGATGCCTTGACTATATATAAGCAAGTTAATTAGTTACTTATAGCTTTATTTCTTTCTAAAGAATTCTCTGTGTATGTCAACATCTGGCTGCCTCTCAAATTCAGGCAACATAGATAAATGAGTTGTCTTAAATACGAGATGGAAAAATGCAATTGAGAGCACTAAAAAGACCTTTAAACGCCATTATATTAAAATAGTGCTCTTCTGTCATTTATTTTGTTCCCCAAAAGGTTTATTTGGGTAACAAACCCAAATGCATTTCCTTATAAAAACATAAGGAATAAAAATTCTTTCTCTTGTTGCTGAAGTTCCAGCTGTGGGGTTTCAGAATGACTAGAAACCTTTGCTTGCTTCCATATATACAATGTGATCCTTCAATACATCGAGTTCCTGGTTCAAATGTAGGCCCAATTCAGAGTTACCCTGATATACAGAACACGTGCAACAGTCTACTTTTAACAGTTTGTTTTTCTTCGCTTTTTACAGTGTTTTATTACTTGGCCCTTTAGTGCTTTCTTAAAACGTTGTCAGTTTGAGTGTCAGTCTTCTCTGACGTAGCATAATTATAGATGTTTCACTACCAACATCACATCACTTGAAACTGCAATTAAATCTTTTGTGTGCGTGCTTCTTAATTTTCTTTTCTTTGCAGACATGATGACTGTGTTTTAGTTCATTATATGGGCTGCAACATCTTTATCATACACAGACTGCAGTCTAATAATTTCAAGTTCAGAAAGTGTTTCTATTACATCAGTATTGCTGGGACAGATAAACTCCTTCTCAGTGGTCCTATAAGAACTCAATATAAAGTATCAAACCCTGTATCCAAAACTGGCCAGTGACATTGGGATGTACCATAGCAAAAATGAAAATAAATTGGTAGAAGAAACCAGAATCGTGTAATCCCACTTTTTAAAAAGAGAAGTGCTAGTTTTCCCTCTTCCTGTAAATATTCCCTAAATCCAAGTAAAGGAGGAGAACAGGTTGCCTGATTGAAAGGAAAATTTCTTGGCAGAGAAAGGAAGTCCAGTTCCTTGTAAGCTTTACGAAGACAATATCTCTTCATTTTGAAGTACACGATACAACAATTTCTTCATGGGAGAGAGTGGTTAGGCATTGGAACAGACTGCCCAGGGAAGTGGTACGATCACAGTCCCTGGAGGCATTCAAAAAACGTGTGGATGTGGTGCTTAGGAACATGGTTTAGAGATGGACCAGGCAGTTAGGTTAACAGGTTGGACTCAGGGATCTCAGAGGTCCTTTCCAACCTTAACGATTCTATGATTCTATACCCAGTAGTAAATGATACTGAAAAAGAAGAGTGGGGAACTCTTCTTTTCCTGCCAGGTTTGGTATTAAAAAAAAAAAAAAAATCAACTCATGGAAAAAATTTTTACAATCATTTCCATAAAAAGCACAAGGGTCGACCCGAAGCTTGTGAAGATTGAATGAGTTGGATGCAACAGTTTGTCTAAATATCTTAAGATCTTTCCCCTGCAATTTCAGTAGTGTCTGTGTGTGACTCAGTTGAAAGTGTATTTATCCACAGTCTTTACGATATAAAAGTTCTGTTTTGCTTTTTTGGGGGGGGGGGGGGGGGGGGAAGCCTAAGGGGAAGCAAGTTTGTGAGTTATCTGAAGTAAGGCAAAATTGTTTCTAGAATAAGCAAGTTGTCCAGCAGGCTGTACTAAGCGTACCTTTGACAGAGTAGTGTTTTACTGTGGCTTCCAGCATGTTTATTCTTTTCCTCAGAGGTAGATGTGAAAAAGCTTGTACACCACACCTCACAGCATGGGTGTGTGTGTGTGAAAGTGTGAGTGGCCACTGCATCCATGTATATGGGAAAGGCTGAATGGTGTCCTAAACTGAGAATTTTTCTCAGTGCCAATATTGCCCATGCAGTGGGTCTTAAAACTGGTATTTAGTTCCAGTGGCGGGCATTGTTATCTATTGTATGCATGGGAAGCCAGAAAACAGCTCTTACTTACAGTACATAGTAAGGGCAGGAAAGATTGCACTTTATATTGACTGAAGCAGGTTAATATGTATGTTTGGAAGGCTGAGGCAGAGCTTTTTATGCTCAAGGTATAGGATGTTAAGGATTGATGAGCTGATGAACGTGGTGTCAACATCTTGTATCTCTCCATTACACAATTCTTTTAGCACTGTGTCATACCAGAATTTTAATACTGAATGACAAGGAAAAGCTCTCTATCTCCTGAATTTAAACACTATAAATTTATCAAAATCACTTCAGAGCTCTAACTTTTTCTGCCTCAGTTGCAACCATATACTGTCCTGACCTGACTCTTGCTTAACTTGCGAGATCTGTCTAGCTCATGCATTGAGGTGGAATGGCTACAGGCCATTTCCAACATTAGTAGGTAAGTTTAGATTTCATGTGCTGGTTACATAAAAGAGAAGTCCTTATTTGCACTGTTTAGATCTTAAAGGAGTAAGGTGTCTTTTAAGAACATAGCTATGCCCAAATACTGCACCTATATATACAATGGCACTAGTTTCAAGGCACGTGGTTATGTAGACATTCCCACTAAAGCTTTTATTTAGCAATAGAAACATTTGGAGAATGATTAAATACTAATCAGTCTACCAAGACTCACTCTATTTACAAGATTCTATTAATCTTTTTAACGCTATATATATTTCTTTTATTTTGGCAAAATTATCTGATAGTTATATTAATTATTAAAATTATTTTCAATGCCATGTCATAAATTCAGGGATTTGTCTTTGTTTTCATACAAAACATCTTGTGCCAGTGCTAGATTAATGCAATTTCCAGTCAAATGAGTCAGGACAGCCCTTTTATATGCTGCTGGTTTAGGAAAACAAATTGCTGCCATTTTGATCTGAGTAGTCTTGAGAGAAGCTGCATTGCCATATTATTTTAGTAGGAAAATCTTAGAGAGATGTTGGCCAGTCGAAGCTCTGAAGGAAGGTTTGCAAGCGTTAGGTTTAAAACAATGAACTGTTTTATCTCCATGTTTTTTTCTGTTACAGTTAGCGAGTCATTTTACATTTCAATATTAAGTGAAAATTAGTTTTGTGAATAATTGATATTTATCAATTTGGATGGTAGTTTTGGTTTTGGCAAGTTCTCCCACAATATCAAAATCATTCCCATTGGAAAGGAACTTAGGATGTTATCTAGTCCAGCCTCATGCTTCAGGCAGGTTCAATAGGAACAATTTTAGACTGTAGATTGTAACCTGATGCGAGTGGGTGGTCTTGAATTTTTCTAAGGCATAATAGGATTCTAAAATACATTGACTTTCTGATCTTATTGCGCTATAGTGCTGTAGCATTAAATGGTAAATTTGTGCAGCGCTATTCTCTAGCAGGCAGTAGTGAGTATCCTATGGTGGCCCCTGGAGTCATATCCTATGTGATAGTATTTTATATTGATTTATATTGTTTACAGAATTTAAATTAAAATCAAGAGATGCATCATATTGTTATCTCCTTCAAACTTTCTGTTGAGTGGATCCTCATCCAAAGCGTAGAGGAAATGATTCTGCTTCTATGATTTATTCCTACTTCCCTTTATTCGTTTTCGTACTCTCTGTTCTAGATATTGCTACGTCAGGGCGGTCAATATGATCATCTACACATGTATCTGAATCATCTTAGACATTTTTAGCCAACAGAAGTATAGGCCAAGCAGCTTAATTACTTTCCAGCCTGAGCCACTACAACTTTTAGACCACAGATAGTGATAAAGAAACGAAGAAACATTCTGTTGAATGTTCGGTTTTCTTCCATCGCAGTTTTTCATCAGTGTTTCTAGGAATACTATAAAATGCTAACTGTTCTTACAGAATGAGAGGACCTTTATTTCTTGAGTTGATGAAGAGGGATAAGAAGCTTCTGAAATAATTTAAAACTAACAAAAAAACCCTCTAGGTATTGGTTAAGGACATGGAGCTGAATGTGAGTGATTCGAATTTCTCTTCAGTACAAATGTCCAGATCCTTAATTTATTTCTAAGGACATTGTATATACTTGCTAGCTCAACTTCATATAGAATACAGTGCCAAGTGTTACTTTAACCAGCAGTAGTTTAAGACGTCCATTATATTGTTTTTTTTTTATTCATCTATATCAGTGTGCTATAAAAGTGCTCAGAACATCTTTAAAGTTTAATGTTATAGCTCTTAAACACAGAGTGTTTCTGAGGACAGTTCTGTGCAGCTTAATTTGGGTTGTATTTTTTTTCTAAAAGGAAAAAAGACTTTATTTTTTTAAAGTAAATAATTATGATGCAGAAATAATCTTTCAACTTACATGATCCATAAAGGAGACATTGACTTTTCCTTTCAGCCAGTCTTCTGTTATGTTGGTTTTGATCAGAAAGTTCCTTATAGATGTTTAGATAATTTAGGTACTTTTATATTACTTTTGTGACCACTTCATTACTGAAACGTACGTAAAACATTTTCTGTTTGTTGAACATAAATTCTAATTAAAAACATTTTAAAATGTATGTGTCAAAAAAAAATATTTAGAGATGTCCTTTATAAACATTTAAAGCATTTTTTTGTAGCTGAACAGTTGAGTTCCGGGCATAGTTTTGTTAGAGTAACAAACCAGTTTGGTGTCTATAAAAGTAATTAGCATTTCATAAAGGAAACCAATAGAGTACTCCTTTCAGTTGTTTTTTTTTTTAAATTTTTTTCATAACAGCAAGACTCAAGATGGTGCTTTTTTCAATGAAAGGGAGGAAAGGAAGAGAAGAGAATATAAGTTGTAATCTGAAGGTTTTTTTGCACCTGATAGCTAGTTGTCTACAGATCTTTGTCATATTGAGAAGACTGTATCTTCATATTTCTCAGCAACAGTTAGTATTTAGCTTGCTCTTTGTCAAGAGCTGTATATTTAGCTTATTTTTGTTCACTTCTACAACAGAAAGCATCGAGGCAGTCTGCAAAAAACAAAAGGACATAAACTGTACTGAAATACTCCTCCTTGTATCAGACAATAAAGGCAAAAGTCTATTTCATCAGTACATAGATTATAATTTTTGAGAGTAGAACATTCCAGCATTTTCTTATGAAGATGGAGATGATATAAATCTATGGACAAAAGGGTGCTTGTCACTTACTAAGAGAAGGTCAAGACTGATCAGTATTTAAGCTAAACATGTTGTTTACTAAGTAACTAAAACAAAAAAAAGCCGATAGTCTCTGATTCATAATTTTATTTCTTCAAATTTGATAAAAATGAAAACAGGTAACTAAATGAAAATACTTGTCAACACATTTTTGTATCAGTATTGAGCTTCACACTTAGCTCAGTATGAAATACACAAATAGAGAGAGAAATTGTTTGAGTTCAGATTATTTTTCTGATTGAGCCATACTTCAAATACTATTATTCTTATCTTAGATACATTAGGATTATGTATATAAGTGCATAGACCATAAAAATGAATTACTTTGAGTTTGACTACGTAATTCTACTTTTTTCTTGTCATAATAATAAACATCATTTGCATTTTAATTTGATTTTGGCCGTTGTGACTCAGCTGTGCCAAGTGTTGTGCAGAATATTCAAAGGACTGAAAGTAAAATCAGACAGTTAATTGCTGGCTTTGTGTTTGGATGCCTGAAAAATACAGCAACTTGGCTTGATCAAGCAACAGAGATTTGAATAGAGATATTTCAGAGAATTTCTGGGTAAAACCTCGATGGAGAAAACGTCTAACTTGGAAGTTACCTGTGGCCTTGTCACCACTGGATGGTGCAAGTGTTTGAGACCAATATTGACTAGTAAGTGGCCTTAACTTTTGAAGCACACAGATTTATAAGAAATAATACAAATGTCATGTCTCAACAGCAGAAACAATCTGTAATATTGCTGTCATTTACTATTCAGTCTTACATTGATCAAGAGAAGTTAGAGCCTGATGAAACTTAAATTTTGAAATGTAAGTCAGGAAAACAGAACCAAATTCTTTCTGGTAATGATGTCCAGATTGGCTGTTCAGCTTCAACGTGATCTGTGCTGCCTGTTAGGCTGGGAAGGGAAAGAGGAGGATAAGCAGCACTCCCTTCCCCCAAGCCATTGCGTCTTTATCTCTGGGAAAGCACCCTTTTTTTTTTTTTTTTTTATTCCAATGATTACATGGGGACCAGAAAACCTGCACCTTTGCCCCTTGAAAGAAACTAAGAACCAATTCCTGTGAAACTGCGAGAGTAGCTGTTAAAATGCCAGCTCTTCTGTTACCAGGGAAGGCTTAATCCACTTCTGCATTGTCTCTTCCCACCCTTTCCGAAGACATGTGCTGCATGTGATCATCTTTTCCATCAGTTTAAGGAAGTAGTTCATCCTCCTTCATCTCATTCATGACTACTAGCTGTTCCTAATGAACAGACTGATTTGTTGCAAATGACAAGGCAAGAATCTCATTCAGTTGACTGAGCATCAGAATGAATTTTGATTCCTTGCAATGCAGTCTAGGTTAAGGTGGAGCGACGTGTGGCTGTCCAAGTATGGAGCAGAAGAGCATGCGTACATGAATTCAACCCTTCCCACAGTCTGCGTTTCTCAAAAGAAGTGGGATGTTAACACTTGGTGAGCCCAATATTAAGATATGACCTTCTGGCACTTAGTAATATTTAATCCAAGAACTAATGTTGTATGAAATTATGCTGGTACCTTTTCATCTTCTAAAATGACCAAAAACGAACCCACAAAAAATTCTGTGTCACAACAGAATTGAATGTGCAGCTTGCTACTTTTCCAACTAGCAGGACTAAAAATGTGTGCCCATTTTGAATAATCAGTGCTGTCACTTTGTGAAACTTCATGCTGCAGGAAAGCTCATTTCACCTAGAGGGAATATGGAGAGTGTTGTGGATATTGGCCCCAAGAGTATAAAGGGCAACTTCTTAGTTGAAGCAAACAAAAAGTTCTATGTATAGCGTGAAATTTTCTTCTTATGCAGAGAGTTATTGTTTCCAAGATGAATCTATTACGTGTCAAAACTCGAAGTTAAGGAAAGACTGAGTATGAAAGTTAATGATAGTGTGGTATTCTTTATCATGGTAATGAGGGGAACCTGACAAATGGGATTATTTTTACAGTATGTTTAACGTAGGATTTTTGTATTGTGGTTTATGATTTGTGTTGTATGAACAATCTCATTTCTGCATGTTTGGAAAGCACACTGTGCCATGGAAAAAATTTTAGATTTCTGAAAATAACATGCGTAATTAAAATATTTTTCTCTTTTGCCTTCAAAATAACCTTTTTATCAACATCCAAATAGATTAACAATAGTATTAACTAAAATGACTGGTAATAGTGAGAAATTATACGACCAATCATGAAACTGTTGACCAGTCTTTGATCTGTTTTTAATATTTCTTTACAGTACAAAGTAGATGAGACCTTTCACATCGTTCTTGAGATAGAGAATTTCCATATTGCTGTTTGCATGTATTTGTAGTACTACAGGTTTGTGGGCAATTTAGTGGAATAAGCAGCAGGTATGGAAGATGCTGGTATTCTTGGTCTCATCTGTTCATTTGTTTTGCATAGTCCTGTACCTGATGGACAGGGCATCAAAGCTATGTCCAAAGGAAACCTTGAATTCTGTTTCTTTGGATATTTTGCAGATAACAAATGGACTGAAAAAGAAGCTGCTATAGGCTTTTGATATTAATTTGATGTCCTTTTTCATAGCCGTTTGCTTGAGACACTAGTTTATTATAAATTCAGATATATTGCAGCAAGAAATATGAATAAAACAAAATTGTACTGAATTCTAAAACCTTTTTAAAATTCTATACTTCTTTTTCTGTGCAATGATTTCATGGCTCAAAGACCTTTATCTTACTAAGGCTAGAAACAAGAACTGAATCTCATTGTATAATAAGGGGAACTTCTCAAAGGGACGTGTTTCCATTTTTAATTCTCATAGTTAATAAGATATTAAACACTGAGAAATAGAAGTGTGCAGAACTAAAAATGTTTTGTCCTCTCCTCTCTCCAAGTGTAACCTCAGAAAGGAAAGTCAATATTTGGGTGCCAGTCTGGAAGCTTCTCAATGAGTCAGTGTTGCAAGTTTATTAGAAAGAGATTAATATGTAATAAAATTATGGTTCACAAAAATGCATTTATCCCTTCATTCTGCAGCCACATATGTAGTGTACACACTGTAATTACTGAACCTTACTTAAGTTTTCAACTCAAAATTACATTCCTCTGGCAGGGCTTTCCCTCTGGAAGGAAGCTCTTCTCTCCTGTTAGACTTCAGATGCAAGTCACACGTTGATCCATTGTACCAATAGCCTTCGAATCCAGCTTTTTGCTCATACGTTCAGTTTGTGCCTTTCATTTTGGCTATAAAGGTAATAGAGGAAAAAAATCAAAATTAAAATCAAATTAAATCTACTGTTTACCTGTTATCTACGGAGCCAGTTACTTTGTCTCAGAAAGCAATTAGGTTGGTCGGGAGTGTTTTTCCTTCAATAAATCTATGTTGTCTGTTCTCATCTTGCTCTCCAGATGCTGGGGAATGGTTTCCATGAGGACTTACTGTGTAATTTCCACAGTGATGAAGGTGTGGTCTGCCAGCCTGTAGTTCTCTGGACGATCCTTCCTGATGGTTTTTTGAGGCTATCATGGCACTGACCTTTTTCCAGTCATCAGGGATCCGATCACCACAATGTCTTAAAGCTGACAGAGTGGGTTCATGATAGCATCAGCCAGCTGTCTCGACACTTTCAGATATGCGTCATCTGATCCCTTAGCCTTGTACGTGTCCAGCTGCTGTATGTGACCATCTTGCTTGGTCCTCCTGTACCGTGCTGTTGGCATGTTTCCCTCCTAGTCTTTGATAGTGGGCACTTGAAGCAGATTTGGCCAGTAAATACTTAGGCAAAGGTTTTTACTACCTCAGCCTTTTCAGTGAAACTTATTGCTAGGTCACCTGTGCCATTCTCCAGTCTTCTGTGTCTTCATGACGTATCCCTTCCCAGTTTTAGCATCGGACAGATTTAGGTGTTCCTAATTCTAGCCCAGTGCAATCCAGCTCAGGATTTCTGGCTTTATACTCCCTGGTAGCTTGTCCTGCTTCTCTCTCTTGGCATTCCTTTTCTTGGCATTGTCAGGATTTCCCTGTTTAGCTAAGCTGGCCTCTTGCTGTGGCAGCTTTTTTTTTTTTTTCTTCTTTCTTTCTTTCCTCTCTTTCAGATGGGGATGGATTGCCTTGCACTTTACAGAGATTGCTCATGGGAATTGACCCATTGTCCTGAGTTCCTTTGTGTGTCAGGAGAACCTCCCAAGGCCTCCTGCTTACCCGTTTCCTAAACAGGCTGAGGTCTTTCCTGAATCCTGAGATTTCTTGTCTGCTGCTTGTCTTTCTCACTGCCATCAGGATCATGAGTAGTTTTGCCTAAAGTCTTAGATTGCAGAATAGCACTGTCTAGCCATTGATCTAGGATATCAGTGTTAAAAAGTATTTTTAGACAATTTTATTCCTTCCATGAAGAATAACCTGTTAATGCACCATTCAC
The DNA here is from genome assembly GCF_965183815.1 of Platalea leucorodia. Taxonomy (NCBI): domain Eukaryota; kingdom Metazoa; phylum Chordata; class Aves; order Pelecaniformes; family Threskiornithidae; genus Platalea; species Platalea leucorodia. The sequence continues at coordinate 66,372,830 of NC_138829.1, read as the reverse complement.
TGTCATTCCTCCAAAACCTCTGAGGCTATCTCAGGAGCTGAGACACCTGAAGTCAAATATTGTTGGAATGCTTCCTTCTGGTACCAAAAGGTTTTTACCAATTCCCTATTTTTGTTAGTATGGGGATTGTATAGTTTACTACAAGTATTGCTCTTGGCGCTATATGAAAATGGCCCAGAACTCTCTTACTACATAAACATACAGCCTTTGTCCAATTTTCATGTCCTTCTACATTTGTTGTAGTCTTTTTTTTTTTGTCTTTTTTTTTTTTTTCCTCCTTACAGGAAACTTTACTGTAAGAGTATGGATTCCCATAAAGCAATTAAATGTGAGGATGCAGATCGTATCTTAATAAATATGTGGAAGACCATTTCTGATATATTTCATGAAGAGTTTAATTCCATTTTTCATTTATAAAATGAGTGTAATTTCTAATACTCTTAGTACTGAAAAGTTTAAATTGCCTTTGACAAATGTGAGTTGTAATTCATATTTTTGTCTCTAAAAAGCTATTGCAGAGGAGAAATGCTATAACCTGCATAACGCATCAATTACTGAAATGATCTCTTAAGATTAATTTAAGTCAACTGTGTCATTGACAACTTTGCTTAAACTCAGCAGAGAGCGTTATACTTGTTAGAGGTGAAGCTGGACTCAGCTGAATTCTTCTATTGCTTTTAAAAATATCTGCTGTATTGTGATCTTAAATGCTGGCAAATCATCAAAACATTATGACTGAGTTGAAGCTGTTTTGAATATGTCCATGTTAAAAAAAAAAAAAACAAACCAAAACAAACAAAAAAACCCACAAAAAACAACAAAAAACCAAATCTGTGCTGTAAATATTAAACAACTTTATGATAAGTTGAAAACTATTTTTTCAAACAGCAAATCCCAAGAGTGTTTTTCTTTCTTTGAGGTTTTGGGGGGATTTTTTTAAGGTTCCTGTGTAAAAGTAAAATTGCAAGTGAATGACAGCTTGGTACTTTGTTTCTTGACCACCTATGCTAAGATTTGGAGAAAAAGAATTGTGGTTCAAGGTTCAGTGCTTCTTAGTAAGTGTTGCTGTATTAGGAAGCAAAGCCCCTCTCTAAAGTAGTGTGTGGTCTTGGAGGGTTTTCTGTGCAGGTAGGAGGAGACTGGATATTTACATTTTACTTTGTTTTAGAATGCCACGATTTAAAGAAAAAAGTTAAGTAGACCTTTATTAGTTTAGGTCATAGTCTAAGTCAACAACGTTCAGAATGAGGAAGGCAGTTCTTAAACTAGTGGGGTTTTCTTCATTTTTGGACTTACCTTATAAAAGATTTTTTCTTTTTTATTTTGCTTGTTCTTCCCTGCTGCAATGCTCAATCCAGTCACAACCTACTATAGGTTTAACACATCTCTAAAACACTTAGTCAAACTCTTTGAATATTTTAAGCTTGAATGACAATTTCGATAGAGCTTTATATGAAAAAATGTGCACCCTTTAACTAGAACCAGAATGTTCTCAGTGTTTTGGCTTTCTGACGTCTTTCTGTCCCATAATCAACTTTAAGAGGTACTGCAGGTGGCTTGAAGGTAGAGTGAGTTAATGATTAATAAGGATTTACGCAGCTTTTTGCGTCACTTTTTATTTCCAAATCATTTGCTAACAAGTCACCTAAGGGCTTAAAATCGACCAGGACAATAAACAGCAGGAGCCTGTAGAGCAATTGATGCTGATGAACAAAGAAAATGAATTACAGAAGTCAAAATAAGTATTATTTTATTGGTTGTACTTGCTATTATAAAAATTTGTTTTATTGTAAGAAATACAAAGAGCCAATTCAAATAATGATTTTTCTGTTGTAATTTTATGTAGAACCTAAACTTTCCTCTTTGTATTTAATGCAGTGATTACTCAATTTATCAAATGTTGCTGTATGGGTTTTTCTCAAGAACATTTACTCAATGGATATCAGTCTTAATATATCATTTTTAAGTTTGTCGGGGTTTTTTTGGGGTTTTTTTTGTTTATTTTTTTTTTTCCTGTTAAGTCTCTCTGGAGGTTGTCATTGAGCAGGAAGGCATTATATCTTCAAATATTGCAGGACTAGAAGAGCAACAAAACCAGCCATTTCCATGACCGTGTTGAAGGCTTCTGTCTAAAAGAGTATAGTTTCTTGTGTTGTTTGCATGTTCCTTTTAAACCTCAAGATCCTTACAAATAAGATAAATCTTTTATAAACATTTAACTAATGATAGCTAATGCCTTCTAAGGAGACAAAACTTTGTTGAATGTGAAATGATGGGATATATTGTAATGTTTTAAACCACACCCCCCTTATACTCAGGCAATTCCTGTTTTTCTGAACAAAACTTTGACAGATACTTCTTTCTCACTCCAAAACTTTCCTCACAGATTTCATATGGTAGTAATTATATAATTTGATTACAAATACTGATTTTTTGCAATCATGGAATCATAGAATGATAGAATCGTTTAGGTTGGAAAAGACCTTTAAGATCATTAAGTCCAACCATTAACGTAGCACCGCCAAGTCCACCACTAAACCATGTCCCCAAGCACCACATCTACCCGTCTTTTAAATACCTCCAGGGATGGGGATTCAACCACTTCCCTGGGCAGCCTGTTCCACTGCCTGACTACCCTTTCGGTGAAGAAACTTTTCCTAATATACAACCTAAACTTCCCCTGGTGCAACCTGAGGCCATTTCCTCTTGTCCTATCGCTCAGTGCTGAGTTTACTCCTGTGCTTCTACAGGCTCTTATAACGCTTAAGTCTTTTCTGCTGAAAGTTTAGGTGGCATGTAGATGACTTGTTGTACTTGTACTAGCCTATCGCCAACCTTTATAAGGCTGGGATTTCATGCATGTGAGCTTTGATCTGCAATGCTGCAAACTATTTGAATTTCCTTTGATTTAGGAGATACATGTAATGGCATGAATGTCTTAATATTCTTGAACTAAACAGTGGAGAGTCTACAGGTCAAAATGACAACCATCGTTATTCCTAAACTAGACTGAAGTTAATGTGATTTCTTCACACTTTTTTCTGGAAATACATAATCTATTTCTGATTAATTTTAAAGATTTTTGAAGGCTATACAGTTATTGCAAGACTGGATGGTTTAAATGCTAAACTAGTAGGTATTTTGGTTTTCTTTTTAGTTAAGAGAAGGAAAGAAGCTGAAACTATAGCAGTTAAATGTCCTCTGATTGCAATCGTTATTTTTCTAAAATCGTTCTTGTGGCTCAAACAGAAGGTACATAAATTGTTTGTGATGCATGTTGTGCAGTATACTAAATAAACTGAAAATGTCTATTAAAGCTTGCATGCTGCAATTAGTACTTAAAAGAGTTTGGGTATGCAGTTTATATGATCATGTCACATCGTCTTCTGAATGTATCATGATGATGCATGATGTGATTTTGTAGTAAAAACACATTTCAAATAGTATATTTTCAATATGTTGAATAATTTGTTTTTGTATTAAGTGAATGTGTAGCAAAGTACAGCTACATCCTTCTGATGTTATGCAAAAATGCTGAATATAGTTAGGAGTAAAAGGGGTTTTCTCTTAGCTAGATCACTTGGCTCACCCTGTTTCTGTTTGAGAGAAGTCAACAGGAACTTTGGTCGCAAGGTTTGGTCTGTTCTTTGGTCTATGCTATGGCTCATAATTATAGAATGAATGCCTTCCGGCAGCTTACTCTAGGAGCTTTCATTGTTGCGTTGTCTTTATCCCTCACAGATAAACTTCTGTAGTAGAGTATTCTGTTGCACTTTATGTTTATTGGAGGTTGGGAAAGGAGCATTAAGCATGGGCTTATTACTGTGTATTTATGCAGTTTCAGTGGTCCTAGATGAATTTACACCAGAATCAGGCACTGATCTTCAGCATGAACAAAATTGTACCTTTATTAGGCTGTTCTGCAGCAGAAAAATACTGTTGTCAGTCATGTCTTTTGTTTGAGAGTTTTAGGAGTCTTTTAGGTTCAACGAATCACGAGCATCTTCCTCTATTTTCCTCTTCCTTGCTAAGAAAGCCTTCTTTCCACAAACCCAGTGCTCACGTTAACAGACTCAAATCAAACTTTCAGACCTTGAGGGCCTGAACTTGCATGGGGAGTGTATTGCTTTGACAAAAATTGCAAGGCACTTAGGGTTGCCACTTAGAAATGGAACAGCTAGACTTCTTCACCTGTCTCAGAAAATTGTATCTTAGAAAATTAGGGTATAATAGAGATTTCCAACAACACAAGCAATTACAGAAGAAAAGCAGGATGCAGAAAACCGAATTTCACGTTGAACTTATTAATCAAGATCTTCCTTCATTGCCTGAGTACTTAATCCGTCTTTTGAGTCTGGCCACTTGATTTCTTCATCTGAATTTGAAGTTAACCTTTCTCAGTTTTCTTTAAACTTGATCTTTCAATTTGTTGTTCCAAGTTTTTTGTCCTTTCTGTATAAGCCATGAAAACAGTGCAAGGAGAGAGGGTGCTATTAAGTCTTTATTTCTTCACCAAGTTCTGATCTCCCTTCTTGTTTGCGTTATAAGGAATTACTCATTATTCTTTGTGTCTGGGCACTGGCATTCAGAGTGGTAAAGCACAAAAAAAGTAACTTTCCGTGTTTTTCCTAATGTTTCTTGATTTTAAAAACACTTTGCATGCTGTAGATACTGTCTTTAATTACTTTTTTTTTTTTTTCCTCTTTAAGGTCTTCTGAAGATGCAGTACTAAAACTTTATAAATTCTATACTTTGGAAAGTAATTACCTTATAAGCATTTAATTAAGATTGTAATGTTATTTTTGCTCAGAGCAAATAACCAAAATAAAAACTGAAACATTGAAACATGGAATAGGTTGCCTGGACAGACATGGATTTAAATTTATTGTTAATTTTAGAAGCAATCCTTTCAAATCTTTCATATTATCTTTTTATGCCCCCTGTCCCTTAAGTCTGTTTCCTCCTCAGTGAGGAAGCAAGAGATCAGTGAATTACCCTTTATATTTGGTACTGTCTTGCCTGTATCCTATTTATAATTGGGTCAGACATCTTTCTCCCTCTCTTTGCATAGCATTTGAAGCTGTTAGATAAAAGATGTAAAGAATTTTTTGGATTATGACCTTGAAAAAAACCTAAGCAAAGTGCTGGAATTGAGCATATGAACTTCCACGGGTTAATGAAGGTCATCATCTATCCTGAAGTATTACAGAGGTGTGGGCTATACTTCATATCTTTATGTATTGTCGGAGCTCTGATACTTGTGAGTATTCAATAGTGTGTTTTTTCTATTTCATCCTAAAAGTAAGGACTCTAAAATACATACAAAGGTTTGTACATCTCCACTCTGTTTGACTTTTAAGATTAGAATACATTTATGATTAAATGTCTACATTGATAGAGAGGATGTGTTGATGTATTGAAAACTTGGTCAATATTTTCTTTAAAGGGTATTTTCTTTTACGTGAAAAAATTATTAGAAACATAAGGGGAATTCTTGGATGTGGGATGCATATGTAAAATATAAGAACTTTTGTCTTAAAGCTAATGTGATAAAATAGTGTAGTGAAATGTGGATGCCTTATTAACACAATTAATAGGTTTTTTCCCCTATTTAGGGAAAATTCTCTTAGATTTAACATTAAAAAATGAAATGAAATTAAAATTATTCCTAAGTATTGTAAGTATTAAAAAATAAAGAACTTTGAAAGCAAAGTGAAGGTCTCAAAACTGATAGATGGCATTTTTTGTTTCTTTTTGAAAAGTATATGATTGGCACCTGTGATGTCCACTTAAATTTTTAGTTCCATTAAAGAGAAAGTTAATGATAGGAAGAATGCCTCCCATCCATAAAAACAGTACTGTAGTTGCTAATTATAGTTAAAAGTGGTTATATATCTGGGATGACCCACTATCCTAAGTGAAAGAACTCTTGTATTTGTGGTATAAGACTAGGCATGTATCACATGGAAAAGCTGGAAAAGTCTTGAAGTTGTCCACAGAATCTTGTAACCCCTTGCAGACGCTACTGGGAAGGTTTTCTTATTTAGTATATTCAAAATAAACCTGCCTTATTTTGTGTAAGTTTATGTGCTGAGCAGAAGATGGACTAGGTGCATAAGGTCTTGCTTGAACTCAGACTGAAGTGGAGCAGCTTGGCGAGGGACTGTATCTTAGTTCGGCATGTTGATGTTCTGTCAACTTCTATGTTGTTTATTTTGGTTTATTGTCTGGTTTATGGAGTCATCTAGAGTTTTAAGATACGTTTTTATTTTGGATTGAGTGTTTGCCTTGCACTAGTGAATCAAGGATTGTCCCAGGTTGTTACATGCTGTCTTTGGCTTTTGTTGGAAAGTACTCGGGGAGAGTTGAAAGGATTGAAATTGCCAAACTCTGACTCGAGTCACGTGTTGTTCGCAAGAAGCGACAGTATGGCTTCCTTGCTGGGCCACATCAGGTGCTGGCAAGAGAGCATCGCACAGTGGCATGAAAGATGTGAGTAATTGGGCAGTGGAAGGACGCGTACCCTGTAGAGCTGCCCACTCAGTCCTTCGCAAGGAGGGAAGCCATCAAGGCTGCGGGGACCGATGCCTCTCCTGCCCATGTACTGCTCTAGAGTTCTTTCCTCTGTCCTCTCTAATGGTAATTGTTTAATGGCTTTTAAACAAGTGAAGAGTTTGGAATGTTATTCATAGTGACAGGATATTTTGCCGCCTCTGTCCTATAAGAAAGGGTTTAAACTTGTATTTCCTAGTGGGAAGACAAAAGGTAGACATCTCAACGCAGCACAAGATTAGAGATACTGATAAAAATGGGGACATAGTCAAGGCAGCAAATGTGCATTGCTTCACCATTGCCTCTGGCAAGCTCAGCCTTAGATGGTCCTGTCACCACTCCGGCTGTTTGTTCTTCATAAAAACCTGTGACTGAAACACTCATTCCCTCTTGAGATGAATTTCCTTTTGCCAGCCTAGACAAGTGCACCAGCTGATATTAGGAAAAAAAAAAAAAAAAGAAAAGCCAAAGCAAAGCAAACCAAACCAAACTAGGTCTGTGTTTTTGAACAATGGTGCGTTTAAAATGTAATGGTTATTCTACAGTGTCAGAAAATAAAACATTAGAAACTTACGTGCGCTGCAATTTAAATGAATACGGCAAGTAAAAAAGTCACCTTTATTGAAAGGATTAAAAGCTGCCCTATCTTTGTAAAAGAAATTTAGTGTTCATAGTCCATTGTAGTTTGAAAGGGCAGTTGTTGCATGTTGCTTTTTGTTCTTTTTTTTTCCTTTTTAGCATTTGCTGCTATTCACTGGAGGGAAAAACCTACTGGAAAATTAGAGCTGTTTTGCAGCTGAAAAAAAGATGCTTGCAATATATAAATAGGGTATAATTTACTATTTAACAGATACTTGCAGGCAGTTTTTGCTTCCAGTACCTTTCTTCCAATCAGGATCAAGTACTGAAAATGTAGTAGACAACTCAGCAATGAAAACTTTGAAGTATATGTAGTAAGCTGTTTTTTTCCACACCTTGGATACTCATGATAATCAATATGTAAGAATTTCTTTTGGCATGTTTTTTCCTGTAATTTTTTTTTTTCCTTCAGATTGGTGCTAACTGTCCTAATGCTTTTTCGTTTTGAAAGGAACATGTTAAATGCTAATATTGTTACAATTTTAATTATTATTCAGTATCATCTGAATTATTGTGTAAATGATCACATATGCTGAGTCTAAGACTCTGTTTCTTAAACTTTATAACAAAAATTGGTAAACTCTACAGGGGCTACAGACGAACTGGATGTATTTTGGCTGCATGCTTTCTTGAAGCAACATCTTGAGCATTTTTTTAATTGTGAACAAAAGTTTGTGTGTATATTTGCAGACATGCAGAGCATGGTACAAGTATTTAAATTTCTCAGCTCACATTCTGATCTCTGAAATGGAAATAATGCCTGTTCTCCCAGGAATACTTAAACAGGTGCTCAAGACAGAAATCATTTGAGATGAACAAGACTTGCTATTCCAGTGAAAGAGATGTATTAGCGACTATGTGAACAGTTGACAGGCTCTGCCCAAGCTGCCTGCTGAAGGGAAGAGGGGGAGCACCATCTCAGGACCAGCCTCCTTACTCTGTTTGGGTGGCACCATGGACCCCCGACCTCTGTGAGGAGTAACAGCAAGAAATATCCTTCGCGCTTCTAGTTCAGAGTATGTTCAGGGAAGATCAATCCTCCCGCCCCCTCCGCCAGTTTAAGCCCTTTGTAAGCCACAGCTGAACCATCTACGCCATTAGGAAACTGCAGTTTTCAGAGGTTTATAACCTGACCAAAGGAGGATGACCCCGTGCAGCCATGTTTGAAAAGCACATCTCCAGAGACAAATCTCAGGGCAAGGCTTAGGGGACCTGCAGTCTCCTCCTTAGCAATATTCAGGAAAATGTACATTTTGTACCCAATGACAGAGTAGAGGGTTTAATTGCTGGACAGCTTTTACCTCCCTCCAAATCCTCATCATAGCTGCAGCTCATACTGTCATCACACTTCAAGTTCCAGCTCCAGAACTGTGAGCTGCTGGATGTGTTCAATTAAATGATAATAAAATTTTGGCAAAACAGCATATTTCTTCTAACCTCACTTTTGGACATGATATGACCTCTTTTGTGGAAGTCCCTCAGCATTTCAGCTGTCCTGAAATGGAACATGTTATCATTTATAGTTATATTTTGGCAAGCTTGTACGATCAGGCTTCGATTTAGAAGGGAAAAGACTAGTAACGTTTAATGCTAACATGTGATTAGGATGGTCTAGTCTTATCTATGTGGGATCCCAGATAACAGTTTGGGGAACCTGCTCTCAGATCAGTCTGTCTTGTGTGTTACCTTAAGAGCATCGTCCATTCCCGTCTCTGTGGATGCAACCATAGTTTGCACAGCTAAACCTCCATTTGTACATAGGCATAGCTGGAAGGATTGAACCACTAAGCTCCACACATGCACCATAGTTTCGGCCATTGTCTGGGTGGCTGCATCACTGAACCTCTAAACTGTTCGTTATACAAGCACGGCCCATGATATGCGTCTTTTACAAAATTAAATGCGAAGAGAGTATTTTGTTAAATAGTTGCTCTGTAGAAGGAGTTGAAAGGCAAGGGAAAGCCACTTGCTACTTTATGTGTTTATTAGAGAGGGAATCAAAGATCTATCGTAATGCAGATTTTTACAACTTGAATTTTACTAGTCTCTGTTTTTTGGGTGAAGGTACTATAAATGTTTAAAAAATGTCACTTTCACTTGAAATTGCTTACTCTGGTTTTGGCCATACGTTTTGAAAAACGAAAGAGAAATAGTATCTGCCTTGGTTTGTCCTCTCAAATCCAACTAAGAGGATATTATGAGGTAGAAAATACTATTTTTATACCATCTATCACCTTTGTTAACATTTTATTAGACATAAATCATGTAGTTTCGGGTTGCATAGTGACAATATGGTTCACCATGTATTCTATTTTTATAACTTTATTTAAAGCTGACATGTAACTTGCTGTACCTGAAACCCCAAGTGAGCCAGTTATTGGAGTGTAACAAAGTTTTGACGTCAGAACTGCTATTTATTCCACTGGCAACCATTAGCGATGCATTACCCTTTGGCACTCGTGTTTTCAGAAACATGGTTAAATTTTTATGACTGGTTCTGGCCAATTAGGATTCTTTCTCAATGTAGAAATGAGGGAAGAGATCTTTTTTATAACTTACTAAATGTAGCTTTCCAAAAACAACAGCATAAAAATATGACTTATTGCACTTGAAGTTCACAAAACATACTATTGAGCCACACTGCAGATCGACTGCTTGCTGTACACATGTATTTGAGAGGCAGGGGTTAAGCTAGGCTGCCTTGTCAAATGCATGAGCCTTTATTAGAATTTAATCTAATTACAGCTGAGTCATGCTCGCAGGTCAGTCTGGTAGCTTCAGTAGGATGTAGAAAGGGGCTGAAGGCTTAAGGTAGAGAGAAATGGGGAGATGTAGGGGGTGTGGAGGAAAATGCGGGGTGGGGGGGCTTGGCAAAAACAAACACAGAGAAATTACGGTAGAGGCTTCTGTTGCTGGCTTTTTCCCCAAAAATTTAAACTTCAGCAACACCTAGGCTTCAGCGTGTTTGCATGCACTACAGACAGCGTGTGACAGAACAGCTGCATAAGAGGGTGCTATAGGATCTGATAGCGTCTGTGTTCTGGCAATCAGAAGTGCCATTGTGTACAGCCAGAACCTACACCAGACACCTTTTCCTTCGGTGTCATTTTGATGATCTTCTCCTGGGGGCTTGGTAATATGCACTGCGTATTTGCACATAAAGTTTAAGTTGCTCGCCTACAAAAGTTACAAAATGCTTGTTTGTACATTTTGCTTTACTGTAGATTTGGTTGAAGGGAATGCTGTTTTATATAAGAAGATTTTTCTGTTCCTGCACTTTATTAATGATCTTGTGTTCTTTAGATCAGTAGTGGAAATATTGTCAGCTTTTGCCATAGGTTGTTTCCTGCAAAAGTGCTTCTCTTGAAGTCCCTGATCTTTGTTATAATAGGCCAACTTTAATATATTGCATAAATGGTCGTGGTTGTAAACTAAAGTTCCCTAACTTTGGCAGCCACATCCCAATTTTCCAAGTAAGCAAGAGCTGCTTGATCTTAAAGTATCAACCACCTGCATTTTTTACTCATTGTGTGTGTCATACAGTTATAATATGGTTTTCAGGTAATTCCCGTTGAACAGCCGTCACATGAGCAGCCATGGAGGGGAAAAAGACTTTTGCATATTCTGCTTCTAGTTCTTGTATTGGCCACGTGTGGAGCCTTTGACAGCCCTCACTGCTATCTCCTGTAATTTGATGTCTGTTCTGGGTGCTGGGGAATCTGACAGCAGACACGGCACGTCGGAGGCTCTGCTGTCTTTTGCCAACCCCTGTTTTAGTGACCATACTAAGTTAATGCAGACAAACATTTTCTTCTTGCAGGGTAGTGACTGAGAAAATTGTTGAAACGTATGGGGTAGAAAAAAGTAGTTGTGAGGACTGACAAAGAAGGGATTTGTTTGCCCAAGGGACTGAACAGAAAGACTGCCTAGGAGGTGACAGGATTTGAGGACCATTGGAAAAAAAAAAAAAAAGGACAAAAACTATATTTGATTCTGGAAGAGAAAGCAAACTGCATGAGATGCTTCCAGTTTCTTTGGGAAAGACAAGTAGGAAATTAAAGAGGGAGAAAGGATTTTATTGCCTAAGCTACTGTATGAAGGAGACATCAAGTCTTCCAGAAGCAAGAGCAGCCTCGTTGCTTACTCCTGTGCACGCATTTTGTTTGCATCTGTCTGAATGTTCGCTCTGAACTGTGTACACACTGCCGTGACATAAGAGAACCCACACTTTGAAGTTTGAAACATCAAAAAACATGGTTGTTTTCCTGTGTGATCCTTTCAATATTCTTTTTAAAGAAATTTTATAGGGGACAGGTCACTTGTTTATGCTGCTGTGTTTCATGGAGGAGATCACTAACAGTCTTCTCTTCATTGGAATATGCACATTTTGAAGCTATTTTTTAGCTGGTTGTTTCTCTACAGATGAATGTGAGTACAAGGTTGACTACTTTTGAAAGATGGAAAACTACTTCAAATCTCAAATTTAAGAATTATATTCTAATGTTAACCCAGCTTTAAAATTACGATGAAATATTTTTCCTGCCCTTTCCTGAGTGCTAATAATTTACAGATACTTAGGCAATACTTGGAAGAGTCATTTTGGGGCATCTGAATAGTGATTGTAGGCTTTCTCTTGCTACTGCACGTGCAAGATTCAGGGAAAAGATTGTTGGAGAACTTCCTGTGAAAAAGGAAATTAGAATAACACTTTGAAAAGTTCAGAAGTAACTGTTCAAAATGAATTCATATTTAGGCTGTCACAACCTGCAAAAATTAGATACCTTCAATGTGGATATCTCTGGCATGCAGTTTTTATTTAATCAGTAGATAAAGTTCTCGAATGAAGAAATTTTCAGTGCAGGAACTGCCCTTAAGTACGATATATACTTGTTTAAGGCCCAAAACAGTAATTTCCTTGCTCAGATGATGTTGTTATACAGGCAATAGTTGCACAGTTTCACTGTAGCTGTAATTCCTTTTTTCTCAGCATTCCCTTCCCAAAAGCCATCAGGTACGTTTATCACAAATGCTAGCTTTTTAAGATGAATCTGCTTGAGAATATTCATCTCCTTCAGTATGCTACATTAACCTTTATAACTGAATATCTGTAATTCAGACACAGTATATTCTTCTCATTGTCACAGAAATGAACAAAGTGTGTAACGGAAGAATACTGGCGATTCACAAATTAATTTCAGATGTTTTTTATTTTCTTAACATTCACCATTTCATCAGGAACTAGATTAAACTAGAGATGCAAAATACACGAGTGATTATTTATTTAAGGTCCAATTGGTGAGGTATTGTAAGGGAAAGCTTTTTGTGAAGAACTGAGTCATATCTACAACTCAGTGTTTCAGTCCTCTAACTTCGGTTGCAATTTGGGAAAACTGTGATGTAAGTGCAATTAGCTTCAGAGAGTGATCTTCATTTGTGCGGAATTGTGAAACTTTAGTGATTTCATATCACTTAGGATCTATTTGTAATGTTCATGGATATATTTAATTTGTTCTCTATCTGTATTGATGTAGTGGAAAAGAAGCATGGCTCATAACTATTTGGGTTATACATTGGTAAATGAGAAATAATAGCGAGAAATAAGCATCCTAAGAAAAGACAAGACTTCTTTCCCCTAGAAAAGAGGAAAAGCTTTTTAAGTGATATTTTCTGTGGTGAACACCCATTCATTGTTCAGGGAACATGGAAATTATAATGTCTCGAGAATACCAGTAGGATTGCCTTGATTCTTTGTGGAGCAGCAGTGGGGAAGAATATGGAAGAGAGCAGGAAATTCAGGAACATGAGGACAACTGAAAAAATATAGCAATTGAAGTATAAAAAGCAAGTCTAGAAGATGAGAACTATATGCAAGTTTTGCTGGTAAAAATGGAGACTCATAAAAATACCAAAAGGCCAAGTGAGTTGAATAATTCACGATTGAAGGGGTTAGGACATGTTTAAGAGGAATAATATGAGTCAGAGGTGAAGTTAATGCAAAAGATATAAATGTGGAACATGACAGGCAAAATAGCAAAGAACAGAAGTTAAATATTGATTGACCATTCAACACCAGTAGTTAAAATTTTGGGGGAAGTCGGCGATAGCCAAGAAAAAGCTTTGGAGGTGTCCTCAGGGTATGTCTTCAGGGTATCTACTTCTAGGTGGAAATACTGAGTGAAAGACAGATTGGATTTTTTTACTTAGAGGCAAAAAACCAAAACTGTTTGCATGATTGTGCATTTCTGTCTCGCTTCATGTTTTTGCTCTACAGCAAAAGTATATATATGCCATCTCTTAACAGTTGCCATGGAAAGCGCTGTGGCTTCACACCTCTGTCCACTTCAGCATGAAATCAATCAGTGAAAAAGCTTCTAAGCGTACACTGGTCCCTTCAGACTCGGCTCTTCTGGGCAGTCCGGAGTCTCCTGGAAATTACCCACTTTTTTTTTTGGTAACATCTGTGTTCGGCTTTGAGCTGAAATTTTCAGTTTCTTATTTGAAATGGACAATAGTTGCCTATGCCTGATTACATTAGAGATTTATCTTACCATTATTTTAATTTACAGGAACTTGTGTGACATTTCCTGTCATATTTGGCCAGCCAAGATTTTCTGAAAAAACTGCTATGAACTTTTTGTGCACGTGGGAAAGGAAACAAGGATGATCTAAGTCCTGTGGGTAATAACTTTTGGTTCTCAGGAAGCAGTCTTGCAATATGTACTATAATACACAAAAAAAAGAAATGAGAGTTTTATATGTTATATGCTTTTAAAAAAAGAAAACAAATAATTATCTACATGTTGCTTGTAATTTTTCTGAGGAGGTTTTTATATATGTTTTATAGATGACTTTTGCAGACTCAAGCAGGAGGTTTTCTATCTATCCAAAATCTAGTTTATCAATGCAGAATACCACCTTACTAATAGATAGACAGAAAAGAGTAGGGGCTATGATCTCTACCTTTCAGAAATACTTGGGAGACAGTTGACTGCAGGGATAGGAGATGATAAGGGTGTGAAGGGGGCTATTCTGCCTATATTTTTAGCACAAAGAAATCTGTATAAAAGAAAGAACTCCCTCGATGCAGTCTTAGAAGTATCAGGAAATAAGACAGAAGTGAGAATGCAATGATATAGGCAAAACTTTGATCAGTCACTTTTTCTAAGACATGAAATCAGATGTTACCAACTTTAAATTTAACTGCAGATTTCCTGAGCAAACATAGGAATGAAACAACTTCAACCTTGAATGAATTCCAAAAAGAAATTCAAAGAAAATAAATCGTGGATGTTAGAAACATGGGGTTTAAACAATGTCAAGAAATTACCTGGTTGCTTTATCCTGATCTAGAGCAAAATCAAATATACTTCTGGAATTCCTAAAGGGTGTTTTCCTTTCCTGTTCTTAGAAACCTTCTTAAGTAACAGGAATTGCAAAAATAATCTGTCTTGGTTATTTTGTGCGGTTTATACCTAAAGAATTTCTCCTAATGTCTATTTCAGAGCTGCTGTGCTGCTACTTTAGCCAAGTACTCCTTGACTTGCTCTCTTGCAGAAGCATCCTGATCCCCTCCAGCCTTCTTTTATCTAGAAAGAAAAACAAAGCAAAGCACAACTTCCAGTGTTTCTGTATAAGTCATGTTTTCTGACCACCTTTTTTGTTGGTCCCTGGATCTCTTTTAGTTTGTCAACTACTTTTCTTTTTAAACATTGTCTGTAAAGCTTGGCCCAATGCTTCAGGTGAGACCTAATTAGTTCTGTCTTGCATGGAATAATTGACTCTTAATTTTGTTTATCAGACTTTTGCTAATTATACTGTGAAAATATTTGCCTTTTTTCCTAATAGCGTCATCTTCTTATATAGGGTATTTTGTTGAACGGTGTAATTCTCCAGTTTTGGTGGTGGTTTTGGTTGGTTGGTTGTTGGTTGGTTTTGGTTTTTTTTTTGTTTTTTTTTTTTTCAGAATTATGCTCATTTTGCCATCTGTGGTTTTTCAGCTCAGAGCCATCTCGAACTTTAAATATTACTGTTCCATCAGAATAGAAAAGAATGACTTGTACCAGGCCCAGGATTGGTACCTGAAAAAATCCTGTTGGGTTACCATGCAGTTTGGCTACAGACTGTTTATAATTACTGGTTTGATGTTCTTTAAACTGCAGAAATTTCCACCATAACTTCCTGAAGCCACTCTGATGCAAACCAAAGCGCAGTAAGTGAGGGTGATCAGAAGGCTCACTTCTGTCCTATCTAAGACGCTGGCGTATCACTGCCATACACACATGCTTCTGACAAGGAGTGCTGGAGTACCAGCTTTATAGCGATGAGAGATATCTGGTTCAGGTCCTCAAGATCATCAGCAGAAATCTTCTCGCTTCAGAAAACTGTTTGTCTATCACAAAAATTTATCCGTTAATATAGTGTGAAGAAGACACATATATATATTGAAGACATGCCAGCCCCTTGTGCAAAATGTCATTTGACTGTTCTCTTTTCTTCACTTTGGACAAGACCTTAGTGTTTGTCAGTGTGATCCACAAAGAGGTGCTATCAGATAAACAAGCAATAAGAGTAAATGGTGAGGAACATATTTTGAGAAGATCCCAAAATATTTTTGACATGATTTAAGCCATTGCCTGAATTGATTTGCTCAGCTCCTTTGTAAGAAGAATGATGCAAAATAACTGTAACAAAATGAACATGTCTTTTATGCCCCCATCTAATAGAACCAGAACACTCCGATCATCTTTTTAGCAGATAACTTCTTCCATAATGTTTTATTCATTAATCAATGTTTCAGATAACTCACTGGTTTTATGGACAAAAGCAGTATGGCATCAGAACTGCTTTACATGGAGAAGTCAGTCCAAGTGAATGAATGTTGAGTGATCAGCCTCGCAGAGGAAGTTCTTTGGGCAGTAGTTTCTGGATTCTTTTGTAAGACGGAACAATAGCTCTGGGATCACTTGAGGATTACTTTTATAAATCAAATTGAGCTGTACACTTTGTAACAAATCTACTAACCATACTGTGAATATAACACAAAAGTCATCGGTATTGCAGGAGGTATGTTGTGGGGATGGAATTTACTGCACCAAATTCATGGCAGTGTTTTGCAGAGTTCAAGCAGAGGTATGCTTGTCCTAACGGTAACAAATTCTGCTGGATGGTACTATTGAATTCTGTTTGATTTTATTTGATATTTCGTTATTGGAAATACTGTGTCTTTTAAGTTTCTTTTATAGAAGTTTTTCAAATGGAGTTATACTTAGTGTTATGGTATGCCACCTTAGGGAAGAGTATACTCTAGATAATACATTATACTGCTGAAATGAAATAGTAGGGTATTTCTTTAGTATTTCCGTATGGGAGATTTGAAACATTACCAGAGCACGTTGTAGGAACACCAGTGGAGCCATCTAGTGTCTTTCGAAGAAGTTAACGGATTACCCATGGTTTTGCCACGGCAAAGAGAAGTTTATTCAAAACGGTAATTTTTTTGCCTGAAGTACTGGTATTTGTATTTATATTGATGTCAGTAGTCCAGCTTGTGAACAGAAACACAAATATATTTGCATAGTAACAAAAATAAAACTTTCTTCCAGTGAGGATTATTCTACTCAGTAATGAATTGTTTCTGCTAAAAGAGTATTGTAGCAAATGGAGACCAATGAAGCTCCATTTACTGACACTTCCAATGAGAAACCATATCATAACTGAAAAATCAGTTATTTTGAGAATGTGCAAAAATGCTGAGCTGTAAACCAGCTAGTATTTACAGTTTGATTCTTAAATTTTTCATGTCATGAGGTAATGATGAATGATTACTTCATATCCTGCCAAGAATCCAACATAAAAAGCTTTGAGTCTTCTATAAGTACCCTGATATGGAAAATGAACCTGCTTTGAAGTAAATATGTAAATTGTTCAGGACTAATTGTTTAACTTTCTATGTGACAAAACACAACCAAGGATTAATGTTTCAGAGGTGTGTTAAACTGTACTCTTTTTTTATAATTGGGCTAAAGACAAGGTTGTTTTATCTTAATTTCAAGTTTATCTTTATAATTCTGGAAAAAAAGTTAAAAACAAGATCAGTGATCTGTAGTGTTCTTGAAGACTTAAATAATTTAAAACCCTTTACCAACTTTATGAACAATTTGCACTAAAGCTTTTCACCTGCCTGAAGGGCTGCCATATAGCTGGAGTCCTTTGGAGTTTCTGGGACACGAGTTAAAAGGCAGGAAATTCCAATTAGGTGTTAGAGGGAAAAAAATTGCCATAAGGGTGGTAGTACTGGAACAGGTTGCCTGGAGAGCTTGTGGAATCTTGATCTTTGGAGGTGTTCAGGGCTCAACTGGACCTGGCCTTGAGCAACCCCATCTAATTAGACCAGCACTGAGCAGGGGGTTGGACTAGAAGACCTCCAGAGGTCTCTGTTGACAAATTATTCTCTGATTCTGTGCTTCTCAAGTAAAAAAATGACACCTCAGAAAAAAGTTCTCCATAACAGTCTGGACATTTGTGGATCAAATGGATTCTTGCATAATTCCAGTGTTAGAAAACTTCAGTTTAAATAAATGCCTAAGTAGACTGTATTGTCTTATGAAGCCTGTCAAGATCATGTTGCTGTGTATTTTCTAGCATCTCAAAGGGTGTTCAGCTTCACATGGAAATTGCCTGTAATTATTTTACTTATAAGATCTTAGCCTCTAGTAAAGCAAGTAATACAAAACAAAGTACTAGTCTAACTGGGAATCAGCTGCTATGCAAAACAGATGGAAAACTGCTCATAAACATAGAGAAATACAACCTACAAAGTCCCAAGCCATGGAGCAGAATGTTAAAATGTTCTTTTTAGATAAGCCAGTTCTCCTTTCTTCTGGTTGGAAAGAAATATAGTTAAAGTACCACTGGAGTAAGTTGGTTTTGGTTTTTTGTTGTTTTTTGGTTTGTGTTTTTTTTTTGTGTTGGTTTTTTTTTTGTTTTGGTTTTGTTTTGTTTTGAGTATTGCAGAACTCTCCTATTATATCACATTAAGTTAATGCCTTTAGACTATTTTATTGCTCCCCATGGAAAAATAGATACTGAACTTTTCCTTTAGTAATGATCAAAAGTTGTTGACCTTGGGATCCTAATCATCCTTTTGTAGCAGCAAAAGGTTTTGAGAGTTGCTTTCTTCTGAATTTAAAAAAGCTAAAAATCATTTTATCTGAGAGCAGTGTCTTTTTTGAGTTTGCTGTCAGAAAATAGCAGTTTCCAGTCAATACCAGTGTTATATTTGCTTCAAAAATCCCCCAAAATCAGTCAGAAAATTTAAGAGAAAGAAGCCTTTTCAGTGCCAATGTTGTATTTATGCATTCAGTTTAGTTTTTTCTAAAAATAAAATTAATTGTTTGTACCTAAGGGGTATATTATTCTTAGGTTGGAGTGTATTTATACAGTGTATATAAATATAAATGTAAAATAAAATGTATATATAAATATAAAATAAATGTAAATATAAAGAGTGTAATGTGTATATGTCGTGATAAGTTTAAGTAAACATTTTTGGGGTGAACTTTACAATGGAGAATTACAATAGCTGTTCAAATATAAACATGCTGTAAGAGACTTCTAGATCATTGAATCCAATTGCCTGATATTACAAGCCACTGCATAATTTAATCTCCTTCACTATGCTCTATCTTAAAGTAATTAGGAGTTCTATATGTAGTGCTCCAGCTATTCTAGAGTCTAATTTTTCATTATATGAAACTTTCTTTAAATTTCCGGTTAAAGTAGTTACCTAATTTAATTTTAGCTGAATAAAATTAACTAATAGTTGATTAATACATATTAGCTCTTTTCTCTCCCTGGCATTCAAAATACTCGGTAGAGAATATTAACATCTATTCTTGATCTTCTTTTTTGTATGCAAAACGTGTTTTGTTTTGTTTTGTTTTTTTTTTTTTAATACTGTCATCTCATAATAATAGCTCTCATTTCTTCTAGTCATCCTATTAGAGCTTCTCTGTGCCAGTTCCACTTTGAGTTGCTCTCCTTTAGGTAAGGCTCTGGTAATGGCGTACCAGGATGAAGTCTTACCATTAATACTTCTCTATTCCTAATGAAAAGACTTCTGACTTGTACGCCCTAGGATTTTGCTTCCTTTTTTATGGCTATGTTTGCACTACTGTTTACGGTTCGTTTTATGGTCAAATAAACTTCATGTTCCTTTTCCTCACGGTTGTGCCCAGATGATGAGCTTCCAGCTCATGCAAGGTTTTTTTTTTCTGGCACTTCGGTACATGATATCATATGTGATGCAGTTCAACTCATCACATTTCTCTTTGGTCATTTCTTTGAGCTTTGTCATCCTTTACTGGGGTACTTGCAACAAATTCAAATAGATTGACATTGCCTCTTCTAGGTTAATAGAAACTTGACTACAAATGCTTTTTTGCTTATGGGTTTTTAAGAATCATGTTCCGTGATAGTTTAAATGGACTTATGCGACAGCTTCCGTTCTGATAGCCTGGCGGTCACACTTGTGTACTTCCACATTATTTCTCCTATATGGTATCTTTTTAACTTAAGCTGTTCATTTTGTCTGCTTGAAAAAATCAGATTGTGTTGATTATGTAGCTATTCAGTCATCTTTTACACTTGGTGGACATGACTCTTTTGTTTTACCTCTGGATGTCTTCTTGTTTCACAAGTGGGTTTTTGTTTTGTTTTGTTTTGTTTTTAAATGAATCTCAATTGGATATATTTTCCCAGTAGAGAGAAACAGAGCAGTAATTTAAAATTGCATGTGTACTTTCAGGACCAAACATTATTCAATTAAATATTCTCTTATTTCTCCAAATACTTACAACTTCAGACTTTGTCATCTGCAGTGGCAAGTAACTAGACTGTGCATGTAGTCTCTACATAAAAAAATATAGGTGGTTGACATTGGGGTATTTCACCAAAAACATTAATTATTCTTATTTCCTATATTTAGTTAAAAGATAATTTGCACAATTTCTGGATGTTCATTGTGTAGGAAGGAAGTCCATTTGAATGCAGCATCTCATGACTTCTATGAAGTAAAAATGTCAATACCGAAACACTGATTATCAGAAAAGATCATCACTGGTGAAATGGAGCTAAATTTGCCAGATTTTATTACAAGATATTTCATAAATGAAATAACAGAATTAGAATTTAATATAGAATTGCCTGTAAGATTCTACATGGATGCTAACCAGGTGGTGTCTACAGAGCAACAATATGTTAATGGTTCCTAAACAAAGTAGTTCTATTTTTATGATTGCATTCTCAAATAGAAATTTTTAAATTAGAATAAAGGTCAAGGTCTCTGGGAAAGTGAATTGCTGCCAAATTGTGTTTTAAGACAACATTTTAAATCAGAAGCATTCTTACGGTTGTTAATATTCCATTCTTTTGTATAACTTCAGTAGTTCTTCAGAATTTAATGCTTACCAGTGTAACTAAAAGTCTGTTATCTTAGGGGACTTTCTTAAGGTTTTCATTTGACAACTAGTAAAATACTCCCTTTTAAATATGCATATAAACCTTATAATCTTTGGTAGGATTAAGTACATGATTTTCTTTCCAAGAATAGATTACAATGTTATGAGAAGTAAATATAGATTTAATTTTGATTGGAAGTGCTTTGTAATTTAGGACAGAAGAGCTTATATTTTCAGAGAGTTTGTAAATTCAGAAGTAACAAGTACGATTTAACAAGGTAAAGTAATCCTTTTGTGTAAAGAACGGGTAGTAGAAGCAAAGAAGTCTTCTGGTGTAGGTTTTTTTTCTGTAAGGGTCTTAGCTGTAAGGGTCACACTCATCTCATTTCAATGCCATGAGCTCACCAGTGAAGTACTGTAGGTGTATGTGAGCAGGGTAAACAACCTGTTTATTCCTAAATGATCTAAATAAGACAGTGAATTGATGGGGTAATCGCTGATGGTTGTTAAGGCTAAGTTACCTAATACGGCAAAAGTGAAAGCTCATTCTGAAGAACTGCAAAACCTCAGAAGGCGGGCAGGTGAAAAGACATATAGTTAAGTATAAAGTGATGAGTGGCAAGAAACATCTTAAGTTTGCTTATGTAGTGATGGGCTATGAGCTGACCCATCATTAATGGGCTTATAATACATAGTTCTATGAAAACTTAATGCTCGGTGTTCACTGGTGGTTAGAAGAGCACGCTAAAAACTATTAGGAAAGGAATAGAGAATAGAAGAGTGAATGTTAGCGTGTCATTTAAACCCATTATATGATTGTATCTTTAATTTTATGCACAGTTCTTGTTCCCTTGTCTCAAAAAGGATAAGACCTGGTACAAGCAAAGATACGGAAGAGAGCAGCTTTGTGGCTTCTGTAATTTCCAGCTGAGTGATGCCCGTACTGCGCTTGTGCTGTTATTTGCATTCCTCTTGTGTCCTGCTTCTCATATTTCTCCTTCTGACAATTAGGAGCATATAGCTGGGAGATGTGACACTGTCCAAGTGATGGGCAGACAGTTTAACGTGTAAGGTGGGAGTTAATTAGGAATGTAGACATGCTCTTATATGAGATAGCTTAGATAAGAATGACAGGAGGAAAGAAAAAGTTACTTATTTCATTTGTAAGAAATTCTTGATGCCAGGTGTATTCATCCTTAGTGTTCTAAGTTTTAACTGCCGTGTCAAACAAAGAAATAGTTTGTCAAAAGAAATAAAAATCCTGTAGGGCTTTATCAGGCCACTCCAATACTGTCAGCTTCTGAATAATTAAAAAAAGAAAAAAAAGCTGCTGTGGCTCAGATTGTTTTTGCATTATTATGTCACAGTATTGCTACTGAGTCTCAAGGTCTAGACTCATATTTTGTTAACAAGGCAAAGGCTATGCAAATATATTCCAAGTATCAGTAGCAACAGGTCTGTCAAAGCAACAGTTACGCACCGCCTTGAGCAAGCTCTCTTCGTGAACAGAGCACTTTAGAGTGCCAGAATTTGATGTGGAAAAGTATTGTGTAAATTTACTTTGTTAGCTAAAGAAAATTTAACAATAGTTACGTTCGTCATTTGGTTCTAGAGGGAGGAAAAAGAGATGCTTTTTACATGCTGTATGTCTGTGTTTTTATAACAGTGTTACAAAATGTAAATCAAATTGTAATAGGAGTAATTTTAAGACAATTGAACGTGGGTGTAGGTAGGAGTAGCCTTTTGACAGTTCATTGTGTGTTGCTTTTTAAATCATAGTGTACGTTCTGTTAACTTCATGCTTTATATGCAGATAAATATGTCAATAAATTAAACCTTTTATTCAGCAAATGAATGAATACCCTTGGAAGTTGGATAGCTATGTTCTGCTCTTGGAAACTGACTATAAGATTATTTTGGACTTTCTTCATAATCCTTTGTTTATGAACAGATTACTATGTATTTCTGAAATTATGAGTTTAGAGGAGAAAGCACTGGACACTAATGATTTAACATTCTTTGCTAGAAAAATAGTTGATCTGAGATTCTGTTATGTGTAAAAATTCTTTCTCTGTTAATATCCATATTATGCAGGGAATCATTACTGATTTAGGTAAGGTAGAAACATATTGAGACAGCACAAACAAAAATGTTGCAGGGAGGGAAAGCAGTTAGTAGAGAAAGTACCCTTTTTTGTTCATTTAACATACAGGGGAGACAAGTAAGAACTTGAAACCGTAACTTTTCATATATGGTATTTTGGTCATTATACATAGCTGATCACAACTCATCAGTAACTGATCAGTAAATCTGATTGAATGATAAATCTGAGTGCCTTGTCCCCAGTCTGAAATGCTGAATATAATTTCAGATTCCTCTGAGACTGGGCATTAACACTGGGAATAAGGTGTGATCTGCTCGTTCCATGCATGTTGAAAAAATGTATCTGCAGTGATTGTTGCTACAGATTTTAGTATTCTTACATTCATGGGCTGAAAGATGTTTATACACAGCTGTTATGTTTCTGATGTGAATTTGTACTTTTCAACTTGCCGATGTATATCCAGAATTTCTTTCTGTATTCTACAGGGGTTTGGTAACTGAATTAAACAGAACTTTTCTTCCTTCTAAGGCCAGTAGCAACATTTCTTTTGAGTTCAATGAAGCACCATTGTGTCTTTAATGAAAGTGTGAATTTATATGTAGATTGCTGGGGAATCATCATGGAATCATAGAATAGTTTGAGTCGGAAGGGACCTTTAGAGGTCATCTAGCCCAACCCCCCCCTGCAATGACCAGCAACATCTTCAACTAGATCAGGTATAAAGATATCTTTTAAGATGCTAGTATAGAAAGAATAAGGAAATAATGCATAAGATTTATCAACTCTAAGGAAAGTTGCTTTACTACCTTTACTTACGCTGAAAATAATCTCAGAAGTAGAAATTGAATAATGAGGTGAACATTCACCCCTAAAAAGTGATCATGCAGACTGTCAGCAGAAATGCTACAAGACCATCAAAACTTCTTGCAGGAGTTGTTTAATATTGGTTATTAGGAGGTCTGAAATAACAGGCAGATTCATTGATGTATGTAATATATACATACTGGATCTGATGCGGTGGTGTGCTTTCATTGGCTGGGAAATTACTGCGTAAGTCTCTTCTTGCTTCAGAGCTGTGCTGTAGCCTGTCTGCTTCCACCCGTGGCTGAACGGAGGTAGGACCACAATGGCTGTGCTTGTAAAACCAAAACCATTCTGAAGTGCTGTAGTGGGGCATTCCTGCGTCAGCAGAGACCATAAATCCTTCTGTGATTTGCCTCTTTTTTTTCAGTTATTCCTCTCAACTCTTTGATTTCTGTGACCATGGAAAATGAGCATTTTTGAAAGCACATCTGGCGGTTTTGCTGCCTGATTCGCTGTTTTGCCTAGCAAACTGTTCTCTGCTCCGTTGTCTTTATTTGTGCTGCACGGTGTTCCCTGGGGCTTGTGTGAGAAGAGGAGAGGGAATG
The DNA here is from genome assembly GCF_965183815.1 of Platalea leucorodia. NCBI lineage: Eukaryota > Metazoa > Chordata > Aves > Pelecaniformes > Threskiornithidae > Platalea > Platalea leucorodia. The sequence goes on along the minus strand of NC_138829.1, from coordinate 66,348,669 downwards.
CAAACCAGTACAAAAAGAGCCAGAAGTGTAAAGGAAATTGGTTAGCTTTAAAGTTAAAATCAGTGTTAATAAAGCTGAGGGTCACAGAGAATGTTTGGTAGACCTGAGATGATGATACAGGTATTCAACTGCTCTTACATTATGTCTGCTGAAACTTGTAAAACTAGACTGTCCTATTGCTGTAAATGCTAACCTAACATATACCTCAAACTAAAGTCCCCAGGTAGAGCAATGTTAAGTCAGAGAAATATTTATGATTCTTCTGATGGGTGGTGTTTTATCCTTTGAGCTGTCAGGTCTCATGAATGAAAAGCAAATCATTCTAATGGCTTGGTTTTCTTGGCACATCTGAATGATGACAGCATATTACATATTTTACATATATTAGATAATAAAGGTGGCATGCATAACAATGTTATGTATTTTATAACAAAGGTTTTAACTCTGGCTAGCTGCAAATTGCATAAAATAACATAATTTACTCTTTATTACTCAGCAAATCTTTGCATTACTTAGGAAACTTAAAAATACATTTTTGCAAGTTTTGGTGAGTCATATAATTTTGAAATTTGGCTCAATAATCACTAGTCTTATTCTGTTAGTCTTCCATTTGCCCAGAAAGAAATGACCTCCTTAATCTGTAATTTAGCCAGAGAGGAACATTGTTCATTAGGACCTTAAATTTTCATATTTGTTTTTGACGGGGTTGAACATACCTGCTATGAAAGATGTCTGATATGGTAAGATTTCTGATGTACTCTGTGGAAATGATCTTTGCTATTTATGGTTTTGATTAAATAATTATATCTTTTTCCTTTAATTGAAACAGTGTTTATAGTTCCTTCAATTTAGAACAGTAGTTTTTACTGAAATTGTGTTTGTGTTAGTGGACAGAATAGTGGAATGCATACTTTATATAAAAGTAAAAATGAACATTAAAATAATGAGCAATCTGTTTTGAGGCATCCTGAAGTTTCTTACAGGTATGCGTGAGAGGTTGTTAGAAACAGGCTTTGGTGCTTGGAATCAATGAGACACGAGGAGCAAAGGAAAGCATTGTTTTATGGAATCTGTAGCAGAGCAAGAAGGGGAGAAAGTTTTGCTGGAAGCTGCAGGAGAGCAATTTAAGCAGGAAATAATTAGTTTCATAAGGGTTTGTATAAGAGAGATGGAAGAAAGGCAGTTGACGAGGAGACAGAGAAAGGCAAGCATTTTCATCTTTGGGATAGTAGTTCAGGCAATGTTCTACAGGTTAATACAAAAAGGGGGTTTTGTTGGGTTTTTTTGGTGTGATGTCTTCAAGTTACATGGAAAGAAGTATTTAACTTTTAGAATGTACCCATACATTTAAGTGTTCTCTGCTCTTAAGTGGGAGTACGTGGTACATAAATGTTTACCAATTCATAAATACTTACAATGACGATTCTGTGGTCTTAACACACAGAATAAAATTATTATTATAGCCCTCAAATTTGAAAATATGAACTTGGTTCTATGGAAATTGCTTTTCACATATGCTTCTTCCTGTTTTCAGGTCTTTGTTAATCAGTGGCTGAGATTTGGTTTTATAACTCTGTAGCACAAAACCTAGCCTAGACTGAACTGTCATTTTTCAAATAGATATATGGGCTTTTTCCAGAGCTATAATTAATTTTTTATAAAGCTAGGAATGTAACGACAAGGTTCGTTTATAAGTTGATAGATGTTATAATTTTTTTTTTCTTTGCAAACATGAAAAGATAATTTAAATTTTTTTACAGAATATTCAGATACGTTTTTTGAGAGGGGTGTTGCACTGAGGCAGAGTAACGCTCATAGGTAGGATGCTGAAAGTTCCAGGAATTTATGACTGGAGTACTTTGTGGCTTGCTTCTAGGTGTGCCTGGCCCAACACAGCCATGAATGAAAGTCACAGCTATCTGACAGCTGCTGAGTGACCTAGGTGAAGTGAGTCAATGACATCAAACCAGGTCTGTGCCAATATCCTCATGACAGCTGGTGCTAATTGGCACCCCTGTTGGCAGTCTCAATGGAGTTACTGAATCAAACAAAGCACCAGATTAGTCTCCTCGTTTGATGTGCATTGGCAAGAGTTAGCTGAAAAACTTTTTTTTTCCAGTTCTCTCAAAGAAACCATTTGTTCTGGTTGAGTAGAAGGTAGTTTTCATTGTTGACAAGGGATCATCGCTTCTCGACTTTCTATGTACTCATACATAGAATTTGTAAGGGGAGCAATGGTGAAAGATCAAAAGCAAGTATTGTTATATACACATAAAGAATCCTGAAGCACCATGAAAACATAATCGTACTTTACTATGAAATCACTTGAATGGTTGATGTCACTCTGTGACAACAGAGAGAAACTTGATAAGGGAAAAGATTTTCTGTGTTTATTTTGTAGAAGCTGTATTCATGCTTTACTTTTTTCCTGGGCGCATCCCTCTCAGATGAGTAAAATAAAAAAGAAATATTTTTATAATGCGTTGTAGAATACCAGAGGTTAACTGAAAGCGGAAGAGCCTGAAATACATTAGAAGACTTCAAACTCTTTTTCATTCTGCTCTTCCATATGATTGAGAAGTGTGGATCCAATGCCATCTATCAGAATTACTATGCTATGTGTCATAGTATAATAGAATAAAATACTGTGTTATGACCTGAACAAAGGGTCTTGAACCCAAGGCTATGTGTTATTTCCCAACTGTAGCAAACAGCACAAGAATTCTGCAAGCTCTTGAGGTGGTTGTGCAATAAAAATCTATTAAGGCCCCAACAACACATGTAGTAGCTGAAATAACTTTTTATTATTGTTATAATTGGCTAGATTGTCCATGTTCCCAGTGTTCTTTTAAAATCTTGAATACCTTTTTCTTGGAGAATGTCAAAATTAATAAGGAGTGAGTGAGCGTTAGGAATTTATCAAAAATTACCATTCAATTACTGCACACACACACGCGCGCCAAATGAGAGCTAAACATATGGCAAGTATTGTCTGCTTTTTTACATCTTTAAACTCTGAAATTGTCTTAGCTTTCTACATAGGTATCTTCAAGACATTCAGTATTAAACCCTGCAAATCTTACTTCTCCATTTATAAGAGGGGCTAAAAGCTCTTCATAGTTGTTTTATGTTTCTAAAATATTCTGAATATGTAAAGTGCTGTTCAAGCACTAAGTTTAAATACTTTCTCTTAAGCAAGACAATTGGATTCAGTTAGAGTGTAACCTTCAAAGATCACCTAACATGATTAAAATGCTCTCTATGTGACCCTTTGTAGTCTTAACAGCTTTTGATGGTATCCCCAAGACTCGCCTGAAGCCCCCATTCGATCTTGATCTGTAATGTTTTGATATGCTCTCTCTTCTCAGGCTTTTTTGAACTATAAGCTTGACTGTTTTATTTGGTATTTAGGGATGTTCCCTGGTTTACCTTTCCTACTTTTTCCACTAAGCGCTGTTTTCGCAATATATTAAGACGGAAAGGGTAATAGACAGATTTTCACACTAGATAAGTATGGTCATGGAACGTAAGACTTCTAATGGCCAAAGAAAACATTGGAACACTGAAAAAGAAAGTGAAAGAATTTCTACATACCTAGGGAGAGCAGAAAATAGGAAATAAACATCTTTAGTGTAGGGTACACAGCTTTTATTATTTATTTGAGGTTGTTTTGGAAATGGGATTTACAGATGATGCAGACAAAAATTTGAAGGCAGAAAGAACTGAGGTGAAATTAAGCATGTTTAGTGAAAATCATGTGTGTAACAGGCAGTTATTTTTTGAACGTAGGCGTAAAGAATAGTAGACAAGGGAGGAGTTTTATTGTGTTCTAATAAATGCTTCTGAATGCTCGGTAAAATATTTTTCTTTAAATAAATGTGTCATGCTCATAATCTAATAGATTAGTCCTTGTCATCACTATCATCACTGCTACTATCCTATTGAAAAAATAGTTGGTATTTGTAGTTGCTTTTGTAAGGTAATAAATGTTTTATAGCTGTGTACTTGGTTTGATTAATTGAAGTGTATGAGATACCCAAAACACTTAACATTGTTTGTTCTAGTCCAAAAAGAAACAGGATTTCAGAGAACTGGCCTGAACATTTTGATACAGTCATTATAATCTCATGAAATGCACCTGGTTTTAGTAAAGATTTATATTCACCAAGACACCTATATTCACTATTGATACACAAAATGCAGTGTATAACAAACAGGTTATATACAGAGGCTATAATTTCACACAGCTGAAAGGCTGACATCAAAATGTCAATCTAATTCTTTTTTAATCTTTTTATATTTGCAAACTCCAAAACATCTTCCAGCTGAAGCATCTCTCTACCAAAGAGTAAATTTCAACTTCGAATATACTACTTTTTTAATTACCTTTTCCTAATCACAAAGGGTTGGCAGACCACAAATCGAAGCCCACTGTCCCAAACATCTTAGCCATCCGCATACTTATGACTTGATTAAAGAAACATAATCAAATTTCTAGCAAGTTATAAATATAGTTCAAAGGACATTTTCAGACTGGTTGGTAGCACCGTACAGCACTAGTTCTTAGCATGGATTGCTGTCTGCTGGAGGAACTAGACAATGGCAATTTATAATTTTTTCCAGATATGATTTGTTTTCATCTCCCACATACAGAATTTTAAAGTTCATTCATTTGCGTAAGTTGTAAAGTTAGAAACACTGCCCAGCTGGACAAAATGGTACAGATTTTCGAGAAAATTCTTCTCGTTATATTGAGGGGAAATATAATCTCAAAGCTGTAACTACATAGCTTAAATTGGTTTAAATATGTTAAGTGGATCATTGTGCTTTTCAGGAACTGTCAGTTCTTATTAAGCTGAATAGTTGTATTTAATTATGTGCTGGACAGTAATCTATTCAGAAATGCATATGTGTGATCATGATATCCCTCATGAAATCCGTTCATTCAAGGTATTTCCCAGTTTTTGTGCTATGTTAAATAGGTTGATTCATTTTGCTCTGATGAGGATACCATTGTGTAGCTAAATGTTCTTCCATATGGTTGCATTCATAACTTCTTCCTTTTAACAGAGCTGCTTCTCTTGCCCCCCCGCCCCCAGTGGCATTTTCTCACTCCAGTTGGATGGGTGCAGAAAAGGCTCTGATTCCCTGCTCATACACTGTTTTAAAACTGTAGCCACTGGAGTTGACTAAATTGTCATCGTGCCAGTTCTCTTGATGTTAAACTGACCTGAAAGAAGGATTACACTTAAGCTGATATTTTGAAAAAGGGTTTTGTTTTTTTTTATTTTTTTGTTTGTTTGTTTGTTTGTTTTTTGTTTGGTTTTTGTTGTTGTTTGGTTTTGGGGGTTTTGGGGTTTTTTTTTTTGTTTGGTTGGTTGGTTGGTTTTTTTCAAAAATACTATCATGTTAAAAGATATCTGGGCAGCTGTCCTTTTGTAGCTGAAACAGTTAAAAGGAGTTGCTCTCTCCATCCATTCACTGCTGCCCATGTAACTTAGACACATGATAGGAGTTAACCTAGTGGACCTTGTAATAATGTGAATGCTAATCCATGGTGCTGAGGAGCAGTTATCCAAACCATAATCAAAACTCAGGTGTGGAGGCAGTGGCTTCTTGTTAGGGGCAGAAATATATTGCGTTTTGCAGGTACTGCTTAAAAATGCAGCAGCACGTTGGTTAGTCTTTTTAGATCTTTGTGAAATTCATTGAGATTTTGGCAGATAGATAAAATAAATTATTTAATAGTAGGTCACTTTATATATAAACAAGAATTAGAAGTCCAGGTTTAGACACCCAAGAAAGAGTTTGGCACCTCAGAAATCTGTGATCATCTCCCTTGCCATGCCACTTTCCCTTCCCAGTATGGGAATATTAAGCAAGAACCACCTTAAATTTAAAAAAGAAGACTGCTAAGCACAAAAATGCATGTAAAACTCTACTCTCCCCAGTGATTAGGTGCCTAAATTGAAACTACACTGAAATATTTTATCTGCTTATGATCCAGTGCGCCTCATTTGCCCCATTATTTTTGAATCAGCAAATACCACTAAAAAGAAAGGTGTTTTTCCTACGGCAGGAACCCAGGATTTTTTTCCTGGCAGGTAAGTATTAACCACAAGGCTACGCAATCGTGTTCCATCTTGTCTGCTTCTCCTCTAGGTCCAAGAACCGTTCATTCTTTTCTGCAGTTTGGCCTCACTTGACTACAGGCCCTGCTCAGCGCAGCAGGTACCTTGGTGGTCAGGGCGTTCCTGCTGCATGTGAAAGGTGTCCCTTTGAGCTCCTGCATGTTGAAAAAATGAAATTTTAGTCAGGTTTCCATTTCTTTGAGATCAAGCAGGAAGGGAGTAAAGAGTTAAAGAAGCTTAAGTAGCCACTGATGGGTGGGTTGGACCAGTTTTAAATATTGACATATGAAAAGTACTTAAACTATTACTTTGGGAATAGCCCTATTGCTTCTGAGACAAGTGAGTGCTACTATCTAATTCCTGCTATACACGGGGAAGACACTGCACTGTTATAATTAAAATTGAGGCTATTTATTTGTTATGTTCTTACAGGAAACAGATTCAAGCTCTTCTAGGACAGTTTAGCCAGTCAGAGGCTTTGTTAATCTCCTCTGGTGTTGAGCCAGGGACTCTAGATGGAGTTCTTTTGGATGCTGGCTGTTCTTCTATGCAATTTGATACACCTGAAAGAGGTTTTTCCCTGCAGAAGGACGGACCTTTGGACATGAGGATGGATAGTGACAGGTACCTGTTAATAAAATAGTTCTCCTTGAAACCTGAAAACTGTGTGCTCACCAACCCCCATGCGTCTCATTTCCCCTTAAATTGAAGAATTCTCATCATCAAACCACATCTAGTTGTGCATGAGTATACAGTCTGTGTTTTGCCACAAAGCTTTTTTCGATCTCAATACTTAAAACCCTGGTTATCGTCTTTTCCTTCTTTGAAATAAGAGGAAAGTTCTAGTGATGACTAATTAAACAGTAACATTTTTGTTAACTATACCACTAAAATTTTACATTTTTGGAGTGTATGGTATAGAGTCACAGGGGCATCTCACTTTCACTCCCTGTTATTTCTGCAGTTTCTCAGACTGTACTTGATCTGCAGTCTCACAACCCCTTACTGCAGTCCCTTTCCTTTTCTGCCACACTTACTATTTGTGGAACCTTCACTTGAGCATGTTCAGTTGCACCCTCAGGAAAGGAGCAACCTCCCTCTTTTCTGCAATGGCCATCTGACCCAGTTACTTCTCTCTAAAAGGAATGTAATATAAAATAAATAAATAAAATCCTATCCATAATATCAGCCAATTGAAATCAGATAGCAACATTGCTTTTAACGCACTAGTATAATATTGTTTTCCATGCCTGTAAGCTTTCCTTAGCAATATTATAAGCTTCCTTTCACATTGTGTAGGAGGCACATCAGGCTTATTTAATTGTCCAATTAACAATTACTAAATAAATCACCTCTATTTAAATTATTAGAATTGGTGTTTAGTACATTCAAGATCATGAAAATCAATGGTGGAATAATAATTTCTACTTATGTAGCAATTTACATCTTCAAAAAACCTAATATATTTCTGTAGCATTGTGCTTTTTACATGAACAACCAAAGATCTCTGTTGTATAGATGATGGCAGTAATTGCGTAATGCATTACTGGGAGAGTGAAAATTTTTCCTTTGTGTTTTGATGAATCTGTAGTCTTAAGAAATGTAATTTGATCTTTCATTGCTGACAGAGCTGATGGAAAGCCTCAGTTTCTAAGGAATCATCTTAACACATTAATGTTAAGTCTTAACACAGCAAATTTCGTGATACTTGCTTTTTCTAGTTTTGTGTAAAAAGCTCACGTGATCCTCCTGGGATTCAGCCCTCAGATGTCAAGAATCTGAACTCCAGGCTTATATTTGCATCATGAGAATACATACATGGAACAGGAGCATAAGAACAAAGGATACCTGTGGCATATCAAAAGCCTTACACTACGGTTGTTGCTATGATACTACTTGCCTCTGATTTCTAAGTTTTGTTATCTTTTGTAAGATACTGCAGGAGAGTAATAAATGCCTGAAAAATATTCTGCACATTCATGTCTTTGTAGAAGACAATGTATTAAGTAGGTTGTATATTTTCTCTGATTAGTAAACCCATAAATGATGTTCATAAAATACCTTGAACTATTTCACTAGCAAAGTGACAGAGATTTAAAAAAAAATAAATGTATGGCTTTTACTGTTTATATTGAAATAATTCCTGTCATTTGTAATATTAGGTCATTTCTATTCTCTCAAAACAGTATTTGGATATAAATTCTTATGCCTTTTAGTGTAAGTAAAGTTAAATTATATTCATGAGCAGTTGTTTTCATAGCAGGAGCTGTGAAAGAAAAGATCCTTGAAATCAGTTCAGACTAGAAAACAACATATAACGCAAGGTGACTAAAATGAACTCATAAGGGGCAAGTGTGTATTCTAAAGCTGGTGAAATAAAAAGTCACACAGCATTTCCATTTTAACATGGTACTGAAATGTGTTTATACTTGTCAACTCATTAAGCATAGTTTATGATAATACTTGGAAGTTTCAGCTGTTCTAATTGATGCTAAGGAACAAACTCCATTTAAAGTAGCAAGAAAAAGGATTTAAAAGATGCAAGCTATATCTGTTTTCATGGGGTTGCTGTCTCTTATTTGAAAACCTCAAAGGCACTTGTATGCAGTGTGTGAGTTTGACTTTATGTCTCAATGCTATGAAGCTTCACCTCTTGTCAATGAAAACTGACGTCAGTGAACTAATTGGCTCTTCTTGTGCGTAGGTACCCTGACATGCCCACTGCTGCTGATGTTGTGAATGCTTTAGATCAACAGGCGCTTGCGTCCATCCTGAGAACATACGGGGAGGAGAGGCACGCCAAGAAAATCGCTTCAGCCATCGTTCAGGCACGCAGCATATACCCCATCACCAGAACTCAGCAGCTTGCAAGCATTGTTGCAGGTACCCTCATTAATTCTTCACAGTGGCTGAGGAGAAAAAATATTAATCCCCAAAGTCCCAGAGGGATCTATTTGTACTTGAAATCATGCAGGATCTAATCCTGCCTATTCTGCTCTGATGTCAGCTCTCTCTTTTTTAAGGTGCCACTTTTTATATTGTAGTTTGATGATTAGTTTAATAATAGATTTTACATGAAGTGATTTATCATTTTGCCAACCAAGTTGAAACACAGAACGACAGCAGCCTAGGGAATTCTTTATCCTAGCTGTTGATAAGCCTTCAAATATCAGATACGTCATATACCTCTCTTAGTTTTAAATGTCTACATTTTAATATTTTGAGTGGAAGTACCATGGCAGTTTCCAATTATGGATGAAATCAGATCATTTCTGTCTGCTTAAAGAATCAGGAAGCAAAAAGTAAAGCAATATATAGCTTGCTCTCACCTTGTGAATGCCAACTAGATCAGCCTGAAGCAACTATTGAAACACTTCATCTTACTTGCTCTTCACTGTAAACAACTTGAACAAAATGTAGTTAGGCAGGAACTGTGCTCACATCAAGAACCTTCATGTTTGTATTCTCAAGTGAAAATTTTCAAGGAAAAATGTAAGAGACAAATCCTGTTCATTAACATTATAATATGTAATGTTGGAATATTTTTATTTTTTTTAACCAAGAAATGACAATTACTGGTCTTGTCACAAATAAGTCTAAACTGCTGACTCCTTTGAATATAGACCTTTAAAATGGCTACCCAAATTTAATGTTTGCTAAAGAATAGTGTTAAACATATCAGTAACCTGAAGACTTTTAAAAAATATATTGTATTCATAAAAATGAAAAAATTACTTAAACTGAAAGTTTAAGGGACTTACTTTTAATGACTGGCAAACAAATTAAAAGGTTTGGATTTGTATAAGTCAGGATACATAAGCAAAATGTCCAGTCAACCAATGCCCAAAGTTTAGCTGATAATGATTAGAGGACCTGAAGACACTTCTTGCTGTTGTAAGCCCCTGCTGTAAATATAGTGAATGTGAGGAACAATCAATCTTAAAACCCCAAAGAAATAAAACCTTTATAAAACTTTTATAAAACTTGAAGAGTTGCATTTTTAATGTAGTCATTGTCATCAACATCACGAACTAATAATTTAGGTTTTTGTCACATGCATCTCATGCTTTTTGAAAAACCGTTGATTAGAACAGTGTACCATTATTGAGACTGAAACAACCATATTGCTGTGCTAAAGATGTAATGTGTTATAGGCTGTAAACAAGCAATTCAGTAACTTCTGAAATAGTATTGTGCACTAGCTTGATCTAAGAAAATAAAAATACTGTTCATAAAAGACAGTCGTTGAAATCCCTTCATGTTTTGTGTTGCATGTGAATCATCACTTAATGGTCACTTTCTGTGACAATGAGAAGGACTTTTTGTTCTTAGTTTAAACTCTCTGCTGTATTTGAAGAGCAGCTTGATACATGAATCAGGTATGCATCAGATAGTATACATGCCAAAGACAATGAATCTAGCACGTATCTGCCAAGACAGTAAATATGTATGTTTTGTGTCCTTTTTTTGATGTACGCAAGCAGTTAAAACAATTTTAGGACTGTTACACTGATCTCTGCTTGGTTACAACTTCTTCCAATTTTAATTTGATTCCTCCAGTAAAGGAGCACAATGGTGGATCCTACTAGTTTTTGAACTGATTATACCTTAAGAAAATTTCTGGTAACTATAATATATTTTTGTTTAATTTATCATCTATCATCAATATATATTCTTATGCAAAATGATATCCATGAAGTTATTGAGGTAAGCCAGAGCTAAAGTGCCAGAGACCACAGCTACAGGATCCACTTGGTGGCACAGCGCAAAAAAACCCTGACTAATTCAGGACTTTACCAGAGTAAAATCTATGACCTATTAGTTAAATGTCAAGTCCTTTAAAACATAAAATATTAATTAGAATAATAAAATCTTGCATTTAAGATTTTGCAGACTCTATACAAGCATGATTATCTCTCCAGAACGGGATCAATTTTTTTGCCTAGTATAGGAGCAAGAAAACAGGCAAAAATTTATCCAGTGAGGCTGGGTATTTATTTCTCTTTCTCTGCTGGTGTCAGTATCTGAGAATTCATGTATAGTCCATATTTATTTCACATGTTATAGATTACTATGGCTTTAGATTTTCTAGAACTCCAAAGTTTTGTGTTAAGGTCCAGCTGATAACCAGAATCCCAGTGAATCTATATTTGGACTAGCCTGAAACTGGAAAATTCCATTTCTATTTATAGAATGCTAGACTGCTGGTCTTCCGTACCACCCCCCAAAAAGGTTAAAATGGGTATTGGTGTTGCTAATTGATTGGGAGAAGAGAGTGAAGGATGTAATTAAAAAACGAACAAACAAAATGGCTCTCCACAACAGTTACAGAACAATCAGACATTTCTAAGTTTGTATTAGCAACAGTTATAATTTTAAGGTATAGCTGGAAAAAAATATATAGATTTGTATGTCAAGATTGCCTACAACAGCTTGGGGCTAACTCAGGTAGCCCAGTGTTTTCTTGATCTCCTTTGTTCCAATTCGAGAAAATAATTCCTTCTATTTCTTGACATAGAGCTTGAAAGTTAATCTCTCTACATACTGTGCCAATGAATTCTGATCCATTTGAATAAGGAGATCTCTGTGAGCTATGGAGTCTGCAGTTTACATGGGAAAAAGGAGGAGTTTTCTGTTCAGTCCTGTGAACATCATCTCTTCTTGCAGCACAATCGAACTCCACTCACTGTTTATAGTTTTCACACAGCTATCTGCAATGATGAACGCTCTGTAAATATTAAAGATCAGGAGTTCTCAACGGAAGGTCTGTGACTAGATGTGTGGAAGTCGATTAAGCAGCACTTCCTGATGGCTCTGGCTGTACCTCATTGACTTGGTTGGAAACAATAGGTTTAACTCGATGTGCAGGAAAACTGGTTAAAAATAATGACATTTTTAGAATGTAATTTTAATATGCTTTTTCCGTATAACTGATGATCTGTTTTTATTTCTTTTCAGTGGGTAATATACCTTGTTATCTCTTAGTTTTTGTTCAAAATTTAGTTTTTCTCAGTGTTATTTAGGTACGTAATCTATTAGATCTATTAGATCATTTTGAGATCATGTAATCATTTGGACTTAACTTGAAAGGAATTGGTGATGAGATACTAAAGAAATCTGAAAACTTTAAAAAGAACTTTAATGAGTAAAGCCAGTCTCATTCAGATTGGTTCACATTTATAGACTTTAATTATCAGTTTGGAATTTGTAATATTGCCTGAATTTCAGATGGGTGAGAATTAACACTGTACTGAGGGAGCCTAGACAAAAGGACATTAGTTGCGTCACAGAAACTTATTAAATGCGATGCTAATTCAACAGACGGATTCCTGCAAACAGGTGCACGATCTGAATTAATTTTTAAACTCTCCCACTCTCATACACTCTGGGGACTTTAATAGTTCATATTGACAGGCACAGCACGTTGCTAATTTCATTCACAAGCCTTAAAATTTCAATACATTTCAACATGTGAATCTATTAGATTTTCAAAAGTGTAAGTAGCATCAGGGCATCCCAAAACTAAAAATGATAATTTCTCTCACTGGGATTTCAAACTAGTCATCTAGCCAGAAGCGTGGTGTTTTTATGAATGAAATTCATTTTACAAGCTACCCATACAGATTCTTTTATATTTTTGTACATTGTACAGCCTGTTACCAGGAAGGATTTTCTTTTAGTGTCATGGTAATTGGAGGGGGCTGGGTGAGAGATTTTGTGCCTTAGCAGAAAGCACAAATAGGTTTTTATTTAACTATACCAGAGGACTAAGAGTGGGGTAGGAAAATTTTTTTCACCCCTGGAACATAGATCAAAATCTACTGCCTTTACTAAAAAGATGAAGGTCAGCGTGACAGAAATCACTACCACAGATTACATTTAGTAGTTAATCCCAGTCTCTGAAGACAGACCAATAAGCCTTTGAACTTGGAAATAGTTTGATTTTTGTTTTAGTTTGGGAGGTTTTGGTTGCATAAAGCTGCAAAGTGGCTGCATTTCTTTACCAGTTTCCTGAATATTAGTATTCCATACCATTATATATGACCTGCAGTGCTGTTTGTGCGCATTCAACTCAGGCATGTAAGATTGTATTATACTAACAGAATATATCTGGGGTTTCATTTCTTTTTTTTTTATAGTGTGTGATAAATTAATTCACAGGAATAAATTAGTGTCATATTTAATCGTCATTGTAGGAAGACACTGTACTCAACAAGCATGGCGGGACAAATGGGAGGAACCTTCCAAAGACCTGTTAGTGTCCTAGTCATGCTGGTAGCCTGAGTATCGCATTTCTTTTGTTTATCTATTCAGTATTGCAATTGCAAAATAGCAGTGTTTGTGATCAGACTACTAAAAATCTGGCCAGGTATCAGCATGTCATGTCTATTTAGATTTTTACAAAACTGGTTTTAAAGTAGATCTTTATATCATTCTTGTTTTTTCAGATAAGTAAAAGATATTTTGGTGACATAGGAGATAAAACTCCCAGTATTTTACTAAAATTCCAGTGAGATTGGCTGTGGAAATTTAAACAAAGAATCTCATTCTAGGCTTCGTTTTTATGGTTAGGTCCCAATCAAGAAGCACAATCAGTTTTGTACCTAAATTACATGCTGTACTCTTATGGGTTGGCTTCATTTTTATCTGTGATAGTTTTGGAAGCGGAAATACTCTTAGAATATCAGAAATGGCTCATCCCAGAAAACCAGCAGTATTTTTAGAAAATACTTAGACTGCTAAAATATGATAGTTAAAAATTCTGGCTCTGCTTTGAGAGGTGAACACCAGCTCTGGGTAGTAACAGCCCAAAATTGAAAGTATAAAAGCTGATGCTCTTCAAGTCACAGCTATAAGTTGTTCAGCAAGGGGCAGGAACAATATAGGTAGAACCGATAAAATGAACCCTGTTTTCTAACCCACTAGCTTGTTAAAAGCTAATATTTTGTAAGGAAATAGTGCTTTTTCATTCCAGTTACAACTGTTTTCATAGAGTGAACATGGCAGCAGTGGGCTTGGTTTTGGAAGAGGGAGAGGGGAAGTGTGAGGTATGTTTTCAATGGTTTTAAAAGTAGGCTTAGAAAGAGAGATAGATCTGTTGTGTGAGATCTTTTACAAAACCAGTATTTTCTTATTCGAGAGACCATGGCTTCTGTAATTGAATTCAAAAGATACCCAGGTATCTGATGTTTGAACTTCAAATTCCATTGAAGAAAAATGCTATTGTGACTGAAACCTAAGACGGGTCTTATGGAGAATACCAAGCTATGTATATTTAGTCACTTAGTGCATGCTATGGAAACATACATGTCCTATGGTGGTTTTGGATACATTATATGCTGATTTTAAACCCTGCTGTTTCATTTAATAACTGTTGAAGGTTTCTGAGCATACTACTAGTGTTCGTAGCTGTTAGTTGACCATTTAAAGAAAAGTGTTTTGCTCAGCACTGTATTCCTTTATGTTACACATTAAGAGACAGTTTTCTTCATGCACAAATGGCAGTCAATGGCTTTTTAAGGATTCCGTTTTCAAAGAATCTATTTTTAGATATGTAAAGAAATATGGAAACAGATACTGTGCCAGGTAGTACAAGCTTGGTGTCAGTTGGTCTCTTGGGACATCTTACCTCTGCAATTTTGAGTTCTTTTAGTTCAGCTCTTTCATTAAAAAAAAGGTTTTGCGACTCCTACAGTGAGGGCATATGTTCTTTTTATGATTTATAGAAAGCATAGAGTGTGGCGTTCTCAAAGACAGGAGTGATATTAGCTAGCTAGTGTAACTTTTTGTAGAGCTCGTAAGTGATGGAGGAGCCTAGCTCCTACAGGTTAAATCTATTTACTCTGTTTTGTGAAACAGAGTTTAAAGCCACAAATTCCTGTGCAGTAGTGTTTGTTGGGAGAAGTTGATCCTGTTGCCACATTCTGTCTCGAAGGATATAGACTATAGGAATAGGAAACAGCCACAGCTACAACGGGTCTCTTCGGTTAATTCACGAGCTGTTAGCATTAGAGTCAGAGGAGGTAGGGAATGTAGTTGGGGAAATTGAGTATGCAGAAATGCATATTAGATACATCACATACATGATAATAACTTTGTTTATAATGATTGATTTTTTAAATCCCATTATTGGCCTCTCCCTTTGCTGAACACTGATGATCGCTTGTGTGTTTGTGATGCCAAACACTTATGTTTTCTGACATAAGTAAAATCTTACCTTTAAAACTCTCGGGAATTCCACTAATAAATTATTTTGTACATACTGGATTATAATATCTCTATTAAATTTTTTTCAATCACCTGTGAATTTAGTCAACTTGTTTCAGAGGTACCATGTTCCCTTCTTTTACTCCACTATATAGAACATCAGTTACTTGATTATGAACTGCATTTACTTCAAACCCATTGTTTTATTATGTTGTTATAGTTTAGCACTGGCATGGAATTAAGGCATTTTAATACATACATACCAGCTGTATTGCCTTATCTCTAGTGGGCCCTCTTGTTTGGAAAAATAATTCTTTACAGTTACGCACTAGCATTATTCATTCAATTTATCTTTACCAGACTCCTGTGCGCGCTTACATAATAGATCATAAGTTTACTCAGGTTTCACAGATCTTGTAAGACTCTAGCACTTTAGTTCTTTTGATCCATCCAATCTGGCTTCTCTAGCTTTTTGCTCTACACTGAGATAATGAAGATTCAAGCCTAAAGTACATTAAATAATGATGTATTAAAGTTTCTATCAAAATTTTAGTCTCTACAGAGACTTCTATAACTCATAAGAATTTTGGAGAAAGGAAGAGGGAGTTTTGTGCATCTAGTAAAAATTATTTAATCTGGTGATTTTTCATCCAACAAACTCATACCTTGACACGTTCTGCTATATAGACATGTGAAAAACCCAGCAGTGTCAGCTGCATTTTCTAAATTTCTCCAGGTATTTTTGTGAACATTTGAAGAAACACAGGTGTAGTGGTTAGCAATTTTTATCCACAAACAAGGATACCTCTTTTAAGCTTTAAGTAATTCATTGAAAGATACTTATCACCAGGTAGACATTGTATTCATCTAATCTCTGCCTGTGAAGAAATGCATAATTATCTAGAAGGCAACAGTTAAAATTGTGTCCATGGTATATTTTTTTTTTGCCTTAGAAGCATAAAACAAGCCACCACAAATACTGAACTGACATTGACTACACTGAGCTGTAAAATGAGACTTATCTATCCCATCTTCATTTTTTCCCTATCTTTGTTTCAGCCATCATTTTGTATTGTAACTTTGTGAAGCATTTGGGGAAGGAATTTCTATGAAAGGTTCTAGGAAAAAACCCAACACTCAAGTGCCAGCAAGCTCAGTTTAATAGGGTTTACTTTCAGAAATGTGAATTCAAAGCAGAAAATAAAGATATATTATAAAGAAGAAAGCTCACTACTCAGGGTTCAGTTGTAAGTATGCTTTCCTTTAAAGTCATCATGCATAAGTGGATTAATGTCAGGATAGCAATGTAGAAATAATATGATATTAACATAGACCTTTTAAAATTTGACAGGTGCTTTTCCAGCATCAGCACTGTATGCACGAAAAGACTTGCTTCAGAGACCTACGCATGTTGCTACCAAAACTTTTCAAGGCCTGCGAATATTTGTAAATGATGAGCTCCATGAACTCCTTATAGGGCTGAAGACAGCTGAGAAGTTTCTAAAACCTGGAGGTCGCCTTGTAGCCCTCTCCTTTCATTCACTGGAAGATCGTATTATCAAACGTTTTCTTCATGGAATAGACATGACAGAAAAGTACAATCTTGGCTCAAGGCAGAAGATAAGACAGGCTCTGAAAAATTGCTCCAAAAAAGAAGATACACAAGAATTTCCCTCTGGAAAATCCAACTCAAAGTGGATGTTTATACAGAAAAAAGTTCTCACACCCCAGGCCAAGGATATTCAAACAAACCCAAGAGGAAGGTCGGCCAAGCTAAGAGCTGCTATTAAACTCTAAAACAAAACATATGATTATATAATTGTATAATTTCCTTAAATTTTGTTTTCCAGAAGGCTAACTGGACAGATAGTATCAAACTGAAAAAATAAAATGAAGGCTGCTAGAAAACATTTTTTTCTCACCTTTGTGCTTCTTTTTAATTAAAATGTAGTGTAGAGCATCAAAAGGTAAAATAAATGTAGATAAGTGGGTGTCACTAATTGTACAAAAAAGACATCTTTTTAAAAAGAGCGTCAAAACCAAAGTTTATAAAAATTATAGGTTTGAGGTAGTTACAATGTTTCCTTTAGATTAAATTCAAAACCCTGACATTAACAGTCTAAATTCAGTAGCTGATTGAGACAGACACATTTTTATGGGGGGGGGGGATTTCACATACCTAAGTCAGATGCCTTGTTTAATCTAGAGTAAGTTTAAACTAACTTAAGAATTCATGATATATAAGTCTCTGTACCTCAATTAACTTGTTGCATGAATGCCTGTGGGACAAGAGCTAGTTCTTAAATAAACTGATATCAGTATGTAATGTTTTATCCAGGAATTTGTAAATGGGCTCTTACCTTTTTTTAAAAAAAGTAAATATTTACTTCTGAGTGATCACCTGGTTATTTAATGTTTATGGATTCTAAATAATAAATGTATCTTGGGGAAAAAAGATACTTAAAAGACCACTGTTTGCACTTGGACACTACAAGCAAGCAGTCAGATTTGTACTTGATCATTTGAATTTCTTCTGTGACCCTAACTTCTGTGCATAGATCCAGTACAACTTTTAGGTGTTGATGGAATTATAATTAACCCATCAAAAAAGGGATATTGTGGGTCTTATGAAGTGTTCTCCTTTGCTAGTGATCATTTATTAACAGGTGCTACTTAGGTAAGTACTGAATTTTTTTGTAAAAGGCCCACTGTAACATCAGTTTCCTATTTGGATACTATACTAGGTAGTAGAACATGTAACATAATTTATTTTTTAGTAAGTTAATGTGAATTGGATTTAGCTTTGGGTTTATATTTTATCATAAAAGGCCATTGTTTTGCTGTCTTTGTATGTTAAAAATGATCAGAAAATAGTGTCAGTTTCAACCTCTTTGACCTCTGACTCATCTCTTCAGGAAAAAAAGTCCTTATTTGGATAATCAAATCAGTAGCAGGATTTCATTTGTGATGAACCTGAAACTTGGCTGGTAGAGTAAAAAATGCAATTTCTGACTCCGAGCTAAATGATTACTACACTAGCTTCTGAAAGAGAACTGACTGGAACATTCTGGACTTGATTTTCATCAAGCATCCTCTTTATGTTGATGTAAATTATTACTTCACAGGAGTTTTTTGGGTCATATTGACACAAATAAGTTGAAATTTAGGTTCACTGTCTATAACATACAATATATTGAAATATTTGAATATTGTTTAATTCCTTGGTAAAGCTAAGTCATGAATGTATTCTTAGCTATATACATGGTAACAGCTATCACTAATCTAAAATAACAGTCAAATGATGATGGGCATTTCATACTTTTCTGAAATTTCAATATTTTTCCACTAGTTTCATTATACATGCTATTAAATATTAAATAAAACATTCCACTTCAAATAATATTACTTACTGTTGACATCTTAGAGACAACAGACTGTACCTTAAATAGACATTTTTTCATCCAAACATTAAATATACATAGCTAATGTTATTTTTAGCTCAGATTCCATATTGAAATGTACTCCAGTTGTAGGCTGGAAAAATTGTGCCTCCGACGTAGTCTTAGAAGAGTTGTAGTGCCATGCTGCACGTTGTACAGGAACACACTTCAGAAAAAGACCATCCAGTTATAGCAGAAGTTAAGTATCTGTATCCCAGAAATTATACGAAAGCGTTAAAATTCCTTATGCTTAAAACAGTGTTTAAAATCCTCTCTTCTCACATCTAATTTCAAAGGCACAGTTTCTTATGGTAGTTGAACTACTGTGTATCAGTTTTTGTAAATACACTCCCTCAAGGAAAGTAAGAGACTTTTCTTTACCTTTGGGCTGGAGTTGCACAGCCATGGCAGTGTATCAGTCGTTGAGCTCTTCTCTGTAGAGGATCTGTTTCTCTTCTCTCAGGGTCTCCTCACTTTCACTTTTAAATCTGTAGCATGGAGAGTCCTGGAATTTTAACCGCTGCTTGCCTGAAAACAGGATTTCCTGGTTTTCCCAGAAAAAGCTGTGGTTATATTTGCTCAAAGTATTCTTCTATCTTCAAGCATTTCATTTTCATTTAGTAGGTGAAGTTATATTACGTGAAGGGTATTAGGTCTTTATGTTCTTTCCAGGACACACGTCTACAGAGCATATCTTAAATTTTCCTAACATGGTGTTTGTGACATGTTAGTAAAACTAAACATTTTTTTACCGTAATCAAAAATGGTATTTATGAAGAAGACGGTATCTGGTGGAAAATAAGTCTCACTGAAAACCAAATCATGCTGTCAAGATACAAATTTTATATCATTTCTAAAATCTTGTTACTCAGCCTGAGCAATGTATATTTTAATACAGCCAAATTCAAGCTCATCTATCAACAACAAAGAAAAAAGATTGTAGACCATGTTTGCAAGCAATATGGCAATACCATGGTACTGTACATGATGGGAAGAGTTGAAACATCCAATATGTGGAATATTTGTAGAGAATACCAAGTGGCAGTTGTGGAGAGATGACGGTGTTGCCCAACAATACGTGCATGCAGAGCATATTGCTAAAGTGTATATCTTTTCATGTTAGTACTTCAGAAGGGTGTTAAAAGGGATAAAAAACAGCTATGAGACTATTCATACGCATTGTAAACATACTTTCTATTGAAATTATTAGAAAATATGATTTAATTAGTTAATCCAAATGAATGTAAAGAGTTGATATGCTGTCAAAAGTACACCTACCTGGTGACGAGATTTGCATAGAGTAATTATTTGAAAACTAGACACAGTTATCCTGTGAATAAGGTTTTTATCGTAAAACATATAGTACTTTTTAAAAGTATTATTTTAAAGTATAAGCACAATTAGCTGTGTTTATAGCCCATGAGGGCCTACCAACAAATATTACTTCCCTATTGCTTCCTAAAGAAGAAGAAGCAGTTTCGTTGTTCCAGAATGCAAAGGCTTAATCGTACTGTTTTCAAGTAATATTAGGAATTAATATCTCTTTCTTCAGGTTGTTTGTTTTGTTTTGTTTTGTTTGTTTTTTTTTTAAACTATTAGAGTTGAGTAATTTCTCAGTAGTCTTTTATAGTCACATCTGCTGAGATTGCCACTTGACTTGGAAAAATCCCAGTCTGAAACATCAGCTTTTGTACAGATCTGTTGAAGTATTTGACAGATGGAAGTTGGAAGGAGAGGATTCCTAAGGTAGTACGAATGGGGGAAATACCCACTTCAGTAAACACTATTAGCAAGTGTCTCTCTTCTAGTAGCAAGTATTGTATCAGACTTTGCATGCTGCTTTCTAGAATAGCATTTCTATGATTATTAATGATTCACCTAATTGCTCTCATATTACTCTTTGTATTGGAGAAGACATGGTATTAATTGGAAGTTTATGCTCCTAAATAGTGTAACAGCACTATGAGGGAGGAAGCATGAGGAACTGTGCCCTGAGGAAAGGTGATGTGCAGGGGTGGGATGATTGCAATAAGCAGACATAGACGCAGATTGTTGGTGATTTGATTTGATTAATTTAAATTTTAAAATAACTTAGATGTCAGTCTTGACTCATTGTTTGGAGTACCACTGTACAAAAGTACCGGTGAAAATTGAGAGGAATTTGAATAAAGAGAGAAGTAATGAACTCATAAGATGGGCAGCAACAAATTGGCTTACTTAACATCTTTGCCTCTAGCAGGAGTAATAAAGGGTTCAGACCTGCTTCTCTTGTGCCCCAAAATCTGTCCAAGAAGGCCCTTCAGTAGGATTAGGACCATTTACACCAGGATTATGAACACTGTTCAGTGGAGTACGGGAATATGCCTTTATAGCCATACATATTTCTTTTTTTTCATATAGCAGTTGCTTAAAACTAATCTGTAACTTAGAATAATATGTCATTATATTTATAAGTCTTTCAGAAATATAATCAAATGTGGAGGCCTTTTTACACCTGGGGTATACTGGAATTAAAACAGGATTTGGTGGATTAATTAAGACTGCAGTGCTACAGTGAATCTTGCAAATAATTTCAATGAATGTAGAACAACTTCTTCCCTTCCCCTTCTCCCAGCCCCTGTAGAAGATAGAAGAGAAAAATATGTTTAATTAAAAAGTAAGAAATAAGCAGTAAAGTTGAACACCTTAGAAAAAAATGTAATTTATGAGGCTGACATCTAATTTTAACAAAATTTCATACATGTAGTATTCTGTTACTTTTTCCATTTACTGCCTAATTTTGCCTGTTCTGGGACAAGCAGTAGCAGTGAGATAGCTCAATCTCTGTATATGGATGCAGAGCATGGTTTCTAATGCAGAATCAAAGGTAATAGTGGGAAGGTATATATGCGTCTAAATCAAGCTCTGTTTATTTTTCCCTCTGTCTCCTTTGCAGTTAGAATTTTGTTTACTTTTCTGAATCCTCTGTAAGCTTATCCCAGGATGAATGAGAGGGAAGGGCTTTTCTTTTTTGGAAAACTGTAATACCTGTCCATCTAACTGTATTAAAATTAATGCTATTTAATACTTTTCTTTTTGACATATTTTACTGATGACATGCCATGTTTTCCAATATTGCTATTACGTCACTAAGACAGGAAGAGGGACAAATACTTGTTCATGGGAAACCTAAGCTAAAAAAACAGAGCAAGTGATCAGTTGCCTGAATGTCTTACCGTACTGACATAACTATGTTTATAAAAAATAAAACTTTTTCATTGTACCTTGATCTTTAGGCAAATTATATTTTCCCTGATGCTTTTAAAGCCTAATTTGATTGGTTGTAATAGTCAAAAACAGGCTGGAGTTTTTTAACATTTATTTGTATGTTTGCAAATTTAAACTTGACACCTTGTTTATGGCTGTCTCTTTAAAGAGTAAAACTGGAGATACAGCTCCCTCTGTCTGTCCTGGGAATACCTGTGCTTTGTTCTTTTTGGAGTGCACCTGCAAATGGTTATCGCGACAGCATGTTTATTGTCAACATGAAGATACAAGATAAAAACATGTGGATAACTTCTTTTACAGGTCAGTAGTTGTTTTAACTTATGCTAACTGGAATTCTAAAAGAACAAAGGGTGGGTAATTTTCTTATCTGAAAATACTTCTATCAAGATACCTAATTCAAAAGACAGAAAAACAAACTTGCACAGTAAGTTTCTCAAACATGTAATTTATTATTAGAATAAAATATATATGTATAAAAATTCTAGCTATTCTTTAGTGCCCATACAATCTTTACAGACGTAACAGTGGCAAATGTATTTCATGTTTTTGTTGACATTCATTAAAAAAACATTTTCTGTGCTGGTGGAAAAATCTGCATAAACACTAAAACATGGGGATATGACAGATACTGGAATGAAAATAAATGACGCTATATAAATCACATCTTAGAATTCATACATGCTAGAATATCTGAGTAAAAACAGGTTTCAGCTACTCCATTGTCGTTTGTTCACATGCTGCGTTAGGTTGAGTCTGGATGTGATTCTGACAAAATGTAATCTGCTTTTCAGTTTTAGGTTGTCTGTGGCTTATACTTGCACTGAATGTATACTAAAACTCAGAATATGCTGTTATTGGCATTTTATATTAGCTGTAATTACACTAATAACATTAATGTAGCAACGTAACATTAGCAAGGTTATATCACAAGTTAGTAACTATAAAAAAAAAATCTTGAAGCATCATGATATAACTTGTACACTAAATGCGTGGAAGCTTAGTTATAACTTAGTCATCAACAATTCAGGCTAGAAAAGCTTCTGTTTTATTTCAAACTATATTTTAAGCTCATTTCTACATGCCTTTCCTGTAAATTATATATTTTTCTCTTTTTAATCAGAAGTAGTTTCATGCGTAAGAACATCTCTCATAGACTTTGCAAAGAACTGAAATAAGAAGTATTGGCAGTCCTGGCTGATAAGCATCTGAAAATGAAGATATCATAAAAACTGTTTTGTAATATAGTGCAAAACTTATATTCTCAAGAGTAATGATGCATGCATGCCTGTTAATACATGCGCAAACTCTTCCAACCTTTACTTATGGGTACATCTTTGTTACGCTTGTACTTTATTTCTAAAATGTCCCGTTTCTCAGAGTTGTGGTAGAAATGGGAGTTGAAGCCTTGGTAGGCGGTGGGAGCTGGCAGAGCGAGCAGGGGTAAGTCCAGCAGGCTGGCAGCTGGGTCTCTGTGGAAGCAGAAAGGACTTGGCACTGCAAAAGAGGGTCCGCCGAGTGTGGGGCAGTCCAGGCTGACTGCCTGGGCTCCTGTGATAGTAACTAAGTACGGTAATGCTGAATTAACAAAGTTCTTGATGGGGGGCAGGTCCACTGGTGTATATTACACTGCATTCACAATGGCTTAACCATGGTGGCAGTGGGTTTCAGAAGACTAACGTTAGGAAATTAATTAAAAAAAAAATAAATCCTTGGAATTGAAGATGGTATATAATTTTTTACTGCCTCTCTTGAAGAGGGCAGGAGGCTGACAGAAAAATTATTTGAGAGGAAAGGGCGTTTAGTCTCTACTGTTGCTGCCCCTATTAAAGGTAATAAAAAGCTTCCATTGGTTAAAAAACGTGGGCTCAAGACCTAAACTGCACACGTACTGTAGTTATCACTATTAATCAGTCTATTAAAAACTAGCAGGTCATGTGAAATTATAAAACAGTAGATTAATTAAATGAGCTTGGCAAATACCCTGCCATATAGTTGTACTGCACTTAATAGTATTATAAAACTAAAGTAATTAAGGGATGATGGGGGATGTGTCATGGTAGCCTTCCCATCAGGACCCTGCCAATTTTTCTTGTGTATGCCTTAAGTAAACACAGCAGCGCTGGGCTGCAGCCTGCACACCTGGGCAGGAGCACTGCTGTCGCTGATAGTGTGATGACTGACACGTAGATTAAAATCTGAACCTCCCCTGAAAATGTTACAATATCTTACGTTTTAGAGCACTGACTTATTAGCTAATGCTTTATTAATAGAGCTCTAGTTATTTGGAAAACAACGTATTACAAGCTGAGCGTGGGGGTATTTTCTGGTTGCTGCTTGAATTCCATAACCTTTTTTTTTTTTTTCTTTCTCAGGGCAAGCTAGCTATTGTTCTTTTAAAATTAAGTGACACTTTCCTGGAACCAGCAGCAGTCAACATTTTTCTTTGAGACAAAGAATAATTAATGAATGAAATTAATTGCAGTGACCATTAGATCCAGTTGTATCCCAATGGGAGCACAGGCCTCCATAAATACCACATTTCCCAACAGCTCAGTAATTCAGCAGCATATTGAAAATATTCTTTTGCAGTTTAGCCACCTCCATAGTTACAGCTGGCAAATATTTTACTCAGCCAATCCAAATAGCAGCTTAGTTTTCAGGTTTCTGCTTCATTTGAGCAGGCTTTTTGTAAAAAAAAGTTTAAAAGTACTTAGTTTTCCTGAGAAAGGCAATTGATTCCTTGCTTTAAATATAGCCTTGTGCTAAGAAAACAGTGCTGCTTTTTTGTTGGTTTTTTTGTTTGTTTTTTAGTTTTTAACTTTGATGAGAAAATATAAATCTAATCACTTCTGCTATCATTTCTCCTTTGAATTCATTGTTTGTATGAGGAGTACAGAATTAATGTTGGCTACTGAATAGAGCTATTGACTCTCATGTTCCCTCTTACACAGCGTGTCACGTGAACTGGCCTAACTCCCAATCGCTTCCTATAACCTGCAGAATAACAGGCACTCAGCCACATGCATTCACCTTTTGTTCCTCTTAATTTAATAACGAGGCTATAAAATACTTTTGCTTAAGTTAGGTTTTCTTTTATCTAAGTGAAATCCACGCTTATAGTTTTACTTATTTTTGCATATAAAAATTATGAAATGTTTCCGTGTTCAAGTCACCATGTCAGATTCAGTGTTGACAACACTTATTACCTGTGTAATTAATGACATTCCAAGTTTTCCCGTGGGCATGAGAGTCTCAGCTTTCCTGAAACACTAAAGTTGATTTCCAGCCTTCGTGGCTGCAGAGGAAACCATGTGAATTGGAGCCCTTTAGCTAAGCTTTTCTATAAGTATGTATGATAACTAAATGTAATATATTTGGGGTTTTTTTGTTTGTTTTTTTGGTTTGTTTAGGATAGCCATGTTATTTTTGGAGACTGACTTCTGATTTTTTTAACATTTTCAGCCCTTTCCCTTTTCCCACCGTCCTCTGTTTACCAATCTAGAAGGTGTGTGCGTACAGGACTGGCTCTGCACTTGTCACCTTGCTTGCATGCCATCGTTCTTCCGTGGTACCAACATGTACCATCTCAATTATTGTAGGACGCCGTTAATTATCAGTTTACAAGGAATTGTTACGGAACCAGGTAATGAAGTAAATGCATAGAACGCATCTGGGTATGTGTGCTGCTGCGCGAATGTGTGTTCCCTGCGTACATTACTGCCTCTAGTCCATTTGAGATACTCTTGGTTTTTCATTTATTCGCACAATTATCTGGCTTTTGTTGAGCACTGCCTGCTGAAAAGCTACAATTCTAGTTACTGTCTTAGGAGTACAATAGACAGGGATCAGATATCTTTGTTTTTAAGTTAATGCACAGAATTTGAGAACATAATATAATATTTACGGCTTCTCCTAAATGTCTTCCAAACTGAAATCTGAGCCAAGTTGTTTGTATTAATTGTCATATATCTTTAGTATCTATGAATCCCAGCCATGACACAGTTAAGAACCTGCAATGGCACTGGTTTGAAGTGGAAGAAAAGGAGGTTTGTTGCCGCTTCCTGCTTACGTGTGATTTATCAGCTACTGAGGTCATCTTCAACACACAAATTTTTACACTCTCTGAAACATAAAAGCCGCTCTTAAACTTGAACCTTTACAAATGGATCCTGAAAAGTATTTCTTATGCTTTATATCCCAGTAAGGTGGCAGATTGTTGAATTAACATGAATGCTTAACATGTTCATGAATGAAAATATTTATAAATGCGGCTTTGCAAACACAGTCTTTCCCAATGAGCAATTTCCTTAGTCTTGATAGCCAGTCAGCAGATTTCCAGAAGAGCTTCCTGAGCAATGGGAGGCACCTTGCCCAACGAGACTGCCAGTGCTTTGGGGAGCTGGAGATTTGGGGTCCATAGGTTACTAGCTGCTCATCCTGTCCCTAAAGCAAACCTGTGTGACAAAGCAGTAGGAGGTTTGAACGTGGCTGGGTCTGGCCGTGGACTGAAGTCTGCAAGGATTGTTCGGTGATATTAAGAGGCTGAGGAATACCTCTAGCGGTACGCAGTATAATTGGTGATTGTGGAATTTAAAGCTGCCTTGGGTAATGGTAAAGATTCAGGGTTATTACTGGAGAAGAAGAATCATTTTATCATTCTCAAAAAGAATACTGCACATGACTTTTCTTGGGCAGGTTAAATTGGAGGGGTATATCTTCTGCAATGGGGAGAAGTGTTTAATTTGAAAGATAGTTCTTTGGGAATATCACTTTCAGTGATTAAAGTCAAGATATAATTCAAATCGCCTGAGTCATGCTTCCATTTTTTTCCCCAAATTATGCTACACTGGTGGGCAGTTAGCAATTATATGGGGTCTGACCCAATGTTAAATCCAGCCGCTTGAAATGCTCTAAGGCTGTAAAGTGTCGTCGTGAGGAAACTTGAGAAACATTAGAATATGTGACTAGTACCCAGTTGCTGCCTTTAATAATTATTATTAGCTCTATTTGCATGCACCGCAGCCACTGCTTCCTTTCCAAAATCCGAGAAGAAGGGAGTTGTAGCTGACTGCTTGCTTTGACAGTGTGTGCTGTAACAGCTTTTTATGGCAAGAAGGGGCAACAGCATAAAAATGTTATTTTCCTTATCCCAGCAAAATGCTTAGGTAAGGCATGCAGGCATGAAGAGTTGTTAGATGCCTGAATGTTGCCTGAAAAGCCCATGATTTGCATCAAAAGGGAATTGGGACTTTGCTATGATTTCACTTAAAATTAAGAATTAGCTTAAATGCACACAATCTGTAATTATTTTATATGAATTTCTTTTAATAACTGATTTAGTAAAACCTGTGCAGGTGACACGTTACTCCTGGAAATGAAAGCAGTTTAGTTAAACCAGAGCTATTAATCCTCGTTGAGCAAAATTTATTAGCTTGACTGTGTTAAAATTACTATATTGCATTTGGGACAGAGCAACTGTTTCTATCACACTGTCCTTTTCTTGAACATACTAACCTGAGTCTGTAGCAGCTTGGGTTTTTATCCATGATATTCTACTTAATAGCATGTCAGCTGACTTGCAAGCATGTTAAACTGTCATTAAATGCTAATTCATGTTATATCTTTAACTGTTTTCTTTGCAAAGTCCGTGATTATCTTCTTATAGAAATTTTTTTTACACTATCCTTCTTTCTAGAATTGTTTATAGTAGTATGTGATGAGCAGCAGTGGAGCACGCCAGTAAAGCAATATTAAACTAATTCAGTTGACAAGTGCAGTTTTGGCAAATAGTGTAGTTTGGGGTGTTTTTTGGTCCAACGAGGTTAAAGACTGTTAGAAGTCTGTACTCTTTCATGGGAAATGGCAACGTAGCCAATCTCCAGCAGCGTGCCAACAGCTATTTGTCATTTCTTCTGAGTTTAATCTACTGGAGGATTCATCATCTGTGGCAGATGTCTGTAAATACACAAATCTATTGATCTAGGGCTCATTTTCTGCAGAAATGTAGCTGGCACGGATGTTTATTTCTCCTCCATGCTGAATGTAAAATATGTTGCCTTATCTATCTAGAGAGGGGAAAAAATGAAAGTTATGGGGTTTGGTGCATTATTAAATAGCAGAGGTTAATAGGCTGGGAACGTATGCTTTCCTTATTACCCTGGCTTCTTTCCTTTCCTATCATCTACACTCATCAATAAATAAATAAGTTAATTAAAAAGCTGTTTCTAAGGGACAAAGTACAGATCCTTAAGATCTATCAAAATCTCAGTAAAAGATTTAGCCTCTGGCTTAAAAAAATACACAGAGTTATGGATGGATGAAAGCCCTCAGCTTTGGTTTTCATCGTTATAATGAGCTGCACAAGTTGCAATAATAAACGGTACGGCTCCCCACCAAAAGTTGTTTGGTCAGTGGGCCGTGACAAAGCCCACTATGCAGAAAAGGTAAGATGAAAATCCTAATTATAAAACTGTCCAAAATTTCATACGTATATGTTTAATCATAATCCTAATATTTTGGAAATGTTCCAAATGTGTATGAAAAAATATTCAGAATCTAATTAAATGCACATAGGAAATTCTTTCTGATGTTCAACCAGGAGTTTATGAAGTGTGAGTGTGTGTCCGCATGCAGAAATGAGCGTATTATTTAATATTTTAATAAATTATGTATTTTACCATGCACAGTTTTGTTTTCATGACCTCTTTTCTGCGTTGCAGGCTGTCTGTGACTGCACTGCTCACCCAGGCATCCTCTCGTTCTTCTCATCCGTCACCACCGACGTCCTCCGCTGACATAACTGTTGGGGGAGCTGCTATTCTGAGCTGTCTGCGACAGTTCAAGTTTCTGTGCAAACAGGTGTATTGGTGCTAAGCGCTCCTTTCGTGAGGCTGGTGTGTTCGGAGAGTAAGTGGTCAGAGACTGTATAATGCAGAAGGTGAGTTGTGCTTTAAGCTGAGAAATGTCTGGCGCTTGCAGCTCTCCTGAGCCCGTAGCAGCAGAGGGCTCTGCAAGGCGAGTCCAAGTGAGCAGGCCGCGTGGGGCACCGGCCCCCTGCTCTGTCCTCACCTAAAAGAGAAGGCGAAGGGGTGGCTTTGCGTTCCTTGAAAACAAACCAGCGTTCTTCTAGAAATAACTAATTCTGACATTTTGCTTGCAAAACGCGAGTGAAACTCTGGTGGGTATTTTGTTCGTGGTTGTTCCTTATTTGAGTTATCTGCAAGGAAACAAACAGGAAGACTTTGTCGCAGTCAACATAGGTCTTTGAAAGCGACTTGTGAAAAAGTCCTCATTTTTCTCTATCTTTGCACAAATTTTTAAGTGAAGTTCAATACTGATATCTCTGGGTGCTTTTTTTATTATATTCAGTGCTGTTTACAGCCAGAGGGGTAGATAAGTAGGTGCTCATATTCAAGTACAGCCCAACACCGGGGGTGGCTTTAATGAAATAAACCTTGCTGTCTGTATGTAGCTGGCTACAGCGATTCTCGCAAATCACAAAAATGCACTTTGTGAACAATAAATTAGAAAAGGGAAGAATGTTTATTTCTTAAAAAGCTTCACTCACCTAAGAATTAAAAATGCTCAAAAGCTTAAATGTATTTAAAATATTTTCAGATTAAATATTTTCATTGGACAGTCAGTTGGTCATTCAGGATGTTTAAGTCTGTGCGATAAATTAAAAATAGCTAATGTGAACGGCTGTGGAGAAGTCACTATTCTTTTCACAAGAGTCAACACATACCCATTAATAGAAGAGTTTAATTTTGTCTGCTTAGTTTCTTTAAAAAAAAAAAAAAAAAAAAGAAGCAGTAGCAGCCACAGAAGACAAAGAGTGGGTGATCGGTTCCTATTATTTTTCTTTTTAATATGAACATGAGCTCTACAGCTTTGTGATTCAGTTTCATAATTTCCTTCCATTTAACCTAAGTGGCTGTTTTGGGAAAGATTCCTTTCCTTGAAGATTAGTTCATGAGTGGGTTTAATATGTTCTTGCAGAAATATATTATTGTTTTCTTTTATAATCTTGGCAGAGAGCAAAACATGACGTTTCATTAATTATATCTTATTTTCTTTACTTAAGCTTTTCCAAGTCTTAAAAATAACAGCGTTATCACCTGTTTCAATAGTCTGCTTTCTGTAAAGTTCCAGGTGTCCTTATTTAAATGAATTAAGTCTGTATTTAAAAATAGAGTTGTGGTTCCCCTGCCTGTATAAACATATCCTTGTCTTCCCATTAATACAATCCATCTGCTGTAGATATTTCCAGTACACTGTAATGAGGCTCTTCCTCTTATCAAAAGGGAAGTGCAGTTGTCAAATTGAGGAAAAACCTGTAGAAAGGCAAGGCATTGCTAAAAGTGGTACAGTTTATTCCGTAGAGCTGAAGTTAGCAGAAAAGTTAGGTAAATTGTAGTGCTACGCGGTTCACTGGTTACTTGACATGACAAAAGATCTAAATTGGGAATACAGTGTTGTAGAGTATCATGAAATTGCTATTAACTTGTGTATTGATTAATATGAAAGCAAGCTTATTGCTAACCAGGCTGCAGTGGTAGAGAGGGTAGGACGACAACCAGGCAGGGCTCTGGGTTCTGTTCCCAGCCCGGTGCCTGCCTCCCTAGCTGGCCAGTGGCAAGTCAATTAGGCTGGGGTGTTCCGGTATGAATGCCAAAAGTTAGATGCCTAAATCCATATTTCATAAGCTGCTTGGCTTTGTGGAAATGCTGCACACCAAAGCTTCAACTAATCTGAAATAGAAAATATAGTATTTTTGAATTCCCTCACCTTCCAGTGTTTGTTAGGGAGAAGAGGAGGCTTCTGTTTCACTTCATCTTCTTAATTAAATGATAGTGATACTTTTTAGTCATTTCTGACCAGGAAAAAGTGGATCATAAATATGTATAGATTTACATATTTATGTAGCTATTTATAAATGGCATGCATATAGAGAACTGACTGACAAAAAAGCTTTTATTAGTATAATTACAACATAGTTCCTGCTGCAAAATTGTCATTGCACCAGCATAGTCTCAAAATGGGATCATAGTTCTAACTCGGTCTTTATTAGCATGCTACTTCGTCTATAAAATAAAACATTCACCACATTTCTAATAAAATTCTGGTTTATGTGAGTATTAAATACCTTCTGTTGAGTGAAGTATCAATTAAGCAATGAATTGCAAACTCATGTAATTTGTTTGAAATGGTGCTAATTACCACTGTAAGGTCTTTATTGATGCTGAAGTCTTTAGATGTAGACTGAAAGGATAAACACCTCATGTTACACAGATCAGCTTTCACATGGTAGTATCTTTCAGTTGCTGTTTAGCAAGAGCCAAAGTATTTCTTCTCAAATTCTTTCTTTCCCTTATGTAAATCCTATCCCTCTCTTCTCTTCATGTTACTGAAATAATGTACAGCCTGTTGGAAACTACCTTACTCCTAGTGAGAATATTACACCTCCTCAAAATGACGACCATTGGAAAATGCAAAGCATTTTTCAGTCAGAATGCTGAAGGAAATAGAATAGCTTGTGTATCTGAAAACAAGCATATCTTTTTCAGATTTTAAGTAGAAGCAAAGAAAATTCTGCTTTTCTTTCTTTACCCCAAAATGAAGATATAGAAAAAAGTGAATGAGTTTTTGGCCATTTTTTCATCTCAGTTTCATTTTTATTAAAAATTTGGAGCAGCTCTGCTGGAATTTAGATCAAATTTCCGTTTTACAGAGGTATTAATGACAATATAAAAAGCGTTACAATGGCAAATGACTCCTGAAGGCTAGGAATTTGTTTGCATCAAAGGTCTTACACTGTAGGATTCTGGATGAGTTCTACATTTATTTGCTTACCTCAGCACAAAGTTTATATAGCTGCACTGTTTTAACCAAATTAATTGTATGTATGCAGGTATATATCTAGGTATGCAGACATACATATACATATGTGTATATGTATACACACACACATAGAGAAATCATGCTATTTCATGGTATTTGAGAAAATAATCATGCTAAACATGGTATTTGAGAAAATAAGGCCTGTTACTTCAAGAGGAAAAAGGCAGGCTAATGAAGGGAAGTTCATACATACTTAAGTTCAGTAGCCAGTGAACAGATCATGTTTCTTATGTCATCAAGATGCTAGCATAAATACAATGCAGTCTTATCGCTACCATTTATCACGCTTTTTCCAGTTACGTTTGCTTGTTCTGTATCTCGCCAAAATCCTATCTTTGTATCCTACTGCTTTAGGCTATTAAATTATATAAAATTCTCAGTTGAAAGCATAACCCGAAAGAGGGTCAAAAAACACACCTGAAGAAGCTAGTACAAAGGTGAAGTATATTGGTGTGAGAGCCACTTCTGTAGGTTCAGTCACCAGATGCCAGGTTGTAAACTCTTAAATGGGAACGACGATAATGGGCTTCACTTGCTAATCCATTTATTGCAATACCATCTTGCATCTGTACACATCTGACATCTGAATGTTTGGCTCAGAAGTGACCATTGCTAAGAACTGCGCTATTTGAATATAAATGCTTGGAACATGGAAAGAGCAAGAAGGAGGAGAATTTGGGCTAGTTTGAAGGGGGAAAAAAATGAATAAATAGATTTTAAAATAAGGGTGAATTTAATGGAAAACTTTATGTTAACACAAGATTTTTCCAAAGAAAATGTGGAGGTGGCTTTGCCAGGATATTTAAAATTAGACTTGATGAAGAAATGACAACTATCATGTCAGGAATTATTCTGTACTGGCAGGGGAATGAACTGAAAGAAGTCCATTTCTCATTTTAGGCCACTTGATTATGTGGGTGCTACTTAATGGAGCTCTGGTACTTATGTTTGATAAATAAGTAGTTGGAGATGGAAAATGTTGGTAGTCACCTACTTTTTTCCTGCTCCGTTCTGTTTTTCCCTGGCAATTGTGATAACCGCCATACTTATTTTCTTCCCAGAAAGCCAAGGAGTATTTCCGATCGATGTTAATGTTTAATTAAAAACACCATTAGTTAATGTCAGTATTTCTATTGCTGTGTGACATGACCATTGTTTGGAAGAGTCATGGATGAACAGGGATGTGGAGAAACAGATGGACTTCTGCAACTAAAATGACAATTGAGATATCAAATGGCATTACTGAACTCCTGTTTCTTCATCAGTGACACTTAAAATGTGTTTCTTTTGTCTCTGTGAGGGCGTTTTGGTTTATATAGTGCTATTTTTGTAGTATATATGGCATAGCAGAAGTAAAAAAGAGGCCCTAGTTGGTTTTGAATTTTCTCCTATAATGCGTAACTTGTATTTACATGTGAGTGATGCTGCAGAGAGACATTCTGGGCTGTAGCAAATTGCCAAAGAAAAGTTCCACGTTCTTCTCTCAAAAGACCCCACTTTTTGGACCTGCGGAGAGCTGTTTGTCTGTAGCGCGGCTGCTGAAGAGCGCATTGAGTCACGCATCACATATGCAGGCTTTGTCCTCTCCGGCCTGACTAGGCTCCTATCAGTTATTCTTTCCTCCTGTATTACTCAATGACACACCAACCCTTTCCTCAAAGTGTGCGTGACTCAAGGCTTCACCGTGCTGTTACCCCTGAACTATTCTTCTCTTTCTGAATCACAGCCTGGAGGCTTGGAAGGGATTTATTAGGGGAGATGTTTGGGAAGACCAAATTGCATGATACTTGTAATATTTGGTTCAATTCTTAAAATGGCAGTTTTGTTTAAACAGCTTTATTATTAATACATTGAAAGGTTAATCTGGAAGATCTGAGGGATTCAGCTTAAAAAACACACCGAAGTTCAAAGCTTCTGTTGAACCTCTTGGAACCCCAAAATCAGTTGGAGAATTATATGAGACCTTTTCCTCTTTATTTAATTTGAATGAGTCCAGAAACACTGTATTAAGCCTTCCACTCATGATTTTGCAGCATTTCTAATTAGAACCAATAAGTTTAAGTGAAATAAAGGAAGAGCTGGCTTTTTGAAGTGGGTAGGGTTTTTTTATTTACAGAAGTTGGAAAAAAAAATAGTGGGAATTAAACATCCTGAAAATCCCCACATGCTCTTATCTTCATTTTTAGGTATTTGAATAGCAGACTCTTTTCTGGAGTTTTGTTACCTTTTGTTTTTATTCTATCAACAAATAAATTTAGAAAGTAATTGAATGTGAATCACCAAGACTTTTAAATGAGAGAGATGAAATTTGTATCAGCCTACATTGCTCATATGTTACAAACTATTTTCCTGCAGGTTCTTGTCGTCTTGTCCTGGAAAGATAGTTTTAATGGCTTAGCATAAGGGGCAGGGGGGGAAGACAAAGGAAAGGAAAACAGCAATATTGGGGGTTACTGTCACTTTAGATGCTGAATCTTTTAACAAAGGGGTTTACAAAGAAGGATATTGATAATTTTTTTTATTTTATCCAGTGTGACTATTGCTGTTAGGAGACTCAAAGCTTCAGGGTCTAAAAACAACATTAATGTTGCAACTTCAGTAATAAAATGCACACAGGCTCATTCTTCTATGTCTTTTTTGTTTTTAATTTTTCCAAATAATAACACACGCTTGTAATAAGGATTTGTCATGATCATTCAAATCAAAAGAGCCTCTTGTGTCTTTGCAAGAAACTGATAGAGCTAGCACTATATTGTATTTAAAGTAGACTTTAAAAGCCAAATTTTCCACGTTTCCAGGTTTTGCCACCTGTCCCTGTCTTACTGTCAAGGCCATCTCTGTAAGCAACTCAGCTTTGATATTTCAGGGTCAAACACATGAGTAGACTATATTTTGGAAGCGAGAGTATGTCTGTGATGAGGCTGTACATCATCTAGCTGCTGCCTTGTAACCTGCCTGTACTTGTCTCCACAGAGAAGATGACCCAGAGTCCTTCCTAGACACTGCGGGCAGTTTGAAGTTGGAGTTGTCTGTGGGAGCAATGTGGCCATAGAGACATAAATCATTCTGGGTTTCCTCCAGACTACTTCCAGAACTAGTCAGCAGTAGTCTGGTGGTGATAAATGTATATAAATAGAGCATCCACCTGAGGAGTAATGATGTATGTGAAACCCCTGGAGATGATCCTCTGTTGGCAGTATCGGGGGGAATTGTGCTTTAGCTGTTTTTTCTATGTCTGTGTTTCAGGGGGACTCCCTGTGTGTCTGGTTAAACCATTTCATGGGTCACCTCAGCTGAAGGTGGCATCAGCCTGTAGAATAATCCACTGTCACCGGTCAGAGGAACGTATCTGGAGTTGCTAGGGATCTCAGTCTAAACTGTTGGAGGCAGATGCATAAGGCTGAAAGCTGAAGAAGTGAAGAAAATGGATGCACCTAACTGCAAAATGTGTGCACTGTATGTTGAAAAAGCAAGACTGAAGTAGTCAAGTATGTAGTGACTAAAATCCTCTAGATGATGGAGAAAACAAAGTCTGGTTATGAGATGGATATTGAGAACTAATAGGTCAAAAAGGAGAATAGGAGGAGAAAGGTATGAAAAGGTTAGCAATAATCTGCACTGTTTGCACTTAACTTTTGTGTGAACAATTACTTCATGGATTGCTTTGGCTGTTATTCTGTGGGATAACCCATCCCTGCTGGGATGTGACAATATCAAGCCAGCAGTAGCTTTAAATCTATATGCACCCAGAAGGCTGAGAACACTTGGTTGATTTGTGTTGCTCGTATTCAGTAGAGTAAATTTGTACTCTGTGATGGCATTTTGAAATCTTGCATCCTGTCAGATTTTTGGGACTTTGAATTGCCTTAAATAACTGGGACACAGGCATTCCTAAGACTCCAGAGACTAACCAGGCAACGTGTAAAAATTAGTTCAGGTACACACCTAAGCTTCATTTAAAAAATTCATTTGGCAAAATTTGAAACTCTCTAGTTTTGAGGGGTAAAAATAAAATGCCTGAGTTTCTTTATGTCAATTACATTTCTAGTGTTTTAATTAAATTTTCTGCTACTTTAAAAATTTTACTCTCTGCTATACGTAAGTTAGGGAAAAGAGGGCAAAAATCTCACTATGGTTTCTGACAGATTGTGTCAATCATAGTAATATGCCCAGGGTAGAGACACTCTTTCACAGGAGGCCTTATTCACACATGGAGGGATGACTAAGTGTACAGCAAGATGCATAGACATGTAATATTACACTAAAAGAGAATACTCCACTTTTAATTCACCCCTTCAGTCACATCTAGAGGTCTGCAGTCACTCAAAAGGCTGTAGTGCATAAGAAAATTGAACCAACCATTCAGGAACTCTCCAGCCCTAGGCAAGACTGAATCCAGGTAATGTCTTCACAAACACATGCCTCATATGCCAAAAGAGGCTAGAAAAATTATAGCTGCTTTTCAAAAAACAGAAGTTACCTGTTTCTGGGTACGCTGACGAGGAGCGGCGTCAGCATGGATTGAGGGCTGCTCAGCGTTACAGTCTCGCTGGCTGGACTAGAGCCTCGTTTATCTGAAGATAAAAAGGACATTCACAGGCTTCTGTGATGCTTTTAAAGAAGGCATCAACTAATTGTATTACACTAAGGACTCAGCACCATGTATGTTTGTGTAATCCTGCACCAATGGATTGCCCAATTTTATATCATCCCTTGTCCCTGCTTCGGACCAACTCCTGTAGCAGAGTAGGAGCCTTGCTAATCAGAAATCTCTTGCATGTGTTTTGCTCATTACATCACTGCAGCGTTTTGTGTTTTCTTACGTGATGTTCTGTAGATATCAGGCACGTGCTGTCCTCTGAGTGGTTTATACCTCTGGTCTGCTGCTATACCCGTGAGAGCCTGGCTCCACCTAGGCTCTCCAGTGCAGTGTACGGGGCAAACACTGCAGCCTAGGTCTTTCTCTGAACACTTTGCAGTTCTCCTCTTCAGACGCTTTCGGAGACTAAACTGATCAAGTTCTTTTATTCTTTTTTATTTTTTAATTATTTTTAGTTTTTTAAATGAATGTCTTAAAGTGGTTGCTGGTTTCTTTCCTATTATGTCACACTAGGCACATTTCATATAAATGAAATTAATATTAAACTAATGAATATGTCATGAAGCTGTTAACCTCTTTACAAGATTTGGAGCTCCTCAGGGAAAAGGTGTTATGCAAAGGCAAAGATCTCTTCACACTAATGCTTTCATATGGCAGAATTTATTTTTAAATTTCAAAGTCAAATCTTTTTCCTAACCGATTCAGGGCTTTTCTACTAATTTTTTATTTCCTTTTCAAATTATAATCAGTTTCACGTTGTCACACACCATTCTGCTGGACACATCGGTATTTGTATGTCTGATAGCGTTGCAAAATATTGTTCTCGGTGTTTTGTAACTGTCTATACATTTTCAAAAACTTTTAGTGACATTTCCCCCATCTATTGGTATTGAGCTAGTAGATTATATTTTCATAATGAAATTATTTTCTGTTTTCTTTTTGTATTGTTTTCCATCTTGGCACGCCTAATTATTTAATGATTGATTTATGACATCAACAAGTGCTGCATTTTCTTTTCAGGAATACTGTTTTCAAAGAATTTTTTGAAAATCAGCAAATCTATTTCTATTACCTGTGAAAAA
The DNA here is from genome assembly GCF_965183815.1 of Platalea leucorodia. Lineage (NCBI taxonomy): Eukaryota > Metazoa > Chordata > Aves > Pelecaniformes > Threskiornithidae > Platalea > Platalea leucorodia. The sequence goes on along the minus strand of NC_138829.1, from coordinate 66,311,042 downwards.
TCATTAAAAGTGAAACAATTTTAATAATTAAATTCATGTATCATTATTCAGTCTGAATATTTGCTTTTGTATTTTCTTCAAAAATTCAGGAATAAGGTTCCTGTGTAGTGAAGACATTGGAGCATTGCTCTGGAGAACTGAACTCCTTTTCAAGGCAGATTTTTTCACAGCAGCATGGGGAAATTGTTTAATCTCTCTCCATCTCATTTTGCAGCCTGTGGAACCAAGCCTGTAAGAGTTTTACCTCTGTCTGTAAAATCAGTAATCATTTGTTGAATAAGGAAAAAATTATCTACTTTGTTTCAATAGAAGAGCTAGGAATTATTCAGTGAAAATTAGACAGTAGGCTGGAAGAAAAGTAAAGGAACTACCCTTTCACACATAATGTTCTCTGTGCTGATGAACACCCTAAAGTAAGCAGGAGCCTTCCATTCCTCACAACCGTGCTGGCTTTGGCAGACAGGCAAGTTGTCATCATTTGTAATGCAAGATGCATGTGACACGGAAAGGCCTAAGTGCCAGTAAATATGGAATTTCATGTCATGTCAGTATTTTTTCCATTAATTTTATGTTATCCCAAAATATAGAGAATCTGTCAAAAGAGGATAACGTATGTTGTCTACTGTTGGTCTGATGTGCGTAGGTATCTCATGACTGGCTACTGAATTAAGCACTTTTCCTGTATGCAAGCCTGAAAACCAAAAATATGAAATTCTCACAAAAAGAGATGTAAGCAGTATGAAAACATTATCCTAAGTCTAAACATACTGAAGGTTAAGTTCTTTCCAGGAATTCGTTCCATGTGTGCAAAAGGTACCTTCTCATAGACAATCTGTAAAAATGTACACACTTTACATGGGGCTTCCTTCCCTGTTTGCTTTTGGTTATTAATCTTAGAACAAGCTGTGCTAGGTGTTTGGTCTCCTTGCAAAAATTTACCTTATCCAAAGTGGCATTTCATTTATACGGGTATTGGCAAGCAAACATGTACCATTCTGAAAGAATTCATTAAATAGGGACATGTTAGTTTACAGGTTTAATCCATATGATATTTATTGGCTGTCATACAGGCAATGACAGGCAGCCAACACACTATTCAGTGGACTTTTCCACCCATCTGTTTATCCATCTGTTACTTGAAAAATAGATTGCTTTTTTTCCAAAAAAAGCATTGTTCTAGCAGGCCGGTGAGATAAAGATATGTTGATGTATAGAACTCTTTGTAACGGGACCATCTGAAACATCAGCGGTAGTATCTTGATATGAAATAATACTAGTAACTGGTGTGCCTCTGATCCCCTCACCAATATACTTGTTAATGTATCACTAGAATAAACTCTTAATGAACAAGCTGAATTTACTATTTTGTGGGGTAGAGAAGGAATAAGGTGGCTTTTTGACCATCTTCTCAAGGGATACATTACTCAGCACACCCTGGGTTGCTAAGATCAGAATGCTTTGAAAAAAAAATATCTGATTTTTAATCAGAAAGACAATATTAATTTGTGCACCGTGTTGACATAGTAAGAACACCTCCAAAAGAGAATCAAGTTATTAAATTTTGGTCAGGTGCTTAAAAACTTCATTAAATATATGTAAGTTGGTTTTATACTACAGATTTCTGAAGCCTACAGTTTTAAAGGTTGCTATCTGATTGTTTAAAAATGTGTTATTCCTCAGTAACAAAAAATTGGGAATATGCCTTTGAGGGAAAAAGTAAAAACCTCTAAACTTGATAACTTCACATAGATACCAGCTATACGAACGGACCCACACCAGTGGTATCACTAGAAGTCCAAATTTCAGGCATCTATTGTGCTGGTGCAATTGTGTGTTGTCACAGAGTTACTATGTCCCTCATTTCTGGTGAGCCCTAGGAAATGGGCGTTAGAGTATATTCTTTACAGCCCATGGACTGACGTGGTTCACAGCATTCACACTGAAAATGCCTTAATAGCAGATTCGATATGATTTATTGTGACAACAAAAGATGGAATCAATGACAATGTCTGGCAAAAATTTCCATGGGGAGATCTGGTTTCATTTATTAACATTTTTAGCCTAAGAAATGTTTAAATTGAGAAACGCATTGATAAATAATTGCCAGAATATTAAGTGCTAGGGTCTTTTGCTTAAAAATACAAAGCCTGAGAAACTCCCACAGGCACTTCAGCTGATTCAAAGAGTTACATCCTGCATTCTCACACAGGTCATTTGTGTGAGAATGTAAGATGGTCCCTTCTTCAGCACAGTTATTGTTATCCCTCTGTAGAGGGAGGGAAAGGAACCTGCTGCTCCTTCAATTTAAGAATGTTTATCCAGTATATGCAACAATGGAGAACAATAAGGCAAAGCAGGGAAAAATCAAAGAACTATGGAGCGGGCTAATTCTTTTTCTTCTGATTTTTCAGCATGTCTTTCTATTTAGAGTGGAGAGGTTTCAGCAACTGAAAAATGAAGATGACAACAAAGTAAGGATGTTGTTATTACTTGCCCATCAGGCAAGCAACATACAAGTATGACTGTTTCCTTTTATTTAATTTAGTTGAAAGCATTAATAGTAATTTACCAAAGTGGATCAATTTTTAGTATTTCCTTAGGGGGTTTATTCACAGATTTCACAATTATAAATAATCTAGTTAGGAGACAAAGGATTTTGCCCCCCCCCTTTCTCTCCTGGGATGGCAGTAAGATTGTGCGTAGCTCATTGCACAATGGGACATGCTGTGAAAAGAGAACTCGAAAAACCGTTTTTAACCTGGAAAATACATCCTATTTTCTACAGCACAGAAGAAACGCTATGGAAGAAAAATAGGAAGCAAGGAGAGAAAGAAATAGACAGCTTTTGTGTTCTAGTATTTGTCTGGGGTAGGTATGCTACCGAAAAAAACATGGAACATCATTTATTAAAGGGCTATGGTGAAGGTAGTGTTCATTTTCCTAGAAAGTGATCGGTAAATACAAACTGTTAAAGTGTTGCAACCCTAGTCTTTAGAAACGTGCTCCATGGAGATTCAAAATGGACATCGTGGTATGAATATAAGGAAATATACAAATCTGGAAAGTTTTTGGCAAACTCTAAGGAAAGACTTTCCTGGCATAAGTTTAAGTTTGTAAGCAAGTTTACATAATGTAAGGGAATAATTTATATGTTTTATTGCTGAGAAAGAAAACTCCAAGGAATAACAATATGTGTGCGTAAGGAACATGAAGTAAAGTCACATGGCAGCTTACTGGAATTTTCTGTGCTAGTTCCCCATGCTGATACGCTTGATGTGCAACACATGCAAGGTAACTTAACCCACATGACATAGGCTGTTTCTGGCTCATTTGGGCAATGAGGCCTGAAAGTTTCAAAAATCTCATGCTTACTCTGAGCCAAGGGTGTCTAAAGAACAAGTCATATGGCCATTCTCTGTAAATTGTTATTCTGATTTCTTACACAATAACAAGTTGTCAAAATTTCCACCCTTCTGAGGATTTCTTGATCCTCAGAAACTACAAAGAAGGTTATAAGCAGGGAGGCATGATGCACTAGATGGCCCTTAAGTATTCTGTGAAATGTGAAGAATTTATTTCAATTCCTGCAGAGCAGAGTGAAGCCCAGATGTGTTTGCTCTCATGAAGCGCTCCTTCAGAAACACGGAAGGAACTCACTATCACCCTTCTTTGCCTGCAGTTGCAATTTGACCTTAAAGAATATGTATGTGTGCGTACCACTTCATGCAGGAATAGCCTTTCTAAACAGGCTATTCCGAGGCCTTGTAAGCTCTGATAAATATTCTTTAGTGGGTCTTGGCCAGCTTACTTCTTGTCTATTAATTGCCTTTAGGGTATGTTATGTAATTGTACTTCCTTGGATGTCCTCTACGGTAATTTCTAGGCGTAACTCAATAAGTGGAGTCAAACTTTAATGTTCATTCTTCTATGAATATAGCAATTTGATGATTATTAGCACAGAGAGAGTGCTTGATAGTAAGAAGGTGACTACTGTAAGCACAAAGGAAAAGCTAGAAGTTTGAAGAGGAAGAAAATAAGTACAAAAGCCAAAATAAATATAAAGAGGAAAGAAAGACAAGAGCTTTCAAATATTGTGTGTGGAATCTGGGTTCTTTTACCTATTACGTAGTGGTTACCCAAGTAACTTACCCGTGTATCAACACTAAGAAACACTGAGTACTTTTAAAAATTTTCTTCTTTTTTTCTCTGTGTATCCCTAGTACAGGTCAAAGCATAGATTATAGTCTGGAAGAGATTAAAAAGTCAGCAGTTAGGTGCAAAATAACATAGGTACTTAAAGGAAATCTTGTTACAAGTCTTCTGACCAGTAGAATGAATAGATTCCAGTATACTTTCTCACGAGTTTGCTCCTCCCCAGGTACAGTGGAAATAATGGCAACCTTACGATGCTTATTTGTGGGGTAAGGTACTACTCAACACATGAAAAAATGGCCCTAGGTCATATTACATCTTTACATACTTTTGCTCATGTACTCTTATTCCCTCGTAGAAGATTTTTTAATTTGAATTTTAGATTATACTCTCAGCTTCACTGCCAACCTCTTATTTTTAACACAGTCTGTCAAATACCACTTAACACTATTTTGGTTTATATTTAATGCTTTCTCGGGGTCCTGACTTTGCTTAACTCTTTGTTATCCTTTCCTTTCCTTTTACTGGTGGTAGGAAATTTTGAATTTAACAGTCTCCCTCGTAGCTGAATTCTCTCCCACTTTCTTCATTGTGGTCCATGACAACAGAAGTGAATTACTGTATCAGTGTGTATTACTATTCATATGTTAATACGTCTCTCCTGGAAAAGGGTATCTTCATACATACACTGTTATAGAAAATGTTCCTTCAGATCTAAAAGCACTGTACTGATTTTAGTGTATCTGGATCTTCTACTACTAGCCCAGAATGAAGAGCTTCCAATGCTTTCCTGCAGAAAATATAAAAGTCTGAATCCTAATAAGTGCACGATTCAATTTAACTTACACCTCAAATGTTCAGAGCACCTGCAAACTAAGTGAGACCCATGTTTCTAGAGGAGAAAGCAATTTTCTTAGTCATATTTCTAAAAAATCAGCAAGACAGAGATTTAGACATTCACTTTGGAAGTAAATAACAAAATGTTAAATTTAAGCTTTGCTCAGGTATAATTCAGAGTCCTAGAGAAATACTGCTGTCTCTGAAAAAAACACTCTTATCATCCTGATACAAAGTTCAGACATTTTCCTTGAACTCTTTGTGCTCTGGACTGGGAAAGGTGGCAGACCAGAGAATGGGATATTCTCAACTAACAGCCTCTTCTGCTGCCCGGGAGGGGTTATGGAGAGCTCAGCAAAGCACACTCTCTGGGAGGGTTCGCTCTTCCAGGTGTCCTGCAGGATCTGCTTCTTTGCCTGGGTTGTCTGCTTAGTTACAGGCATCATGATTGCTCTTCGTTGTCTCCTCGTTGGTATTTTGCATCTGTACCCATTGACTTTATTGGTGTCTGTATTACAATAATTTCAAACAGCACTTTTTAAACTGGAGTAGTCTTAAAAATGTCTGTAATTCCTCATTGTGCACCAGGTCAGAGAGGTCGCATAGCATTGCATAGCAGTTGGGGCATTGCAACTTATGGGGATTTGCTTCAATCGTGCTACCCAATACTAACATCCGCATTCATTTATAGGACCCCACCACATCAGAGCCATGAAGTTCCGTGGGTTGAAATTAGGGTAAATTGAGAGATATGTCTCACAGTCAGTAAAGTACAAAACTTAACCCTAGGATCATACTGTTAACTTCTATTAAAAAAGTATAAAATAAAATGTAATGAGATCCAAAAGCAAATGTCAGAGAAGTTCAAGTATGAAGGCTTTGAAAAGTCCAGGAAACAATCTTTCAGCTTGTCTTATGGTTGCTTTTCATCAGCCAACACCTGGATCTCCGTTAGCCCTAAACCTCTATGATATTAATGGTTGGCCTTTGCTCTCTAGTTGTTCATTTATTCCACCTGCTGTCTAAGAAAAATGCATATGAACCTTTATCTTATGTACTAGTCTTAAGGGAATTTCAGAAGGGTGTTGGTAAAATTCAAGGAATCCATAAGAATTGTGTTAGGAAACCAATTATATTGTCACTGAGAGGTGAGTAGTTTTTCAATTGCCAAATGAATTACTGTGTAGGATTTAAACATGACTGTTTCTGCTTCCCTTCGGTGATGGTAGTTTTGAGTAAAATGGACAAAGGAGAGATACAAAACTAGCTCCTTACTGCACAGACACGCTTTATCTTAGAGATACATTTCCAAAGCTATTTGTCTCCTAGTAGTGACATACCAGGAGAAATCTTTGCATGTAGAATACCACTGTGTGAAATCTTGTGAGACAGATCTGATCTGCAAGGTAAGGTGGATGCTAATTAATCATACAAATTGGTTCAGTCACTGCATATATCTTTGATTTCTCACACATTCCAGGAGGGTGGAACAGCAGTAAAAGTAGGTCTGCAGCCTGCTCTGGGACTAGGTCCGTTTTTTTTACTTTCAGAAAAGAAATTACGTTGGTTTTTGCTACTGCCATGAGATTTGACAATCTCGTGTCTAATTTTCTTAATTTAAAAAAATTGGTAAATTTTATTTCTCTTCTGGAATTATCCTTCAAATGAATATGGTACTTGGAATTACTTCTTTATTTGACACTGGTCGTACTGCTGATAGCTGAAGTAAGAGGGGAGAAGAAAAACCAGTTGTATTTGGTTTTGTCGGTTGGCTTGTTGGGTGGCTGTTACATGAAGAAAGAAAGGTGCTATGGAACAGAGATTTCAACTTTATTGTGGCAGAACTGCATCCACTTAAAGTCATGATGATTCATTGTTTGTAAAAGATCTATTTTTAGTTGGCCTGAATTATATGGAGATTAAAGAGAATCATTAGCATAAAATTCCCCTTGAAGCTTATGCTGTTGGTATAATACAAAAGACTTTGATAAGATTTCTTCAGCCTAGATAACTTTGGAGAATCCCTAAATGTGCACAAAAGGCAGATCGGTAACCATACAAAAGCTTTTGTGGGTCAGTGATCTATTCCTCTGAGCCCAATGCAACTTTTCATACAGAATGCATTCCAAAACAATGCTTTTTAGAAATAGCAGCGTCAGAAGAAAGAAACTGAGGGATAAAGAGGGGGAGTGATACATTTATAGCTGTAGAGAGAACGCATATCTTTAGGAGAAGCATTGGTGGTGGGTTTTGCTCCTTGCTCTGCTCTCTCAATGCAGAATGAACGCTTCTTTCACTTCATTGCATCTTTCTAGACTCTTGGTTTTTGTCACATAAAAATGAACGCGGCTAGTGTGATTGCTACATGGTGTGTGTAGATTGCAGTGGCAAAGAAGATGACCAGCTACATTCAGTCACAGACTGTGTGAGCATCTCTCTTCATTTATCAGAGAGCCGTAGCAATAAAACTCTGAAGACGTTTGTTAAAGTACTTAAGTTGCAACAAGTATGACATATGATGAACATGGCAGAATATATAATTGTTACAAAGCACTTTTAACAAGTACAACTCGCACGTCATAATATATTGCATTAATGTAAGGATCAATATTTGCCATCCTAGGCAAAATGTCTTTGGTGTCTTTGGTGGAAATCCAGAAGGTGCTAACGTTGTGTTTTGTTTCAAAGAAGAAAAGCTTAACAGCAAACTTTAGAAATCATGTATAAAAACATAAATAAATGACCTCCATACTTAGCTGGATAACAAACCTGCAAACCTGTATTAGATACATTCCCTTAATACAGTGAAATCTAATGTCTCAATATATGTCATTGTATCTCAACTTGGCCTGTTGGCATACCAGTTAATTGTTAAACGAAAGTTAAATCATGGTAACAACAGTTACTCCACAAAAATCATCTCTGAAATGTCTTTATCCTTTTGTCCTGAAAAGACACATGGTTCCTTCTCAGGTTCTTAAAAAAAATACATTTGCTATTAGAGGACAGGAATTTAAAAACATGAAATCAAACACCCATCAGGAAGAATATGAGGGCATAAGTCTGACTTTTCTTTACAAAAGAGCTGAAATTCATTGGAAATATATGTATGTGGAAGAAATACTTAGGCAAAGAATAAATCCATTGCAGTAATTCTCACTGTTACTGGAGAGACTTTTAATATGTCTTTTCACATTATGCAAAACCAGTAAACAAAAATAAGGGTCACAGCTTTAAGAAGAGTTGTTTGTAGTATCTGTTAGACTGAGCAAAATGTCACAATATGTAGTCTTCCGGAAGAAGCAAACAGACCATTAAATCTTGGATGAATAAAGCATGTTTTCAAACTGCTACAGATTTTTGTCTTTTTGGAAGCATTACAGCAGTAGCTACGATTATGTGAAGACAATTGGACAGTAAGTTTTAGTGGGACTAAAATTTGCCCCATGGTGCCAGAATGAAGGTCTGGTTTGAAAACTGCTTTATGCAAAGCAAGAGACCCACCAGCTACAAAACAGGTGGTAACCCACCAGGGGCAGGCACGTATGAAATCATGGCTCTTTATTTGGATTACAGTGAAGGATAAAATGAAAGGATAAAAGGTAGAACAGCTGATTCAGAGGAGCAGCCTCCTGACTTTTTGTTAGGGTTTTCATAAATGAAATTTTGGTTAGGCTATATGCTGGAATAATGGAGATCCCAAATGTAGAACATGTAATGTGGACCTCACAGCCAGGTGCATGCCTGCTCGATGTGTTAAAAAAATCTTATTGGTGCTAAGATATGGCTCTGCATGATGTATTTATATCTTTTATATATGTGTGTATATATATCTTTTATTTCTTTAGTGAAAGGAACTTACACTGTTACTATACTGAAGGAGCTGGTAGGGTTGCCATTCAGTCCCCAGTGGCTCCGTTGTGAATCCCAATGTTGTTGGTCTTTTTGGAGAACGTGGAACTGAAGAATGAGCTGGAACAACCTGCCCTGCTGTATCATCTCAGAGGATAACATAAGGCTACCAACAGCACAACTGAAGTTATGTCCGATCTTTCATGAGTTCTAGACTCAAGAGAAAAGTCAATTTTAAAAGAAGGTAATAATATTTTTCCTGCATATTTGTTTACTGCCACGTTAATGAATGGAGAGAGCATTACACGTAGCCTTTTTACAAGAGCTTTTATCTGGGCCTCAGATATTTAGTGTATAGCTAGCGTTGCCCAAAGTAGGGTTTTATGGTTTATAGGCAGTGCCAAGATGTAATTCCTGTCCAACAGTAACAGCGAATATTTCCCAGCACTGAAACTTGATTGCCTGTGCTGTTTTGTGTTAGAATAGTCCTTGCCTCTTTTGTTTGGCCTGGTCAGACAGTGTTTTCCCTGATAGTTTCTTGGACACAAAGTAGCCGGCATGGGCCAGGGATCACTCCCAACTGACAGCTGGAAGCAATCAATTTTTTAGAAAATGATAATTTAATCTTATAAAAGCAAAAAGACTTTTTCAGTGGCCATGGGGACAGAGAACAAGTCCTGATAATGTTTACTTTAGTTATGGAAAACTCTTGTATAAGTCCTCTTTTTAAGTGGAGTTAAATGCTCTCAGCACTTCCTAGGATTGGACAATTTTGTCAAACAGGGAGTGCAAGTGTACTGGAATTGGTACCATTTACCAAGTGCAGAATTGCAAAGTTTTCCTGACTGTACCATAGAAAAGATGCTAAAATAAATTTTTAAAATTAATATACTGAAATATAGTTGTATCAAATAGGGAGGGAGGATAAGTGATAAGCAGGAAGAAATGAGAAAATCGGTCCTCCTAGCTTGGAGAGAAAAACGAAGGTTTCCAAGATGCTGAGGTTTCAGCATGCGGCATTAGCGTGAGCATTCTGGGAGCCTCTGAAAAAAGCAGAGGAGAAAGGACTGAAAATTCTTTGGTCCTTTGTAATTTGGATAACTGGATTGCAGCCACAGCCTGATGATTCTTTAGAGGTGGGCTTAAGGTCAAAAGATGTGAGATTAAGAAAGGATTTATGTGAGGTTGCTTCTGCATGGTGCAAGAAAGCAAGAACCGTTCCTACTCGGTAGACGGACGTGTGGATGGTTTCACCAGGGCACCACTGAAATGGGCTGCCTATCGCAGAAGATTAAAATGTGAACTCAATTCCTTATTTAAGTAGTTGGTTAAATAGGTATGAGATGGTATATGTGATTAGCTTCACAGAATCTCCCAGGATAGTTCAAGTGAGCTGTAAATATGTAGTGTACATTAGTGATCTCCCAAGTGAACCTCAAGCTGTCATTGTTGAGCAATGGAAGATTTTCACTGCACTGAGAGAGATTTTACTACAAACTTGTGGTAGATTTTTTCTTGCAAGTAAGAGTGGGTGCTGCTTCTGGAGCTGTTGTTTGGACAGGGGTTTTAGAATGTCATTAATAACACTGCTAATATATGAGTCATCATATTTCTTTTATTCCCAAGATTTTAATATGCTTTTACAGAATTTTCAGGATTGCTGATCTCTCTAGTGTTCTGTACTTTCAATGTGATATATTGTTAACTGCTTCTTTGCAACATCATGTGGGCTCCCCTCCTAGTTTGAGTAACTTTAAAACTGTTGCAAAATCCTCAGATTTCTTTTGTTATGACTTAAAACACTTTCCACAGCTATGTTTTTAAAATGGAAGTAACATCTGGCTGGTGTGTTTAAAATCTGTCTGTAGCAGGTAATGTAAAAATGACCTTGGCCCTGAATTTAAAAGGGGGGGTGGGAAGCTGGCTGAATCATATGCTAGTATGAACACAGCTCATTCTCTATGTAAAGAGGGGAAAAAACAGCTTCTCAATGAACAACTTTGAGGCTAGAGTTATTTGAATAATTTTTCTGAATGACGCAAGACTGAGCTCATGAGAGTCAGATCAAATCCAGCTGAAGAGCAGAAGCAAGAGTCCAGCTGGGAATCGTGCTATTCACTGACTCACAATAAAGACGTTGATAAAATATGAACCTGCTGAAGTCCAGGTACTCCAGGGAAGGTAAAAACAATTTAAAATGAGACAATGAATAAAGGAAATATTTCTAATTATTAAAGCCTGTTGCTGATAACAACAAAAGTTTGGTAATAGAATTTGTTGTAAGTTTATATTTCATTGCTTTCATCATACATTTGAACTAGGAAGCTACTTATTTCTTGCATCTCACTGTCAGTGTGATTCATTTTGTTACATCTTACTGTTTTATTAAAAATTAACAAACAGTCACCAGCTGGGAAGAAAGTCACGAAGTTATGAAGAACCTATTGATGCCAACTGAAATCCAAGGACAAGCTGTTGCTGACTTCAGTAGGCACTGAATCCTAAGATGGTAAGGGGGACACTGACTGTACCTCTGTTTCGCTTAAAAGTCATTCTTTCTTAGTGCTTCAGCTGTAACATACTAAAACAATATTCTACTGGTATTTTGAAATCTGTATTTATCACTTCAGGTCTGTCCTATTTGCACATGGCTGAGCTGAATCACTTTTTTCAGTCTGATTTTAAAACTTGGAGAGAATAATAATAATTATTATTGTGGTAAATTCAAACTGTTGGAAGTACAGTGGTTATATTAATTTGTCAGTTGATTCACTAGGGCTTTACAGAAACATATAACTTTGCACACAAAGTTTAGTTCAAAGGTATAATATAATAGGGTCTTTTAATAATCCTCTATAAGGGTATAGTTGCCCTTCTTTTTTCGTGACAAAACCCTTGTTCAAAAGAAACCTTGCAAAACAGACAGTTTTAACTTCACAAATACTAGATCCAATAGTGCACTTGTCCAATGCACTGAAGAACACAGATTCATAGGCAGTTGGGTGCAAAAGCCATAGAACTAGGACATTCCATATACAGAAAACAAAGGCTGTACAGGACGTTAAGCCTGAGGCTTATATTTAAAATGAGAAGAAATTTTTTTACTTCCTGGTATTCTTGCTGAAAACAAGCAGCAATAAATCTTTTTTGATGCACAATTATAACAACTTTCCACCCCCTCCATGCCCCCCTGCACCGCGCCACACCAGCATTACAGTTTGAGAAGTGTCCTGATCTCTGGTACTCGAGGTGCAGGATTAACAGAGCTAGGTGAAAGAAAGTGAAGGCTATGAGTAGGACTGTACTGCTCTTGTCTTATAGTGTGTTCAGGGCAAGATTTGGAGAATGGAGACTTGCCTTTCCATTTGTCCTTCCTCCTTCGCAAGGGAACACAGAGCAATCCTGTGCTACGTGGTCTTCTTAGAGGTCACCGTGACCACCTCGTGGGTCCAGTGAGCAAGACTGCAGTTGTCTTTTCTTCTTCCCAGGTGTTTCTAAGAGCATTCCTACTGCCTTGATGTTACCTTGGTGTGGCGAAGATGCACTGCCTGTGTACATTATTCCGGCTTTTTGGAGAAACGAATGACAGAAGAACATCTGTACATATGGGGACTGAATGGGGGATTGCCAGTCCTCTATTTTTAAATGAATTATCACAGAATAAGAAAAGTATGCTGTTAATTTGAAGTGGGTTTATGGGTAAAATGGCTTGGTTTTCTTTTTTTGTTTTCTTTTTCCCTGGAAAGCTCTGGGTCCTCTAGATGCACGCATACACAGTATACATTTCATTCTAATTCTTTTTTTTGCTTTCCAGTGAAATTGGAAAATACCTTGTTATGTCAGCTCTTAACTCTATAGCTAATACACAATCTAAGCGTAAGCAATGATAACAGTATTTAATTTATGACTGAATTTTATATAAGGCTGATAGGGAGGAGTTAAAGTTGTGTATCAAGAGCTCGTTGTGTCCATATCGAGAGTATTTTGTGATGAATTACCAGAAGGCCTTTAAGCGCTCTACAAAATTTTACTTCTCATAGGTCAGCCTTCAAACCAAGGTAGTCACAAAGGTCATTTAGGAAATCCCTTCGTAATGAAGCAACCAGCAGTGCTCTTATCCAGAGCGTAACACTGCTATGAGTCAATTGTATATTTTCATGCTGAGGGGGAGAGGCAAGGAAGCTGCATTTGCCGCACAGAAGCATGCACAGCAATGGCAGATCTTACCAAGGTGGGTCACTGTCTTCACATCTATAAATCTTAAATCTAAAGCGGTTGCAATTTTTGTTGGTTGTATAATCAAATCCAAGCAGTAACTCCCACAGGACAGCGTGCACTGATGCCAAGCAGAGGCTTAGAGGGAGGAATGGCAGTCCTTGGTTCTCCATCTTGTGTTTTCCATCAGCTTGGCTTTGTTGATTGATGTATTTTTTTCATTTTTTTTTTCAATCTAAGAACTGATTTATCTAATGATAACTGACATAAGTAAAGCTTATTTACATGAAGATATGTCATAAAAATGTGAGTACAAGCCATATGTATGATATAATGTTTGTATATGATGTATATAGTGGATAAAACCAATATGTAGGAATTTTATTAAGGTGTTTCTCAGAAGGAAACCTCTAGCTTTTAATCTTAGAGCAAAAATTCTGTAATGATGTGATGAATTAAAGTTGGATTATGATTATTAAGGTCGCTGGCACTGCAGGTATGTCTAGCATAACACTAGACACTAAAGAGAAGTTTCTTTCATAGCAGTTTTATTTTACTAGCTAATGTTGCTTATGAGTATCATAGAATTTGCAATTAATTATGCTTAATGAAGAATGGCTTCAGACTGCCTAACTGATTCCTCAATAATTTGCCTAGATTTGATTTTTTTGTGCATTTCCAGGTATCAGCTTTTGGGAACGGATAGTTGCATTGTCATTCATTTACATATAATTTGTGGTACTATGACAATATTGAGATCTGTACTGTTGTCTGTGTAAATTTTAGGAATAGAAATATGCTTTGATATACTTGATTCACATTTTTGCTCATTTAATACAGGCCTACCCTTTTTCTAAAACAGTGAATTATTATTTCTAATGCACTTACTGTCCACAAAACTTTTGTTTTGAAGGCAAAGACAAGTGGCAAGCTCAAAAAGTTATATTGAAATGGTGTTTGTGTGTTATTTTTAGAAAAGCTGTATAAGTAAATCAAATTTATAGACCACATTGCTGCTTGTAAAAGATTTGTGGTATGTATCTCCATCAAATCCTAAACCCTTTGAATCCTATTTTATGACAGTAATAAATAAATCGTGTGATGAGTAACAGAATGTTGCTTCCCGGTTGCACAGAAGTGGCAGCCTATTGAAAGGCTTTCAAATGGTGGCCAGAAGCTCATTCCTTTCCCTTGTCCTGCAGAGCTTTTCTGTGTAGTCTCTGTGTTACTTTAAGGAAGCGGGAGGGAGACACTATATCATTTCTCTGCACTTCAGATGCTGTGAAACATTTGAAAATTTCAACACAATTCTTTACTCGCTACTGACTCTAAAACAGCTGTGTGTGTGTGTGTGTGTGTTACTTAAAACAACAAAAATGAATCAACAAACTTTGCATTCTGGAGCAAAATAGTGCCTCGTTCCTTTTGTGGCAGGTCACTTCAAACCTTCATCAAATAAACACTGGTTATTTGATGTTTTCTATACTTTGGTAGTTAGCCCAGGTTTTCTTGCCCTATGAGTTATTTCTTCAACTACTGCAGTTACCTTTCCATCAGGGAGTAGGGAATTCCTGTTTTCACCTTCACTGTAGTATATTATTTGGATACTTGTTGTAGACCTTTCTTTGGTGAATTCTTGGTGTGCAAACCATTAAAGGCAGTTAATGGCCACTGTCTATTATCTGGGCATATAGCAAGTCATGCTGTGCTGTGGTTCTAGTTTCTAATTTGGTTATACAGCTTGAAGTCTATTAGGGATAGAAATGGTGCCATCAAGTAACTAATATATTCATTTCAAACTGTGTAATTAATTGCACTTTAATGCTGTTTGATCATTGGACAACACTGTGTATCTGGAAGCCATTAAACTCTTTATACAACAAGGTATACAAGTTTCTTTCTGAATGTATTCTGAGGACAGATCTATTAAGTTTTTCTGCCTACTCACATTCTGGCTTTGCAAATTTCTATTTTTCAAGCCAGAAACAAACCTACAGCTTGTATATAATAAACTTTTTCAGATATAAATGCTACATTTTTAATGGGTCCAAAAGTGCATACACACTTTTTTGGCCATGTCTTTTTTTGTTCAGGGTTAAGCAAAAAATGCTGTCTTTACCAGGTTTGCATTCCACTTTGGTACTTTCTCACAACAAGTCTCATCCTACTCGAGTTTAGTTCTATGTACACCTGTTACTACTAGTCCTTTTTCAGTCCAACAATTGCAGCCAAGAATACAGATCAAGATGAAATCCCCTCTACTGTATTTTACATAAGTACATAGTAAAATGATAGTGTGTGTCTGAAGTCCAAGCTCTCAGAGGAATCATTTGAGAAGGCAGTGAAGGCAGACCACTGAAGCATGATGATATTAAAAAAAGTACACAAACAATAACAAAAAAACCCAAATGCTTGAGCAAGAGAGGAATAGTTTCTCTGGAACTTAGGGAAGAATAAAGTAGGTCAGAATTTTCGTTCTGGTTTGGTTTATTATTTCCTCCCTCATATTTGCAGGGCAAGGGGATGGGGATTATAGGCAAAGAGGAGAGAGGAAAATTGAAATAGATATTTTCTCCCAGGAGGGAGAGAACCATGGTCAACCAAGCACCAACAGCCTCTGCAGTTTGCCACCTGCCTGGTCCTCATTAGCTGACAGTACTCCTTCAAAGTGGGACTTAGTGGTGAAGGGGGACTTGAAAAAGGCCTAGGAGGTTGTTTTCTGCAGGGAGGGAGGGCATTCCTGCGGCAAAGTGAGGAAGAAAATACACAGGTGCTTGAGGGAAAGCAGATAAGCAGTTAACAGAAGCTGGTATCACTGGGCAAATAGAGGTGAGCTGTCTTGGGAAGACCAGAAAAGAGCTGATTCTCCGAGTGAAGCGTTGGTGACAAAGCTGTTAATTCCTGTGGCTTTGCAAAACATATGGGCTGGATGGTGAAATATTGCTTTACCTTCCTTGGTCTGGCTGAATCTACAAACATAACTAACTAATGTGTGTAACTAACTAGCTGTGTCCACTTCACATCTAAGCATAATTTTTGGAAGGTAGTGCAAATATGGGAATTAGATTTATTTCGGTGTTCAGAGATGTAACTATTGTTCGGAGATGTAACTGTTGTTTAGTAGTACAACTAGTAGCCACACACGTGTATATGCAGCCACCAGCAGACGTAGAGGAGACTCAGTTGTTCTCTGCCTCCTGTCCAAATGACTTGGTTCTGGTTGTTCACCACAGTTCCCATTCTTCTCTACACTCCTACTCCATCAGTTGAGAGGTTTAAAAAAATACTACCACCACTTCATCTTTCTCTGCCCTGTCACCTGAGTTTCACTGGATGCTGAAATAGCCCATCTATGCGCAGGTATTCTCTTTTGTTTATTTTCCTTCACTTGTATTACCATGTTATATGCTTACTATGTTAGCATATTTATTTATAGAAGTGGAGTACTGGCAGAAAAGACTTCTAGATTCCTCAAAATAAATGTTTTCGCTCTAAAAGTAGTCTTTAGAAACAGTAAAATGCTCAGAGATGGGAAGAGCCAAACACGTAATGTGCTTAACTTAAGAACAAGTATGAACATGATTTGCATTTGTCATGCTGGGTCCTCTTTTTTGTGCTGCATTAAATGACTGTAGGCAATCTCTGCCATGAGATTCTTAATTAAGGACTTGTCTGTGCCTAGAGGTAAGACTTTGGAGCACTATGATGTATATGGCAGAGAGGAATACTTGAGATGAAGGCCTTACTTAAGCTGATTTTTTTTCTGATCTGACGTTTAGCCTTTTTTCCCACATGCCAAATGAAAAGTTACAGATGAACTGCAGCAGCACCTAAACTTTAGACACTGAAGCATGCTCAGTGTAGAAAGAACGTTGGAATTTCTTAGAAGTATTTTGTGTGTCCGAGTGAGCATGTGCAGGAGGTAAATGAGGACTTTCTAGGAGGAGACAGCTCCCAGATCTTAGTCCCTCAAAGCAAGCATCAGCTTCAAAGCATACTGGCTTCTCAAAATAGATGAAAATTTTCACCCTAGATTGACAGTGTGCACATATTATTTTCCTTTCTTCATGATCTGATTCCTGGAAATCGGAGTTGCTTTTGCTTTCTGTTTGTTTGTGTGTTAATTGTCTGAAGAAGCATGTACCGAAGAAATTAAGAGTCCAGGCTGAAGTTAAGTTGTATTTAGAAGAATGATTATAGTGAAAAAACTTAGTACCAGCTGTGGTATTAAACAGCTGAAAATACTGCAAGTTTAAGTCAGTCTTTATAGTGTTGGCAGGCATAGTTGTAAAAATAATTCTGTTTTCACATCCAGATCTCTAATGCTGAAATGACAAAAGCTACAGAAAATTTATTTCTCAGTTCCAAAGTTTAGTGTCTATTCAGGATTAAATACAGCATTTTTTTATCTTCCCAGAAAAATTTGCTGGATAGTGTGTTACCCTGATGGCCCTTAAATGTCTAGGATGCTCTACAGGGGAAGTGCTGAGATAAAAACCATTAAAATGTGATTTTTATCCATTTCGACATTAGTTTTTTTGCCCTGTAAACAGTTCCATGCGGTCACAGCATCAGTTCCAGAGATTAAACACTCTGACAATGGCTATAAGAAAGATGGTCAGATTAATTTCTTATCAAACTGAGTTGATTCAGCGTAAGGAATGGAAACCATCTGATGTATTTTACAGATCAAAGCTAATTCTCCATTGACACACATGCTCTTGAGTAGGCGCATCGGTGTGACAGCTAAATTATAGGAGTGCTTTACACACACATTATCTTGTCACAACATAAGAACATCCTACTGTGCTAAAATACCTCTTCTAGAAGAAACATGTAATTTCCCCATATTGTTGGGGAGGATGCAAAACAACTTCTTTCTTTTTAGATATCTTTTATTTTCACCTTCTACAGGCAAGAGACGAGCAAAGTTTTTAAAAAATTGAAAACTATTCATTTGATTTTATCTGTTTCTTTATCCTCTTCACCTTCTGTCTATTGAAATGCATTGGTAGCTGTGTCTATGGCTGGAAGGGAAAACGCTGAAGGAAAACAGTGATTTCATTTTAGAGTTTAGTTGCTTATTTAAAGGGAGCGATTATAAGGATTTTTTCCCTTTTACATATTAGGGAAAGTGAATACTTCTGTTTTGTGCCACCAGAATGAAAATTGTGTTTATACGTTTGGGAAAACTTCATAAATATTTGGCAACAGCTTTGTGGCACAACTTTCACACCCCCTAACAGTTGATACTGTCCAGTTTGAGACTAGGGTTAGGTCAACCCAGGCTTTTGAAAACTTAATCTTTATTAAACCAAGGTGCTATAAATTGAGCTCAGCTTCTCCCAGCTTCTTATAAGACAATTCAATATATTGGGCCTAGACTGGTGACAGGGCGCTGTTAGCAACTGAATGGAGACTGGGGCTGTTTGTGTCAGGGCGTTTTTGGTTTTCAGTCCATTACAAAGGAAAAGGACAATTGCAAAAGTGTATTAATTCAGTTCAACATTTAGATCTTGAAACAGTTTTCCTGTTTCGTGGTGCTTATTCCAGGCTTCTGGTTCTGAAGACAAAAAAAACCCAGTTAAAATAATATTTCTCTTCAACAGCTGCATGCTCCTACAGGTAAATACGCTCTTCACTGATAACAAAACTTTAAAAACCCCAAAACTTTTTGCTCATTTTTTAATGCATATATTCTTTTTAAACAGCATCCTTTTGTTCTGCCACCTTCTTCTGATTTGAAGTCCTTGACACACGTATCGCCACCTAAAAAAATGCCCTTAACTGCTTATTGAAAGTCTTTTGCGGCGTGTGGCCCGTGCTGACCCGCGGGCTGGTTTGCTGAGGTGCGGTCCCCCGCCTCACGCGGGTGTGCGCCCTGGTGACGCACCGGCTCCTGCAGGCGGGCGTCAGGGTCTTGCCCTCTCTGTATTTCTGTTTCTACTAAAACCAAGGCAAAGGAATCGTAAACAGTCATTTAACTTTTGGAATTATTTCAGTTTTGCCTTATTTGCTTACTTATGCTCGTTTTCTGTAATTCTGGGGAACACTCCGTCCCAAACACAGTGGCTGCAGAGCACACGACATGGGGCGAAGGTGAGTGCCTGCCTGTGTGTTAGCCTCCACGCTCCAGACCCAACTCAGGGTTAGGCCTAGTTAGGCAGGGGGATCAAAAGAGGCAGCCCGCTGTCCCAGATAAAACCGGGCAGCCTGGGAGCTGCGAGGCAGCGGACTGGCGGGGCGGCAGGGAGTGCTGGTGCTGCCGGGCCCCTTGCCTGAGCAGGTCCCAGCGCTGAGGGGCAGCTGGCTGGGCGCCATCTTTGCGTGGCCTCACCGCCCGGCGCTGGCAGCACGCCGGGAAGTTCGGTGCCGCTGCCGCTGAGGAGGGCTTGCCCTGAGGAACTGTTACAGCACTTCGGTGGTAATACTGTAACAGTAATTCAAGGTACTATTTTTTAATTTATTTTTTATTATTGTTACCATTTTTTCATTTTTTTTTTTTTTCTTTGGAAATGCTTACCGCTGTGTGGAGCAGTGATCGTGCACCATGACAAGCGTGTTAAGGACAAATGAATTTCTCTAGATATTTAAGAGTTTAGCACCCACCTTTCTATTTATTGATTGTTAATATCAACATTTTATACACATCTCATCAGTGGTACTGATTTAGAAGCTTTACTCCAGGTTTATTTTAGTTTGTAGCATTACTGCTCTTTCCAGAAGAGCTCCCTTGCGCTCCAAGTGTTTTCAGTGCCACCCAGGGTTTGCCCTGGGCTTCTGGCATTTACATACCCTGGCAGGCCCTGGATAAATAAAAGTGACTAAAGGAGAAACATGGGTTTCAGAAATAGCTGGAAAAGCCCAATTTTCCCTGTTTTTGGTGTGTCCTGTGAGAGGCGGGTGGGCATCGTGTGCTGGCCCGGGCTCTGTGCACTGAGACTGCTGTGCTCGCTGAAGGTGGCTTCACCTGAAACCCCCGTGTGACTTCCATGTCTGTAAAGTGGTTTTACAGGGGGCCTGATTTTTAATGCTGACTAAAAAGGCACCACACAAAAGTATAAGAGGTGTCAAGTTTCTTTATATTCTTTATATAAACTGAGCAATGTTTTCTTTTTTCATGTATCATGCTTTGACTTATTATTATATGAATAATGAATATGAGAGAAGTATCTTTTATTTCTCAGTTTACCAAAGCCTCTGTTTTACAGAATTTCATGGCAATTTTCAGTTAGAGGACTAGACAGATCTATACTATCCTCTCCGTCTCAACACCACTAACATTTTCTGTGCCTTTTCACCTGTCATTAAGCTCACACATCCTGAATCTCTCACATGGTTGCCATGGTAAGAATTGTGATCCCATAAATGAATTTATTCTGTGTAAGAAAAACTTGAACATAGATCTGATACTATTCCAATAACGTGGAGAAAAACATGTGAAGGAATAGAATCGAATAATGTAAAAATGAATGTGTATTTCCTATTTAATATTCATGTATATTCAAGATGTTTGTATTGTAATATTACATCATGTCTTGTGCATACTCTGAAATATTGATTATCCAGTCTGAAACACTAAAACATAACGCTACACTTTTGCTAAGAATTTTGAATTACTAATTCATTAAATAGAGCTAGGGTAGTACATTCTCAACAAATGAAGCCCTTTTTTTTATCTATTGTAATCTTATGTATATGCAAGACAAAAATAATTACACATGCTTTTTTCCAAGAGAGTGTCTTTTGGTTTGGTATGAATTAATCATTGGCATTCCATTGTGCTATAAAGGAATGTATTTTCTTTTGCATAAGGCTAGACACACCGGTACTATTAAAGGAAACTGTTATGTAATAGAATAGTACACAAATGTGCTGAGTTATGAATGTGAAAAAAGTGACACAATTTTGAATTTTTTATGGCCTGATGTTTTCACCATTTTGTCATGAGAAAGGTAATTAACTTGTTACTATGTATCAACTTTGTAACAGAATGAGAAAAAGTAATTTGCTTTATCTATCATATTAGTGTCGTAAGTTATTTGATTCATGTGAAGGTTGATATTTGGCAAATACCTTCCTCAGGACCTCTGTAAAACTTTTTTTCTTAAGTAGACTATCAATGTTCAGCTGAATACGTTTCATGATGCTGTGCTTTAAACCCCTATTTGTGCCCTATATAAATATGGGTTTATAGTTTACCACGTGGCATATGCTTCATGCTTATGTGCTTGGAATCCTGCTGTGAAATGACAATTCTTTTTTCCTTGCTTTCCTTCTCAATACATCATTTTCAGTGCCTCAGCTCTTTTAGCATTGTTGTTTACAACCACAGCATCACCCTGTCTTTCACAGGAAAATGGTGGACAAGATGGAGATTATGTGGGGCCTTGTCCTTGGTGTCTAATGAAAGTTCTGCCTTTCTGTCTGGAAATTTAGAGAGCTGGGAGACGTGAACATTGAGATTAAGGGAGAAAGAATGTGTTTATGGTAGAGTACTGTAAGTGGCTTTGTTCCAGTACTGGTGTAAAACCTTAAATGAATACAAAATAAACCCATGGTGCCATTATCTTGGCCGTGATTTGACTATTGGATCAAGATTGAGGAACGTTCACACGTTACTGAGCTGTTAAGTTTGGTATCGCTATTTAAGTAACTCTTCAGTTTACTCCCACGCAAGCTTATAGTCAAAGGTCTCTGCAAAGCATTTGATGGTAGAATCGGGAAATCATGAATGTTCTCTGTTTGTGTCTCTGTAAGAGGAATACCAGGAAACAAACAAACATTGTGACTGTGAAGTCCTTAATTTTAAGCATTTTGAGTTTGACTCTTCTGGATATAAAGCAATCCTAATGCGCCAGTGCCATTCCTGTACTTTATCTATTGTTCAAGATATATTCTGTCATGGTTAATTTTGACTGTGAGCTTTGAGAAGTAAGAACCATGCGTCAATAATTAAAGGCACCATCACAGCTGAAGCTTCAGTTAGTTATCTTTATTTCCATCTTGGCATCCCATGAGTCAAGAAAAGCAAAGACAACAGTAAGGAGGAGATTATTTTTAGAAATGTCTCAAGCAGAATGCACAAATGTTAAAATATAGATTGACTTTCTTTACTACTACAAAGTCTATTTTTGTCATTTCAGTCTTTTCATTATTAGTCACTCTCATCCTGTGACGTAAGTGCCCCTTGCTAGAATTCTGTGTTAGGGAAGAACTGAGTCTTGATTTTGGTGAGTTTGGCTAAGGCTGTTCTTCATGTGATCAGAATCAGTGCTGCCTACAATAGCATAGTGAGTGCTACCCAAAGTACTCCCTAGTTTGTACTCAAGTTTGCCAGTGACACATGGAGTGACCTTATAAAGGAGATGATATTCCCTTTCCTTATCTTGGTTTTCTATCTGTGACATGAGAATAATAATTCTGACCTACTGAAGAAAAGCTCATTAAAGCCATACATGCATTAGTGATTGAGGTTTGAACCTCACTTTGGTGCTGTGTAATGCAATATGCAATAGTGATTGTTGCTGACATACTTTCTTTAAGACTGTTAGTTCAGTATGAATACAGGCAGAAGAGGGCTTTGAACAGAAGACAGTTCTTTCTTTGAAGTGAATGTGCATATGCTACGTGCTGAGACAGGGACGTATTGTTCTATTTTACACATGAGTTACTCAAGCTCTGCATCTAGGGTTACACAGGAGAGTAAGACAGAACCAAGGACCTAGCTAAACATTCAATGGCTTATCGAGAAAATAATCTTCTATATCTGGCTTCTGTTTGTACTCATTTGGGCACGTCCTGCATATCTAGTGATAAGAACTATTTGAATTAAGAGAAAAAAGAAGAATGAAACTCGGCAAAGACCCCACAGGGCAATATATTTCATAGTTTTTCAGGACAGGTATACTTCACTGGCTGAGCAACATCTCTCCTGACAGGTATCTGAAAAGCTAAATCTTAAAATTATGAGGGAGCTAGACCCATCTCTAGATATAAATTCTACCTCGGCGTATTGCACAAAAATGTTATGGTAACAGGTAGATTAATAGATGGGAGACAGTGCTTGCTCTGCTGGGCTTGTGACAGAACTGTTTGTGAAGCAACAGTAATTAGATACGTGATTCTGATACAGGCCCTAACACAGCAAACTATTTAAGTGCAGACACCTTTTGGAATTGCAAACAGGCCTGCGGAAAAAAGTCACACAAAATTACACATCAAAAATACTTCCCCTACCTCTCATTAACATTTATGTCAGAAGTATTTCTAAAACTTAAAAGTGACCAGAAGAAACAGATTGCTTCGAGGTGACCAGGGGATCAATAGTCAGGCAGTGCACTGCTTAGAGCAAAAGTAAAGCAGGTAGTTACAATCCAAACCTCCTGTGCAACGTTCAGTTTTAGCTGGCTTGAAATTGCTGGTGAGTCCCACAAACTGAAAGAGTTTGAAATCTCCTAGAAACCTCATAGTGCTTCACAATTAGTCATAGAGAATAACTTTTGCAAAGGGTTTGGTCTAGGATTTAGTCTTGGACCTAACATGACTTCCCTTAAGCCACCTTCCATTTATCTTCTTTAAGTAGCCATTGCACTAAGCTTTCCTGGAATGAAATTACGTGTTGCATTTTTTCTGATAAATGGTTATGCTAGAATGTCATTGTTAAAATAATTACCTAAGCATTGATTTATCCATTTTGGTGGCACTACATGTTTCAGTCCATCTGAATGTGTTTGCATATTTCTTCTATGGTAATGCATAGTAAATAAGTTAATTTTATCGTATGTTAAGTATTGATCCTGTAGATAGATAGATAAATGTTCATTTCTCTATGAGCTTTCTGACCAATATGTATGTAAATACATACAGAAAATGAAACAAAGCACTTTCTTATAATAAGTTAGCATGCAATGAGTTTGGCTAAGCGAGAGTTTCTCCAGTAAGAGATATTTTTCAGTATAAAAGTAACAAATATTAATTTAAAAAGTTTGATTTCTAACAAAATGTTTTCTATGCCTTTAAGTACATATAAAATATAATCATTTACAAAACAACAACCCAAATCTTGTGGGAGGTGATGAGAAATACATTGAGGACTCCAGGGACCTGATCCTCTAAATAATTATGCACATGAATAACATTATGTTTGAAAAGATTGCAGCTGATTTTAAATGCGTGTGTTAGGGTAAGGCTAAAAACATAAATGTGTTGCAAACGTGTAAAGTTCATGGTATGTCATGGTAAGAACACGACTTGTTTCAAGTATGCTCTCCAGCTGATGAACCTGCTCGTAGAACATGGGCAAGAGTGAAGTCCCAAATTAGAACAACCAAAACCTTGGAAACCTTCTATAGCATGTCCAGCAAAGTCAGATAATTAGCTTTTCAAAGGAAATTTTAGTAGACTTAGTGCCAAGTCTATCAACAATATCTCTGAAAAGTGGTAAAGATGAGCAGTCACTTCCTGGCACGCTCCACCCCCTATGTAAGTCATGCACCATATAATTTTATTTTACTGAATTTGTAGTTAATATGAGAAACTTCTGTTAATCCTTTGAGTTATTTATAGCCTTTTTGCTGAACTTTTACAGTGTGTTAAACACCATTTATGGTGTGTACAATGCCTACCAGAACAGGATTTTGTGGCAACCGAGGCCTTGGGTTATACTGTGACACTGCTAGTCAGCGATACCAATAAGTGTTTGTACATAATACTTTGTTCCTAGAAAACATCCTAAAGGACAATATTGGAACCATCAGTAATTTTGGTTCTAGAAACAGAAAACCAGAGAAAAAGCAAAGACATGAAAGTGGGAGTACATGAAATTTATATATAAAGTAGGGAGCCAAAATAAGATAAATGCTTTTACCTGAAGTCAATGAAAATTAAGTGACTGACTTAGGGACACTCAAAAGTTTTGTGGCATACCTGGGAGATGACTGAAGGTCTCCAGAATCTTCATTTAGTAGCTTCACTTTGAGGTAATACCTAGTCCCCAGTGTATGCTTTCTTAAGCTTATTAGCAAGAGGGGTAGAGAAGCACAGAGAAAGCGTGTTGAGAGTTTTAACCTTCTGTTTCTACCCTAATTATCCAGAATTCATTTTTTTAAAGTGAGTTTTGGTGACTGCAATAATTTGCTATATCCTTTCTTGGATTTGTGGCACAGTCACAGAACCTCAGTGTCCCCACTGGTCTTCTCAGTGTCTGGTCTTAGACTATGTGAAGACACACACTGCTTCCAAAATGGATACAACCTTTCTTAATACATGCTTTCAATGGCAACAATGGCTTCCTCCTAATCAATGCCGGCTGAACCTCTTTTTATGATGTGTCCTCATGGAAACTACCTAATTTTCTTGATTTACCAAATGACCAGAGAAATTGTCTGCCCACTGCTTTTGTACGGAAAGCTAGTTGCTCCTAAACATATATATTTGAACTATAATTCCTGTTCCTAAACTAATGATAATATAAGGTCTCATTTAACCACTATTCTTTGAAAAACAGATGAGAGCCACTGAAAACAGTGTTAGGCCTTTCTCCTTTGTATTTAGATGAGTGATTTAGACATCAGATTTTAATCTTGTAAGGCTTCATTTTACATTTTTTTTAATTGTTCTTTTTAAACTTTTTTTTTTGTCACTTAAAAATCTGTTCTGCCACTGGCTAGCTTCATTTTTATCTTTTTTGGACTTCCCGTTGGAGAACATTTGCATTTGAAAGTTTTTTCTGGGCCTTGCTCTGGAGATTATTGTGAGGAAGTGTGGGTGTGGGGGAGGTTTTACTAATTATGAATTCCTCTCTCCTGTTGCAGCTCAGAATACTGCAGAGCTTTCAAAGAGCACTGTGAAGTAATTTGATGAAAGTTCAGTGTGGTGAAGACCATGGGAACATCAAATTTATAGCTTTATCTGACATGAATATCATATTTAAACATTTTCCTTAAAAATGTGGCAGCTGTCATTAAAACTCATATATAATTACACAGTATATGCTATATTTTATATATGTCTAGATTATAATAAACATAAAAGTTGATTTAGTAAGAATATGAGATTTGGCCCTTTTCTCAAGTATCCTGACACCACTTTAATGTTATATTTATATAAGTCTATTGATCTCAGTGAATTTACTCTAGAGCTTAGTGCTCCGTACTGTAATGAATGTCGCAGAGGCCTGGAGTAGAGAAGCTGGAGCATCCATGTCACACAAATCCGCAGGTATAATATCCAGAGTGAGCTGAATTTTGGAGATGCCCTTTGTATCCCACCAACACAAAGACTTTCCTATCAGGCAAAAATGATCTTCTTGGGGAAAAAGGAGAAAAGTAAAAAAAAAAAAGGCTCTGCAGGGTGGTTATTTTTTGTTGTCTGTATAATCTCTGCTCTTTCCTGGAATTACACTTTTCGGTGCTAGAGAAACAGAATTTCTTAGTTCACTTAGGCAGTACAAATTTGGAAGAACTGAGATAGTCAGGAGTAGTCTTTTTCCCTTGAAGTCATGATCTTTTAAGACTAAGATTCTGTCATGCTGTAGGCTGAATGCGGATTGGGAGTAGGCTGTATTTCCTTATCGTTGCTCATACTGTATAAAACCTAGCCTAAAGATCATTCCAGGTGACTGCAGTGACCGCATTTAAGAGGTAGGGATAAAACCACAGGTCATGGGAAAAATACCCACATTACACATCTTAATTCAAACTCTAAATATTACATTTTTACCCCAGCATGTTGATTACAGTGCATTTTCTGGGTATAAAAAGTCTAAACAGCTATATGCCTGTGAACATGTGAAAAAAGGTGGAAGAGACTGGACATAGATGATGTGTAGTAGGATCTCTTTCATTCTTTGTGTTTGAAGAAATTGCAGTAGAGAGAAGTAACTACTGGCAAAATAGCATAGTTGCGTTTTACTGATGCACAATTATTTTTAATGTAGGTTAAGAAAAAAATTATATGCCCACATCACAAGATTTAAAACAAAATGTGAAATGAATGGGAGGTAGAAAAAAAAAGAGTGCTATTTTTATGAAGCTAGGTATTTTACCCAATTTAAGAAACAACTTATCCCTATCAGAAGGAGATTAACTGAGGAGGCTTTACAAATAATCCTTCAGGTGATCATAGGAAGAGCATTCAATTCATTGAGCAGACATCTTTGCAGCCCAACTTTTGTGTACGCTAGTGTACAGGAGGAAATGAAAAAAGTTGGAAAATGAAGAGATTTCTGGGAACCTTTCTGTGGTTTCTATTAGGTCAAAATAAACGACCTGAGGACTGGGAAAAAAGAATGTAATATTTATCAGTATGGACCTGAGATGGACTCAAGAATGACAGACGAGACAGGCTGAAGTCAACTGTGTGTAATACCTTAGAAGCTGCGTTAAGGGACAGACAAGGCAACATCTGAAATGTCAAGTTCAGCTGAGGTTTGCTAAACCGGAAAAGGCGGATCTGATAAAGATTCTTAAAAAGTGGGCATGATGATTACTAATCAAGTAGAATTTAAGGTAAAGGAATCTAAATTGCTTCTAAGTTTGTTAATTGAATATGTGTGAGGGGAGGGCTGTATGTTATTTATTTAGGAATAAGGATGACTTTCCACTTTGTTTGGAAGTGTTTATGTTCATACTGTGTTCACTACTAGCCTAAGCCATAAAGTGCTGTTATTCTCCTCATTAGTACAAGCTGAACGTCTGTCAATTTAGCTGACATGGTAGATAGTGAAAAGAGAAATTTCAGATTCACTTTTTGCAAATGGTCCTTTTGTGAAGCAGCCCTGTCTGAGTGAATGCCACTGAACCAAATTCATGCAGCGAAACCTTTTCAAAAACGTCTTTATTCTTTGCTAAGTTCACATTTTATCCTTAGTCTATGAAGGGCCTCTGTACATCTGGAAGCCATACTGTCCCTAGATTCAGCTCGCAGGTTATGTCAGTAGAGAGGACTACAATATGAACGAACACAGAGACAGATCCTGTCCCGTATGAAGAACAAATGACTCTGGAGTGCTTTGCTGGCTGTGTTGAGAAGCCAGTGCTGCTGTTTCTGCTATACCAGCCTAGAAAGCCTACTTTTTTATGTTGTTTGTTCACATGCCAGGAGTCACTTTAATTTTAATTTGTGTTTTTATTTATTGGTTATAGTTTTGGTAATTACTTTTTAGCTGTTTTAGGTATGGACTAAGTTATGTATAGTATTGTATCCATATTATAAATGCAAATCTCCAGTGAAACAACTAATAGCATCCTAAAAAGTACATTTCAGTAATCCAGTTCACCAAGATTAATATTTGTCAAACACTCCCCTGAGACTTATTTGCTTTCCTGCCTAACATGGCAATCTGCCCCTCTTGTCTCATAATGTTATGGCATTTAAAAACTGTCACAAATGTTGGCAATAGTCTCCTTTTCTGTGGCTTTCAAAATTCCTTACTGACCAGCTTGCAGGTACAACTATGTACAGTAGTTTATGTGAAAACTAGACAAGAATACTGTAATATAGGGAGAGCAATGAGTCAAGAGTGAGGAAGTGAGGACAGGAGTGAGTCTGGAAAATGCTGGTAGGTCAAATTCAATTCTTTCTTTGTCCTTCCCCGCCAAATATTTGTCTGGAGTGCCCTATAAGATCTTCGAGTTAGCTGAAGGAGATGAGAATAATTGACATGAAATAAAAAGTTTTTCTTTGACCCACCTGCCTTTGTGAAGTTTTGTCCTAGTTATTAATTGGCAGCAGCTTTTTCTTTATAGAGGGTAAGCTCTCCTAACCAGACAAAGCTAAAAGCCTCAAACTTCTCCCAAATGCAGACTAAAACTACAGAGCCAGAAATTAACTCATTTTGTTTGTTTTCACACCACTTGTAATTCAGCACTGGAACAGAACAAGGATATGTAGGGATGTACGCCACTGAGATGAAAAAAGTTGATGTTCAGACAGTTTCATGTTGCAATCTATTTGAGGCTTACAGAAAATGTGAGCTGATTTGTATTTCCCTGATAGTTAATCAGGTTTATTGTGGGAACAGGACCATTCTATTGGAGAAATATAAGTTGGAAAATATCTGTATTTGCTTAACTGGTAAAATAACTGTGGTTGTTCTCTTTCTTTTCTTTAGATGTGTGGCGGACTCTTCATGTCTGGCTTCTTGGTGTACTGCATTAAGTTTACTGTCACTAACTTGCTTTGATTCTACCCTCTGCCTAATTACGAGTCCCCAAAAGACAAACGGGTATTCCCACTTCTCTTTCAGAGAGGTTGGATGTTGTTTTTTCTTTATGGAGAGGAAGGAAAAAAAATATTTGTCAAAATAATAATGCTAGAGGCTAACCTTATGGAAAATAAACAAGATATGGAACTTAATCCTATCTTGGAATACTTAAATTGCTAAGAAAAAATTTGTGGCCTAGCATTCATGTCGAGCATAAAATCCTCAAACTGTAGATCCTAACTATGTTTCTTATATTTTCTCCATTTAAGACACACAGAAAAACTTGTATATCTTTTAGTGATATCCTGACTATGTTCATGTATGAGATACTCTCTCCTAAATTAAACACTAGCCTGGAATAGCATTAAAATAATGGGAAAGAGAATATACAGGTACTGTTTGAATTAAGGGCAAATGTGGACATTCCCTTTGTTCTCTGCCAAAGTTTATTTGAGAATACTCAAACTATTAAAGATAGAACTAGGATTTTAAAAAAAATTATTTAATGAAAGCCCTTGTTTACAGACATGTTGATGTTTGAATTATTTTCCAGTGAAAATTACTGAAAAATACATTTTTACTTTCCGTATAAAAGAGCCACCCTAAATTTATTTTTGATGCAATAACAAAACCCACATTTTTCAAGAAAGTATTTTATTTGTAATTCAGTGCTTTGGCATTTGTTGTTGTTATATCTTTTAAGAATGTGTATCGAGAACAGGATGTATTCTATTCCAGTTTTGTGAATAAAAGGCTAGGAATTATCATTGAAACAAATCTTTCAAGTTTTCAATTTTCAAGGCTGGTCTCAAGATAGACTTGTGTTGTTTTAATTTCATGTTTGTATGTTTAATGCAGTTGCACCTTTTATATTTCAACCACTTTGCTAAAAATAAAAAAAATAATTCTCACAATAAACCTTTAAGTTTATTATATAATACTAGCATTGGTAGTGGTGGCTAGCCTCCAAATGGAATTAGTGATTGTAAATTTTTCAGTTTGGTAAATGGAAAAAGACATTCATTTTTCAGCAAGTGGTGATTTCCTACGTCTTAGTAGGAAGTTTTGTTTAGGATGCTCCAAGTGGAATGCCCACAATCACAAATATTTTTTTTGTTTTGTGTCCATCTCTGCAGGTGGCAGAGGAGACCCAAGAGGAAGAGTCCAACTTTCTCAGCTTTGCTGACTAGATCTGGGAGTAGAGGCTTGATATTGCACATGGTACAGAATGGCATGTCTCTAGAACGGGGAAGGTAAGGGCTTCACATGTGGGTTTTTTTCCAACTGATTTATCTTTATATCTCAAATGTAATTGCCAATTCTTTGGCAATTTTGACTTTAGTAAACATCAGGTTGCATTTTGCTATGCAAAACAATCAAGAGCCAGTACTTTGCAGTGCAGCTCTACGCTGTAAATTTGTATTACTGTTGGTCAAGCTTTGAGCACTATGTTAGATTTGGAAAATGTTTCAGAGTAAATATGGCATTTGTAGAGGTAGCAATGGTTAAGGTCATGAGGTAAAACATTAAAGGAATGTTTTAAACATTTTTACATGGCTCTTTTGGCTATGTCAAGGTTTTCGAATCATGTATAAACTGTTTACATTTTTGTAACACCCATAACATGACTTCAGTATTGGGTCCAGTTCCGTTTAATATCTTTATCAATGATCTGGATGAGGGGATTGAGTGCACCCTCAGTAAGTTTGCAGATGACACCAAGTTGGGTGGGAGTGTCGATCTGCTGGAGGGTAGGAAGGCCCTGCAGAGGGACCTGGACAGGCTGGATCGATGGGCCGGGGCCAACTGTATGAGGTTCAACAAGGCTCAGTGCTGGGTCCTGCACTTGGATCACAACAACCCCATGCAACGCTACAGGCTGGGGGAAGAGCGGCTGGAGAGCTGCCTGGTGGAAAAGGACCTGGGGGTGTTGGTCAACAGCCAGCTGAATATGAGCCAGCAGTGTGCCCAGGTGGCCAAGAAGGCCAATAGCATCCTGGCTTGTATGAGAAATAGTGTGGCCAGCAGGACCAGGGCAGTGATCATCCCCCTGTACTCAGGACTGGTGAGGCCACACCTCGAATACTGTGTTCAGTTTTGGGCCCCTCACTACAAGAAGGACATTGAGGTGCTGGAGCGTGTCCAGAGGGCAATGAGGCTGGTGAAGGGTCTGGAGCACAAGTCTTATGAGGAGCGGCTGAGGGAGCTGGGGTTGTTTTAGTCTGGAGAAGAGGAGGCTGAGGGGAGACCTTATCGCTTTCTACAACTACCTGAAAGGAGGTTGTAGCGAGGCAGGGGTCGGTCTCTTCTCCCAAGTAACAAGCGATAGGACGAGAGGAAATGGCCTCAAGTTGCGCGAAGGGAGGTTTAGATTGGATATTAGGAAAAATTTCTTTACTGAAAGGGTAGTCAGGCACTGGCACAGGCTGCCCAGGGAAGTGGTTGAGTCCCCATCCCTGGAGGTATTTAAAAGATGGGTAGATGTGGTGCTTAGGGACATGGTTTAGTGGTGGACTTGGCAGTGCTAGGTTAACGGTTGGACTTGATGATCTTAAAGGTTTTTTCCAACCTAAATGATTCTATGATTCTTCATTCTGAGTCAGCAGTTACCTAAATTCAGCAAGCATTTTACTTGCACAATATCATAAGCTCACATTTAATGCTAGATGTGCTGAGGATTAGGGAGTCATGAGACTGCTCAAGTAGTTAGATTTGAATTGGGGGCTCTGAGAGGGCATAAACGGCTGTGGTGGTGGCTGTTTTTAGCAGCTGTGACCCAGAGAAAATGAGGAATATTGTGGCAGCCTCAGAGGATGAGTTGAGCTGCTGCTTTGCTGCTGCGTAGCTGTAGAAAAAGGTCTGGTGAGCTAACACAAATGCGTTCATTAAATAATCAGGATTTTTGCAAGATCATGTATTGTAATCAAGATCTCGCACATATACAAACTGCAAAGTTCAAGCTCCAAAGTAGACTGCTGTAGTATTGTTCTTTCCCTTAGAAAAGGCTGCTTCTTTCACCAGCTCACGTTGTGGTTTGCTGGTGTCATTAAATGCTCATTAATAGTGAAACCAAGCCTTGCAAATGTTTTCCACATTTGGACTGGGATTCAAGTCTCTGGACAATATAAAGACAGAGATGGCGCTTTCTCTCTAATGTTGCTGCAGTGGAAAAGTTTGTGTCAGACATCGTGAAGTGACTTAACTGACTTAAATATGGAGAGGTAAGCTCCATATTCAAGTGATCTATTGTTAATAAAATATTCCTTATCAAGAGTACTGGTCACCTGTTTCATCGCTTTCCCATGATACAGTAGCTTTCTTATTGGAAATAATGTCACAGATTGGCGCAAATCAAATATTCTCAATGTCTTACGTTCTTCTTACTGCGTGCAAACTGAACACAGATGTGAACTGTAGGAAAGTGGCAAGTTTTTCTGTCAATTTGGAAGGCAGTTTATGGAAAGCCTTACAGTAGCTGGCAATTTTGGGGACTGCAAAAAGGTCAGACATACTTTTATTACATAAATGTGTATAGCATTACCCTTAATAAGATTTTTCTCTTTTCTTTTTCCTTCTCAACTGCTGTTTTAATTTGCAGTGAGGAGAGAGTGGAGACTTCTATGCTATTTTATTCTTTGTTTTTTTTTTTTTTCTTTTTCTTTACATGTATGTGTCACTTTTATTAAGCTACAAATGGTATTTTACATTGTTATAAAACAAAGGCAAATCTGATTTTATGCAGTTTACTGAGAAGACACGTGAATAGAATTGAAATGTAAATTAGCATGCAACACTGAGAAATATGCTGAGGAGTTTAATGGCATTTATATCACAATAAAACTAAGTAGTATGTATAGATTTGCAATGTAGCAAAACATTCTGCCCAAATAAGATGCATTCAGTGCCATCTACATGGAGTTATATATCTGCAAGCCTTTAATAATTTTTTTTAATTTAGTAATGATAATAGTATGAATTTGGAGCTGGTACACTTTACTTCAGGGAAGTTATTGGGGGTAAAATGGATTGTGGGTGAACATGCCAAGTGCTACATGCAGAAAGGAGTGGTCTTTTAAAATCAATAAATGCCACTTAGTTTAAACCACTAATGATCTACATACATGTTTCGGGAATTACAATTTTGTTATGTTTAAGTGAGATATTGGAACAACTTGTGGCTGAGTCTGTCAGCACAGTAGACCACAGTCTTGTTATTTTTCTGTTTTTCAAAGTAGAGTCTACACCAATATATAAATGTTTAAATAACATTGAAACAGACCTTCACAGAAAACAATACCTCTCAAAGTTTTTTTCTTCTTTATAAATAATCCTTGTTGAAAACTCTAATAATGATTGAAGGGGCCATGAAAAGGAGCACTTACAGGCAAATATCTAAAATACACTGATCTAAAGGATGCACATTTGCACTTTTTTTCTGGATACACATGCAATTGGTTAGATTGCATGGGGATATATTGACAGTGAAACATAAGCAAAGCTTGAGATCTCGGATAAAATTTTGGAGTTTTCATCTCAAAGCATCCATGCAATATTTTCTTTCATCAAAAAAAAAAATCCCAAACCCTCCCTACTTAATTTTGTGCTTGAATCGGTTTCTCGATGCTTTATGGTTATAATATCCAGTTTATATCATCCTCAACTCCAGGGCTCTTCAAGCGTCTGTGTGTAAATTTGTGTGTGGATGTGTATGGATAAGTGAACAAGACTTGACTGTTTCAAAGAGGTAAGCGATAAGAAGGGAGCAGGATTGTAGTAGGCCTATAAATAATGAGATGAAAATAGAAACAAAAAAGAGAAGACTGAGTGCCAGAAAGTGTCTCAAAAATGTTTAGCTATGGAGTTTGGAGGACATGGGAACTGATAAAAGCCTCATAGTTGAAGATATTTAGAACTCAACAGGCCTGAAGATTAGAAAATGGTCTTCGGAAAACAGTCCAGCCATCGAGGAGGACATATTTTGGTGATGTAATTTACTTCTCATGTTTCCAGCATCTTTCACAGCTCTCTGGAGAATCCTTCTTTGGGCTGCATTGGAGTAGGTCTTCATTGGCTGCAGACACAGCAACTGATGCTTTCTGTCTTCAGACCAAGCTCATTTTTTTTCTTCACATTGCTCTTTTGGTAATTATTCCATTTCGATGGTAAGAGGCTCAAGAGTATTCTAAGACTTCAAAGAACTCCATTACTACTACTGCAGTTTATACATGGTAGAGCTTGATGGGGAATCTGAGCTTTGTTCTAGGAACATTAACATTTGTATATTGTTATTATGTATAGAGCTAGGATGAATTTTGCAACCATCATTTATTATGGTAGAGATCTGCCATCCTATAAATGGTCCCACTGAAACTATGGAGTTACTCATGCAAGAGTAACAGGCTTAAATCTTTTTACTATCAAAAACATAGTTAAAAATGTGGCATTTTATTTTGTTGAACAAAATCCAGAACAATTCTGGTTTCATTGAAAAAGTCTTTAATTAAGATTGATTTAAATTTAAGCTTGCATCTGTACTTATCTTGCTTATTAAAATATATCAGATGACCTTGCTCATTTCTATACTAAGTGGATTTAAAGCAAATTATCATGTGTGACTCCACACATTGCTCTTGCACATAACAGAACAATATGAGCTCCCTCTTGTGGTCGAAAAACACTTCTCATTTCCCAAACTGAATCAAGAGTACTCCTTTAACAAAGTGGCTAAAATATTTCAAAAGTTTCATGTGTAATTTCTGGACTTCATTAAAGGATGACTCCCTGATGTCCCTCAGTATTAGTGAGAGAAGAGATTTAAAAGCGTGGCATAAAAAAGGATAGGACTGGGGGTCATTCTAACCGCAAAGTAAAACTTCTCTTCATCGCGTTTAAAATCCTGAATAACCATGTCAGATATGCAAGTAGAGAGTTCTTAGTCTAACAGAACATATTTTTTATCCATTAATATCAAGATAAGAAGCATGTTTTCATTAAGATGGAAAGAATAATTAAACAACTTCTGGGCTGACAGACATTGCAAAATAAGCTACTCGTTGTAGGCACTTAAAGACTGAAAATTCTTAGAAAACTGTGGAGAAAAACAGTCTTCCCACACAAAAATAATAGTCAGGAAGTGACAACTTCATCAGTAGTACTATTTTACAGGTTTGCAGCCCAGAGTCTGCTTATAATTGTTGCTTGTTTACCAAGATTACTTTTGCTTCTGTTAATGAATCAGATATAAAACAGTATAATGACACTGAAATTGTGGCTTATTTAGTCTGTACTTGAGGCTCTTTCTTGAGGGAGTTAATGTCATGTGGTTCTTGCCCTATGTTTACAAAACAGTAGGAAACTAGAAACTTAGACTCACTTGAATTAAAATAGCATACAAAGTCATAGACTCATATTCTGTGTCAAATAGATACTTTGTTGTCTAATCTGTGATTTTTATTTTTAAATACCTAAGTTGTTTATTTTTAGAAAAATGTTTGTCAACTGGGGGACCAATGGTAAGTGAGTCCTTGTTCTGTTTTGACTGGTACAATGATTATAGACACCTAATGGTTGTTATAATGACATCTTAAATGCTTTATTTTGGACGGTCCTTTTAACTATTTTAGATCACAATGAGAAATACTGAACATCAGCTTTTGCATCATGATCAAGATGTTGCAAAGGATCTTGCGTACTCTCCTCGAGGAGTTAAGAGAGAGCAATTCTGTTGTTGTCTGTGTGATAGCTTTAGTTTATCTGGGAGGTAATCCAGGAAAAACAAGGTCAGAAGGTATTTCCCTGAAAGGAGGTGCATGCAGACAAGGTGACAATACACCTCCTCAGTGTTGAATGAGAGATGGATCAGGATTGCTCATTAATCTTTTACCAAATGTCATTTCTTTGGCGGAAGACAAAAGTTGCCCAAGAGAGTTAGAAAGAACTGAAGAATAATCTGAGTGGGGGAAGGGAATCAGAAGACTTTATTTAGAAAGTGTAACGTATGCCCTTTTATAATTAGATTGAAAGCATGCTGGTATGATACCTTTGTTCTAGGCTAGATTCTCTTGCACATGAGCACGGATTGGATTATATTCAGGAACAATTCAAGCCATGCTTTCAAAAGTTATCTGCTGGGGTTTTTTTGGTAAAGACTTTTAACAGCACTGGCTGCATGGAGATTAAATGAGCGGTAGTGACTATTTCTATTAAAAAAGAAGAAAACATGGCAGTGTCTAATCATAGAGGCAAACCTGTTATCATCATCTGAGAATTAACCTTACAAAGAGACAAATGAACAGCTCTGCTTTCCTGAGTGCAAATAACTTGTCAAGCTGTCGAAGAGGATGTTTTTACCATTTATCAGGTTGTTCTATTCTTTGAAACACTTAAACCTTCTGTCAGTTACTTTTGAGCCCACTTGTTTAGTTTTCAAACGTTCTCCAGCCTACCTGCAGGTGAAGAGCTTTAACAAATGGTGACTTCCTTTAAAGCATAGTTTACTTTAAGAAGCATTGTCCAGTCTATATGTGATTATACACTTTAAAAAAAAATAGGATGATGAAAGTTTAGCTGGAGAAATCCATTGGTAAACATTGATTTTTATGGCTTCTTAATCAGAAAATTATAATGTTGTGACTTTCCTAGAATAGCAGTTTCAATATGCTACAATTACTTTATTAATTCACATTTATTTTTCTTGCTTTTCCATTTGTTCTTTTGCTTTCTTTCTTACACTCTTCAGTTCATTTGGTTGTTATTGTCTTTTTTTTCTTGCTCTTACTTCCTTAACTACCACACCATATGAAGCCAGAGAAAACCTCACTAGCTCATAGCGTTGCTTAGCAATGTCATGCATCTCTTGTTGTCTGTTGTGAAGCCATGGTATCCTGGTCTTTCAACAAAGATTGCTACATCACTGCTTTGCTATAGGTCCCATTTTTTTCCTGAGATTTCTGATAAGAGATGATGTGTCTAGACAGCATACATAAGAGATTACCTTCTATCCATTATAATATAATTAGACCAAGCCATACCAAAGCTCACCAAGATTTTATGTTTAAAAGGTCAACAGCTTTTATTCCATATTTCAAAGATAAGCACCTTACATTGTGCTTAATATGTAGAGTGCTGTGCCTGAAAGAAAAGGAACTTCAAAAGATTTCTCCTTCTATTATATCATTCAAAATAGACATTTGATACTGTAATACGTCCATTTTAACTTCTGTGATTCATGGAGCTAGAGATAAAAATAGGTCAGCTATGCCCCTACTGGTACAGGATTATTCCCTGAAATATATTTTCTATTTTGAAGTCCAGAGTAGATTTAACTATCTCAAGTGAGGATTTACATTTATTAAACTGGAGGGCTGTTCTTTGGTGGTCTTAATACATTATCATTTATTATTTGTATTATGGCAGCAATTGGAGAGCTCAACTGAAATTAGGATCCCACTGTGCAAGGTACTCTATGAACACATAGCATGAAGTAATTTTTCCCCTGAAGGGTTTACAGTTTAAATAGATAAAACAAAGATTGAGAAAGTGGCCGTACCAATATCCCTGTTTTAGTAAAGCACAACTGAAGCAAAGAGAGATGAGCTGCTCCTGGGCTTGCTGATAATACATATAACAGACCTGATAAGTGAGCCCAGAGCTGCTGCATTCTAGCCTTGTGCATTACCTAGAAACAGGTTTTTGCAATTGAAGCCAGCTGTCCTTGGAGAATTTGACTACAGATATTTATTTTTCTTCTCTAATCTCTTACCTCTTTTGGGATTTATAAAGTTCACAAGATTACTCTGAATTATGCAATTTCCAATGTTAAATAGTTCTGCTCATTAGCTATACCACTCAAACATCTGAAGAAACTTATCAGATAACCCACTTTTTTAGATCTCCCCCCATTGTTCACCAAACGACTTGTTGAGTTTTTTCATTTTATTTTTTCCCCTTTCTCTGCCAGCTCCTTTCTTACTCTTCTCTGAGTTCATTATATCTTTCTTTAGCCTTCTAATTCAAAATTCCCAGAACTGAATGCAGTATCACTGAACAGTTTTGCCAAAGTTCTACAGAACAGAGTTGGCTTTAGTTTTTCCAAGTAATCACTGCCTCACGTATTCTATAACTGGAAATATTTCTCCTTGCGAATATTTCTCTGCCTTGTAAAGATCAGTAAGGCAAATCTAAGCTAAACCAATACAGCATGGTTCTAAACAGCTTAGTGTTATAAAGCTAGCATGTCAAGTTCACAGACTTTTAAAAACAAACTGTCGTAGTTTAACCCTGGATGGCAACTAAGCACCACACAGCCGCTCGCTTACTCCCCCCCACAGTGGGATGGCGGAGAGAATCAGAAGAGTCAAAGTGAGAAAACTCGTGGGTTGAGATAAAGACAGTTTAATAGGTAAAGCAAAAGCCACGCACTCAAGCAAAGCAGAACAAGGAATTCATTCACTACTTCCCGTCGGCAGACAGGTGTTCAGCCATCTCCAGGAAAGCAGGGCTCTGTCACACGTAACAGTTACTTGGGAAGACAAATACTTTAACTCCAAACGTCCCCTCCTTCCTTCTTCTTCCCCCAGCTTTATATGCTGAGCATGACATCATATGGTGTGGGCTATCCCTTTGGTCAGTTGGGGTCAGCTGTCCCAGCTGTGCCCCCTCCCAGCTGTGCACCCCCAGCTGTGCACCCCCAGCTACTCGCTGGTGGGGTGGGGTGAGAAGCAGAAAAGGCCTTGGCTCTGTGTAAGCACTGCTCAGCAGTAACGAAAACATCTCTGTATTAGCAACACTGTTTTCAGCACATATGCAAAACATAGCCCCATACTGGTTACTGTGAAGAAAATTAACTCTGTCCCAACCAAAACCAGCACACAAACTTATTTCTTTTTGGCCAACATAGTTGAGAGCATCTCTTCAGTACTACAGACAAGTCTTGCTTTGCTGACATATTTTCTTTATTAGGCTTTTCTAGCAGGATGATGACATATCCTGGGACATAGAGATCTGTATCATCATTTGTCTGACAATGGATTTTGAGACACATCTAAAAAGTTCCTCCTTAAACACATTTAGGAATACCATTTCAATAAAAAGAAGGCAGTGTTATGCATGCTCTTTCTGTGGTAACTCATGAAAAGGTAAGGGCTTACTAAGCTCATGCTCTTTATTCTGTCTGGAATAACAGGAGAAAAATTGAATTGGGAATATATACTGAGAGCCCAGAACGTATGCTGAATGTTCCTGGGAAAAGTTGAGGAATGTCTGTTGAGATTTGGCTCTTTTACAGTGATTTTGTGGTTGTTTCGTGTTGTGATTGATCCCTTCAGTCAACCAGTGTGTGAAGTTTTTGAACACGCTTTTCATAGCTTGCCATTTACAGACCTGATGTGGTAGCAGCCATACAGGACAGGGTGCTACTGCCAGTAGGCTGTGGGTAGTGGTCACAGAATTAACCATTTCAGAACTCAAGCTGGGAGGACTAAAACAGATGTTTCATTGGTGATTGTTCTTTTTACTTGGAAAAAAGTAATTAGTAAATGAAATAATTTTTCCTCTCCCTAAACAATGATTTATGGAATTTTTTTCAACATTATAGTAAAAAGGCTTTAATATATACTACCCAGCTGTTTTTATCTTCATGTCATCTATACTTCCTCTTACCTTTCTTTCAAAGTATTTTGCAAATCCTTTCTTCAGAGATCCTAAGCATTCAGAATAAAGTCAAGGACTTATCATTATTAGATCTGATATGCAAATTACAGTTGTCACATTTTGCTTTTTCACATTTACCAAGTCTCGATAAACAGAACCGATTTCTAGAAAATAAAATTTTCTTAAGTATTTTCATAAATAAAAATATGAGGAGGAAACCAGAATTATTTGGAAAGAAAGTCAAAAGATTTCTTTAGGATACCCCAAGTGAAATCTTTGCCATATCAAAATTTTGGAATACAGGCTTCAGTTTCCAAGTAGCTTTAGCAGTAACAAAAGAAACTAACAAAACATGGAACAGAACATCCCTTCTGAGGTATTCCTAACCCTATTGCATGCACTTTCCACGCACTATCCTTTTTTCCTCATCAGTTGCTGAAAATACTTCCAGCAACCTCTCCCCCAGTATAATATTCTTTGGGTGGCAGCAATGCTGTGAAAGGGAGTCTATTCATGTCTCTATTAATTTTTTTTCTTTTCTCAGTTTGGACTAATACATCTACCCCCTCTCACCCAACCAACAATGTATTTTCTGATTTAACATTGAGAAAACAGGAGAGAAAATGGCAGCAGATTTCAATATGTTAGCAGCAGAAAGAATGCTAACAGCTCACTATTTTGGGGAAAAATAGAAGCCAGTGTCTTCAGGCTCAGACATCTGTTTCATACAGTTTGCCAAGAAATGCCATAGCTGTGAGCTCTAGTATCATTAATTAACATAATATAGCTAGTATTGAACTGATTGTTTTAAAAGATTAAAGAAAATACATGTTGTATGTATATTTTGCGTTCTTTCTCATACTCTGATGAGTTTTCATTATTCTTCTTCACAGTTGCAACTACTAACTTATTTAATAATTTGTTTGTTTTACTTAGAACTGATGATGCTATAATGATGCTATGCTGTGCATCCTCTTCATCTATAACACACTACTGAAAGGCAATTAGTGCTGTCAGGCACACTTACCAGCCACTGATGCAAACTTTTGTTCTACAGCATACTTGTTTGTTGTTCAGGCAGCTTTATCCAAGACCATGATGCCCTCCAGCCAACAATGAATCAGTAACTAATGCAACACAACTGTTGTACCAACTGTGCAAGTTAAGCAGGGAAGTGATTGCTTTTGACTGTATTTTAGTTCCTTATACTCTTTACTCTGCCTACAGTAGAGGCTTTACAATTTAGGATGGTCCTAGAGTAGCTGCTCTGTGCAGCTCAGCCACTGAACAGGAAAAAGGTGCAGAGTCAAAAATGAATATACAATATTTATTACATGTATGCACTGGCTTTTATTCTCACAGTGTCTTGTTTTCCTGCACTTCTCATTCCTGGAGTAGTGCCTCAGATGCAAAACAAGAATGCTACAGTTGAGATGTGCACAGTCGAGTCTAGTGTATCAAGGCTTACTCTTGCCATATTGCATTCCATGTCTTCCTCTTCCACCCCTCATATGTGGGTGTATGTATAATCTGCTTAGTTCAGTCAGTCGATATATCTATCATGTGTTGCCCCCCATAATCCTGCCTGCTTCATGGGTTAGTTGGATTTTAAGGGCTAGTTAGAAAGTCAATGTTAAATGACTTCAATTCTTTTTATTTTCCTAAGCATGCTGCTGGTGCATAAAGACCATAATCAAGAAATCAAATTGAATCTGCACTGAGGCCTTGAAGAATCGACTAGCCTGTGTTTATGAAAAATAATGTAAAAAATGTTTTATTTCTTTTTTTAATCTTTTATAGCCTAATTTTTTAAAATTCTAATGTGAAAAAATTATCTAATCACAACAGTTATTTTCAGTAGGCAGCAGATCCTGCAGCAACAGTGAAACCCTAGCTGATAATCTTACTGGATAGTTTTTTCCTTGCAGGAACCTGTCATTGCTTGTTAGTTATTTACTAATTTTCAGACACAGCTAGGTCCTTCTATTACTGTTTTATCTTACATAGGATATAGGAAATTACAAATATTGTAACATGGCTTAAAATCAGATCAAAGGGAGGTATATCTTTTTTTTTTTTGTCAATGGGATTTCAAAATGTACATGATCTCATACCTTTCTCAGAAGTTACGCCATATAAAAATGTTAATTTAAACATGAGCATTAGAAAAGCACCCTGCTTACTTGAGGACATATTTTTATTTTCATAAAATCTAGATCATGAATTTTAAGCTGATCACACAGGTTTACTAGTCTAACTTCCTGTGTAGACATACTCAAGGTTACAGCTTTGTGTTACAGCTGAGCTAATATAAAATCATGCTGTTATCAAAATGGTGATTGGGTTCAGCTGGCTACTGCTTGATCAGGTGTAAGGAAAACAGAAGTGTATAGTGAGAGCTGGGCTGGAGCAGAACATCCTTCCTTAACCATGGTGAGCTTTAGATTAGTTGAAGTGTAACTTGGAACTTTCTTCTTATTCTGACATGGGAATGCTGTTTTCATTTTGCTTTTGTTATTCAAAATCCTTCTGTGTGGCACAGAAAAAAATTCTCTTGAAAGAATTATAGTTTATAGCTGACTTTATGCCTCTGTTGGTAAGAATAAGAGTTCTTCCTCAGGTGGTTAAGGCCTACTATTACTTATAACTTGTTACTAACAGAACTAAACAATTTGTACCAAGTACTGGCAGATGTGGTAATAAGGGTTCTTGTAACCACCAAAATGAGAGAGAAAGAATGATCTGAAGATGAGGGGTTTGGAAGATCCTGACTCAGTGTTGGCTATATAGACCATATACAGATCTGTATAACTATATAGGCCATGCTACAGATTTTCTGTGTTGTTCTGCACAAATATGCTGTATTTTTTGGTCTTTCTGTATTACTGATGGATTTGTAAAACATCACATAATGGGACCTTCAGCAGGTGAGATCATAATAATCAAATGAAACAGAAAGGTGTCTAGATTATTTTTCTGAATTGTTAGAAAGATAACCTAACCATTATATATTTAAATATGTGTCTATATAATGTGTGTGTGTATATCCTTCTCCTTTACTACAAATAGTGATGGTGTGTGAAATATATTGGAAAAAGAAACCATAGGCTATGATAGCTATATTAATAGATTTGAAAGAAAGAAATAAAATAGGGAGGCCGTATCTATTTTTTTCAAAAAGAATTGAAAGCTATAGTTCATTTTGTACATAATAGTTCTGGTGGAAATATCAGTCGGGCTAATTTCTTGATGCCTTAGTGGTTGGGCTATAAATCATTAGATGGAATTTTCCATTCTCACTAATATAATTAAGTTGCATTTGAACATCTTATTACATGAAGACATGCAACTGAGTGGGATTCGTCAAGAGTCTTTGCAGTTAGCTCACATAAAGAAGCTCTTTCTCTTTTGGCCCATCATCAGGCCTGAGTATAGTGTCAGACATCTGATTAACACAGAAAATCATAGGCTTGCTGAATCATTTGATATTTCTTGGAGAATAAAGGGGACTATAAAATAGAACATGAATAATTCATATACAGGACTATCCAAAGTCATTTGCTGATGATGTGATTTCTCCCCCTTTTCAGAACTGAACTTTTCTTTTAAAAGCCAGCGTGATAAAAGTGCATTTCTGTAGTGCGGAGACGTCTTCCTTTTCAAATGTTTATCTTATAAAGTAGAAGTGTCACAAATGTTGAAAATAGGAAGAAGAGAGACAAAAATAAATTGGAATTTCTTTACCACAGAGAACTGTAGGGTGTGAAAATAAACTGACTTGTTATTTCAGGAGATTTAGTCATGGCAGCAGAAAACTATACTTTCAGTGGAGGGTACAACTAATTTTTAAGAGCATCACCCTGTCACAAAATGTAAACTGAGAACTTGGCGCGGTATTTTCCTTCCGCAGAGTGCTTGGGAGGAGATGAAAAATAGAATCCTCCCCAGTCTGCTTCATTGCCACAGCTACATTTAATGGGCTGTGCTGGGGTGCTAAGAAATACAATCTGGAAAATTTTGCTCTAGTGGTTTAACATGTTAAAGTCCCGAGTGTTTTTTCTGCTGACTATCTCATCTCTAGGTTACCATCTCCATTTCAGTGTTAGCAGACAAAAAGGCTTAAGTAGATTAAGGCTGTTACTACCCTTACCCTTCCTGTTTTTTG
The DNA here is from genome assembly GCF_965183815.1 of Platalea leucorodia. Classification (NCBI taxonomy): domain Eukaryota; kingdom Metazoa; phylum Chordata; class Aves; order Pelecaniformes; family Threskiornithidae; genus Platalea; species Platalea leucorodia. Next base: position 66,266,964 of record NC_138829.1, on the reverse strand, counting down.
CAGGCTCTCCCTGATTTTGAGTCTGTATAGCCTCATCCCAACCCTTTTTACAGTTGTCATGCGAAGTGCTTATGCACAATAGAGACTTGAGCCTTCTGAAACAAAGGTTCCTGGCAAGAAACAGAAATTGTTATCTCTGGAGAAAAATAATAATCTCATTTTGTGATATCAAGTGTGATGGAATAGGCTTTTGTGATAAATTAGCTGAGCAGTCTGGGAATACCAGAGGATGATGAAGTGAATCTGCTACTTCGCTTCTCTTTAAGAGGGCTGTAGGTGGAAAAAGGTGCCATCTTGACTGTTGGAATATTGCAACATCTGGTGAGGATTACAGATGAAAAACTGGTATCTGGATACAAGCAATAGAAGGAGAATAAGTAAGATGGGAGAAGGCGATGTAGGGACAACTACACATGAGGTTGTGAGGAAGATGATGTGTAAAAGCCCTATGAATGGGTTACACTCATGCACCTGCGATGTGTTTGCTTGTATGTGCTGAAGCCAGTCTGAGAGCTTGTTGTGTTCATTGAAGACATAGGATTTGGGTCCTTCATTTTTGTTATCCGTTATAAATTAATCTTCTCGTATTGAGTTTTTTTCTGCACACAAATATTATACTACTTTTCTGTGTAGATTGTAATTGTATTCGTTACATTCCCAGAGTATTGTTGCAGTTATCTTAGTATAAATACACTTTTTGTAGTACGGATTATTTCCACATGGAAAGGGGGAAAAACTCCACTGCAGTCAGTCGAAGGCACCATTAAAGCAATACAATAGTATCTGCACTGGGACTGTACTATGTTGTGCCAGTCTCATTTGGGGATGTAGTGCCTTAACCTAACACTTACACTGAAAATGATGACTAACTCATGGAATGCAATTTAAAAAATCAACAACAGTATAGCACTTGAGTGAGTGATAATAGCGACTTGGAAGGGGCTTGAGTCAAAGACATTGCACTGGCAGTGCCTGCAGCGCTTCCTACTAAAGTGATGGTATAAAAAGCATGTGAGAGAGCATCACAGCACACTGTAAAATGTAATTAGAAACAGGTGTATAAGTAAATGGTTAGGTTGACTTGTGGCTCATTTGTTTCCAGTAGTAACAAAAGGTTTCTCTAGTAATTATCCTGAAGCTGGATTCTCATATAAAACTTGGGAGCTTTATATGTATGTTTGTATTTCATCTTGCATTATTAGTCAGAAGCCTCTGGAAAGAGTCAGAAACCATAAAACAACTTCTGCTGTGATCAGAGGAATTTTTAACCCTTTGGGGAAAACAGCACAAAACAGAAAGGCAAGTCCTGATTTTGGGGGTGACGGTGGTAGGAGATAGAAACAGGAGAGCAGAAGGTACTCAAGTTTTTGTTGTTGTTTGTTTTGTTTGTTTTTTCGTGGGGTCTATTGATAAAAAGCTCAAAGGCTGCTTGGCAGTGACCTCAGTCCTGTTCATATGACCAGGGGAATGCAGGCGGGAAGCTAAAGCTTGCGTTTAGTCAGTGATCTGTGAATAACCCTCAGTCCCTTAATGACGTGAGAGGAGCCTCCAAAGGGAGACAGTGAGTCAGAGAGAAGGAGGCACAGAGATTGCTTCAACAACCATTAGCACGTCATTGGTAATCCCAGCGACACCTTTCACATCCCTGGCATTTGTCTCAATGCACTCTACTGAAGGCTGGTACTATGTTTTATTTAAGGCTTTCTCACTGCCTTCTGGAGATGTGTGTGTTACTGTAGCCTGACTGATTGGTTGTCTGTTATGTTTACTAACACTCTGAGATCCTGCAAGAGAGGGGAATCTGTGGAATTTCTACCACGGCTGAATACCCCTGGAATGAATCTGCGTTTTATATTAGACACAAGGAACTGAAAGGTTATCCAAATAAACACGCAAATGAAAGCAAATCTTCTATAGAACATTTCAGTTGCCACACTGCAGAACAAAAAGTTACCTTGATGTAGTATTATCCAGCTATGCTTCTGCCTGCTTGTTGTCATCTAGTAAGAATCTTGTGATAATATGTATGCGTATACTGATGAGGAATGCTAATCTTGTGTGTTTTGCATCTCTGCTGAGCATTTGTGTTCATCTAAATAGCTGCCTAGAAGCTGGACAAAGGAAAGATCAAGCCAAAAGCTTTTCAGAAGAATAAGGGCAGAGACCCTTTTGGGATAATGCTTCTTCCTCATTCAGAAGAAATGTATTTTGGGGGAGGGCAGGAAGTGACAACACAGCAACAAACGTTGCCGCAGTGAGCAGAGTTAAGGTGGCTGCTTCAAGAGGCAAAGTTTATGACAGCTGTTAAAGTTGATCAGAATTGTGGGTCGTACAGTCCTTTCCTCTCCCCAGCCTTCTGTGCCTCAGCAATGCTTCTGACCGCCTGGTTCAGCTTTCCATTTAGTCACCACTTCAGTGGTTGACCCTGAGCAAGTACTCTCCCTAATGACTCAGTTTCTTCTTTTGTCAAATGCCATGGTAGTAATCGCGGTAATAACATGACTAGCATTCACCTGGCTCTTAATACTAAAGCTGTTTTCACCTCTTAGGTTTTACACAAAGTTTCAGACTTCCATCTGCGATTTTTAGTTTTCTTTTGAAAAAAAAAATTAATGAAAACCCACAGCATTTCAGCCAAATACTTTGTGCTTCCAAGGTAGATAAGTTTGCTGCCCTTAGCTAAGTTTTTCTTGGACTATAATTCCTATGATCCATGGCAGGTGAACATTCTCCTCATACCCTGGTCTTCTAATGTTTAAGAGTGGCTGTGTTGCATAAGAGGAGAGAACATCTGAGCTGGGAAGCATAAGGCACTGTAGTAGCATTAGCAAATAAAATATTCAAATTTATGCCACAAAAATCTGAGTTTTTAGTAGGAAGATAGTCCATTTTCCAGTCACTCTACTTTCTCCAAAGAAGATAAATATAACTGTGATACTTTCTCTAAGAGAAACAACTGAGCATTTCCTCCCCAATGGGAGTGACTACCGGAATTTCTGCTAATAAAAGCTGCAGAAGTTTGGAGAAAGTATGGAAGTCTTCCTAAGGAATAATGTTAAGCCGGTCTGCTCTTTCCCTAAGGGATTATTCTGACAGCTGGATATCAACTCATGTGTTTCCTTTCTACAACTTCAGTACTCAGAATATTGGCTGAGGAGAGGATGATGTAGGAACAACTGTAGCAGCTATACATTACCCAAGGATTCCTCTGTATTGAACAATGGAGAAGCTTTAGTAATAACATTGGTAGTACAAAACTAGAAAAAGTACCTTGCTTGTTATATTAAGGAAGCACTTCTTTCTCTAAGTTTTTATCACTCTTGCATGACACACATATTTCCTCTTATAGTTGAAATAGATTATAAAAATCTTTTTTTTTCTTTCTCTTTTTATCATGAGTCAAAATTGCTAATTTAATGTGTATGAAGAACTTGGATTATCCAGCATGTGCTAAACATAGCTACTGAACATTTGCCACATGTCAGAACTTTGCAAATGTTGTTTGTGGAATTATTTATATTGACTACATTGGAAACATGGGTGATTAGCAATGATTACCACAGTAGTTTGCGAAGACTTACAGATGGAACTCCCACTATCCTTTATGGACAGAACTTCTTGATATGTATAAGCTTAAGCTTGGCATTCAGTGTGTCGTTTAAAGGATGGCAACCGAGAAATGCAAAAGTGGGCATAGTGTGGAGTTCAGAACAGCAGGTATAGAGAAGAAATGAGAATGACTGCAGATTTGTTGTCGGTTGGTACCCATAGGCTTCCATTAATTTCCAATGACTGACTTCTGAGGATGAGTATGACACCTTTGTTTCTTGCAAAGTAAAGTGGTGATTATGGTTCTCTTCCTGAGCTGGGGGAGCTAATTAATGTTAACATCGACTGTTGAAAAATTCAAGGATTATGTATGTTCTTATAGTCGTCTGGTACACTGTATTCTACAACATTCTGTAATAACTTTAGGGAAAGGGCCCCTATGCAATGCAATCAGCATTTCTGGTCATTTGTTATGATTGTTTCTAAGCAGTGGAAATGTGCTGGGACATACGAGAACTTTGTGGTGCCAAGAGGAAGTGTAAAATGCTGTAAACAGAAAATTGCCGGTTTGCAATGTGGCAAAAGTAAGTCTCCTCTTTAACAGAATGGCTACCTTGGTTTTGTCTTCACCTATAATTTGTGAAACCTACCTTTTCTGCCTTTGACAATTATAGCCAGTGAAATATGGGAAGTTGTTTAAATTAGAGTGAACAGTTTGTGTAAAACTGAACAAACTTTTTTTGCCTAAAAATTAACAAAGTGTCATTATTTACCATTCACATTGCAATAATTCCTTTGTTTAGAGAAACTACTTCTTTTAATTTTTAAGACAGGTTGTGATCTTTGATGCAGAAATACAGTTCAAACAAATGTCCGTGTTAACTAAATCCTCCTTCTATCCTATTGAGGATAATGCAACTGAATATCAATTGCACTTAATTAATTAGTTTAACTTTACAGCAGTTTACAAATAATCCCCATGAGTTTTGTTGCTGCCTACTTGCTTGTCTGTACTTATTATTATGTTCACTGAAAAGCATAAACATAATTAAAATGCTTTCCTAGACTTTTTTTGCCTCCTACATCGGTATGTGTACTGTGTTTTCATGCCACTTCATAAGACAATCTGTATTAAGATTCAGGCTCAGATCTTCAGAAAATACATTGGTTTTATCAGGTCTGGTATCCTGTAGGCCTGTACTTGGACCCCTACACATGGAAGCTAATTAGTTGAGCTCTAAGGAGAAGCAGGGAAGAAGATTAAAATAAGGACCTGAATGGATATTTTTTCTTCTTTTACTGGAGATAGTTATGGTATTTTTTGAGTCACATTGTACTTTTGTTTGCTTTCTTAGAAATTTCTGATACCTAGAAGCTTGACACCTAAAAATCCCAATGAAACAAAAAATTTATTAGAGACTCCCTGGTTGGAAACAAGTTTTTGGCGAGTAACACAACTAATTGGTGTTTTTACGAGCTAGCTGTCTAATGTTCAGCTAATCACTATTGCTGACTCTTCAGGGGTGGAGAGATACTGGTATAACCCCAGTTTTGTTCTCAGAAAACATTTAGATATTTTAAAGTTATTAGGTATAGAGTGTTAAAAGTTTGGGTGTACTTTTCTTTTGCTTGCCAAGTTGTTCTTGTAAGGAATCATTCCTGCCTAGAATACGCTGTATGTCACATCATAAGCTGCCAGTAAGACTGCTGCAGAGGAATGGCCACAGGAGGAAGAATGTCCTCCCTGCCCCTGCCAAAAAAACCAAAAAGTACAACTTAGCAGTATACATAAACATCTAATTCTCTGAAAATTTCATTCCAGGGCTTAAATTTTGACCCTCCAAAAATAATCTGGGTACTCCTCGTGTGCTGTGGTGATACAAAAAATTGAATGAGAGTAAGACCATCTCTTGATCATAATGTTCATGTGACAGTCAATCAGGCAAGTAGCAATTGCCATTCCATCAATCATAGGGATTTTGTTAAATTCCTTATAAACTGCACAATTTTGCACCAAGTGAATCCATGTAATACAGAAATGTTGTAGCCCGCATGCATTTGCAAACTTTTCTAAGAGGATCTCAAGTCTAACTTGCACTGAGAGTTTTATAAACTTTTTCATATTTGCAGCTATACCCCATGAACCATGAGCTTCTTTTAAATCCGCAAGACTAGGAATGCTTAACTCTTTGAATTGAAGGAATACCCTAGACCTCAATGCATTAAGTCCTAATGCAACCCACTAGAGACAAGTTAGAGATTAAGGCAATTGACTGACCATGAAAAGAAATTGCTATGTATAACTTGGCCAAATAAAAAGTATGGAGCAGAAAGGTTATGATATTTGTTAACAGGCACTTGAAAAGGGCAAATACCAAGACAGGGAATTTTTATTTTAGAATGGTTGGATGAAATTAAGCAACGAAAATCAGCTTGAATCATGAAATACTCTTTGCAGTGAGATCAAATACTATGCAATTGGAGAGCCTCACAAGAAAAGCAAGAGAAAACTGAAAATTTGTATCATGTGAAAATCGTTCTATGGTAGATTTGGTATGTATCTGCACTGTACTAGGAAGGGATAGATGGCATAGTAACACTAGGAATTCCTAACCACGGTTGCGTTTAGCCACTGATACAGAATGTATAGAATACAAGTAATCAAAACACTGTCTTTCCACAGTAGAATATAGTTGCTCTGAGAAATCTACATCTATATAATAAAACATAATTGTGTTCACTTTTTTGTAAGGTCTGTTGGTAATTCAGAATTATCAAGATTTAATTATTGTGCTAGAAAAAATACTTTTGCCTATATAAACATGGCTGTTTGTGTTTTTTTTTTTTTTTTTTTTTAGTCTTAGTGGTGTATATTTTTTCAAACTAGATTAATTGCAAAGACATACATGTATATGTAAATGTAGCACATAATACAGTGTAAAAAAAACCCAGAGCATCACAGTGACTCTAAAATGCATTGTAACTCTTGCAAAAAAAGATGTTATCTTTACTTTGCAGAAGGTTTTTATCGTGCTCATAAATATATATAGCTGTGAGTATGTCGAAAGCAGCTAGCACAGGATCGCTTAGCTGAGTGGGAGGTGATGCAGGACTGTGCTATTAGTGAGCAGGAGGTGGGAGGTGACTGGGGCTGATGGGCAGGTGGGATACAGTATTTATACACATATGTTTACACGTATTTTTAGATGAGATATAAATATGCAAATGTTAATTCAATGAGATAGCTTGCCTCAAGGGTAGATAGAATGATGTAATAACTCAGAGCGAGGCAGTATAGTAGAGTGGACTGAGCATGGCGACTGTGAGACAAGAACACATATTTTTTAATCCTGATTTCTACGCATTAGTACCTTCTCAGTATTCACTCTTCCCAACGTATTCCATAATAGCTTTGGCTGGACATACATATTCAGATGGGGGGTATGTAGTATATTTCGTATATACTTGTAGCTTAATGTGTCATGGTTAAGAAAAAAATGATGACATCTGTAGTGACTAGTGATGTAGGGAGGTGGGCAGTAGCAGTGGAGGAAAAAAACCTCTGTATAAGGATTTTATGCAATTTGCCTTGTCTTAGCTTTTTTCCTATTTTCTTGGTCAAGTTGATGTTCCGCTTATTTAATTTCTGTTATTGGGTACACTCATACATTCTTCAGAGATTCTCTCTCCTGTTGTTTCTCACTTACTGTTTGTTAATGAAACTAGACCTATGAATCTTAATAATTTTTTTTTGTCTTCTTTTTAAGACATGCACAGATTTTTCTCCAAGCTGACCTGCCCAAGTATTGTCAATATCTCTTCAAATTATCTGGCTGTCTGTTAGTTGTGGTGCAATTTTGATAGGCCAGATGGCATATTTCCTATTACTGACAATGAACAGTAATTTAAACAGCTAGTTTCCCATCCCTGTCTAGCCTCCCTAATACCTATTCCCCCTCTTCTCTGCTTCTGTCCCTGCTGTTGGATCCTCTCATAGACTCTGTATACCTAGGACGGATATTGCCTAACTGGTTCTTCAGCATCCACCTAATATCCCTGATTGTGCTTTCTTGCCTGTCCCTATTTCAGCTGTTCAGGAACAGTTCTAATGTAATCTAGCTGGTAAACTGATCGGTCTCAACAACGTTCCCTTTTCTTCGCTGTCAGTTTGATAACCAAAGGCCAGGAAGAATGTATGGGTATCTGCAGTTTTCCTGATATTAGTAATGGTAATTGAGAATTTGTCTGGAATTTTTGGGAGGACTCATTCTTCTCTGGGTTTGACTGGAAATGCAGATGCCCCTGGTAGGACTTAAGCATGATGTAGACATGTCCTGTGAGAGAGATGCAGCAAAACTCAACTAGATTAAAGGACACGGAGCTATTACTGGTATGAAGATAAACTATGTCCATCTGTGACAGACGCTGGAGAGATGGCCGGGAAGCTGTGCACTGTAATTCTTAATGCCTACCAAATTGAGAGACATGGTGGATTCTGAGGATATGGTAAATTAAACGTAAAAACAATCAGTCACTTAAGCCCAGTTTAGGTGTAAACTAGGGTAAAAGTCCAGTTGATATGTATCTATTGCTATCAGATACATAGTATTTGGTAACCGTTGCCTTATCATAGGAACACCTTGGTACCGCTCTTGGATTTTATCTCTAAAAACCTCCCGAGAAGGAGAAAAATCCTTGTGTACAGATAGATTCAGGTAGTGCCCTGGATAGACTGAATTTCTTGCCAAGGCTATACAGCAGCCCACAAATCTAGCTGAGGTTTCCCAAGTACCATCCATCATGTCGGAGAGATGTTTGGTTTGACAAATTTTCATTGACCTGTTTACTTTGTTTCTTACCAGTAATCAGGGCAGCATATGTGGGGTACTGACTGCTAGATCAGAAAATAGTCTCTACAAGTTCTAGCAGCTCAACTTCCACGCTCAGGAAGCCCGTAAATCTTTTTCTCAAAAGTGTAACTTCCAAATGAGCTCTAGCAATATGCGTACGTCTGAAGGTGCAAAGGCTAAAAACACTTATGTGAAACATGTACACTTTGCTTCTTCCTGATACTTGCATCATCCTTACAAGGCATCTGTCTTACTAAAGACTTCTTAATCAACGAAACTAGCTGTCCAACATCAGGATGTGCCCCAAATATTTCCCATCTGATGGTGAAGCAGGTTTTATGGTCCCTGTATAATTGCATTGCTTAGGCCTAAACCCAGACTCTATGCCTGTAGTACATGAGGGAAGAGAAGTGCACTGGAGATACAGAGTGCATCCAATGAAGGCCACTGCAGATTTTGACTCCTAGTCAATATTCAGAATAGGAATGTACGTACCTAATTATTTCAGATTTATCATATGCCTTTTGCCATGTATATATTGCAAAACCACTTCAGAATGTGTTCAAAACCCCTTTCCATCTTCCCCCAACCAATTCCTATTAAAATCTAGTTCCTTTGGCTTGAAATAATGATTGACATTGTGTAGTGTCTCATATGTCATCTTAAATGGAGAGTCTTTTAAAAATAAATGTGGCAATTAAATCCCCAGGCTGCTTCAGTTTGTGCACAGCTTGTTTTTAAGTAACTGATAAAGAATATGCAAAGTTTTCAATGAAGCTGCCAGTCCCTCTTCAGTGTCCTCCATGCAATGCATATCTTTCTTCCTTTATTTGCATTGACTTTGTCACAGAGAGGTAGTTTACTTGTGCCAGTATAATGGGATTATTTTCATGTGATCCATGATAATTAGTTTTCCGATGACTTGTTGATATTTATGCTTAGGAAAGAAATGTTTTTCAGCTCATCTGTGACATCCTATAATTGCTAAAAGTATAAGTGCGAGAGCTAAGACTTCATGCTTCCTTGGAACAATATGATCTACCATTTGTATGGTACGTCTTTACTAAGCAGTACCAATTTTTGAGCAGAAAGAGAAAGTGGAACCAGCTTGAGCTGAAAGGGCAGCTGCAAACCAGGCCTCAGTAGTAATAGGTGGTTTTAGGCATGTTTACTGAGAGACTCGTTGTGACCAGTGCTATGCTAGGGAAGTAGTCCATGGAGACTGTCTTTGATTTTTCCCAGGGCGTGAGACCTGCTGGAAAATAGTTCAAGCCTAAGTATTAATAAAAGCAATCCTAACTTTGCCTTAACTTGTACGTGGGTCACCGTTTCCCTCTGCTGCATGGTTCCAGAGGCCAGGCAATACCCTCCCCTCACTGTGTTCAACGTGGTGGATGTGTCCTACTCAAATTACACATGTAAGTGTTTGCGTACTGAATCCCACAAGGCTGTTACCCATACAGCTGTGTTTCAGCCTTCCCTAATCATCTCTTCCTGTGACCCTGTCTCCCCTTGTACTTTTGTGCCAGGAACTATGGGAGGACTGAGCATGCAGACCTGGGCAACCAGCTGTTATCAGCTGCTTTATATTGCTGGAACATCAGAAAAGGTTCTGAAAAGCACTAGGCTGTAGCCCAGCGATGAGGCCTGTTTTAGCAAATGATTGGGCACAAGTGAAATAAATGTCCCCTTGCAAGTCAGTTTGTGAGGAAACAGGTGGTACATGGTTATTACAATGCACAGAGAAGAACTCTTGGAATACAACTGGAAATAATTCAAAAGACAACAGTGAGTCCATTGTAAATAAAAAACAGGGTATGATGTAACTGGCCTGTGATTAGCAGGGGTAACCAGTGGGCAGCCAAGGACATAATGTTTTGTTCTTGTGTATAACCACTGAGTAATGATGAGGAAGCAAATGGCAGCAGCTTAGGTGAAAGATTCCGTGTCACTACTGTGCTGCTCTCCAGCAAGCTTTCTGTCCCTGGCCTGTGAGGGGGAGCATCCAATTGTATTTGCTGGAAGACATCAGTGGGCCTCCTTGTAAATATTAGGAAAGGTCAGTGACAGGCCAACTAACAGGACATGATAGATCTGAACACAAGTGTTTTCCTCTTATTAGTAGATGACACCTCCTCCTTCTCAGCCAGATGAAAAAAAAATGTAGGTATAAGCCTGAAATGACAGAAATAAGCATTGATCTTCCTGGTATTTTTAGATATTATCAGCTGACGGGGCAGATTGTGAAGGACTGAAAAATGACGAACATAATTCCATGACTCTCTTCCTCCCTGCCTCCCCCCTCCAAAAAAAGGAAAGTGGGGGGTGGGGGGAGAGAGAGAGAAGAAAGAAGGCTCTGCTGGCAGCCTCAGGATAGTTAGTTTAAGAAGCAGGTGTGGGGGAAAATATGAGAAACAATCTTGTGGGATTCAGTGAGGAAACACTTCAAAAATATAATTTGATTAGGACACAGCCTGTATGATTCAACGAGGGGGAGGAGGTATTGCCTGGAATATGCATCTGACAAACTTTCACATCAAGAATTACTAAATTACTGTCATGCAGCCATGAGGTAGGGGCCAAAACAGCTTGTGGAATAGACAACTTTTTTTTACAAACTCATGAACTGCAACTTTTTGAGTTGTTGGCATCTATGACGGGAATCAGCACCATGAGTTACTTTAGCTTCTGGTTCCATTGATGTATTCCACCTTCTTATTTTTGTCACAGTATTGTGTGCTGCATACCCTTCCTAAGCTCTCTGTTGGACTGGAGAGCAGGTAAGAAAAACAAATCCTTCACTACAATGGGCAAGAGAATGTCAGATTTAGTATGAAGATGATTCAGGCTTTGTGCCTGGTCAGGTAGGCTTTGGCATCATTACAGAAAATCATTCTTTCACTGACAACTGTTTATTATTTGTTATTTTATTATCTGTATCATAGCAGTGCCCAAAAATGCATTGCTATGAACATGTAGTAATGGTCAATACATGACCCAAAGACACTATGTAGGTGGAATCAGAAAAGATAAACAGTAAAAGAAAGAAAGAATTATTTACAGAAGGGCAATCAAAATAGAGAAGTATTTAAGCATTTAAAGACTGCAGCCCCCTAACCTTTAGGTATAAATGGAATGCAGAATGCTGTATTTTGCATCATAGCACAAGAAGATTAGGCAGAATCACAGTGTGGGTCCTGCTCCAGCTAGTGAAGGAAACATGGAGGACAGAGTAGGCTCTGAAATCTTCCTCTTAGATGCATTTATCTCGGGGGTTCAAGGAGGATTATACAGTATAAAAATGTACAAACAGTAAAATGCTAGCCATTTTCTTTCAAAGAGCTGAGCCCTTTTCACAGCTTTTTGGTTTTTTTTTAACTGATGATCCTCACATAAATAAGTCTGTTGTTTGGTACGCTCATTCAGGTAGAAAATTGTCTGGGCATAATTTTTACTTCAGATCTAGATGGCCAGCTTCTGGAAAGCAGGCAGCCGGAACTTGGCAATTGTCTCTTTTGGACAATAGCACTCTCCCACATCGTGCTAATGACCTATAATTGAAGATCTGTTTTGTTGTGAGAGAAAATGAGAGAGAGTAAGTATTCAAAATGGAGACTGCTTAGTACAGTGCTAAGAACATTCACTTCGAGAAGAGAGACTGGGTGCCATATCTGCTTTCAGGATGAATTCTCTACTGGAATTAAGCAGAGAATTTGTGTAAAATAAAAGAACAATCTTGGGAGCAACAAACAGAAAACCTGTGTATGCACGCTGTATGTTAGTACCATGGTATCTCTTAAGTGATAAGGTTTTGATTATTACTGTTTTGATTATATTTTACACAAAGCAAGAGTGAAGAACTAGCCGCCACTAGCAGCCCCTGGCTCTTCAGAGGCCTGGGGTACAGGAATGTCTTGTTGCTGAATACAGATCAGATTTTGGCAGGCGATGCACATATGACTCCTCAAACTGGGTAGTTCAGGATTTATTACATAATTACATGTAGCCACTAAGAAATAGTTTCACTCCAAGTAGTTTCTTCTATTTCCAGCCTTTTCCCAGTAAAATACAGAAGAATACTGAGTAATTGCATTTATCATAAATAATTTTGTTTGGGGAGGAGCAGGTAGGTGTAGGAATGCATCTGGGAAGATGAAGAGAATACTTTTTTTTTCAAAGCTTGCTGTCACCAGAGGAAAATTCCAGAGGGGACAATAAATAGTGTATTCTTCATACGCATGTTGCTACTGTAATATTCTGTGATTCAGAAATAATCAATGTCTTAGCACTGATTTTTCCCATTAAAAAAAAAAAAAAAAAAAGCGCATTCTCTTTTTAAGATTTATTGGCAAGATGGTGGGGTTTTGTCCTTAAGATATTTAGGAAACCTGGGCCTTGTTGCAGAGCTAAATGAAGCCTTGGAAACGATGCTTATTTGCACCAGGTCAGTTTTAAGATATTAGCACTGAATGGAACTGTGTATGAAAGTAGAAAATTTCCTTTGCAGGTGTGTACAACTTCTTTGGCATTAGTATGATATTCTGTTTTGAGGTCTATTCTATATAACAAATTGTTGTTTATTAGAGGTTAAATAGTTATTTAGTTAAAGTACACTAGTTTGAACAATTTCCTTGAAGTACCATCCCAGAGAGAATTGGATAGAACTATTAATCTTTGATTTATTTTTGTATTTTCAGGCCCCAATTCAGCAATACATGCTTAAAGTTAGTCACATTTCATTCCTTCACTGAAAGTCTGTTGTAACATAGTGAAACTCATGGGACACTTTAACTACAGGTAGAGCTGAACCAAGCTAGAAAAAATTGACTAAAATACTAAGAATATATTTTGTCTTACACTAGGTCTTGTCATTTAAAATCAACTGGATATATGATTGCTGGATATGCACGTTTGCCTTAGTGTTTATCTGATTTCCAATGAAAGCCATGAAAGGATAGCCATTAATTAGATCAAAACCTACCCAGTTTCATGTAAAGAGTTTCCCTAGTGTTACACAAAACAGTTAATTGTTAAACATACTTTTTTCACCACACTTTTTGTTAGGTCGGAACTCTCTAGGAACGGTATAATGATCCCTAAACTAAGAATGTATAGGTATAAAGTCTATGGAGTTTGAGAGGTCTCAGGGCTAGAAATTTAAATCAATTTTGCCTTGATAAAAGGGTGGTATGAACTTTGTGGTTTTCAGTTCAATGCTAGCCCAAAGTTTTGGCTCTGTAAATACGTTGTGAACTGTTGCCCTATTAATTTAGGGTTCATTAAAAACATAGCAACCCTGTGAATGTATGTAGTATTTAAATGGTTTATATAGTGGGGCTGGGCTTGTGAAAAGGGGTGTTTCACCTGCTGAGAGATTCACTAATACACTTCGTGAAAATGAAGGCTACCCCCTGGTAATAATTATTAAGGTCAGAATTATTAAGGTCAGACTCAAAAGGTCAGACTCAAAATGTCAGAATAACAAGTTTGCAGGTATATTGAGAATTCAAGGTATTAAATGTGATGAGTGCTGCTTATGTTCTGATTTTGTTTCTAGAAGAAATTATATTAATGTTGTCAAAACAACAAACTGATCTTTTTGATGATTTGATGAAATTTGCTGATGTGTATATTTTCCTTCATTTTTAAGTAATGAAAAAATAACGAGCATTCCAGAGAAACTCTTGAAATTGTTGAAATTTCAGTTCCCTAAGAAAATAAAGCCCTACAAAAAACAATGATTTCTTGTTAACAGTCATGTGCATGGACTTTACATGGGGAAAACCAAAATGATTGAGTTGTTTTACGATACTACCTCTTTTACTGTGTTTGGCTTAAGAAAGTAACTGGTTATTTCTAACCTTTGTTTAAAAAGGTTTCCTTTGTCAATCATGTGAGGAAATACATATCTTATTTTAAATATTTTTGGAAATAAATGACAGTGACCAGCTTTATTAATGGAAGCCTCAAATGCCGTTGTAAATATTACAGGTAAGTGCAGACTACTTTAGCTAAGACAACTTGTAGCTTCTGCTCCTTCAGCAGCAGTGGGGAAAAGAATAATTCTGAATAATTCACAAGCTTTGTACCAAAAAGCTGGAAAAATAGAATTGTTTAGTTGAAGATCAACGCTCATGAGGTCTATCAGAGGAAGTAGAAACTCAAATAGAGAGTCACAATGGTGTTTCTTACAAATAAGAAGTGATCCATTTCTCTCATTTTCTAATTATCTTCTGTTTTATGTAAGTGGGAATCCTCACATCTATATATAAACACCTAGCAGTTGTTGTATAATCTAAATAAGCTGTATAGAAAGTGATGAGAAAATGACGTTTCTAGAATGTGGCTCATCCCACATATTTAAATCCCTATTGACAAGCTTCTGACAACTTTTTAAACTGAAAAGCTTCATATTTAAATTGTCCAACCATTCCTCCTTCTCAGTTTCATTCCCTATCAGTTTCTAATATAGTCTCAGGTTATGACACGGTTGGCAGGAGACAGGACTTTCAAAGGCACTATAGCAAACAGCATTTATGGGTCAGTGAACTTTCTCACTTTTATAGGCATACTGCATTGGGAAACCGGTTTAGCTCATTTTCCTAACCACAGAGTACAACTCAAGTGTTTGGAGAGCAGTTTTTCAAAGTGAAATTGGCATGATTCACAGTTGCATCCCAGCCTCTTCTCTACTGCCACATACACTTAAGCTTCAAAACAAGTTCTTAATGAGTTTAATCATATTTAAAATTTTAATCTTTTTCAACATTATTACAGTTGCCTTTGGCAAAAATCAGTAGTACACTGAGCTCCACATGACTCAGACTCAAACCAGGTTTTGTGTATTCAATTCTTTGTGAATCACCACTTCTTTAGACCAGCCTTTAATTTTTTGGTGTTTTTGCGCCTTTAATTACATTATTGTGCATGTGATTAAAGAGAATATCTAAGAAATGTTAGCAACTGTTACAGATGTATTCTCCATCTAGTCAGCATGAAATTGAAACATCTCTCCCTTTCTCTCTACAGGCTGACACAAAAGATGAGTGGGTTTGGGGGGTTCTTTCTTAAAGATATCTGTCTGTTCTTGCTGGGTTGCATAGTCAGAAGTGGAGATTGTGGCCTATTGTACCTCAAATAGTAGCTTTTTTGATTCTCAAAGATCTTCCCTTAGCTCGGCTTCATGCCTACAAATAACATGATGCTTTTTGACTTTGAGATCATCACTGGTAGATTTGTGATAGTGTATTTTATTCTCTGTTCCTTGCACATTCCTCACATATGCCTGTGTGAAATTTGAAAGAGATTCTGCAAACCTTAGTCATAGGGAACAATACTGTATTATACAAAAATGCTTCTTTTTGCAAGTTCTCTATTCTGGAAAACAAGCCTAAAAAGAATCACTTTCCCTCAATCACTGTGGTTCTAGAGTACCCTAAAGGTACACAGGGACTTAATATTTCATAGAAAACATCATTCTTCCCACAATTTGCATCATGGGTTGGAAGTAGATCCTGAACTGGTACGGGTTGATTCTCTGTTTCTAACCCATAAATTATGAAGAAACTTTGAAAAATAAAGTGTGTAAACCATGCTGAGATTATATTTTGGTTTATATTTCTGAGATCCCAGATTTCCCAGAAACATAAAATGGCCTTTAGAAATGTGAATTAACTCCTGTCATCTCACTGATCTTTAGTGTGAAGTGGAGTGATGGCAGCTTAAATAAGAATTAGTAACAATTAATAACAATTAATTCCTTCATGATCCAAATTGCCAACTAATGTGCACATTCCCACACTGCTTCTATTCCTTTTTATATATTGTTATTGCATTGTTTTCTTAGTGGTTAGAAGCTCCAGTGAATTCTTTGATACAATCTACAGGGTAGGTATATATGCACTGGGACTACAAAAATCTGTGAAAATCACTTCTGAAGAGCACCAATGAGCTATATTTAGATTCAGATCTTCCCTTTATGTTCACTTGCATCTTTAACACTCAGATGAATTTAAGCTAATGACTTATGCCACATTTACTATGTGGCATTATGCAACATAACGCGTATGTGCGTCTCTGTGTGTGCACAGTTGTATTTGTATTTCTAAACACCAAACTGTGCCCATCTTATTCTGAGAGCCATGGGGCAGAGGGAGAAACCCTCTACCTGTGTCAGACAAGTGAAATGAAGGGGCCAACAGCTTTTCTATCTGTCTTTGGTTCCCGCATCCAGGGACCAAGTGTGCATATACAGCTGGGTTCGCATGACAATAATACGGAACTTAGGCTTGAACTCATACTCTGCAACCCGCAGCTAAGAGCAGAATCATCAGCAGATTTTATTTCAGTCAGCGTCCCTCATGTACTCCATTGGCAACTATCAGTTTGTTAACAGTACTTTTTGGTTCCAGTGCGTTACTGCACAATGGCTGGTATGAATTAGTTTTGTAAAAGTTAACTATTTTATTGTCCTGGGTTTTATCACGACAACAGGACTAAGCTTCAGCAGGCCAAGATCCTGACAGAATATTGAGTTCAAACTATAGTAATTCGGTTTTAAAATATCTGTTGAAAACCTTATAAGTTCAAGTATATGTATTATTTATCTAGCTAAAATGATTTCATTTCTTGTACTATCAGATATTAACAGCATTTGCTTTGTAATAAGATTAGCACCTGGTTTAAGATTTGGTAAACAGTCTTTCAGAACGGGCTCGACCTTTCCTGTAATTTTGTACCTGAGCTTTTGTATGTATGAGAATGGGCAGGTTTACACACCGTAGCTCTTCAGCTACTCAGTTTGTATGAGTAAGTGCTGTACAGTGTGCCTACATTTACTGACAGAGCTAAAATCAAGGGTTTAATTTTAAAACTGTGACCTTGTTGGCCCTCTAAGAATGGGAGAGCTTTAAAAGAGTTACTGACTTTTAAGACCTTTACTGATTCTTTCAGTGAGCTGTTTCAGATGATTTTAAGTGGAAAAATATTCAGAATATAAGGAAAATGTATTTTCTAATTAAAAATTTCAACAGAACGTACTTCATGTTTTCAGGAGCATGCACATGTATAAAAATAGAATCCAGCTAAGCGATATGCCTTGGACTTTGAGCAGCATAGGCCAGAAGAGCTGCTGAGGTCCCTTCTAACCTGAATGATTCTAAGGTTCTGTGACTGCACATTTTTTATGTCATTAGCTTCAAATATAGACTCAAATCTAGCAAGGGGTTTAGTATCTAGGTCCTGTGATGGTGGACTTGAAATTCCTCTTTTTGTTTATTCTTCTACTAAATTACCAGACAACTACAGCCTCCCTTCCTTTCCCTTTCTTAGATTCTTCTCCCTCTCTCCTGCTCACTTCTTTCAGAAATACAGCTATTTCTTTTAAATTATGACTCTATATAGTAATTCAAAAGTAGTATTCTCTCCACATTAAAAATACCACGATTTGCCATGAAAGTGCACATTTAACAAAACTTCATGTCAAATATGTGCAAAACCTCAGGCTAGAAGATTTTTGAGAGGCAGAAGTCTTTGCCTCTATACAGCCTGTTTGATTTATAGTGATAATAGTATTGGTGACCGGTAATTCCAGTTGCTTAATGGTTTTACTTTACTGGAATGCTTTTATACTTTGATTGTATGCTAGACTGTTATGATAATTAAAATAACTCACGAATGTAGGAGTGATGCATGATGGGAAAGCAGAGTATCTTAGCTTGCCTGGTTTTGAGCATTGACTATGTAACAATATCCAAATTCAAGAGAAACTATATCCTTAGAGAACAAATATAAGAAGTTGTAATTTCAAAATGACAGGTTATAGTCTGCACATCTGAAGACTGTAATCTGCTTTCCTGACCAAAGTTAATACACAGGTCAGTTGCACAGGTTTGGTTCAGAAGAGAGACTGGGAATTGATTCAAATAGTCATATTTTTGGGTCCTCCTGCTTCTGTGTCCCAAGGGAAATGGCTGTCTCTAGCTCTTTTCCTCAAGCAAGCCTGTTTCCTTTTCATATTGTCAATGATACATAGAGAAGTGTAACATTCATGCTAAATCTGCTGACCAGCTATGCTGACAAGGTGATATTTACATTACAGACTTTTATTCTTAATAAGATTCCCAAATCAGTCTTTTCAAGGCCACTGCTAAATCAGGAGATACTTTCAAACATTTCGCAGTCACTTCTTGCCAATGTGCAGCTCTTCTGGGATGCAAATCTCAGTATTCCATAATAACTCTTTTGAGCTGGTGTATGTATCTAAGTAAACATTTGTGAGAGATTCATAAAGCAGTATCAGAAGACAGTTACTGCTGTAACATGGAAACAATACTGTTGGAGTGTAATGAAGTTAAAATTATGTGCAGATAAATAAACTGCATAATTATTTTTTTAAATGTGTAAATAATTTTTTGATTTCTAGAATGATTTCTTTTAGCAAGTCATGAAATATTTAACGTGAGAGATAACAGACTTCCTTACACAGAAACTTTTGCAACGTTTCATAGAAGAGAAAGGCTGTCATTACACTCTCTAGAAAAATGGATCCTAAACCAGTTGAGTCAGGCTTATTTGACATCGCTCACAGTGCAGACTGTTGTTGGTATTTGAAGACAATCCAGCTCTGAGCTGTAATTATGATGACAGATCTATTCATGCTTGTTGGTGCTGAGGATAGACAGCTGTTTTCACATGCAGGCTTACAATTTGACAACTGCAGTCCCAACAAACGCTTTTGATGCTCATACATGACAGAAATAAAAAGATCAAACATCACACATATAATGGCCCATTTTCCTTATCTTTATCTTACTGTTGAATCCATGGAAACATAGGTCTCGAAGGGTCTTTGAGGGATTTACCAGATCAGCTTTAAGGCAGAGTCATGGCTACCCAGAGTGCAGCAATCTGTGTTGTTTTGTCTCTGTTTACAGAAGGGATGGTTTTCTGGATGAGGTCTGGATTGATTTTTCAAGAGGTAGATTCTTTTCCTGGTTTTGCTCCAGGATTTCCTTGGCTTAGGTTAAATCAGTTGCTGAATTCTTATACTTTCCCATTCAGTCCTAATTGTAGATTTCTCATTCTATCTAATTATTCATTTCTACAGTAGCCTCCACAGTGGAGGTCTGATTTCAGTTGAAGATCTTCAGGTGTTACTCTGTTCAGGCTTACTCTCTGCTTACTTTGCTCTTCCAATACATCAGCTACTCTTCACTCATATTTTACCTTCCTGATCCTGCCATATGCTTAAAGCTAGAGCTGTTACTCTGTACAGAGCTCTGCACTAAATGACTATAGATAAAGACATAAGCTGTAACTTCTTGGACATCTACAGAGCCACCCTGTGAATTTGTTTCACTAACATGAATAACAGCTCTATTATCCTTTCATTTGTACTCAGGTGATTCATTCATGTTCAGTTACTTCTCTATATATTTTCTAGGACAGACTCATCATGAAATATGTATGTATGTTTGTATTGTTGGGAGTGAAACCTTGTTTTCACGAAAAACATTTTCCTATCATTTCATAAAAAATGAAACTAAGAAATCAGTATGTATGATTTTACTAGATACAACTCTGATAAGTATTGGTTTTGGCTATGGCACTGCCACCAGGCTATTATTACCACATGTATTCAAATGACATTTTATTTCCTACTCTGCATTTCTGAACAGCAGGCTGTTTTAGCTACTGCAGAGTCACATCCACAGAAAAGGGACAGATGTTCCACATTTTTCTTCATGAAACTGAAGAACTTTTCAAGTTCACTAGCTAAAATGCCACCAAAGAATCAGACAGAAACATTACAATAGATGACATTGTCCTAAAGAGATGAAGAAAATGTACTATTTAAATCACCAGTAGCACTCACAAGGCATACTTGATATAATTAGTAATTGTATGCTCAACAGGCACACATGGTAAAAGATAGTCAGTTCCTTCCTACTACTCTAATAATGGGAGATTACATATAGATGTCTATTCAAAAGAGAGGATACAAGTCTGTTGCCAACAACTGTAAGAAAGAGAGAGAAAGAGAGGCTGAGAAAGTTTAATTAATAAGTACTACCCAGAGAGATATTTTGAAGAAAGAATGACTCATAGGATAATAATGCAACTTTGCCAGTGGCCAGGATAGGGAGGAAGAATATAAAGGAACAGCTCGCTTTTAATGAAGTAGATTTAGTTGCTGTATCTTTAGGAAGTTGAAAACATACCTTTGTTGCCTGCTTACTCATATCCCTGCTGTATGTTCCTAGTTTGTTAAGTTTAATAAAAAAAAAAAGGGGGGGGGGGCATTTTCTCTACTACTGTCTGGCAAGGACAAAGGGTCTGAGATATATCTTCTGCAATAGAAAGAACTCTTTGTACCAAAAATACTGTCAGTAGAAAAATAGAGTCCGAATAAAATGTAACATTTTGCTAAAGATTGCGTCTCAATCTGAAGTTTTACATGATTTTCTAGAGTTACAAGATTTTTTGAAAGTAACAGTTTTCAAAGGTGCTTTTCTGGTACCACTAATACCACTGGAATGGGCTGGATCTTTTATGACTTTACCAGAACACTGTTCTGATGGGGACTGTGGCCATTCAGAATTAGTGCTCTTAATTAATCTTGTCAATTCAGTAGAAGGAACTTAATTAGAATATCAGAAGATTGTGTGTATTCCCCTCCATTCTTAAGGCGTGCACTTCAGTGGGGCTGGGATGTTTCTTGGAGTATCCTGAGAAGCCACGTATCAGTTATACACAGAAATGTATCAGAAACATATCAGTTTCAAGCCACTACTCACTGTGTTGACTTGTAAATTCATCACAGGAGAGGAGCAATTTCTCAATGAAATTGTGCCAACCCATTTTCATTGTGGCATCTTCAGATGTATGCCAATTCCAACTTCCTTTGGCAAAAGAAATTAGAGATGGAGTAACCTGGCAACAAATGAAGTTGTTCATTGTACTGCCTGAAGAAGAAACTGGGTTTTACCTAATGAGGCTGGATGTAGTGCTTCATTTGGCAGACTGTGATCACGTTAGGAGCAATGTTTGCTCAAGATTAACAAAGTGGTTTGTAGCAAGTGTAAACAAATACTGCTATTCTCTGTTTCCACAGCACAATTCTCCATTTTAGGGAGCAGTTGTCTATCCCAAGAACTTAGTAAATACTTATATAGCGATGTATTTCAGACACAGCTGATGGGTACTGAAATGAAAGGAGATTTCAACAAGGATACCCTTGAAAATGTAATCTATGGTATATTGTTATTCTGAACAGAATAATTTTCGTCATAGCCATGACTGAGTTCTCTGAGTTTTGTTACTGTAATGACTTGCCACATCGCTAGCATCTTCAACTTCTATAGCAACTTAGTGTTCAACTTAGTCCCTGATTGAAAGTAGTTCATCTATGTGATATACGTGAATGGGCACTGTGAAACTGTAGTGTATCTTCTTCTTCCCAGCAGTCTTTTGTAGTGCTTTATCTTTGGCCAGTATCACTGAGACGGTCAAATAACTGTCTTACCTATTTTATAAGGATAATTTTTATGCTCTTACATCTGCACTGTCCAACAACTGTACCAGAAAAGTGTTTTAGTGCCAAAAAATCACCAGATTTGTTGTGGTGTCAGTTTAGTAATGCATTGTGATATAAGTCAAGCTCTCTTAATTGATCAGTGCCTACAGTGTATTATAATATAGCTCCCATTATGTCATTCTGATGTGTTGAGTATGTCCTACTGTGGAATGCAAGAGGTGGTAAAGAGCCTATTTATTTCAAGTAGATCTCATGACTCTTGAACACAAACCAAAGTTTCAGCCCTTGTAAATATGCAAAATGTGAAGCAAACTATCCTGACAGCTACTATATATATTTTGAAGTATTTTCTACACCATATTATATATTTGACTTATATGTTCATAATGGTTTTTTTCTGTGCTACATTCTGTTTGTTTGTCTAACTGTTGCTTTTTCAATTTTCAAAACAGTTTAATGTGCAGCATTAAGTTGTATTAATATGCCGTATGCAGATGCCCTGCCTTTTGTGCAGAAAGAGAGGTTTATAAAATTTTAAATATGAAAAACAGAGTAGTTTCCCACTATTCTTTTTGTTTTCAGCTTAGGAAACTTCCAAAGAGCTAAAATTAATGTTTTTAATTTATTGGAGCAGACATGGCTTATTTGATGCCAGCACTGCTTATAAGGCATATGTACCTGAAAGCCAGAACTAGGGTTGTGGGTCTGAGCTTTTGTAAACCCAGTATCAATATCCTGAAAAGAAAGCTTTTGCTCAAAGCTGTTATAGATGTACAGACTTACTGATAAAAGTGAATCAAATGAAGCTAGAGAGGTGATATATTTTCATGTCTTGAGTTTGATTTTGGTTTTAAGAAACGATACTATGATCAGTGTGCTTCAAGAACTAGAAAAGTGAATACAAGTCCACAGTAATGTTCTATATGCTGCCCATCAAGCTGTTCTAGTGAGCTGGAATTGTTATTGAGAATTTCTGATTTTTTTTTCCCTTTTTCATTCATTGTTAATCCCAAAGGCACAACTGAGGGAAATCAGAAATTTTGGCTTGTGTAGATCTGGTGAAGTAGTATTAGTTAGTATATTAAAGGAAAAGAGAAATTTTATTTGTAAGAATTAAAGAAGGCAGATGCATAAATTGGAGAGTTCAGATTGGTTGTATGTTGTCAACTTGTCTTGACTTTTCATATTTTATTTTTTTTTCCTTAAAGGCTTTAAAACATATCTCAGGAGCAGCCCCAGGAGCTGCTAGATGTTTCTAGTTGCTCCTCATTCATCCTTTTTTTGCCATGAGACCACACATGAACCACAGCACACAGCTGGAGCTATCAAGCTCCATACAGCAAAGAGAGGGAATAAAGAGGAAGAATATAGAGCAGAGGGAGAATGAGAAGGTCTCATATACTTTCTAGTTTTGCCTTTCAGTTTCCAAACATAATATCACAGAAGCCAGATCCCAGTGTCTACTGCCAGTCCTACAGCTGTGGACGGCACTGGTGTTCTGCATGAAGGCTGGTATGCCAGGGCAGCTACAGACCTTTGTAAAGTGGAACATGTTGAGTGGTGCGCCGGGATACAGGTTTATTATTGAAGATATGGGAGGATATTTTCTGTTTAGAATATTAACTCTTGCTCTTCTTTCTTAACTATCTAAATCAACTTAAAGCTACTTTCATTTTGATTTGTTATAGTACCTTAAAGGGGTGGATGATTTACTATTTAATCTAAAAAAATTGAGAAGTCTTATAGTAGCCTCTGTATGTTCAGTATCGAATCTGATCCACTGGTGATCTTTATATGAAATACCTCACAAAAATTGCTATGTGATAATGAGGTTTCAAGGAAGCCGGTAGACTCCATTGTCTTCAGCTTTCTCAGATACCAGGATCTTCAAGCTTCCCAATATGCAACAGCTCTTCTGTTTCTTCCATAGCTTTAGGAACATTTGTTAGAAGTCTTTTCAGATTGAAATTTTAAAAAATACTTCATTTCTTTTTAAGAGTTTTAGAAAGATTTCAGAATTTCTAATGGAATTGGAATTCTATTTTATGACCTATCTTACAATTCTAGCCTAATTTATCAAAGCCCGTGAGCATATGTTTAAAGGTATTCCATTCTGGCAGAGATCAAAACCTTTTCTTTAATGGTAGGCATGTATACATAGTGGACAGGTGACTTTTCTAGGGGCATTTTTCATTGTATTGATTCTTATTTTTATAAAGAGACACAGAAAGACTGGCTTTCTCTCTCACTCTCTCTCACCCTTGTGTTGCACATGTTCCCAGCTAGTATAGCATACAAATGACTGAACTTAGTAAGGTTTTGGCTTCCCCATGTACCCTATCTTTTATAGGAACAGTTAAAAATTATTTTCAGCCTTCTTGTGCTGCAAACTCAGCACTCAAGTTGTATCAGACTGAATTTTAATTTTAAAGCTGAAATGCCAAACGTTTTTTCTACTAACAAATGAACCTGCTGTTTAAGCATTAAAATCAACACAATCAAATCAACACAAACCCTTGAAACAACTTCAGGCTATTGTGGAATATCAGTACAGACAGGGTGGGAATCATCTAGTATTCCAATAAGATTTTAATATGATAACATATTTCTCAGTAAAGATTAAAACGGGTAATTAAATAAAGTAACATCTACTTTTTCCTTTACATTCAATTAGCTGTGAAGCAGCTTTTTAAAAAAAAAAATATTAGAAGGAAAAAATTATACACAGGGTAACATTTTTATGTCTCGTAAATAGATGTCCCACAGCTGCTCATAACTGGACTGACCTATGGATACGCAGTTGTGAAAAGCCATGTTTCACTGTATAACAATTTGCTTGCATAGGCACAATCTTTGAGGTCAGCACATTAGAGGCAGAACAATGACAGCTCAGACATGTGTTATTTTTTAGTAATAATAATAATTATTATTATTATTATTTTAAAGTTTAAATATTCACTTTCAAATAGGCTTTAATTTAATTAGTCAAAGAGATAGATTGACACTTCTCAGAAGCTTAAATTAATTTTGAAGTTGTGTAAGTAAGTGGAGATCAAGAAAGTATTAAAAAAAAATCTGTCATGGTGATTGCGGCATTTATAAAAACCAAGCCTGAACGACTAACGGAAAGGTACCTAATCTGACTCATTCTTCACAAGGGAAGTCATGCTGTTGCCACATCTTCAGTGCGTCTGCTGAAAAGTTTTAAGTGACATGTAAAAGAACACTTCCACATAAGGTGAGTAAGGAGCAAGCGTGTGAAAGCATGCAGAGAAAGCATACAGTGAATGTATGCAGCCAGGGAAGGGAATGCATACATGCAGCGTACGAGGAACTGTGCAGAGAAAGCATATGGGGAATGGCTTTGCAGAGTACATGGAACAGCTAATTAAACACAGTGAAAGATGACATCCAAAAGTGTGGTGCTTCTACACAACTAGAAACATGACAGCAGAATAAACAAAGACATAGAAGATATTTTGTGAGGCTATTCTACTTCCTGTCTGAAATCATAGAATCATTAAGGTTGGAAAAGACCCTTAAGATCATCGAGTCCAACCGTTAACCCAGCACTGCCAAGTCCACCACTAACCATGTCCTCAAGCACCACTTCTACCCATCTTTTAAATACCTCCAGGGATGGGGACTCAACCACTTCCCTGGGCAGCCTGTGCCAATGCCTGACTACCCTTTCGGTGAAGAAGTTTTTCCTAATATCCAACCTAAACTTTCCCCGGTGCAGCTTGAGGCCATTTCCGCTTGTCTTATCACTTGTTACTAGGGAGAAGAGACCGACCCCCACCTCATGTAACAATTTGGCTGCTACCAGTAATTAATATCTAGTTCTGGGGTCTGTCAGCTACCACCTAGAGATAAGCTCTGATTTGTGGAACAGTCTAGTTGAAAAGCTGGAGAGAAGAACTTATAACTACCAGGAAACACTACACTGAGGAGAAATGGTCTGCTTCACATTATTCCTTTATGCAAAAGGCTTTTTCCTACTGTCTGCGAAGGACATTTTCTTGGAGTTTAAATAAATTTACCTGGAATTCCTGATCTTTGATGCCTCCTGTGCACCAGGATATGAAAATAGATATATAAGTAAACATGTCTATGTAAGCCTATTTGAATATACACATACATAATTTAATACATGTACATATTTGAATAATATATATATGGAGCATATGGAATGTGTGTGTGTGTACATATATATATAGAGAGAGAGTGGACATATATGTAGAGGGAAAAGGATAACTTAGTTTTGGTCAAAAAGCTGGCCCAGCTTCCTGGAAATAAATTTGTCTTTGGAAGTACATGGCTTTAAAACTGTCAGGTTCAGCTACAGAAACCGTTTAAATGTAGAAGTGAAGCTGCACACTCTGAAAAAACATCATCCAATATTACAAAGTTTTCACTTAGCACCGGTCTGGTTAGCAAACTTTTTCATGAGCATCCTGGTCCGTATTCCTGGACCAGGCTCTGTATTGACTCTACCACTGTTGCAGATAGCATCAACAGAATATAAAAGAATACTATATAGGCATAAAAAGTGGTGAACCAAGGCAGTGTGTAAATATAGAAAACAGAAATTACAGTGAGCCGAAGAGTATACCTCACAAGTGTGGAATATCCACCTGATATCTGTGACTTCTGCAGTGTCCCAAGACCTTCCTGTGTACCAGAGAGACTTTAGTGTAAACAGTATTGAAACTTTTTGCTTCTCCCGACTCCTACAGTGACTGTTCTCTCCTTGGCCTGGGCAGCTCAGCTGTAAACCTACCTTTCGGAAACAGTGGAGGGTGGCCTGGGGAGCTAGGGCTACTGGTAAAGTGCCTCAGGGTCTTGCTTTATAGACTTGTCATGACCTCAGGTGAGGGATGCTGTTACGTAGTTATCATCTTGAATCACATTAGACAGAGCCTGGATAAGATTAAATGCACATAAAAGCATTTGTTCATAACATTCAGAATAAACAAAGTTACAAGTTTATAAGAAAATATAAAATAAATGAAAAAACCCTAACACACTACCCAGTGCTTAATTTAGTTACATTAAGAATTGTTTGTCTTTTTTGCATTCCACTGAGTGTGCAGGAACAGGGTTAGGAAAGCCAAAGCTCACTTGGAATTTAATCTGGTAAGGGATGTGAAGGGCTTCTTTAGATATATTATCAGTGAAAGGAAGACTAGGGAAAATCTGGTCCCT
The DNA here is from genome assembly GCF_965183815.1 of Platalea leucorodia. Taxonomy (NCBI): domain Eukaryota; kingdom Metazoa; phylum Chordata; class Aves; order Pelecaniformes; family Threskiornithidae; genus Platalea; species Platalea leucorodia. The sequence goes on along the minus strand of NC_138829.1, from coordinate 66,239,820 downwards.
CTGTGGAATGGGGCAGGAGACCTGGTGACAAAAGACATGGAAAAGGCTGAGGTATTCAGTGCCGCCTTCTCCTTGGTCTTTACTGCTAGAGTTTTGCCCTTGGGAATCCCAGGCCCTCAGAGACCAGCAGGAAAGTCTTGAGCAAGGAAGACCCTTGGTAGAGAAGGATCAAATCAAGGGACATGTAATCACAATGGGCGTACACAAGTCCTTGGGACCTGATGGGATGCACTTACGAGTGTTGAGGGAGGAGGCTGATGTCCCCGTAAGGACATTCTTAATTACCTCTGAAAGGTCATGGTGACTGGAAAATGTTCCTAAGTGCTGGAAAAATTTTACAGGCCAGGTCTCGATCTTAAAGATGTCTTGTTAAGAGTTGTTAAAAAAAATGAGGCATAGTCACTTTGAATATTAAAAAAAAAAAAAAAAAAAAAAAAAAAAAGGAAAGTTGCTACTTTCTGTTTTGTGAAGACAGCTATGTATAAAAAACTAAATTATTCTCTTGTATTATTTTTGAAATAGTGTGTGATTACGTAGTGATGTTGTACTAGAATATGTAATCTCAAAGGGCAGAGTTAAGGTTGTATTTATAACCTTCATATTAATATTACCTGACTTCCTTAGGTAAGCTTGTGTCCTCAACATTCCCCTCTGTAGTACTTTGTGTGTAGAAGTAAAAACGCATTACTATTTATTAATATTTCAGTAAACAGAAATTTGTTCTCTCACTGTGTGATTTTTATCGTAATAGAAATCGGTAAATACCATAACAGAAATCAGGGGTTTCATTATGTTTTTTATCATGATATTTATTGCTTTATGCCACCTAGTGGACTCTGTTTGCGTTCAGTATCAGCTTTAGTAAGTGCAGAACTTTAAACGCTTTAACAGATGCTATTCTAATATGACTTTTTCGTGTTTTCTTGGTACATGACTGGATAATGGACGATCTCATGATGATGCATAGGACGAGTTGCCTTGTTACACACTTTAAGATGGAAAGAATTAAACAAACTTAAATAACAAATGTTCAAAATGTTATTACTAATTTGAACTGACGCCAGGATTTTTTTCAGCATTACATATGTGTTTGTTCTTAGTTTGGCTGAAATTTTGACTATGAATAATGAGGTGCTGAAATAAGTAAGCTGACCAGAAAATAACTTATAGCAAGATAGACTGTGTGGAGTGTTTAAGGATTATAATATCATACAAAGAGGCATAATTGCAGTTGTGGGATTTGACTATCCTAAAGAAACTTTGTTGCCCTGCAGGTTGAATTTATTTTTAAAAAGACTGTTGCATTTTTTTTAATGGAAGAAAAAAACATCTGCCTCTTCTTTGCTGGACAAAGAGAACTTTAACATTTCAGAAATGTTTAATCTGTAATGTTGATAGTTAAGTGTGAGGTTCTTTCATTAATTTAATTTGTCCAAAGGAAAAAAAGAAGCGTTATTGGATAACAGCTTTTGGGACAGACGTACTGGTCCTGCCTATTGAGAGCCAGACAGTAAAACTGATTTATCCAGCATATCCATTCACATATTTATCCATTCAAGTGCTGAATTGTCTGTAGTAGCTCTGTACAGCAGTAAGTTACTGCTTCTAGAGGAAAATAAAGTAGTTGCAGCAAATGCAATTGAGGCTGAGGCAAACATTTCTGATGGCTGATTAATTCCATCACAGAAATTTGGCAAGCACTGTTTGTGCTTTCCATGTGCAATGTTGCCAATTGTCAGTCTTCATAATGGATCTTCTATCGTGGATCTTTTTATCTTGTACCAGTTTTTAACTTTTTGTCAGGCAACTTGGTAGCTTAAAGACTCAGCTGCAGAAATCATGAAATGGCATTTGTGTTTTCATTTTCACTGAAGAAATTACATATTGATAGTCTTTTGGTCCAAAATTAGAATATGTTGAAATGAGCGTGACCCTGAGTGTGCAAAAATAGGAAAACTGGAGAAAAAATAACCACTTCAATGTTCATTATTCTTAAAGATTTTTAAAAACATCCATGATTTTAGGATTTGGATTGGCAATTTTGCACATAACTCTGGCATGGCATATCTGAATGTGGGTATTTTATGTTCTGGCAATTCATACCAGTCATGAATGCAGCCGCCAAACATGTTATTTTCTGGAGTTCCACTGGAATTGAAGCTGCCGAACTATTTTTACTAGTAATTCTGATTTTAAATCACAGCTCCAAAGGAAGAAAGTTAATTGGTCCTCTATAAAATCCAGTCTTCTATCACATACGCAGTTGTGACTAGCAAAGTGACGTGTTTTATAATTTTCTGTTAATATAGAAGCACCAATCCTGTGCTACATGTGCATCTTACACCTGACACAAAGTATTAGATATTAACAAAGGGAAAAAACAAACAAAACCAACTCCCAGACTCTACTGGCTTTTACAGTAAGGATTTTAAAGTAGGAACAGTAATTACTTGAAGGACAGATGTTCTAGCAAAAACAATATGCTTTTACACTGCTGTCAAGCTGTTGAACCATAGAAGCCAGGTTTAACTAAAAAAAAAAAAGAATCTACAGAGGCCTCTTCTGCTGAGTTGTATTACACTGTGGTAACAGACTGAGTTTTAATTTTGGTCTGTAGATATGGGCAACCTGAAACACAGCACCATTGTCAAAAAAGAGCACGTGCTTTGTTGCTGTACCTTTGCCTCTTTGTAATAGTAGAGGTTTTACGTCAGAGACTAATGTTTCATTTTATTAAATATTTACCAACAATCTATCGGCCATATGTCATAGAGTTTGCCTGGTGACAGACTCAGTATTCGTCACCTTTTCAAGATGATTCTGTTAAATCTGCGGTGTTATACAGGTTCACAAAGCCCTTTCAGTAACCCAGGTTTTTGTTCTTTGTGCTGTCTTTGCTAAACTGGCGTCAGTATCACATTTGTGCTCTGTTGAAATGGTTTTCAGGAATGAGCTTTTCAGGACTTTTCTGTGGGGTACCATGGAAGATGTCAGGATTCCTTTCTCAAGTACTGTTTCTCTGACAGTATTTGTCTTCAAATATTTTCTAAGCGCGGAGACACTTTCCATATGGAAACATTATTAGTCAAATGTTATAATAATACTTAAAAGGCTCTTTCCACTCTTTTGTTGTAGGATTATTCACCAATCTGGTTCATTTTATATGCCATTGCAGAATAAGCAACTAAAATTATGGAAATTATCACAGGTTAAGTTTTTGTAAGGTTTGGGTAAGGTTCATGCTTTGAGTATGGGGAGGGGCAAACACTCAATATACTTGTCAAAGCTTAATATCTTTTCTGTTTAACATATTATAGTTTCAAGACCCTCACAGTATACTTCCCTTATCCTGTCTAAATTTAATTATTTTCCATGTTTTCTGATGCAGAATAATTTTTATGTAAGATGGTAAAATGATGATAGTATCAATTACAATTAACTGGAAGTTAGTAAAATCTCCTAATTTCTGTAATTGCATAAGATATATTTACTGTATAAACAAGTATGCATATTGTAATAATGAAAACCAATTAGATATCAAGATTAAAATGTATATTATAATAATTAAGAATGCCAAAATGTAAGTTATGAACAACAAGCAACAAATGATTGAGTGACATGCAAGAGAATGTCTTTGATTACCAGAAGGAAAAGGAAGGACTTCAAGGAATAAGTCACTTTCCATGATGTACCTGTTCAAAGTAAGGTTCTCACAATTATTTCTGCCTCTAACATCATGCGCAGCGTTGTGCCACAGTCGGGACAGAGTTATATTGCATGCAGCATCGAGGCATGCCACCTAGGGAGCTTCAGAGAGCCCTGCTAGTAAACACATTCCCTAGCTCCTTTCCCACCAGTACAAGTTCCTCTATGTCCATTAGATGGTCAACGTAGTCATAGATGTATGGACAGAAGTAACTGGAGATCTGAGTAGTCTATCAGACAGCAGTAACTCTCAGTGCCTACCAGGGCAACACTTCACATTCATATACCTGATCCCTAGAAGATTATTTAAGGATAAAGAGTGCTTCTTGTCCCATTGTCAGTCTGTATTGCAGGTGGTAGTTGGATGGGAAGTCAGGCTGACACACGTACTTTCATTTCCATTTCTTCAATACTTTGGTCAAAGCTGCTGAGTCAGCATAGAGGACTAAATAGTCTTGGCAGAAATTGCACCATGACTCACAGAGCTGCCCAGCCACTTGACCTCTTCTTTTTGTGGCTAAACACTGGGCAATAAATTCACTCTATGGTTTTATTATGCTGTGCAAGACATGCTGGATACAAAGACTTGTGTGGCATGCAGTGAAATTAATTAGGCAATATTTTTTGGGGTAAGCAGCATTTATTTTCATTTTCTTCCCATTTTTTGTGGATATAGAGAAAATATTTGACAGGTAATGAGAAGTTGTCTAACAATACAGCCATAATCTAAAATCCAGCTAGAGAAGAAAGCACAGCAGCAACAGGTTTTTTCTTTTCTTTTATCTTTTTTTTTTGTAAGCTTCTGTAGAGCTTATGGACATTGAAGAAATATCAAGACAAAATTAACAGCCACTGGATGGCTGAGACATGATTAACAAAACACGTAAAGGTATTACTGCTACTCAGATCCCTGGCCCTCTCAACAAACCTGGTTTTGCTGTGTTGCATGCTATGAGCACTTGAAAAATCACATAATAAAAGGGTATAACTGAAATTGTCCTGTGTTTGTTGTGCTAGGTTGCAAGGAAGCATTCTTGTCAGCTAGATTTGACCTACCTTCTAGAAGGGAATGTTGTACCAGGACCAGTTTGTACGCTGTTGTTCAAAATTATGTCCTGAAAAAATGGTGTCTTATTTGGATTTTTATTTTTTTAAAAAACACTCAAAACCAGAGGGAAGGCTACATGGCTTTAATGAAAGGCTTAATTAATTGAAAAAATGAGATTTAAAGGGTTTGTAGCCTTGATTGTGACAGGACAATTGACCTCATTTTGACTTCCATATTATTAGCAGCTCAATATTAGTCATTAGATAACATTTTTTTCTAGAAAGTATTCTTTACCACCATCATAGCCATAGTGGCAGTAAAACTCAACAGCTGTGTGCTTAAATGTAATTGTTGAATAGAATGTTTTGATATGGTTTTCACAGCCAAAGTAGGTAATATTTAAAGAAAATGAGAAACATTCAAGAGAATTCTGGGTAGTGAGTCAGTCTATATCGTAGTTGAATATCACCACCCTCCACAAAAAATGACTGTGATTCTAGTTATAAAGTAGATTAGTGGCAACCCTTTCATGGAGGTGCTAATAGGGTATGATGACAGGTACTTTACAAAGACAGAGTATGAATAGTTTAGGTATTCTCACCACAGTAATAGCATGTATCTCTCCTCACAGTCTGAACAGTGCTTTTTTTTGACTGAAGTATGAGGAATGGATTTTCTTCAGACAATAAGTAGTTAGGCATATGAACAAAGGGAGTCATATGCAGATAAGGTGTCTTTAAATTTTTCTTTTACAATTTAGTGTTTTTTAACTGGCAGATTAAATACTTTGCAACTTAGCTGACCAGTTGTAAATCATGAAGAGCAAAGCGCAACATTTAAGTGAAACTGTCCATATCTAATTAAGAAAAGTGAATATACATATACATATATATATCTCCTTAGTAGATCTCCATTTTCTATGGTGGAAATACTCACCAGCTACAAAAAGTTAAAGTAATTGAATCAGTTAAAATATTGAGTTTAATTTGGGAGCTCTGGAAGACAAGCTTGTTCCTCCCTGTGCTGGTTTTGGCTGGAATAGGGTTAATTTTCTTCATAGTAGCTAGTATGGGGCTATGTTTTGGATGTGTGTTGAAAACAGGAGTTTTCTCACTTTGACTCTTCTGATTCTCTCCCCCATCCCACTGTGGGGGGGAGTGAGCGAGCAGCTGCGTGGGGCTTACTTGCCAGCTGGGGTTAAACCACGACACTCCCCCTTTTTAAATTACAGATTAATGGCAGCTGAGGCCCTGACTCATGACTGAATCTTGTGATGGAACTAGATGCTCTGGAGACGGTCTTCTCTGGTGCTTGGGTCAGATAAATGTTGCTAGACATAAGTCAGTAAAATTGACATGGAGCACTCTGTGGTTTGGGGAGAAAAAAATCCTCCCCAGGATGTCATGTCCAAATCTATAAAAGAAAATAAAATGCAACACCTGAAAAGTGCTCCTTTTTCACATTATAATCAGGGGCAAAATTACTGATATACAGCTAGATGAAAGAAAAAACTGGTTACCTGGTGAAAATAAATCTGAAACCCATTGATTAAAACCACTTTTAATTTATTTTATATAAAGAGGGAAAACCCAAAAAGTTATGACTTTTTTTGCAAAGAGCTTCTTTTCTGAATGAAGGCAATTTTTAAATCAATAATAAAACAAAAAACTCAACATCTACCAATCACTTCCCTGCAGTAGCTACCATAAGCTAAATACCATTTTTCCTATCATCTGAGAAAACTCATTTATAAATTCTCTGTTTGCTTACTGAGCCTCTTTTCTGTATGGCTGAAGCCCTTTTTTTATTATTCTGAACTGCTTGTGAATCCCCAGAGCTTTTTGTTTCTTAGCTGCTTAATCTTTAGATATAGCTGATGAATATTGCCACAGGTAATCGGAAGCATTCTCAACTGCTTGTTTCTTTCAGGCCTGTGACTAGAGGCCCTAAGGCTCTGTGGGCTAGGCAGAGCTCTTCTTCCAGCTGGCTGAGACCCAGGTGTTTGGTGTTAGGAGATGCCCCTGGGAAAGATGAAAGGTATGAGCAGTGAAAGGAGGGGGGAGGTGGGGACTCAGCAGAGGATTGCAGACCAGGCTGTGGCAGCTCTGAGGAGGAAGGGGGAGGGCGAAGAAGTAATTCAAAATAATAGTTAAAATAGGAGGTTTGTAAAGCCCCTGAGCTAGAGAGAGAAGTTTATGGCCCTGGGCAAGACAATGAACTTACTGCTTTGTTACAGAAAAAGAGATGTAGTTACTCTGAGACAGTTGAAAGTGAAGTAGTATTTATTTTAAGGGGCTTGAGTATAAATAAAGTGCTTCCAGAATTCAAAAGATACCTGAAGGTCTATCTGAAGCCAGGAAAGAGTGCCCCAGCTTGGTGCTTATCTGCTGGGAAAGAGAGTATTAGAACAATCTGTCTTCCCCTACTTCATTCATTTCTGATGCCCACAGCAATCAATTAAGGACAGAAAGGCCTTGTGCATGCCAGGTGCACAATTCAATAATCATCCTCCCACAAAGGAGGTTCGACTCCTCCTTTGTTGCCAAGGCTCAGGGAATAGAGTGTACGATGAAGTATAATAGCTTTCTTCGTAAATTGTATGTCTGTATCTCTTTCAGTCTATAACGATGTAGTATAACATTTCTGTAGCTGGGAGAGCGAGTAGCTTTTTCCAAATCAATTCCTAAGTGTTAGAGTGATTCAACCCTCACCTTCTCTGCCAGTGTATGAAGCGTCAGCAGCCATGTATGCCTTGAGTTCTTGCCAAGTGCACTTATGATTCAGGAGAAAATAGCAAGGAAAAATGGCTTCGTAGTTGTTGCATATTAAAAAGACCTTGAGAATGTTGTATGGGAAGGATTAGGTTGTCTGCAGGGTACAGAAAAGATCTGACTTAAGGAAGTTACTAGAAATGGTAGTTCTTTAAACCTGTCACGTGCTCCAGCCCCAAATTGTCTGATGAGCTGTGTTTGCAAAGAAGTACGACAGTTCAGCAATGTAAACAATTAATATGCGGAATCCTTTTTTCTTTCTAATGTGAAGAAAAACATAGCTGAGAAAGAGTTTTTCTAGCATTTGCTATGCGCCACTCTTTCAAAACTCTATTTTCTCTAAGGAACGTGTGACAAAACTCTGAGGTATAACAGGATAAACCAAAATTACAAAATAGGAACTTTCAGAAACATTAGAAATGTTGCATATCCCCATTAATATGTCAGTTCATTTCAAGTTTCCAAAAATAGCAAGCAACTTAAAATCAATTATTATTATTTCTGCCCTTTGCAGAATTCTATAAAAATAGTTTTCACAACATGCAACAGGAAAGCCTTGCCATGCTCTCCCTGGTGATTTAGAATGCTAATGTGCAAATGACTTGCCTTTGTCTCGAAGGAATTTTGATTCAAGCCATGAAATAGTGGGGGAACTAGCATTTATTTCCCTCCCCAAACAGTGAATGTTTTGCATTATTGGCAATTATGTTTTGAGAGAGTATATGCATGCATGGAAGAAAAGGGTTCCTTTAATTAGCTCAGAAGAGTTACTCTAAAGCCAGATTTTTTTTTTCATGATCTAAGCCACAGATAAATCTTCAAAGCAAAGAACGATATCAGAGTCTACCTCTAAATTTTATTATTAGATTTTATGACAGTGTCTTAATGTGAAGCTTTCAGTTCAAATATCAGAGAAGCTGAAATGAGTGAAATCTAGACCTAGTCTAAGTTCCTCTCTCTTCAGGTTGTTGACAGAAGTGCGAGTTGTAAAGTAATGTGTAATTTTCCTCTTACAGATATGGGAATTGTCATTATTCATTTAAAGTGAGGCAAAAAACCCAACCTCAAAACTATAAGCCAGAAAGCCATCTAGGGCAAAATTATTTCCCTGAAAAAATGTCACGCTGTGATAATTGTAACCTCTTGAGAATGGGGCTTTATAAAAGAATTGTTGACAGATCTTTTGCAATTGGGTACTTCGGTTCTTCATTTTGTTCTATTCCTAGACATGAAAAGTATCTGTTTCAAGAACTTAATTCACAAATTGGTCTGCTTTGAAATGTTAAAGTCCAGCAAAATATGCTAACACAAAAGAACCTTTTTTTGTAGAATCAGATAAAGAATGTTAATAATAGAGTTGCTTGAAACTCTTTATTAAACACAAATCAGAAGCTATAAATGCCTTTTTCTAAACACAGTTTTTGTTTTGGTTTTTTTTTTGAGGGGGGGTTGCTTTCTTGTGAAAAGGAAGTTTCTGTGTGTTTTTAGAACTCTGTATGTGTGTGTATATATATGTATATTTAGACAACTTCATAAGAAATATTTTCACTTAAAATGATTAGTAATTTAATGGTAGCTCTATGTATTGTGAACAATACTTTGAAAAAAATTTCATCTTGACAGTGATAATAAAATTTTGTTTTTATGTAGAGGGTTTATATTAATTACCTATAATATGAGCACAGAAATTATTTTAATTTTACTTGTGATTCTTTTTGTTTCTGTGTTGCAATAGATTCTAGTTACCTGCAAGTCCCATTGCTGATCTATCGCGCACATGTGTTTTTCATGAAGCATCATTGATTTCTTGCACCTGGTTGAAGTCTCCAGTGGAAGACAGAAACTGGGAAATTACTCTGTCTGCACGCAATGGTAGCTTACTGGAAAAGAACAGCAGCAAAATGGAGATAAGTAAGTAGAGTACATTTTTTATGGTGAATAGGCCTTTTTAGTGTGTATTTTAGAGCTATGTTGTAGTACAGGGTACAGTGTAGATTTTCTCTTAAGTAATGCAGAGTTGTTGGAAAAGTAATTTTCTAGCAAAGCTGCAATTTAGTTTAGTAGTGGTTCACCTAGAAGAAAAAACCCTGACACTTCTTTAAAAGAGTATTTAAAATGAAATCTTTGCTATAACAATCATTGCATTTTGTCAGAGGGTAAGAAACTGTGCCTTGTAATGGAAAGGGTTTGTTAGTTGAGAACCTACTTTACTGAGATTTAAATAGTTTTCTGAGACTGATTTTTCTTTTTGGTTATAGTAAGGCCGAATTCTGAAGTGTGCGTCTAAATTTTGGCCTTCAGCAACAGCATGTTTCCAAATTGAAACAAAGATTTAGTAGCTAAAATTTGTAAAGTTGACTCCTTTTTTTTTTTTCTTTCCCCCCCTTGGAATTTCTTTATAACACAGTGGATTTTCTTAACCTGTGCTCAGTGTTTGTGTAATAAGACTTATAAATATTCTCTATGGTTCTGTACATTAAAAATGGTCTCTAAATAGTGACTGTGTTATATTATTGAAGGACAGCATGTCGATTAATCCTAAACTCACATGAAACTGCAGGGAAAAAAATCTTGCCTAGGCTATGGTTGGTAAAACATCAGCTGAAGGTGGGTGGGCACGGAGCTGCTTTTCACTGTGGTACGTAAGAGGCAGGAAGCAGCTGCTGGCTTGGTGCTGTATGCTCCATAGAGAGTTTCCCTCTTTTGTTCCTGCAGTGTAGGTGATGTAAAAAGACCAAAGAAAGATGAGTCCAGGCTGTCTTTTGCAAGAAAGTAGCATGTTGTATGCTTTATCTACAACTGTTGAAGTCATGCCACTGTCTAGGAAAGAATTCAATATTTAAGGTGCCAAAGAATATAAAAGCAAGATTAAGCTCTGTAGCCACTGAATCAGATTGGTATATGACTTAACAGACTTGATATATGTAAAAAAATATGTATTTGGGAAACTTCTCATTTTTGAAACTTTGGTATTCTTTCTCTTGGATTTTACTTTTTAAGCATTTAGTGGTTTGGTTTTTTTCCCCATGACTCTTCATACAGTTGATATTTCATTTTTCTTAAAGCTTAAAAAAGCTAAGGCTGCTTGTTGGATATTGGTTGATACTCTATCTTTTCTAAAAAGAAATACGTCCTTTTTTTGTTGGAAGTTTAGAATTCCAACGTGAATGCTTCTGAAATGGATGTATTTTTGCAAATAGAAGATGAAAATTAAAAAAAAAAATCATATTCCTTAAATTTAGTTTTGAATTTAAAAGAAATGTTGAAACATAGTTGTTTTTTTTTTTTTTTACCAACTTTAACCATCTCGGTAGCAGTAAATAATATTCAAGTTTACAGAAACTCCTAAACTATAGGAATCATTACTTGAAATACTGTATACAGTAGCTGCTTGCCAACTCCATGACCAGAACAGTTATCTGTTAAGGTACAAGATGTAATTATAATAGAATGTACAATGTGCTCTTTAAGGTTGCCACAAAACTGACAATACTTGATGTGTAACCCCTCATTTCAGTAGAAATGTAATTGGTATATTTTCTGTTCAGGCTCACTTTCATTGGCTGGAGCTTCAGGCCTGGTGTTTGGTTAAGTACACTCTGACAGCAAATTAGACTTTTAATTAGATGTGAAGATATAAAAAAGACTTTGGTTGTCCAAAGCACTCAGCTAGCAGTACGGGGTAGGCTAGCAACACTGCATAAATGCAGTTTTTCTTCTCACCAGGGGTTCCCAATGCCTGAGAAATGAGGGAGAAAATACCACGTGCTATTGGAGCTTCTTTAGTCCTTTGTGAAGAGGGAGAGTTTCTTGCCAGTAATTTTCAGAAAATTGTAAATTTTAATTCCCAATTTAATATTTTCCACTTTAATTCTGCTTCAGAAAGTTCCACATCTCAGAATACTAATTCTCTCTGAGCGCTGGAAAGCTTTTGGAATAACTTTTCTTGCTCACTGTGTTATTAAGTTTACCATAGTCCGGTGCTCTTTGATGTTCCAAGCCTCAGCACTTCAAGATGTTTTGTCACCTTTTCACAGTAGTTCATACAATTCTTATGGTGAGTCAGCATAACACAAGTAGAGGTGAACTGTGATGCTGAGTAGAGTTCCTAGACAAATATGACCAATGTAACTATCCTAGTCACTGGAAGCCTGCATCATTTTTAAGAGTGTCCCCTTCCCTTGCATGGTGGTTTTAATGATGAATTTAGTGAGAAGTCCATTCTTTGTAGTCTGCCAGTAGATGTAGTTAAAAGCAAAATAGTTTATATCCTGAAAGAGCTAAATATGCAATCTGACAGGAGAAACAATTGAATAAGTGTAGAGAGGCAACAGAGGAGCTGCACATAGCTTAATAGATGTCATCAATCAGAGAAGCAAGCACTGTACAACAAACGTGGCATGGTGTTTGTGATCTGTCTGCACTGAAAAAGGGATTAAGAGCTGGATCCAGTACACTAGCATATTTGTAGCTGCAGGCAAAGATATAATCACCTTGGCTTTTTCCAAGTGTTATCTTAAGACAAAAGTCTGAGATACTATTGATATTAGCAAATTAATGTTGTCTTAAGATAAACTTGCTTGTTTCAAAATGGATTATAGAGGGATGAAATGGTGTTCACCCCTAGATATTCATAAATATGTCCTTTCAAATTCAATTCTCCTACCTGCTTCATGCATGTTTCTAATAGTGCCAGTATGTTCGTAGCTTCTACCTCAGAATTTCCTCAATGTGAGGAACACTTCAATACCTGCATGCCTGAAAATATGAAGCCTTGAAAAGCTGATCTTCCATCAGACTTTCAGAATTTCCTCAGAAATTTTCCTATAGAAAGTGTTCTATAAGTGTTTTCTTATTTCCCATTAACAGTGAGATGTAATAAAATAAAACGAAATAAAAGTAAAATAAACTGGTTGGGTTGGGGATGGAAGACAAAAATAAAAAAAATATTTGAGCGACTTAATTGTTGCTAAAAGCTGTTGAGAACACACTTCAACAGTGTGTTGTAATTTTAGCAAAAGTGCACAATAATTGTGAAATAGTGTTAAACGGGAAATTCTTTAAAAAAAATTTCAAGCAAAGTCTATTGCTTTATTAATTATGACAATCTCATAGTTATCAAAATGGCATTGTGAATTTTGCATTGTGTAAATTTCCAAATGGAATCTACCTGGTAAGGAATAATTCTAGCATTTTGCATGTTGCCTAAAAAAGGCATAGTTACGGATAAATTGGGATTTTTGTTCTCGTTGGGAAGAGACTATTAGGCCTTACGGTCATAAACATGTTTAATTCTGTTTTCATACCATACAGTGATACTCTGGTAGGACAGTTGGGTTAAGCTACCATAGAGCCACTAGGAGCTTTCCCAGTTGTTTTTATTTGGGATAGACCATATAAACGTACATTCTAATTACAAATGGAAACATCTGCAGTTTGAAACTGCAAGTTTCACTTGCTTCATCAAACTCTTATTTACTATTTCTCTTTCATTACAGACATTTTATTTGTTGCACCAACTTCGTAGCTTTAGCCATAGTTGTATTAAAATAGCGGTATTGCTTTGGGTTGTCGTTGTTAGCTCAGAAATTACTGAAGTAGTTGTGATGATTGTTATCAATATCTTGCTGAAGTGGTGTGACTGAGCAATAAACCCCTAAAATGGAAGAAGGCTCAGAGGAGATGGGCAAGGGTGATGTGCCCAGGAAGCTTGGAAACTCGAGGAATAATTCAGGGTGTGACTGACAACAGTTCTTGCAAAGAAGCTGACTTTATCTCACCACAAAGGGGACCGGAGAGTGGCCTTTGGTTTAGACAAACAGCTATCAACAGCTGAGTGGATCAACTGGTGTTGTAAATGTTTCTCCTATTAGAAGCTCATTAAGAGAGTGTAAATGTCTGCCTGAGTTAGCCAGACCAGCATGGGGGGAGTGAATATGTGGCTCAGTCCAACATAGGGTACAAAACCTAGAAAACTAGCAAAAGTATTTTGAAGAGAGCAAAGGGCTTGAGCTGGCTTCAACCCATTTGTTCCTTCTTGGTGCCTGGGGATGCCCAGCGTCATGATGGCGAGCACATTATAGAAACTGGTAATGGGAATCAGATTGGTATTGTGGTTGGACCCTATATTGCGATTGATATATTTTGCTGAGTGTAATTTACATTTGTATTGTTGTTGCAGTATGTTTTGTATCACTCTGCTAAAACAGCAATCCCATGTAACACCAGCTATCTTCAAATAAGTAAATTTTATATTAAACATTACACCCTCCATGCATGAAATATCTAGAAGAACCTGGTCAGACAGTACTGGACTCTGACAAAGGGGCAACTTGTGTAGTGTTTAAAAATTTCCATCTGACTTGTGATATGTGTGATGCTAATGGTGAGATTCATGGATGGGTGTCATCATGAACAACCATACAGGATTGCTTTGTGATAACCAGAGTATTATTTTCAAAGAATTTCCTGAAAAATTGGGATTTTTGAAAACTGTACGTTTTCAGTCTTCTTATTGAAGTTCAATAGGATGTCAAAATTCAGGTTTCAGAAGTTACTAACTTAGAAACTTGAGAGTTTGTGACTTGATGTAGTCAAAATTTACTTGAAACTGAGTGGGTATTTACCCTAGCAAATGTTATACAGTAGGTGCTTAAAATGTTTTGTGATCTGTGAGTTTATTCCAGTTGGAAAGAGAGACTTGATTCATTTAGTCAGAGATTTCTACATAATGCTTTGCACTCTCTTATTTATATATAGTGTTGCCATGCAGGTGTAATTCCACACTAATGTGTGGAAAGTGGCCTGGTTTACTTTTCTACAGAAAAGTTTACTAAGAATAAACTTGGATTCTGGCTAGATAGGAATAGAGTTATCTTATAAAAGAAAAAGAACAGCATTGTGGCAAGATACTAAAAATTATTTTGCAGAGTTTAATTCTGCTTTATTTAAGAGCTTCAGGAATGTGCATTCAATATCGGGTGTTTTAGGCCCATCCTCAGTTATGCTGTACTTGGACCGTGTAGGCAGGGCTACTTACAGAAGAAAGGTACTGGTTACTCCAAGCTTCAGTAAGTACCATTTGTCTGTGATCCTAACACTGGGGAAAGGTTATCTTCCTCCAGAGTTCATGAACTATTCTGCAATGGATTTCATCTGACAAGAATTCAAGATAACCCAGTGACTAGTGGGTTGAATGATTTAAAATCTCTCAATTCTTTGTCGAGTAAAATATTTGTTATAAACTATTTTTGCTTGCTTACATGTGTATATTGATTCTGTCTTCTGTGTGTGTTGGAGATAGCAAAAGAATTACAGTAATCATCATTATTAGCAAAGTTCACTTTGTTCTTTACTCCAACACAATGTTCGTAGTTGATGTCATGAAATACTGATATTCATAAGAGTTTAATGACAGTTAAAGAGTTAAAAACACAGTGCCTCATGCTTGTATGTATTCTTATATTAAATAATATGGCTTGCATTGAAAGGCTAAAAGGACCAATTAAGATTCCTATCTTTTGTCTGGTTTCAAAGAAAATGTCTGCATAATCTTTTTTCCAAAGGGAATCTGAATTAAAAGGAAAAGTGAGAAATGCTTAGCTTTAAAGGGCCATTTTCTTCCCTGAAACACACATAAAAGTGCAGCTGCAGCACCACGGTGTTCACTCTAGGGCAGGAAAAGCTGTCCCTTTTTGGCCTTGAAAAGAGCTCTTCCTGGATGTGTGATGGGAGAATATTTCCAGGCTGCCTCCTCATCTCGGCTCATCAGCCTGGTAACAGGCTGGAAAATACTTGCCTCTGAGTCTGTGTGGCAGGACTTCAGTTTGAGTACCATCTGCAATCATACAGGACCTGTATGATGAGGAGTCATTCTAGGATCATGTAAAACCTGGCTGACGCTGTTCCCTCATTTAAAAGAAGAGAGGGTTCAGTCAGATCTATAGTATTTGCAAGCAGATAGAGGCCTCTTAGGGCACCGATAGCCTGCAGTGATCTCTAGCCTGAAAGGTAGGAATGGTCTAGAGTAAAGAATATGGTAGCTAAGAGGAAGTTGAAAGTATTGCTGTCCTCATTCTGCCTAAGGCTTTGTTCTCCAAACATATTTCTATTGGACTGGCAGAAATATTTTTTGGCAGTAGAAGACTTACAAAGGGAGCGCATGTATACGTTCACCAGTGGAAGAATTAGGGTCTCCAGTAGACAAACTGAGCGTACTTCTGAAGGGAACCTTTGGGAAGCTCTGTTGCCTGGCGCAAGCACTGATCTGAGAAAGTAGGAGCCTTCCTACAGCCACTGGAAAGAGAAGGGACAGGGGGTCTTGTAACTGCTAGTAAGATTTCTGTATTAATAAATTAGGAATCTAGGGAGATTTTATTGCTTCACAGCAGGCAGCCTACTTCTGTTTCTTTTTTTTGGTAAAAGCTGACCTTTCTCTTGGGTAGTACTGTTTAGGTTTTGGTAATAACTGTAAGTCTGGACATGAGTTTCCACTAGTATTTTATTTTAACTTAATTAAACACTTGCAAGCTTTTGTGCTCTTGTCCTATATTGGATTGTAATTTCAAATGTCTACTTCAGTTAAAAAAAGAACACCTTAAAACTAGCTAGTTGAGGCTCACAAAAGTACATAATGCCTCGTTTGGCTCTCAGGGCAGTAGTCTGTTCTGCTCTACATAAAGACAATAAACCTTTTATCCTATGGTGATTTTATTTTTAATTGGTGTGAATAAAAATATTAAAGCCAGACATTTAATTAAAAACTTGTCCTATTACAATTCGACACCCATGGTTACACCTCGGATCTCTATATATAATCTGTGTATAATGTAGAGGATTCTTCACTACAAAAAGCTAAGGCACTAAGGAGAGTACACTTAAATTTAACAGGCAGAACTCTCTAGGACACTGATATTGTTAGATGAGAGAAGTGAAACAAAAATAGGACTGGAAGAGCTGACGCACACAAATGCTGAGGTCAGAATGAAAACTGGTTTGTCTGAAGATGGCATAAAGCTGAAGGAACTGAGACTTTACCTCCGGCCTTTTTTTTGAAGCTGTGGTTGCCTTCTTATGTTGCAGTGGATGTGTTTATTTTTTTCATTTTCAGGTTGCTGTTTGTGGTGTTCTATTGAGAAAAAAAAAAATAAAAAAGAGTTCAGCCTCTAGATACGCGCATAATCCAGAGGAATTGTTCTAATGTACTTTCTTACATAACATCTCTGTATTTATTCTCCCTGAAGAATGAACTGTTCATTCTAGGACCATAGATATATTCTGCTAGGGTTTTTCAGGTAAATGCATTATCTTGGAGAGTCTATTTTAAATTTTATCCTCTTTCATCATGGCAACTTTTTTAATAGATTTTTCTAGAAAGTAGCAACATTTTAGGGGTTGAGGAGAACCTTAGGCAGTATGATGCAGTGCCTTTGAGACCCTTTTAAACAAACACTCTTTTAATTGCAATGCTGGGATGAGAATTTCCTTTTGAAGACTTTCCACCCTTTTGAAGAGTAGTACTTTTAAGCTATGTTTTGAGCTGCTGGATGTGTACCAGTGGGGTAAATGAGGCTGAGATTCCTGCTTCTGCACACATAGGAATAGTGATAAACAGAACTCATAATTTGCTCAGACAGATGGCACTTCTATTTAGCATCTAGTATCTATTGGTATAAGCTATCTATGGATTGTCTAGTAGTTGTTGTTGCAGACCTTTAAAGAGGCAAGTCTCTCTCTTTTTTTTTTTTTTTTTTTTTTTTGTATTTGTGGGGGGAATCAGGAGTACGATGGAATGTTCTTGATAGAGATACAAACCCTCAGTAATGCAGTAGATTAAGATTGGTGGGTAGTATAGTCCTTTATATAAGGTAAAAAATTAATAAATTCACGAAGCTGGACTCTGTACTTGACCTTGGAAATGTTTAATATTAATAGCCTAGAGGAATCAAGAGAAAAGATTGTCAGTGAGCAACAGGTTGCTTTTTTGACATCATTTATTCAGGTCTCTTAGGCCTTTTTAAATGTAAATAAAGAGAATGTATTCTCCCTTTAAGAAAAAAACCTGTAAATCTGACTTTGTTTTATTGATAGTATTGTGAATGAGCACCTGGGATGCTATTAAATTCATGGGTATCCTCAGTTCCGTCTCTTTCATTCATCAAGTAATGGATTACTTTCATTTAAGATTAGAAGTCTTGCTACAAAGTGAAAACCTGCTTTGATACCAACATGAAAAGGCACTTCTATACCTAAAGACGAGTTGTCTATAAATAGATAGCAGTGACGTTACTGCAGTTGAGGAAACTTCATTCCATTAAAAACATCAGTGAAGAACTAGAGTAATGCTTAATAATTAATGAATATGATTTAAGTCCATTTTAAAGCGATGACACTTTTTAATGGTCCTGTAATATTTATAAGAAACTCTTATCTCCCGTAATTCTAATGAATGAATTTTCCTGACCCTTACTGAAAGTTACACCTGTAAAATAGTTTTTCAGCTTGCTACTAAAGGGTCTTTTGTTCAAAGCCACAGTTCATTTACATAATTTTTGTCATGTCTTCAGGCTCTGTAGACTTGCATCTTTTGTTTGGCATAGTGTATTTCTTGTAGGTTCCTGACTATTAGCTAACACTTGACTACTTCAAGAAGGATTAAAATTTCCATACGGAGAATCATAGAATGGTTTGGGTTGGAAGGAACCTTAAAGATCATCTAGTTCCAACCCTGCTGCCATGAGCAGGGACACCTTCCACTAGATCAGGAATACCTTCCACTAGATTAGGTTTGTACACAAACCACATTTTGCTAAAAGGAATATTATTTTCATGTTTTTCATACAGAAAGTCTAGATAGTGTCAAAAGAAGGTACGAGGTGACAAAACTATATACAGAAGACTTTCATTTCATTGCAAGTACCAAAATTTTTCCACTGTCCTTACTGTTAAGACCCCCTAATAGTGGGGCCTTAACAGTAAGGACATTGTTCATCTCACTTCAATGAATTAATTTCCATTAAGGAGCTCTGCACTGGGTAGTAGGAATATCATGTGAATAAAATTTCATGATAGATTCAGATTCAGTCCACCATGTTCAGCATATTCCATGAGTGTTGGGTTATGTTAAAGGTCCAGCATGAGTTGGAGGAGGCATGGATTGGGATGGTAGTTAGCTCCTGCCATTTGCCTTTGTTTCCAGCTGATTTACAGGCTATTAGTACTCCTAGAGAAGCTGTGGTGGAGAAACAAAGCAATGTTAATGATATGTGAATATGTGGTGCCCATTTATGTCTGTTCTTGCCACGTGGCATCATGAAGCATCTCAGCCTTCCTGCTTTTTCTAATCCTGCCTCTTCTGTTAACAGCTTGATTGTGTGTATGCCAGCTTTCCCAGCTAAGGGCTTATGGTCTTTAGAGATTTATTGAAGAAAAAGCTGGGTTTTGCAATTTTGTACTGAATAAGGATTTCTGTGTGACTGACAGGGAGTGTTCTGAACATCCAATGCTCTCTGGACTATAGAGATGCTTAAATCACGGCTGCGTGCTAGCCTCTTGCAGCCATTAGGGATTCAGAGTGAATGTCTGCTTCTGAAAGCAGGTAAGTATTTAAAAAGAGTGGTTATATTTTTGTAATCGTCATATTAATTTAGGAGGAGACCTGAGTTCTTAGCCACCATCATACGGAGACTATTCATGCATAGAGCTCTTGCAGCCCAGGAATATTCCAATGTATTCCAATGATCAGACTATAGATTAGGTTGGTGTGGACCCAGACTTGGCCTCTTTAGTTGAATTGAGTTTACTGTAAAAAAAATGCAATGCGTGTGAAGGCCAAAGATGTGTGGTGGAGTTCTGCACCGTAATTTGTGCTTCCAGTGCTGTTAATGAATTTTAACCGATAACCATTTTGTATAAATGCAGTTACTGTCCCTCTTTTGATGATAAGAATCCAAGGTCACTCCTTTCAGGGGGACCAGAAGCATGTAATTTTGTTCATCTTACCTTTAGAGAATATCTGGAGTCAAGTTTTACTCTCTTTGTAAAATCCTCTGTTACATCAATGAAGAAAATGGATTTTAAGATTCAGTCCATGAACTGTTTTTCTTCTGGCTTCCAGCCTATGTACCAAGCATGCCCTCAGAGCTGGACATGTAGCAACTTGTAAAAATTTCATGAGGTTTTTAGGAAGAGGTAACTTTAGGCATTTTGAAACCTAGAATTCATCTGATGAGGTTTCTTACTGAAATATTTCTAAAATGTTTGACTAAATTATAAAACCAGATTTTATTTCTTCTACTTAAACATTACAGTCTGGGGGGGGGTAGTTGCTTCTGGGTGGTTAATTGTTATGAATCTTGAACTGAATTGAAAATTAGTGTTACAGGAGATATGCGCAAGGCAATGCAAAACACTAGTCAGGAAGACAGGAATTGTAAATTGAGCTGTGCAAAATGTTCACAAAACAGGAAACAGCATAATACTCTGGTAGGATATTGTTACAGTCTTGAAACACAGCCCAGGTTTGCTATTAATCAATAACCAGACAAATTCAGCACGTCTTTTAAATGAAAGAAAACTGGTCAACATTTGCGAAAGTGCTAGTTACTGTGGGTTTGTGTGTTAGACACTCTAAAGTTTTGTAAAGAAAAAAACAGAAAGCAAAGCAACTGAAGGATAAAGTTCAAGGAGTCTAAACCATGGCAGATCAAAACAGAAGCAAATGTCTGCATAAACCCCCACAATATGAAACTGCTTTGTTTTTAATGGTTTCATTCTTAACAGATGTTTGAGATGAGCTGACCTTTTGCCAGAAATGTCATTATCACCTATTGCATTATCCAGCTAATACTAGGCATTTGTTGTCAATTTCTTTTGCATGCCTTTCAAACTATATTTTAGATGCTGCAATACCTGATTTCTTTAGTCTGTTTCTGTTTTTCCATTAAAAGTGAGTACATGGAAATGCCATCAACAAGTAATGGGTGAGTTTGGGATGGCGATTTCTCATGGTCTTTTTGGATGATATTGAATTCAGTGTTCTGTGGTAGTCTAAAAAGTCCCAGGTTAAACATTTCAAAAAGCAAAACTTAACTGTAGAAAAGGATATTTTTTTGTCATTTTTCTTTAGGACAGGAAATAGGAATGGCATGGGTCTTATTTTGATATAATTTCCAGCTCATCAAGTATAGAAAACCTGTAAGAGATGAGACCAATGAAATTGATGCTGTTTACTAATGTTTTTAGCTGTTGTGGGATTAAAATTTAAGGCCTAAATTTCATTATAAGGTAGGTTTTTATGAAGATTTCTTAGAAAACTAAGACTTATGGTAGGAACTGATATAGAGAAGCACCTGAATGGCTGGTGGCTGCTTTCTGACTGTTTTGAAAGTGTTTTGTTTATATAAGTAGCCTAAATCTGGCAGAAACATCCCCCACCCGCCTAAAAAAAGGAAAAAGAATAAAACAGAAGAAACAAACTTCCTTTTAGATTTCAAGGAAGTATTTAATAAACTCTAGAATGATTCATGGTATGCTTTTTAAAAATTGAGATACTATGTGCACATGTCAGGAAAAGTTATTCTATAGATGCTAGAGACAACGGCCAAATTCTTTCTTCTCTCTTCTTTGCCGTTGACGTCTATTTAATTTTAAAGAAAATGAGCAAATGAGTGTAACACTGTTAGGCTATGAAGGGCCTGTGCTCTAGAAATTTCTGGAGATATTCAAAACCAAACTGGAGACAAGCCTGGACAACCTGCCCTAGCTGATCCTGCTTGAACAGGGAGGTTAGACTAGATGATCTCAAGAGGTTCCTTCCAACCTAAATTATTCTGTAATTCTTAATTTTCTTGATGAGAGACTCTTAAATTTGCTTTTATATTTTTCATATTTTTTTGATGTGTCAGCACAAATTAAAAAGCTGCCTGAAATCATGAAAAGAAAGTGTTAACAACCTGTTAAGAGAAACAAAACTAACAAGTTGTCAAATTAATGTGTTACGTTAGGAACAGAGGAGCATAAAAGATGAATTGGCTCTCTTATCTTGATGTTAATGTACAACCCAACTGGGGGAGGGAATGGAGTGTTAAAAGTGCTATACCCGTAAATTCTACTGGCTCCTGTATTATAAATCTTCTATTATAGATCTTAAGGTACTTGTACCAATAATTCTTTCAAAGGCATGCAATATATGCTGAAAACAGTCATCGTAACAGAGCACATTAGTACTTATACTAAGTAACTCATCCCTAACACTAACAGAATGTATGAAAAAAGTTTTGATTATTTTGTTACAGATCTTGAGAATTGAGTTTGAATTTTTACTTCTGCATTAAACCCCCAAAGTACTAAGCTAGCTGAAAACATTTCAGCAAGACAAAGGTTTCTTGCACTTTTCTTGTTCCAGCTGGAAGCAGTATGACTAAAAGATGCTGGATTCCGGCAGTGAAGATCTGGATCTTCAGTTCTTGTGGGTAGTTAGTTCACCCAAAATGTCATTACTTTAGAGCAAGATGTCTGTCGCTGCCGATCTTCCCCACCTGGGTAGCTTCTGAATTATGCAACTTGCGTAGTATGTTTTATTTTATTCTTAGTTCAGTGCAGATCTGAAAATGTAAGCATTTTGTATAAAGGGTTAGTAGGTACATGGATCCCAAGTTCCTTGAGATGTATTTGAGGGTAGTTCTACAGCTGAAGGTGAAGAGAAACTGTAGAAAGTAGTCAGAGCCAACTGTAAGGAAGGAGCAAAAAGCCTGGATAGCTGGGAGAACATATAAGGGAAGAAAGCTGAGACAGAAATTACCCCAAATCTTTCATCTGTGAAACTAAAATTTTATTGTGCCTTTTCTTATTAGGCATTTAAATTCACGTTAATTATTAAGAACGGCAGATTCAAGCTAGAAGCAATTGGTAAACTAGAAGCAGATTACATATTTCTAAATCTCGTTAATTTCAGCACTCTGGACAGGGATTGATTCCAACCCCATGGATGTACACTTAGAGGACACTGAAGTAGCGGGTTCAGGCTCTCTTGCATATAAGGATAACTGTATTTATCATGTGACGCTACTGAGGGAGACAAGATTCCAGTCATTGTTTCCCCAACAAAATGGAGAAAAATTTTGTAAGCATTAGTAAATTATTTCAGCTTCTTCTCAGGGCTGCCTACATCTTTGTGTACTTGATGGTTTAGGCTGCGCCAACTGTTTGGTAGAAGTAAGGTGGCTAGGACTAGCTAGATGAGTATGGAAAGACTGTAGCTATAAATTACCCCAGAGTCTGGGTCAAGTGCTTGGTGGTGCACAAGAACACATAGCCTAGCTCTAAACTATTGAATAGATTTGCATTCTAAACTTTGAGGAATATTGCCTTCCTTGCCCTCTTTCTTCCTTCGCTATCATAGAGATTCCCCCCTTATTCCTGACAAAGCCTGTCTTAATCTAGCTAAAGAAATAAGAGAATTCTCAGTGGAAAAGTCCATTGCATGGAAGGGTCTTGTATAAAGGTGAACTGTCTAAACTTAATCAACCATTCAGAAAATCTCTTTCCATTCTGAAAATTAGTGTTATATCAAATGAGGATAGGAATAGTATAGGATCCATGATAACAGATCATAAAATGCTTTCAGTCTGAAAATGCAAGGATCCAAAATATTTCCTCCTTCTTCTGGCTATAAGAATAATTCTTCTTCTTCTTGAAATGAAATCTCCCCTGCCAAAGTTAGAGTGCTCTCTACTTCCTTAGTGTGTTTTATCCTGAGGAGACAGCTTTTATTTCTCTGCCATAGAACTGGAACCTGATGTCATCAACTTCAGTTGGGTATTCATCATACAACTCATTGTACAGCAACAGAATTCATCATAACAACAAGCTAGCTCTGCATCAAGCAGGGCTTTGGACCAGATGACCTCCTGAGGTCCTTTCTAACTGAATTTATTCTATGCTCTATTTTCACCATCTGTTTCTCCAATTGTCTAAACAAATACTGGGCCTTCTGGAAGGTGCCAACCTTCCAACCTCCTTTCATGGCCTTTCTAAGAGCCAGAAGGATAACGTGCCTGGTCACACGGTTATCCAGACAAATAATTAAAAATCCTTTCTTTTTCTTCTTATATCCTGGTGTATTTAACCAGTACCCATGCCTGCCTTGAATTAGGAAGCTACCTTGAACATTAGGTTTCTTTGAGCAGGAATGGACTTTTCCTGTCTGTTTCTTAACTGATTGCTGATGTCGCCAGATGCATAACAACCCTCTTCAGATGGGCTGAGAGAAAGGAAGCCTAGTTTCCATATAAAGGAGGTTTGATAAGAAAAAATTGGTGGTTGGGGTAAAGGCTTTGGAAGAGATGTGGTTTTCACATCAAAGAGAAAATTATGATCAAACTCAATATTTGAAAATGCTTCATGGCATCAAAGTGGTTCTTCAGTACGGTGATGATGGAAGGGAAGAGGAGGTGGAAGGGAAGAAGGTAAGAATGATGTGGAGTATGAACTTTAAAGAGTGATTCAGGAAGTCTGTGTCTGCTCTTTGATAGATTTTTGGCTGTAACTGACAGCCAAAAGAAAAGGGGAAGAAAAAAAAAATAAAAAACTCTCAAAGGCGAAAAAGGGAAATTGCAAGGGAGTTATTTTGGTTGATTTCTTCTGGTAACAGGGCTGAAATCAGTAGGAGTTTTTCTATTAATTTCTGTGAGAGTAGGACTATGTCCTAAAGGACTCCTACAAGCACGTTTTAAAACATTTGCGTTGAATGGTAAAAACAAGATATAAAACTCTACAAATAGTAACTGTCGACTCAGAAGAAGGAATATATCCTAGCGAGACATCTCATACCATGTGTGAAGCTGCCTATTTCTGGCAATTTTGTCATCACACCCAAATGGTGGTAATAGCCAAATGTAAGAATAATGACTAATACAAAATCTAAAGTGAGCATCCTCTAGTTTTTCCATATGGCTATGATCAGGATTAGATTCCTTCCAGAAATCTCCAAACTACATTAAATTTTCCTTGAGCTATAGCAACGTACAAAATGTTGACTTGTACTGTACAATAAAAACTGCTGAAAGATTATGTAAAGAATCATGTTTCTTCCTTTTTTGTTTACCCTAATCCAGGTAATCTAATCAGATGAAATGAATAAAAGGAATGCAAGGCTTTGATAAAAATTTTATCTAAAATATATGAATTCAAGATATGTGATTTTTTAAAATTGTGCTCCTGTAGGAGTACACAATAAAGTAACAAAACACAATTTTGGTGATTGACATCTTGATGAAATTTAAGCCAACTGCACAGGAGAGATGGACAGTGTGAAAGATCCTTAATTTTAAAAAGGGTTACTTTTTTATTCAGAACCTCATTTCTCTAATACTCCTAGAAAACACATGTGATCTGCGAAGTCCTGCAAAAGTGGCTGGAGGCTGGGAAGATAGTAGAAAGAATATCCCCATTGCTTGCTTTGTGCATACATGCATTTCATTATGAACTGCTATGGCCACAGTCACCACACAAATCTTTGGTCAGATTCAGTACATTCATTTTTATATTCTACACCAGGCTTGTTAAGGCTAGGCAGGTCTGAAGAACATGGCTAAGGAAGAAGGAACTTATGCAGTTATGTCCAGTTTCTTATCTTCGAATAAATGGAGGACTTTAAAGTATTAATCTGTTGATCTGAAAACAGTGTACAGCGCTAAATTCTTTTACCAATGTTATAATTTCATTTTATGGAGCCTTTGTAATGGCTGTAGAGTTATGCAAAGAGTAGTTGCTTAATGTCCGTTCTTTTTAACTCCAAGGTTATGTGTTGGTACTTTTGAAAGAAGAAATGTTTAAGTAACATGCTGTCAAATATCTGTAGTAAATCATAAGGTTTGGCAGCAGAAAACGTTAAATCGGCATTTATTTTTGAACAGCTTAGAGGTATTTTATTGTAAGAGAATGTCAGGCAAATAAAAGGAAAGGTCAAAGGGAGATCTTTCCTTTTAATAGCTAAAGAAGAGTAAATATCTTAGTAAATCTTAATAGACCTATGGCACTCTCTGATGCTTCTAAAGCTAAGCCATTCTAGGAAAGCCCTAAGGATATAGCATCTTCACTGCTTCTAACAGCATTCCTCACAGCTGCTAATCACAGAAGTTGCATGTTATTTGGATCATATGAAATTATTCCAATAGTGTTTATTATAGACTCTTAGACATGGAATGTAGTAGTATGTGGACTAGCTTGGGGGAGAGAGAAGACTCTTTTTACCACCTCTCATCTCCTGGCCATTGTACATAAACTAAGACCTTCCTTACTGTCTTGGCCACAACACTGGTGTGCTATCTTTGCTACTATTGTACTAGTAGAGCACAAGATTAGCAGAAATAGATATAGAAAAAAAATTGCCATGTAAATCTGTCCCACCCGCGCATCAATCAAAAGAACGAAATGGTCAACCAGGAGGTAAAAGCTCTGTGGACTGGCTGTTCTCACTTACCGAGAAACAATGTCCCCTGGGGCCAGTGTACCCAAGGCCTTAGTTCTTATGAGCTCAATTCTGCACTTTATCCTGAGGACACTTAGGCTTGCAGCTACATGTTCCTTTGTGACCTTGCTTGCTTCTGGTTTGCGCTGAAGTGAAGTAACCCCTTCATCTTCAGTGGAATTGTTATAACATGCAACAAAAGTTGCTGCAGAAAGAAACGTATTTTGATTCTCATCATGATGGTCAATAGTCTAATTCTAAATCAAAATAAAGTAATTACTTCAGGTTAATATGGCTACATATCTATCATTCTTCTTGGGGAAATTCACTTTGTCATGCATAGAAGCTTAAATAATACAGACTTTCTCCCCGCCCTGCCCCAGCCCCAGCTGAGGAAGCAATGTCCTTTTAGACGTTGTTGGGGTACCTCTCAGGTTGGCCTATAAAAATATCTTAAAGTTATTATATAATTAGAAAGGCTATAAGGACTTCTAGGCAAGAAAGTAACCAGTTCAGTACCAGCTGCTGTATCTCTTTATTCAGTTATCTCACACAAAGCAGCTTGAAATGTAAGTATTGTCATTTTTGTGTTCTGTGGAAATTTTCTTAGTTAAAGAATTAAAAGTGGTGAGAAATCACTGATTTAAGTGCAGAAACAAAACTTGCCTGTACTAACTGCTTGCTCCCATTACTTGTATCAAAGCACTTTTATGAACCTGTAATTACAAATGCGATACTCAAATTAGCCTGGTTTAAAAGACACAAAGGAGTAGTACTCGTCACTGTTTGGACTTCCCCAAGAAGTAAAGTGAAGGACACATTTAACCGAGGAACAAGAGTCAAATTTGTAGTTACAAAAGGGTGTGAAAATAGCTGTTCCCAATATGGTCTGATGTGGATGGATATGTATCTTTCTCTTTCCTTTACCCATACTAAGTGTTATCAGTGTCTATTCACAGCTTTTTCTAGATGAAGACCTAAATGTTTTGCAAAGTTTCAGAGACATTATAATTTCAAATTTTCACTTGCATGATGAAAAGGGTGAAGTGGAAGTTTTCTGTTTGGTAGTCTTTTCCAGAATCCATTCATAGTATAAGGAAAAAATAAAACCAAGCATCTTTATATCGTGCTTCAGCTATCTTTGTTTTGTTTAAAACTTTATACACTCGACATGGCTCTATTTTAAATTAATCATGAATAATCCCAGCACTGTTAAGATCTATCCATTTAAGAGAGAAGTTTTTTTTTAATGTTGACAGCACATTATTGTCTATAAATTAAGTTTATAGGTGATTTACTTTATAGCTTTATAGTGTATATTTTGCTTCAGTTTCCTTGTCTATAAAGTACAAATAAAAGTACATCACTGTAAATCTCCAATAAGGATTATTTTGTAAAATTTATTAGGGACTTAAGAAAGTAATTTAAAACTGTTCCTGAAGATACGTTTTCCAATTTAGTTAAGATTTGTAAAAGTATCTAGAGACAAGGACACGCAAGGGAATATAGAGATTAAGGCTCTGTTTCGAGTGGGAGGCCACGAGGGCTGGCTAAAGGAAGCTCAATACCTCAGCTCCATCCATGAGGTGGGGAAATATTCATCCTTATTTTACTGATAAAAATGAAGAAATAGAGGTGACCTAATCTCCCAGGTAGGTGAAGATTGTGAAAAACAGTAGTAAAGCTAGCATGATACGAAGACTTGAGTTTAGCTGGAAGCTGAACAGCTTTAGTCCTAACACGGTATAGTTCTGTTGGCGCTTCACCTGATTTACTGGGTTTGCTATGTTTTGGCACAGTGCTCATAATATGGCTACGCACCTTTTGCAATTAACCTGAGACTGTGCTGCACTGTTTGAATTTACTAGGCTGGATCTCTGTAAATCTTTGGAATGATCTCTAGTTCGCAGTTCAGAAATGACCTGCTTGCAAAACAGTTCATCTGGTCAAGCTGGAACATGAACCGCTCTCCTAGTCTTTACTACTCCTGTTATATTAAATAAAGTATGGTGGAATGTGGTAGGTTCCATAGCAACAAAGCAAATGGTTATACAGTAAGTTGTCCGTTAGACAGTGAGAGAAATGAAGGGAAAAAAAAAAAAAAATCACATTCTTCAAATGTTTGGCTGTATGAATGACTGAGTTGTGCTTGTCCAAAGGAATGTCTAAACAGGTTGTTTCAAAGATGTGACTTGTAAGCTGATAGAATGCAGGATGAGTTATGAGGAGAAAGCGTTTTAATATGTGTAAGTAAGTGTCTAAAATACAGAACTTTTCAGACAGAAGGAAAGTGAATAAATCTAGGTTATTAATGACATTAATTTATACATACCACCATCCCCTTTTTGTAATTGTGTCTCTCTTCCTTTTAAATTTCCTTTTATAACATTGTGGAAACAGCTTATTTGGTGCATAAATGGTTATAAAGTTTACAGCTATTTAAGCTCAGTCTTAACACTCTGAGCAAGCCAATCAAGATTCAGACAAAGGTGTTACTGTCTCTAATGAGCTAAATAAAACCTGTTGAACTAAGTATATAAAATCGGAGAAAATTGGAAACTTTTTCCCCTCCTTATTCCAATATTTACCTACCTCGGAGTTCAGAAATTCTGCTATACCAAGTTAGTATTCTTCCAGCAGAAAGTTTTAGCATCCTGGTATATTGAAAGCAATACTTCAGGCTCTGATTTGTTCTTAGGTAAGAAGATTAATTTGTATGCTGATTAATTTTCTGGGCAACTTCCTCTGCCTTTGTCATATGTATCACTTGTTAGTAATCGATTTTCTTTAACCTCTGTACACCAATTCTGATGGTACATGAATTCATTTGTTTGCTTTATGCCCTTCATTTGTTACACTAACTGATATCTATATTCTGTGATGGAACTTGATCCTGAAAGGTGCCCGAATGCTCCTAATTTTTGCTATGTTATGAGTGCTGAGCACTTAGCAGAATAAGGCAATTAGGAAATAAATATTCCTGTTTGAACTGTTCCCCTATGCCATTAAACAAGGGTTTGGTTGTTTGCTTGTTTGTTTGTTTGTTTTAAACAAAAGCCCACATATTCTTGCTGGTACCAGTCTGTCTACTTGGAGCAGAAATTAATTTAGTAGCCTAGTAGTATGGATCTGCCCATATGGAATTTTTTCATTTTACAACAAACATACTGTTCCTTATATGGCTGGAGCCACTACGAGTATCATGGTTCCCCTCTCTACCTTTAATTTCCTGCAGTGAATCTAATTTAAAACAGCTAGATTTGATTCTGATCCCAGTCTAGCAAGTGGAATGAAGGAAAGACCTATGTGAACTAACATTGTTCATCAAACTAAAAAACCCCAAAGTCCTTGGTCCTGCTAAAGTTTGTGCTTATTTGATGAGTTGGGTCAAGCCGCTGTATGTGGGTTCTGTGAAAAAAAAAAAAAAAAGGTTGGTATCAGCTGACTATCCTTTCTGAGGGACGGAGGGAAAAGAAAAAGGAAGGCTAATGGGTTACATTGCATTCCAGAAATTGATGTGTGTCTTAGTTTTTTTATTTCTGCATGCCAGGAAATTCTCAAAGTACTTTTCTGTAGATAAGTGAGCATACTCATCATAGCTTACTTATGCCTGTTAAGTCTTTCTGTGAAATATTTAATGAGGAAGTATGTAAATATTTTGACTGGTTGTGCCTTTATTTTCGGAGTGCATTGCAGATGACACATGAATGTATCAGGATGAAGCTGTGGCAGCAGAGGCATGTAAGAGATTGTTAATGTTTTCAAAATTATTTTTTTCTTAATGGAGCCAGCAATTGTAAAAAAACACCATTACGCAAATGGACTAAAGTATAGTAACACATACCTAGCATAGGCATATTAGGGCTAAGAGGACTGTGGTAGAGATATTTTTGAGACATTATTTACAACATGAGGAGAGACATATACGGTAACAACTTGTTTTCAAATCTGAAGGGACATTTTGTACTTTTATTTCTCCTTCTGGGCAGCAGATGTGTTTTTTAAAAAAAATAATCATGAAGGCTGACAAACATGAGATACTTGCCAAAGGAGAATGGTACGTATGGGATTGCATAGTTTTTATCTAAGTTTCTTTCAAAGGCACAAAGAAAAATGTGATTTAATCAAATTAGTGTGTGTGTGTGTGTGTGTAAATGTAAAGTAGTATACAAAGAAATGTAAGTGGTAAAGCAGCAGATAATAAAGGCATGTAAGTATGTTTAAAGATTTTAAATGTCCACAAGTCAGGTCATATCCAATAGACCACAGAAACTATAAAGGAACTAAAAGTCTTCTAACTGCTTTATAAGGGTAAATGTTAGCTTTGAAATCTTGGAACTTAAAGTGGAAGTTCAATATATTGTAATACAATGTTTGCTCAAAGTTGCAGATCCAATAACTAGGAAAATCATTCCTGAGAAGGTGGTTAGGTCCTTTCTCATAGTCAATTGTAGGTTTAGACTTAGTGTGATATAATTTGTTATACAAGCTATGAAGATTTAGCCAAGAGAAGCATCATGAAATCCTTAGATTTTATTTAATGTATATTTCTTTTAGCATTGGTATTAGAACCTTCAGTTATAGAAATTGTCTCAGTTGTTGTGTTTAGCTGGCCTACTGTTTAAAATTGTGCTGCTTATTTTTAATCTAAATATATCTACAATATATAGATGGCTTCATATTCATACAATATATATTGGCTTCATATCTTTGGTTCACACCAATGGGGAAGGGGGCAGAATAAAATTACAATGCTACCAAATCTCTTTGTATACCTACTTTTATGTGATACTATAATCATCCCATTACCTGTTTGGCTCTGAAATAAACTGATCTAACTTTTAATTTTGTGCAGCACGTAATTTTCTAGACTTAAGACTATTTTTGCGATTTACTTCTGAACCCTTTCCAGTTTGTCAGAAACCTTTCTGAATCATGGAGAAATGAATCAGTAGAAGCCTCACTAATGCCAGATGTTGCCATTAAATCATTTCCCTACTCCTACTTGATGTTTCCTAGATTTTGCGTCCAATGTCCATGTTAGCCCACTTAGAGGACTGCAGTAAGAACATGTTTATTTCAGTTGGATTCTTTGCGTTATTCTTGAACTTCTTAGTATTTTTCCCTTTTTTCTTTTGGTTTTAATATAGGAACAGGCTACTCAAACAAAACTTCATGCTAAGTAACATATGAGAGAACTTAAGCATATCCTTAGTTTTCCATTGACACAAGAGAGATTTGTATGTACCCTTAAACTGCATGCTTACATATTGTTCTGAATACATAATAACTGCTGGGCTGAATTTTGAGGTCAACAGATTAGTATTTTTATCATAACATTTGCATTGTGATATGGCAATGAATTATTAAGATACAGAAATTAAATATAAATTATAGTGTTTTTTTTCTCCCCACCCCCCAAATATTCATGCGAATCTTAAAATACCCTTTGAATTGTCTGCGTTTAAAACCTTATCCTTATTTAACTTCCTTACAGGTTGAAAGCATTAGTTGTCTGGCAAAATTTTAATGAAGAAGCAGCAAACAGCATTTATCTCTGCAGCAGACAGTATGTGACATTTCTTCATTTAAAATTCTCTTCATGTGCTATCAGACAAATTCACACATTGTATTATTCAGCATGACCTTAGTGAAAGTTCTTTACATTACTTCTCAAATTTTGCTGTTGTCTTTTTGTGGTGTTTGCATATACATCTGTAAAATAGCACACGTTCATAAATATGTTTTTCTCTATTTTGAGAAATAATACAGGAGTGCTTTTCTTTGCAGAGGTCTCATTTGTTTATGGCTACTTGAATACTTAACAGTATTGAAAACTGTAGTTTTAGTCCAGCCCTTGCCCAAGGAAAGGAAAGGCCTTTTTCCTGATGTAGTCTCTTCTCTGTCTGGAATTGCATTGGCTGTTCTGAAAATTGATGTTTTATTATTATTTGCTTAAACTAGTGTGTTCAGCTCACTTTTTTTTACTGAATAAAGGAGGAGAATTAAGTTGTAAGCAATATTTCACACTGTGGGAGAGGTTTGTGTGCAGCTTGTGGCAGTGGGGAGGATTTGCTTATAAATAAAACGTTAAAAAAAACCCCTCAACATAAATCCTGAAATGTAAGAAAGAAATACGGAAGTATCTCATGTCACAAATCCTCATGATGAATATAAAGGTGTCTTTTGTAAAATGGCAAAGGTTGATGAGTGCATGACTTCAGAGAATTAACAAAGGTCCACATTACAAATAAGTAATTAGAAAATTAGTAGGTTTTTTCCCTCCCATTGAATCACCCTGTTTCCCTTTTCCTTGTTTTGCAGCCCGATTTGTTCCTTTTATCAGTTACATCTGTACTGCACACAGCCACTTCACCTATTGAGTAGTTTTTCTTAGTGCTTAATAACCTCTAACAAACATTTTTCTTGCATGTTCTGTCTAAATTTCTCAACTAAGATTTTTTTCTTCACTTTTATCTGTTTAAGAGGTGAGTATGTGATGAAGGCTCTGAGCTCCTTTTTCCTGTTCATTGGGATCCTTTCCATAGAAAACAGTTCATTATCTACTTTGAGGAAATCCATTGGTGTTATGTAAATTTGCTACTCTAGAGGCATCTTTTTCACTATAAGTTTGCTCTTTGTAGACCACCTTTTTCTTTAGCAAGAGTACCACGTTATGTTCTGGAATTAACTGCAAAGAGAAAAACAATAGCATGCTTTCTAAGTATAATTTAGTATGATTAATTCAGGAACTGCATGAGTTGTTGTAGTATGTGCTTGTAATTTCTCAAGTGTGTGTTTTGCTACTTCCTACTCAAAATTGGTTTAGCAATGCATAGATTTAGGTGGAGAAAATCTATTCTAAATTTTTCTGAGTCTGCTGATGTGTACAGGCTTACATGGCTTTTTCATTGAATAAGGATTCTTGGTGACTTAATCTAGACAAAACCAATAGTTTTCTGTTTACTGGTGTCTGTGATTCAGTTCCCTGTCTGTAAATGTGATAACAACGCTGACTTCGTGTTGCATTGGTGGAGTACAGCTTAGTTAACTATCTGTACAGTGACACTTAGAATTGAACTCAGGTCTGTTCTAGGGTCCTGTAATACCTGTCATATAAATAAGGCTATTATAATAAGATTATTAGTAGTAGTGGATTATTAATAATCCTTCTTTTAAAACAGGATTTCAGACTAAGCAAAATGAGGGTTTTTTGTATGTTTTCTGCATTCTAAAGGTGGATGGTGCCCCAAAAGTAGTGTAAACAATACACTAAAACTTGTATGTATGGGATTTGGAAACAGACTTCTACCAGCATTTTAAAAGATTGCTGTTCTCTTTGTTTTGTTTTCCTATGTAATCATGACCATTCGAGACAGTTTTGCTGGAATTTGGCATTAAGTGGACACGTGTTTCACTTAGCAGTAGATGTAGAGCTACGGTAAAAACAGTGTGTTCCAAGAGCTAAAATGCAAGGAAACCTGGGAGGCCTTGGTTATTTATCTGAGGTTCTACATGACTTTGAGCTGTGCTGTGGAAACCATATGTGAAATGGGGATAGTGCTTATTCTCTCTCTCTCTCTCTCTCTCTTTTTTTTTTTTTTTTTTTTTTAAGGATCTGGAAAGACTAGTTTACTCCTGAACAACTGATTTCTAGGCTGAAGGAGAAACCTCCACGCTAAGTTGTGCTATTCGCGCTAGGAGTAGGAAGACTGTTCTTGCGTTGTATAAGGAGAAAGTCTGAATGAGGGAGGTGCATACAGTTTAGTGAATCCTGCCTTTGTGTGAGTTTCTCATATCACAGAAGACACATGATCTTGGCAAGATGAATGGGGATGTGAATAAGCGATCTTTTGTGGTGAGCATGCATTTCAACTCTTCATGGTTTAATAGAAAGGATTTATTTTCCCTTTCTTTTGAAGATGCCAAGCAAGCACCCTGAAGTTCATGTATACTCAAGTTAGATGCAATTAATATTTTCTTTTTGTTTACTATAGAAGTGTACTTTGTTGGATTTTATTATTTTATAAAGCACCATTGTTGAATTTGTTTGCAGCTTTCATAAAAAAATCTTGCAATGAGTGCTTTGAGAGACATGGAGAAAATATTTCATTGAGTCAATCTTTTTTCCTAAATGTAAGCTTAAGTTTTCCTTGTGGAAAAAAAAGCCTTTTGGTTTTCTTTGATCCTTGCTGTAAAACGTATGTGTTGTGTGTATATGTAGGTGTGTATTTGTCAGATGGAATTTCTGAGATAGCTGAATAATGCTGAAATGCTATTGGAGGGCAAATATAATTAATAGGAATGTGCTATCATGACTGCAGTGGGTGAAAATAGAAAAATCTTAAAGAACAATTAGTAATTGCCTCTGAGAGGATTGTATAAGCAGCAATAAAGCTAGGTGGCAGTCTCTTCTCGATTGTCTCAGAGCTGTTTTATCCTGTTCAGGAATAAGCTAGAGGTAATATATACTAATTAATCCTTCTGTTGAAATATTTCCAGTAATTAGAGAATTCTCCATAGTCTTTGGAGTTTTTCACATAGTTAGCTATACTAATGGTTAAAAATGTCAATTCTATATTTGTCTAGATCCAGTTACTGGTGCTTGTTAAAAGAGATTGAATAACTCCCTTTTATTACATTGCTAATCCCCATGTAGCTACTTAACACATTAGATCAAATCACCTCTTAACCTTTTCTTTGCCAAGATAAATAGATTTAAATACTGGAACCTCTCTCTAAGGCATGTTTACCAATCTTCTAATCGGTCTTGTGGCTCTTTTCCAAACCTCTTCTCATTCCTCAGCAGCTTTCTTTTATTGGAATACTACAGCAGGACATGATCTTTTTGATTGTATTTGTATAGCTGTCATCAGATATTAGCTTTCCCCTCTTATTCAGAGTTCCAGTTTAGGCATCTTTGGCTCCTATTTGTCCTTTTGATCACAGCTGTATGTTGTAGTTGATGATATTAATGAATGATTACACAAAACTTTTCCAGCTGTTGCATCCCCTGATAATTACCGGATTTAAATTCTCTAGCTGTATCAAAGCTTTTTTTTTTTTTTTTTTTCTTTCCCTTGAACCTGATTCTCCTCCAAGATTGCTCTTCATTGGTCCTCTTTATTAACTCTTTCCCAAAGCTTTGTTTCACCTTTGAGCTTTATCACTCCTGATTTTGTTGTTGGTCCCCCCGCCCCCGAGTCATCAATAAAAATACTGAAGACCAAATACACAAGAATGGACTTTTGCGGATGTATACCCGTTTAGCAGCAATTGTGCTTTAAGATTTGAGAGCTCTCCACTTAAACACAATGTTAAAAATAAATGCTGTTATTTGTTGTTCTAGTAGATAATAATGAAATTATTGGAGAACAATATCTAACAAACATTAGTCAAGATCCATTTCCATAAACTCTCACTAACAGGAAGTAATTATACTACTCTTTAATTGTTCTCCTTTTTTGTCCATGATTAGTGTCATGCTAACAGTCTAATAGACATGTTATTCAGCACTTCTTGTTTACCCGTTAAATCTTCACAACTATTTTTTTCCCCACTTCTAACTCTCTTAATGCTTTGTTGTCCCATTTAGTGTGTGATGTAACACATTTATGGCTGAGAACACCTTTTTTCATAGGTCTTCTCTAGTAATATCAGTACAGGAAAGAGTAATAATTCAAAACTGTGTATCTTTTTTTTAACAATACACACTTTTATATTAACCTCCTAAAATTTCTGGAAAGAAAGTTAAGTTAGAGAATTCCTGAACTTTCAGTAGTCCCTTTTCTTTTCTGTATTTAGTGTTCCTTTGAGAGCAATATAATACAGATTTAATCCATCCCTTTCTCTTTGCTATGCCTTTCGTCTCTCCAGTTCAGCAACTTTTACTTCAAAAGTTTTCCACTTTCTTTCAAAGTGTTCACACTGTTTATCTTTAACAGTGGCCCTAACTAACAGACAGACCAATACAGCTGTAGTCAGAGTACTACATCTTTCCAGTTTTCTATATATAATAAAACCAGATATATTTCCATGTATATGTCAATCCTTCTTTCTACTTTTTTGTATGACAACCTCAGCTTTACTTAAGGCCCTGGAAGTATATTTGCAGGTCTCTTATGATCTTCTGGAAGCATATACTACATACTTCTGGAATAAAGTGTACAATTGAAAGCATGTACTGCAGGACTCTGACAATTACTATCTTTTCACAGAAGTTTTGCCCCGATGACTACTTCAGTGGAATCAGTTGATTGCTTTGGTGATTGCTTACCATTCCAGAAATTTAGGGACTGCATTACTCGCAAAAAGTAACTGAAGTAATAGTTACTTTCAAAAGGTGTTTTGTAATAGCACACTACTCTGTAGTATTTGTTTTCAGAGGACTATTCCAAATCTAGCTGAAACGCAAAATGTCGGGGAAAAGAATCTGATAGTGCCAGTTCCCCTAACTATCATTATTGTATTTTCTTTTTACACATTTGTTTCAGCCCTGCTGGATCTCAGGCTTGTTGTTCTTTCTAGCTCTAATTCTGGATCTCACAAGTGTCTTTTTTACAGACTTATGTCTCTGATCTCCATTTTGTTTTCAAATATAGTAGTCCACAAGCTTTTCAAAAACAGCAGTCTCTAATAGAGGTTTTACAATTTCTCTTCTGTCACGTCTCATATAAAAAAAAATGAAATCTCACAGAAATTTTAATCGTGCCAAAGACTGCAGTACTCTGTGTATGTCCTTTAGCACAAGCTATTGCTATTTGCCAGTTAGTCGTTTACTGCTGTTCTATGTTGTTCCTCTAGCCTTCAAGAAGAGATACAGCTGTACGCAAAATTAACATTCTTGTCAAATCTGCTCATTTGTGCAGAATTTTTTGCCATGTGAGGGAGTGTCCATCTGCACCTTTTATTCTTCTCTGTTCTCATTCTCACAAACTAATTTCTGCAGTGATAGTTGAGGAAAATATCTAGTAACTTACAGGTTACATTCTTGGAAAAGATACAAGCACATGGAGATTGTGTGTTAAAAACAAAGAAAAAACAATATGTATT
Organism: Platalea leucorodia; assembly: GCF_965183815.1. Lineage (NCBI taxonomy): Eukaryota > Metazoa > Chordata > Aves > Pelecaniformes > Threskiornithidae > Platalea > Platalea leucorodia. The sequence goes on along the minus strand of NC_138829.1, from coordinate 66,202,775 downwards.
TTGAAGATTATTCTGTAACTGTCAACAGATCAGTATATCCAAAATTTTGTTATACAAAATAAATTAAACACACTGCTTCTTGAATTAAGGATTTACGTTGTTTGGACATCCTAATATACCCACAGCATCCCTTGAACAGATGATTGCCTCCCCTCATGTGCTTTAGATAGATGGAAACAATCATTCTGTTCTTTACCACAAAAGCAAATTAAACACCAATTAACATTCTACTTCTGGTTTATCTGTCAGGCTGTTGATCCTAGACCGTCCCAGGTTCCTTTTATTTTCAACCTGTCAACAACTGCGAAACATATATAGAGCCCACGTTGCTTTTCATTTTGCTCACTCATTTGTTCTTAAAAAAGTGTAAAGATTAATTCTATTTCAATCAGAAAAGTCTTTCCCATGAGGCTTCAATTTAATAAAGAAGCAATTATTTTATAACATGTGCATGCGAATGTAAATGAGGTATCCCATATTTCTTCCTTGGTTATGTGTAACGTAACCACCAAGATATAATTCCAAATGTATTTCTGTGTTTCATATGTCTGCACCTTTCCCTCTACGTTGTTGCATTAAAGTCTTCCTGAACAGTCCAGCCAGCTGTCCGTTAATATATCTCTTCTTCCAATTTTTTTACAGTTCCTAAATAAATGGTGAAGTGTCTATTTTTATCTTTTTTTATCTTGATTCAAGAATTTGTAGGTCTGTCTCCTTACACTTCACAGTCCAGAGAGTATCTATGTTGATGCAGATCTCCTTGTTTTGTGTAAATGTGTTTTCTTTGCAAATTAAAAAGTTACACGGATTCTTCTCTGAAGACTTCCAAAGTTGCTCATAGGTGGTGTGTGAGTGCCGCGGACCAGATATATTGCCTAGTTTCCCCAAGCTGACTTATTATACAGAAGACAGATGTATAGGCAACATGTTGAAATAGACATAGAGACATCATCTTGACTTTGTATATAAGAAATGATGTGATAGGTTGTATTCTTAGCATTGTTATGACACAAACGGAAAATAATTTTTTGGTTTGAATACTGTGTAACAGATTCTTCATAATTATAGCAGAGACCAGAGTTTTTTGGTGGGGGATGCGTGTTGGTCTGGAAACCGAGGGGTGAGGATCTAAAACTGCTTTGAAGCTGCAGAGATTAAATTGTAGATATCCAAAGTACCAAATATTGACAAATACTCAGGGAAAATTCTGTAATGCAGGTAAGACTTTTGGTTATAGTTTTGCAAGTCATTAATCGTGACTGCAAAACAAGATCTCTCTAGCTTGTAATACAGGCTGAAATCCACTTAAGCTGTCTGTCAGTAAGGAAAATATCCATGTCTCATATCTTATAGTCATGAATGATCCCACGTAACTTATTCACATCAAATTAATCAATGAAAAACTGATTGTTTTCACTGCTCTCTCAAAGGTGTATGCTGAAGCTCAAAATATATATGCTTATTTCCAAACGCTGTAAATTTTGAGGCTTACAAGCCTTTATAGTCCCTAAATTCTGTTTTATGTTGGTGTTTCTTTTTTTATTTCTGAAAACTGCCAGCATAAAAAATATCTGTGAAACTTGGATAATGGAAACAGCAGTGCATCCTGAAAGAAAAATAAAACCCAAGACATTTTAAAACCCAAGACATTTTAAGCTAGTTGCAAAATAATTGTTAAGTATTTTTCTTATTTTGCTTCTCTCACCTATTGGAGCCTAAGCTTTTGAATGTGGTTCAAGAGCGAGACTGCGCTGTTCCATCATTTCACACAGACTACTAACATACGTGTAAAGTGAGAGAAGCTTAATGCTTTTAAGGTAACTCATATATGATAAAGAATTGTGTGTATGCATCTGGATTTATAAAAATTGTACTGTTTATGAAATGGGTAGGGCTCTGTGTGTGTGTGTGTGTGTGTGTATGTACATATAATTGCAGTGTTACTTGAACAAGGCAAAAAGGGAGAATGTTAAGTTTGTGCTGTTGGGGGTAGGGAATTGAACATTTAAACTTGCAGTTACCAGGAATCTTCATATGAACTCCACAGCTAATTTCTAGGAATGATATGTAATGTGCTCCAGACTAACTAAATGAAAGTGAAATATTTTTCAGTGTATGTTGACTTAGCATGATTAAAGTGAGATTTAATAATTTAGGATGCATGTTTGTGGTTTTCTAGGACTATTATGTAACTTTTTCCTAGCACCTGGAGAGCATGGAGATGGATAAAACCTCCAGCATATCAAATGAGGTAATGAAACACAAGGCCTCTTCTAACAGTACCTGGGGCTTTCTTACATTCCAGCAAAGCGCATGTTCAACAAGCAACAGATGTAGATTATATCATCAAACAGGATGGTGATTGAGAATGAATGTTCATATAACAGTTTATTGTTGCAGGGGCATTTTTCCTGGTCTGTTATGCATCTCCTTTTTTAACTGATAGTGGATAGCTGGAGTTTCGTACCTTTTTGCAACGTAATATTGCAAGTACATTTATGGCAACTTTAAATTTTCTTTATTTTCTCCTGAAAGTTCACTTTTTCCCCACTGATAATTTCCAAAGCCTCCTGATGTTAAAGAGTTTCTGGAATGTGTAGGTGCTTTTCATTTGAGGAGCTGTATTAAATTCCATGGTCAGAAAGTCTGCATGACATAATAGAATGTATTTTGAGAGGGTAAAAATTGGCATAGATGCTTTAATTGTATAGTAACTGAAGTCCTGGTTCAGGTGTCTAGAGAGAATTGTTTGAAAACACTAAAGAAAAGGTTTCATAGCTTTTTATTTCCATGGAAACTGTATCTGATGTTATATCTTTCCTCTCCCTTGCCTTTAATTACACTGTGTTTCTTTCCCCTTCCTCCTGGTTTTCATTATGATCATGTGTATGGTGACTTCTTATGCAATTAGTAGTATATAACAAACGTCAGCAAATAAGCACAAATGCTCTTTTTGCTTAAAAGGTTAGTGACAGACTAACTGTGGCAGTTGTCTAGCTGCAGCTATACAGAATACACCAGCTCTATTTTTTTCTTCCATCTCAACAAAACCTCTCTTTGGAAGAGGAGGTGGTGCTTGACCACTACTTCAACAAAACAAGAAAAAAGGGCTGGGGGCACAAAAAAGGACACCGTTCTAGTTAGACCTACAGAATTTATGAGGAAATATATTCTGGGGAGGGAATTTCCAAGAAAAGCAAAAGTTTTCACTGTAAAACAAAGAATCTTTGAGTGCGTTGGATGTAAAGGTGTAAAAGATAATATGGGATAAAAAGGGGAAACTGAGTGTAGCTCCGATGATTGTATTATAATAGAGAGATCCAAGTAGCTGGTAGGTGAGAACACACGAAAGAGAGTAGTTCAGGCAATGAAGTACTACCTAGGGCTGCATCTAGAAGTAGGATTGGTAGAAATGCCCTCTGGAGTAGCCAGGGAACTATCAATAAGGCTGAGAAATCACCTTGTGATATGTTGTAATTATGAACCTAAAAAAAAAAATCCAAGATGAAACTGGTTTCTGAACAAGACCTCAAGCTAACTGTCAACTTAGTGACAGTGCAAACCTTGGGCTAAAATACCTTCTTAGGCTGTTAAAAGCAAAAATACCTAAAGGGTTTCCTTAAAGGGGGGGTGGGGGAGGGAGGACAGGGAAAGAGAGAGAAAAAGCGAGAAACAGGTTACGTGCCTATAGGTAAAGAATATATGCTCCAAGGAATTGTGTATTTGTTAGAATGGTCTGAACTCTTGCCCGTCAAAAAGAATTTCTGTATCATGGAGGTTAGTAATTGCTAAATAAGTTGGAGAAAGTTTCTAATCCTGAACTGTTTCTGGGTAATGAATCTGATGGTGTGTATGTTTCATTAAGAATCGAGGCATGTCTGGCTCAGACATTTGAGCCAAGAACACAAACACAAACACCCTGCATTCCCAGGGCGCGGTGACTAATACTTCCAGTGAGATCTCAGCATTCCCTTTATAGATCAGGTGTTAATGTACACTGACATTCCAACTTGCAGCACTGAAAATTAATATCAATATGGTGGGCTAAATAAAGTATAACTCTGGAGCTGCAAATACTTTTGGGATGAAGGACAAGTATTTTAAAGCTTTTCTGCTAATGTTGAGTCAAAGGCTTTGATTCTAAAAAGAGATTAAAAGCCTTCATGAGATTGCAGATTGTTATCCCTGCATAGATATGCTCAAGTGAAACAGATCACTATACTACAGTAGCTGAATTACAAAAACGAACCCATAAAACTAAATGGTGGACAGCAAGTTTTATTCCAATTTTTCTCCTTTATGAGACTTCCTCTGTAGTGTGTTGTAGTGTGTTCCTCTGTAGTGTGCCTCCTAAACATCAATTATATTCTACATCTCCAAGTATCTTTCTAAAGAGTAGCTGATGGCAGCATCTCTAAGTAGGTTGAATTTCATTACTGGCTTCCATCTTTTCATTTGGAAACTATTCCAAAATTTTAACTTATCGCAGTACTATAGAGACTTCCCCTCTTTTTTCTCCTCCACTTGTTTCAACCTCACTATTTCCCTTGACAGCTTCATATCTGTGTAAATTACATGCTCTGACTAGAATTTAGTATTTCACTTGAAGTTGTAGAGGAGCTCTATAGTGAGGTTTTCTGTTTTCATCCATGGGGAATGGCTCCTTTACCAATTCCCAAATGAAATTATTTTTGAAATGAACTTCTCTCCCTCTGCCTGGAATATCACAGTGTCTAGCCACTTGTTTGCTCTTGCTTTCAGGTTTCCTTATCTGTTGAAGACATGTACATCTTCTACAGATATTGGCTTGCGTTTTCATGTGTTCAATGAACGTTCATGTGTTTCAATACTTTCCTGTTCAGGTATTTAACTTCTTTAGGTCCTCTTTGTTTCTTTTATTCTCCTATTTATCTGAAGTTGGTGGGATTCTCCCTCCTAATACTATTTTTAAGGCAAGTGCAGTATTACTATGACAAGTCAGGAATCAGTATCACTTTACAGTTGCTCGATTTGTTGCTTGTCATTTTCTTTCATTTTCTCTTAAGTTATTCACAGAAAAGCTTAGCTACAGGTGGATCAGTGAACCATTTATTATTCACATATTTTCTTTTAATTCTTCTAACTTGTTCCTAAATATATTCTTTATAAATCCACACGTGTTAACGTTCCTAGCTGTGATATCTCTTAGATGGCTAATATTCTGTTGCATATCTAGTGTAAGATTATGTAAGTCATGTTTCCCATGATCAGACTGCTAGGAAACTGGGGTTTATGACTTCTGTAAATATAAGGAATAAAAAATTCTGGGGCATGTTTGCTGTTTGTATATACAAGTAGTTCAGTTTTAAACAGGTGTTTTGGATATTTTATTTGGATTACAGCCCATGTCTAGATATCTTTAGGTCTCTTTTTACATGCTTTTTGACTATAGAACCCTAAACATTTTAGAAAAGTGCAGGGAGGTGTTAAGAAATTTCACATGCAAACTAGTGTATATTTGTTTTCTGTGCTATAGACTATAAACTTCCCCTGCTTTGTCAGGTTTCACAGTTCCCATAAAAAAAATGAAAAATGGCTGAATTTTGGCAGGTGTAAATAGTCATGAATCATTGATTTCTTAAGCCAAATTATACTAGCTGAAAACTTGGACATTAGAATGCCAAAAATAATGAAAAATATTTTCATAAGTATTTCCTGCTTTCAGTGTATTAAATATAAAGTTAATTAGGGCCAATAGGGCTTTACTCTGGCAAATGAATGCAGAAATTGAAATACAAGGTATGACTACATTTGACACGAGTCTTTTTAGCCTCTTTGAGCTGGTTTATAAACTGCAGAATAAGTTGTTCATAAATGCATCGTGAGATCATGTATTTGTACACATCCCATTTGTGGCAGTGAAGCTGCTGAAAAACTATTAAATTTCAAGTATTGTGGGCTTAATGTGATTTAGAAAATCCGCATTGACAGAGCTGGTACCTCAGTAGCTTTGTGATCAGTTTGCGATCTATTAAAATTTGCCATTTGTAAATGTTTCCTTTGTCAGTTGAGGGTAAGGGGTTTCATTATCATTAGTGTGCTTCTCTTATTATAAAGGTCAAAGGGAGGAGGGATATAAAGCCAGTTCTGTTAGTGTGTGAAGTCAATGGTACCCTCTCTTTTTAATAGTTACATGTAGGATATGTGGTAGTGATGGACTCTACTAGCCTACTGACCATACTTTTTTACGCAAATACCTTATTAACAAAAACGTAAAACACGTTGTGCTTCCAGTTCTGTTGGCTTTATACAATACTACTCTGCTGTTTTCAAAGAAGTTTATCTTGAGGATCAGTCATAGGAAATTTACATCTTCAAAATGGGGAAATGTTATAATGTCCATTGACTTGCTGAATATTATTCAGCGACTTCTAGTGTCTTCAGTAGAGCTGCTCCGGATTCCCGCCATGGTCAGTGCAAAACATTGCCCACTTTGTGTAGAGGGGCAGAAATCAGGACTGATGGTGATTGGTGAGGAGAAGAATTTGGCTATTCTTTTTGATTTCTCCTCTGCCTGGATTTGAAGAAGCAAGTACAGAGGTGATACCAATGGATCTTGCACTGCAACAACTCTTTTCTTCCACTGGCATGGGCCTGTTGGGGGGAAAATGTTAATGTAGCTGGCAAACTTCAAATGTAATGCAGCACTTTAGCACCTAAATTGTATCAATTGATGAGATTATTAATATGGGAAAAACATTGCATTGTAGTTGATGTTAAGAGTGCTATGACAATTTATACCAGCTGACTATATTGCCTTTCTGAATGTTCTTCCTTAGCACACCCCCAAAATAGAGAGACTTGGTCATTCAGTTCTATTTGCATTTCACTTAGGATTGGAATCTGTCATCTTTGAACAACTGAAATAGTTCCTCTTTGAATAGCCTCTAGGATATCGTAATTAACTAACAAATTTGTCTTCATTTTTACTGTTTTCCATCTCTGAATTTTTCCTCATGTCTCTTTTTTCCTTCTTAAATTCCTGATGCTTTGTTTCTTCTGTGGTTTTTTTAATGAACTAAATAAAAGTTGTTGCAAGAACTTCACAATGAATATGCGTAGGAATTTATGTATTCATTTAATTTGGTGTATGTTCTCCTTTAAGTGCACTACCTGAAAGAAAAGCATCTTCTCGCTAGTTCCTCTCCCTACGTACTGACACACACCCTCTCGACAGGGAATTCCAACAAATATATCTTTTTGGCATATACTGTATTTACTGCAACAAACCAGGAGAGAAACAAAGAATGAATCATCAACCAGTTAGGGGCTGAAATGCCCCAAGGGTGTAAAGTGGGCCAGACTTACCTGCCCAGGAAGAATAGGTAGCCTTTTAAAACAATTGCTTGGCAGTGCAGGCACAAGCCTCTCTTTATTATGGAAGATCTTGATTTATTTTCTTCTTGAAGTATTAACTTCCTTTACTTGCACATAGTTAGAACAATGTGTTTTGAGCATTTTTTTTTTTTTTTTTTTCAACAGGCATTAAAAATAAATCTGGTAAACCTGGTTCTGATTTCACTGACAGTAGCATAAATCAGTTCGTGCCAGCTAAAGGCGATAGACCTCATTCTTCTCTCACTTCTGTCAATTTTAGGCAAGCTATGCCTGTTTGTCCCGTTTTCCTCTCTTACACTGGTATAAGTTTAAAAGAACTGTACTGAGGGAAATAAGGTTGTTAAAGTTAACAAAGTTTGAGAAGAACAAAAGGTTTCCTTATACACATGGACATACGCTATAATATTGCCTCTTTGTTTATAAATAGGTGATAGAAGGAAAGGCTGTTGTGATATTTGAACCACTGTGTTGTGTTCTGACTGATCAAAACCATTATCTGTACTGGAAAATTACGTTTATTTTAAAGCAAGGTAGAAAAAAACCACGCTGTCTCTTATTAAGTGTAGTATTGCTTTTAGTCAATAAAATTTGATATTTTTGTAAACATTTTAGTATGTACCTAATTCTAACAAATTAAGATCTAGCAACTTTCCTTGTGGATTTCTCTCGTTACATGTTTGTTTCTTACAGAGTGTTCTAATAAAGAGACAGTCTGGTGCAAAAATGTAAAACAGTTTGACAAATGTCCTACTCAGCTGAACTTTTACATATTTCTTTCCTCACAATTTCTTGTTTCAAGGTGCTGACTTGAATTTTTGCCTTTGGAGCCAAGCTATTTGTGAGCACCTGTGACATTCTAAAAGAAGTTTGTATGTCTATATTTGTTCTGTTTTGCAAAGTTGTGTTAGATCCTCCTGTCACACAATAAAAGATCTCTTTTATATCTAGCTTCCTAACCTGAATGTCCTCTAACGATCTTAACGTTCACTGGCCTGTCCTATGGAAAAGAGAAAACATTAACTAAAGTGCTCATATGTAGACCCTAGATGCTCTTATTTTTATTCTTGAAGGAATTCACAGAATAGCAATTCCATGTACTCGTCAAAGTTCACAAGCATGTCTAAAGCAATATTTGTGTTGCTAGCTGTCATTGTTATAGCCTGTGCAGTAGAATTATTGTTCGGGTTACATCAGGACTTGCATTACATTGTTTTCCTATGGCCATTATCTTTCTTTCCACAACAAAGATCAGCTGATCCAGTGTGTATGTTCTGTGGGATGCTGTTGAGGCAGGAGCAGCAAAGTTCAGCAATTTAAGGTGTGGGGTTTTTTTTGTTTACACCTCTGTGTCTTTTTTTTTTTTTTTTTTTTTTTTGAGTAACGGTCATCCACGAAGAGGAAGCAATAATTACGGAGAGGCTTCTGGATCTATTTATGAGGGAAAACAAGGTGTTCAGTTTGAGAAGAGAATAATTGGGTGGTGAAAGTGATTGAATCAGGAGTTTTGGGGGTATCCGTTTGAAGAATGGGGTTATCTGAAAGAAAAGCAAAAAAGATTTGGAGCATGGGAATAGGGTGGTTTAAAAAAAAAAAAAGTGTGTTTATTTAGCCAGAATAATATTTTAGAGTAGCAGTGATTGGACGACAATGTCAAAATGATGTTTTTTTTCCTGTCATGCATGTCTTGAAATTTCTTCTGCTTTTTTATAGTAGAGGTGCTGTTCAGCACTTCTGCCAAAATATCAGTTTTAATTTAGTTCAAAGTTTCTACTTTTTTCTGGGTGAAACTTGATCTACAAAATCAGAAAGTCTGCTATGAGTGGAAGTTAGAAAACAAATGATGCTAATCAATTTAGGAATTTCTCAGTAAACTTGGAAGTATGAATATAATCCTCAAATTTTGTTTTGGTTTTCTCTTTCTTTCAGAATATTTACCTAAGCTTTGAAGCTCCTTTTTATTTGTAATAGTCGAAGAAGATTTGTTATCTTCTTTCTTTTTAATCACTTGTGAGAAAATTGAGCAACAATGGAAGAGGTAGCAAGAATGAAGCTTTTCCTTTGGTGACATAAGCAGGCAGATGAGCAAGCAGATTTCTCTTTATACCAAAATAAGTGATCTCATGTGAGGTACAGAGATGGTATGAGGCTGATGGCAAGTGTGTTAACTTTACACTCAAAGCGGGAGCCTTGACAAGTCTGGTAAATACATTAAAAATGTACATATTCAGATTTATATAAATGATTATTTTGGGGGGGTCTTACCTATGCAAACAGAATTCGGAATTATGCGATGTGCAGCCTGACCTGGTTCTCTTCTGTCAATGTGTAACAGTTCCCCAGGGTTTAATGTAATCGTGGAGACTAGAGTCTCTAGTAAGAAAGGGTCACATCTGTTTGAACTGCTTATGCTTTATAATAACAGAACCTATACCGACAGATCAATCTATTTAAACAAAGTAAAAAAGAGTAGAATCAAAGCCTATTCCTCTTTTCCCAAACTATTTAGTTGCATATAAATAACTTAAATAGCTTATTCATTATTTCTGGATTTGTTATTCTCAGCAATGGTCTGTACTTGGTACCAGGTAAATACATCTGCTTTAAATTGTATTGCTTCTTTTCTTATAATAGCTCTTTCTGCCAGAATACCTTCCCTCCCAGGCCTTGCAGACACTGATTTGATGCTCCTTAATCTAGACAAGTTTGTGTTACGACGCTTTATCCAGCTTCCATTCATTTTCAGGAATGCTACCATCATTTTTGTCTCCTTTCATAATAATATGGGTCTGCACCTTTAAGACTTGCTTGTGTCTGTATATTTATGTCAGTCTAAAGCAGTGTCCCAAAGAATTGTAAATATGATGTGCTCCATTTTCTGTCCACTACACTGTCTCATGGGAGAGGAGGCTGACTGCCTGGGACACCATGTTATACTGAACGAAAATCAGGCCCCACAGCTGTGCAATGTGAAAGCCTTGGGGATGAGCACACTGCTGGGCTGTCCCAAAGACATTGTTGTCATAACCACTTAGCTTGAATCCCTGATTTCTTGGCACTCCCTGTAATTACCCAAGCCGCTAAGTCAGTGTCTCAAAAATCATCTGTGGTTATTAACATAGTTGAAATTGAATGCAAGTAAATTTAAGACATACAGTATGTGAAATATTTGCAGAGTAATAATATGTACAGTAACAGATATCACAACTTTACGCTTGAATGAAAAATAATGTTTGGTATATTCTAGATGCCACTTGTCCTGTTTACAACATTCAGGCAATGTTGGTACTCAGGTATTTTCCCTAAATTATACTGTCTGTTCCCAGAAAGCATATCTGCCTTAACTATTAACTCCTTCAAACATTTACAGTTCAGAGAGCATCCCAGAAGGACAAATGCCAACAGTCAACTGCAAAAGGCAGCTTTTCTTTCCCCAAAAACTACAAACTCGCTTGTACACGAAGGGAAATAAACCCTCCGCCACCGTCTACGTGTGTGTAACAGTGCCATCTAGTGAGTCTTGTCCTGACAGTGAACAAAAATTCAGCAGGTTGGGTTGAATTGCTGTTCAACCCATTCACTATTCATCTGTTCACTATTCAGCTACTTGGAAACATCACTGCTCTGTGTTTTTTGTATTCTCCAGGTACTGTCTTTCTCACAAATATTTGTCCATGATTATTATATGTGCTTTTTAGGGTTCTAATATGAGATGGGGTTCTTGTACTTTTTTAAAGCTGGCTTTGGCTCTTTGTCTTTGAAACAGAGTATATTAGTTTTGCCTTACCTTGATCAGATTTGCTCTTTTATTTATTTTTGAAGTGCAGAGAGATGTAGTTTTGTCCATAGGTGCTGTTTCTGCAAAAGCTAAGCAAATGCAGGTTTTAAGCAAGCATCTTTTTTGAAGTATGTTTCTTCCCTCATTTAAACTGAGAAAAAAATGAAATTACTCGAGTAAGATGACTGACAGGCAAAAATGTCATGAATCCACACACCACATAACAAGAAAACTGTGAAGAAGAAAGTATGATCAATGCATGGAAACATACAACCACCAGCAGGTTTATCATAGAGCAGAATAGCCGTCATAAATAAGATGTTCCACATGCATGCTGCATTCTCCTCAAAGATGTGGCTATTAGAGAAATAGGTAGAACAAGCACTACAGAGTCTAGTACTTCGTGCTACTCAAAAGAAATGAAACAAACAGAAAAATATGTTTAGCTATGGTACCATGAACAACTTAATGTCAATTTTGATACTTTCAGTTTACCTCAGTGTATATTAGATACTTTCTGAAATCAGAGGGCTGCAGTTAAGATCAGTATTGATCCTAAGTATTGAAGCTAGGTAATCTCACTAGATAAATGGAAAAAATACTAGGAAACCCAAGAGTCTTTTGGCAGGCTGTTATTCGTTTGGTGTTCTCTCATAGTCTGTTACCTATCAGTGCTGAGATGATGTGAACAAACTCACACAGGTGGAAAGCTAAGTTTATCTGTTGTAGCAATATGTATTTTCTGTAAGTCTCTATATTTCAGGAGTATTTTAGCTTCTCAACATGTATTTTTAACACAGAAAATATTTCATTAGTTAGTGGATCGGTTACTTCTATACTGGATTCTAAAAAAGTGTTTGGTGTCCACATTCCTAACAGTTTGCAAGAATTACAGCTATAAAAAATATCAAATATTTTATGATTCTGCATGGCAAATGCTGAAGTTAAAAGGCATTTACATTTTTTTATGGAAGTGGCTAACATAAACAGATAATTGGAAGTTAGTGGAAAATGAGAGTTATTCTTTAGATTGCCACTTAAATCTAAGCGAGCTTGGAACAGTAATCAAACGATGTTACCATGCAAGGACTGCTTGCTAATGAGGGACATAATTTGCCTTTTATTTTGCATTGCTTATGTCTACAGAGCCTGTGAAAGGGGCTATAGTAAAAAGGACATGAATCAAGTCTGGGACCTAGCCACACGGCTTTCTCCTCTTAATGTTTATCGACTGCTCTATTCTACTAGCTCTACCCCTTATAGGTGTGAATTTCAGATTAGCTATAGTATTTCATGGAATGTAATTATATTTTCTTGGTGGGTGCTCTATAGTGTAGTAGTAGCTGGTGGTTCATAAGCAGTGTACTCATGGCTGCATTGCTTGTTTGAGTGAATCTGTCAAAGAAATTAATGAGTCCCATGTATTCTGAATTCTACACACAGGAACAAGTGAGGATTTTCTGGCATCTACTGTAGTCTTACTGGAGTATACATTTGAGGACTGAAAACCCCCTTAATTTTACAGGGATAACCTGTCGATTCTCCAGGGCTATTTGGATATAACTATAGTGCCATGAATATTCTCTCTAGCTGTGTCAACTGTACCTTACCAGATAAACTAGCCCTTAGATTAACCTCAAGTCTCCTAACTTGAGCATTAAAGTAATTTTTTTTAATCAAGGCATTTTTAATAATGGAGATACTTATCTCATTGTGACTCAAAGAGCATATGTGTGTTTCTTCTTTGCTAACAAAAAGTAAACTCCATTTCGATAGCATCATATATTTATTATAAAATACACTTTCTGGTGATATGACGTTAACACAACAGTACCATCCAAGATAGACAACTAGGAGGTGAATTTAGTCTTCAGAATTATTGTCATGTTTTTGTTTGGTTTGTGTGGTGGTTTTTTTTTGTTTTGTTTTGTTCTTTTTTTTTTCCTTTCTTTTATTTTTTGTTTGACTATTGGCAAAAATTGGGCTGGAAACCTTCAATGTCAATTATGTCAGGATTACCCTACCATCAACAGAAGTCAGAAAGTACATGTCAGCCCATAAGAGCTGTGCTTTGGAAAATAGTGATACCACCAGCACTTTATTTACATTCTCTGCCTACGCTGGGAAGCCTAAGGTCTGTTGATGACTGGTGTGAGTTTTAAAAGAGCCTTCAGGTTGTTCTAGCAAGTTGAAGTTCAGTGCATATGTAAACATAACGAGGGGAATAAAAGTGTGTTGGACTTCATTTCCTCTGAGAGTTGTGTGGTCTAGTCCTTAATAACATCAAAAAATCTGGGAATTAAATCCCATATGGTGGCAGGAATATTTATCTCTTGATTCAAGGTGTTGGTGGATTATTTGATGAAAACACAAACTATGCTACAGATACATCTGACAGACACACTAAGGAACCTGTTAAGTTTCTTTAATAGACTGGATTTGTATTGTGTATTAGTTTATGCAAATTTTGTAAGACAGAAGCAAAAAATGAAGATAGTTATATGTATTTTCTAATCTTGGGTGTTGCATGTGTCGAATATTGCTGAATTAAAATTAATTTAATTACTATACTCAGTCACTTTTTTTGCTGCACTCTGTTCCTTCTGTGTCTGAGTATATTGATAGCGTAATGTAATAATTACTCTAATTTTCTTTCAGAAATTCTTAGGTGCTTAGATTTTGGAGTATTTTTATTGTTAATTTTGTTTCTATTTGTCCATTTTTTTAAATTATGTGAATGTCCAGGTCCAAAGACAAAGCTGAGCAACAACATTTTTATTTAAAAAAAATTAACTAGACTCTCTCAGAGAGAGAGAGAGAAAGTCAGCTTTTGTCTTTGGTGAACTGAATGCCCCTAACACACTATTAGATTTGAGGAAATTTGTGTTTGAACTTAGAATTTAGCTTTGCTTTTCTTGACAACTGTCTTATGTCCATGCATTTTTTTCTGTTATGTAGTAGGCCAGATTTTTGTTTTCTATGATCACCCTTTTATTCATTTCAGTGGAGTTTTCCTACATTTAATTTGAAACAAGTAAGAGGAAATTTAGGCTGTGAATCACTCATTTACTGTATTTGATAATATATTCATAATATATTCATACTGTATGCTTACAGCTACTGTTCATACTGAAGTTCTTGAAAGCGCAAGCTCCCTTTATAAGCATAAGGTGCATTTCATATAATGTAACTTCAACTTTTTTTATTTCTTTCTATTATTTCTATACAATTTTATTTCTTTCTATTATATAAATAGAAAAGTTTACTGTTTACTTTCCAGTCCTGCATTCAATTTTACAAATGCAAAAGTATTCCAGGTTTTGAGGAATCATTTGTAGAGTTCTTGCAGCATGCCATTATGAACAAAAGTTACCTTTGTAACTTCAGTGTTTGAATTTAAAATTGTACAGGGAGGACTATGACTAGAATTCTTTAAACATCTAAAAATAATTTTCTGATTATGAAAGGTCATACTTTTTGTCCTTGCTAGCCTTTCAAAAATTAATTTTCCCTGTGTGATGTTGCTTCAGGAGACTTGCTCTGTGTGTGTGTGTGTGACAGAGAGAAAGAGAATCAGGATGTTAGTGTTTTCCTAATACAACGTACTTGAAGTTATTTTTACAAGGCTTTGTTTAAATGGTTAAAGGTTTTTCTGTTTGCTCCAAATGCTTGTGGGAGACCATCTTTAAATATTAACGAGAGAAACACAACTCAATGACAAGGGAAAAATTTATGAGCATGAATGATCAGAATTGCTTTTATTCCGAAAAATGTCAGTATTGGGCAGCTAAGAGTGGTTGAGAACCAAAGCCTTCCTCAAAATAGATCCAAGCTTAACAGTCAACTTGACATTTACAGTAGATTAGAGGTGATGGAAATATAGAAGCATGTATAGGAGATGCGTATATACATATAATTCCAAATAATTTTAGTATCTTGAATGGTGGCATCCAGAGGGTAGTGGTCAATGGCTCAATGTTCAGATGGAGATCTCTGACAAGTGGTGTCCCACAGGGGTCCATATTGGGATCAGTACTGTTTAGTATCTTCATCAGTGACACAGACAGTGGGATCGAGTGCACCCTGAGCAAATTTGCAGATGACACCAAGCTAAGTGGTGCGGTTGATACGCCTGAGGGACGGGATGCCATTCAGAGGGACCTGGACAAGCTTGAGAAGTGGGCCTATGTGAACCTCGTGAGGTTCAACAAGGCCAAGTGCAAGGTCCTGCACATGGGTCAGAGCAAGCCCCAGTATCAAGACATGCTGGGGGATGAAGGGATTGAGAGCAGCCCTGAGGAGAAGGACTTTGGGGTACTGGTGGATGAAAAGCTGGACATGAGCCGGCAACGTGCTTTCGCAGCCCAAAAAGCCAGCCATATCCTGGGCTGCATCAAAAGAAGCGTGGCCAGCAGGTCGAGGGAGGTGATTCTGCCCCTCTGCTCTGCACTGGTGACACCCCACCTGCAGTACTGTGTCCAGCTCTGGGGTCCTCAGCACAGGAAGGACGTGGACCTGTTGGAGCAGGTCCAGAGGAGGGCCACAAAAATGATTAGAGGGATGGAATACCTCTCCTATGAGGACAGACTGAGAGAGTTGGGGTTGTTCAGTCTGGAGAAGAGAAGGCTGCGGGGAGACCTTATTGCGGCCTTTCAGTACTTAAAGAGGGCTTATAAGAAAGATGGGGACAAACTCTGTAGCAGGGCCTGTTGCGATAGGACAATGGGTAATGGTTTTAAGCTAAAAGAGGGTAGATGTAGACCAGATGTAAAGAAGAAATTTTGTACGATGAGGGTGGTGAAACACTGGAATGGGTTGCCCGGAGAGGTGGTAGATGCCCCATCCCTGGAAACATTCAAGGTCAGGTTGGATGGGGCTCTGAGCCACCTTGATCTAGTTAAAGATGTCCGTGCTCATTGCAGGGGGGTTGGACTAGATGACCTTTAAAGGTCCCTTCCAACCCAAACTATTCTATGATTCTATATTCAAATAGCTAACAAACAGATAGGCTGTTAGATATAAATGACAGGCTGACCTTTCTCCTTTCTTAGCCTCAGTTTACATCTTATTGAACTTATGATTCAAGTTAGTATTATAACGTCAATACTATTCTAGTTGTAGACGAGACAAATTAAGAAACTATTGTACAAAAGGGCAAGGATTGTTAGTGAACTATGTATGGGAGTTCTCAGTGACATATTATGGGTTAGCACAAAAATACAACCAAAAGCAATGTTGTAACAGCGTGCATCATTTGATTGTTGTATCTCTTCCATCTTCTGTGTTTACCGAATGCCTGTTTTGCCTCCCTGAATTAGAAGGCTGAAAGCAGTGGAGTCTGGCCTGATGACTGCTTGCAAAGGGGTCTGGCCCATCCTGACATCTGAACTAGGCAAGGGTCCCCTTGGCTTCCCTTGTGAGCCCAAGATGCCTGGGAAGAACCTGAAATCCTCCATATCCCCAAATGCCTATGGTTGTAGTGCTATTTATGGAAATGAAAATCCCTCCTCTGTCATCCAACATTTTCTGGGCCATGAAGTTTTTGCAGTTCTGTGAAGGAGCTAATCCAACTCCCTGCATTGCTCCTGAGGCTAGATTAGCTGTTGGGGATGAAATGTTGGGTGTAAATGTCTGGAATCTCGTCAGTTATGAGTGCATCAGTGTGCCAGTAATGTATGTGTTGCACCTCAGCCTTTCCTTCTTCCATTGGCATTCCCTTCCTATCACAGACAAAATGCAGCAGCTTTTGCACAGCTGGAAACTCTCCAATGTGTAAGAAATAGTCAGCTGGGCAGGCCCATGTTCTCCTTGATCTCTTTAAAGATGCTTGATGAGCCTGGGGCAAGTAGTCTGTGGATGGAAGGTGAGCCACTCAGTGAATCAGTTTACTAAAAAGGTATTAATATGGAAACTTGGTAAAACAACTTTTCACACAGATCTTTCATAGAATTTAGAAATCTAAATATCTTATTTAGTCCCTGGGGGGAGGTGGGGAAACCACTCTCTCTGCCCCACCTTTTTTTTTTTTTTTTAACTTCTATATTTAGGTCACATGCCCATGCTCAGCTCTCTTTATTAAAATTAAAAAAACCTTCACCTATTAATAAATTTATGTCTGGATATGTTTCTCTTCTAAATAAATAAAAGTTAAATAAAATTCTAAAATGCTGAATAAGTAAATTCTAAATAAGGTGTCTCTATTCTAAAAATTTAACAATTTTCAGAGTTCCCTGGAAATGCTATTGGTTAGGATCTGCTTCTTTGTGAGTTCCAATGATTTGTATTTCCTTTCATCCTTACTAGCCCTAACTAGGGTTACCTACTCCTCTCTATTGACTTCATGTTGTTTCCTTTCTAGCATGAATCCAAGCTAGTACCTGGGGAATATGTGGAATTTCCTGTAATCTATTTGTGGCAGCAGAAGATGGTGACATTCTTAAAACTTCAAGTAATAGTCTGCTTGCTACAAAGTAGGAAATAACAACATGCAATTACATACTTTGGTGTGTAACTTTGGGCCTGATTCAAAATGCACTGGAGACGGTACAATAAGACTTTTTGTAGGGGACTCATAATAGTGGAGAAAAAAGTGTGAGACAGAATGGGTACCTGACCAAAACTTTGTCCTCATGTACAAATTATGTTAAACAGATGGTAAGGTGACATTTTAGAGGTGTATGTTTAGTGGAGGAAAAAAAAATAGGGCCAGCTTATATGACTATTTCCAGTGATTTTAGGGCACTGTTTAATTTTGTTCAAAATAAGAAAGAATCTACATTACTTTCTTGGTAACAGGATGTAACCTGTTGACCTTTGGGCACATTCAGTTAAGCTAAATCTCCACTGTTTCAAGAATCCACAAATTCCACAGGGGAAAGTTCTCTCCCATGACCCATCAAGGCAGCTGAGCTTCTGTTCATTCTATTGGTAAAACCATAAGGCAATACCTATTGAAACAGGATGCTAACCAAGTAAGGATCTTGAAGACCATCTTAATTTTTTTGCACATTGAAATTACTATTGATTCTGAGTCACAGTGATGTGACTCATCCTGAAATTTAGACATGTCCTCAAGATGTTGCTGCATCAGAGGCTCATATAGAAATTAGCATTTGGGTTGTTTGGTTTTCGGGGGGGTGATGGGAAAGGTGTTGTTTTTCCATTTTTCCTTTTCTTTGATCACAAAGGGGGAGGGGAAAAGTGAGGCACCAATATTTACATGAGAACATTTTTTTTCTTCAGCTATTTAAATACTTAAGTTGATGCTTCAGCTAGTAAACCAAATGTTTTCTGATGTGATGCTGTGGTTACTAATGCTCACTTTTCTTTTTTAAGGAAATATTTATTTACAGTATCTGAGAATTACACATATAGTTTAGATCTCTAAGCATATTATCCACCCTCCAAAGACTAGGGTGATTCCTGCTGGGAATAGTTATGAATAGTTCTCCGAAAAAGCAGGCCAATATTCATCACTGGTCAAAAAACAAATAGAATGTTAGGCATTACTAGCAGAGGAATTGAAAGCAAATCAGCAAACTAATTTGTGCTGCTGGATAAATCTATTTGTAAAGTTGTGTAATTTTGTAAATTTAAATTTTGAATACTTCATGCAATTTTGCTTGATTAATTTCAAAAAAGATCTAGTAGTACTAGAAAGTCCTTGATTGATCAAAAGCATGGAATGTCTTTCATATGGATTATAATATGAATTACAATAAATTACAATTTCGCAGCTTAGAGAAGAGATAAGAGGAAGAGGAGAAGATAGAGGGATATGCAAATATACAAACTGATATACCGAATAAAATCTTTAGCTTGTAAATAAATTTATAGCTAATGGAAGAAATTACTTTTTGCACAATTCATACTTGTAGAACCCATTACCACAGGATGTTGTGGAGACCAAAAATGTAAAGGGATTAGGCAAATTTGTGGACTATGTTTCCTGAATTACCTGCTAAACCTGATGGTCCAGATACAATTTCCAGGTTCTGTCTCTAAGATCCTTAAAGCATAACACAGAGGCAGTTATCATATGCACCCTGTGATTTTCCGTTCCTTCAGGAAAGTATGTTGGACTAGGCAGGCCTAGACTTAGCAAATTTGTTCATAGAGTCTGACAAGATGATGATATAATATTCCAAATATTTCGGATTTGTAGTATCTGGCAAATGTTAATATACTTCAGTGACTTCTATGCCTGGTTTGAAAAGACTGGAAATGGATGCAGAAAAAAGATATTGTGGGACATATCTATTTTACTATTATTTTATAACATAGTTAATGTTTCTTTCCAATATTTTTCCCTTCCACTTTTCAAGAACTTAAAAAAAAAAAAAAAGGTATTACTTTGTATTTCTGAATGTTTGCAATTATTTAGGTAAAATGCCACATCAGCGCAAAGTGAAAAATCGTCAGCCTCTCTATTTCCATTCACATTATTCAGGTTTATTTTATTAGAGACATCTATGATTTGTTGATACCACTCTAACGTTTCATTTCTTAAGGGAAACACAGTTTTAGAGCAAGAAGCCTCTAGAGCCTGCAAGCAGGAGGCGGAAGTGAGTGGGCTGATATTGAGAAAAGCACTGTTGATTGACATGATATATTGGTTTAGAGTATATTAACTTATCTCACACTTTAAAGAGTCAAAATTAACTCAGGAACGTGTTTAGAATCCTAACACCTCAACAGATGGAAAGCTCCCTTCCTTCCTCCTCCCCCCAAATCACCTGGCAAAGAGCGAGCCAAGGCTAAAAAGGTGTTTTAGAGAATTTTATTTCATTCTGCAAATTATTTTTTTTTGCACTTCTCAGAATAGTTTGCAGCTTTCCACAAACCAGAATGCATCTTCATAGCTTTTCTTGTTTCCTCATAAAAAAAAATAAAAATTCAGGAGTAGAGTTTATTTTAATTACAGTGCATACAGTATGTCATGGTCTAGTGCGTCAAGCATTGCTATTTTGTGTCTGTGCTTAATTCCAACTTTAGATGGACATACATCATAACTGTAAACACCTGCCTAGCTTCATTAAGGATAGTAAAAATATCCCATTGTGGGAGGATCATAAGCTGTGTTTTAGGCAGTTTGTGTGTGATCTCTGACAAGAACATACCGTGCTACATCTTTCTCGCTGTCTGTATTCTCCTTCGGATGAGAAATATGCAATTCTCTCTCTGTCCTTGGCCCCAACGTGCGCACGCACACACGCACATGCAGAGTATTCCAGCAGTACATATAGTAATTTAAACTAATTTTGCAATAGTCAGACTTTTTATGGAAAAATGAAACTAAATTTAAAACATCACAAGATTAGCTTAAGGCCTTAATATATACAGGTAGCTTAGAGGTCATTTATAATCATTGTACTGCTGCCATAGGTTTAAGGAAGCTTAATTAATTAAAAAAAAAAAAAGACAGGGCAGTTCTGCTTTCATTTTTAAAAGAAAAAAAAAAAAAGATGAAAAAAAGATGAGGCTAGTGCTTAAAAAAAGGATAGAAGTTTCCGCATAGGGATCCAAACATGAGTAACTTGCAAACAGTCCTATCATCTGTCAAACCAACTACCACATCAAATTCATATATACAAGTGTGTAAAAAGGAGACTAGGAAAACCAAATTCCACTTTAAAGCATCATAGAAATAGGAGTTTTTTAATTAAAACTGAGCACTGCTAGTGGTATTATTAAAACTCTTTACATGCTTTGGGGTTTTTTTTTGTTTGCTTGTTTTGTATTATTTTCCAGAACACTTCTCATCTATTGCAACCATTTACAAACAGATAAACTGAGGCAAAAATAGATCAAGGGCTCCTGACCCCTTTTGGTTTCAAGAGAACATGAGCACACTTCATATACTGTAATGCAGGGACTTATGTACTAGTATGGCTTTATTCTAGCCCACACTTTTCTCTCCTTAAAGCTGAATGAAATGTGCACTACTTGATTTTATTATCATTAGAGTCAGTCCAACAGGAAACAACTGTTTACAGTAGAAAAATCCCAGCACTCCTGGCTCTTTAATTACCAAACTATTGAACTGCTGAAGTGTTCAGTTTAAAAATAAATAAGAAAATTGACTAAACGCAAAATCCATCATTTGGATTTTTGTGTGTTTTTCAGCCACATGCGGTACTGATGGGCATAAATCCAGTTTGTCGTGAAGCTCCTATTTAAAGTTGCTCATCAGCTTTCCTGTGATCTTGGTCACGTAGTCCTTTGTTTCTAGG
Source organism: Platalea leucorodia (assembly GCF_965183815.1). NCBI lineage: Eukaryota > Metazoa > Chordata > Aves > Pelecaniformes > Threskiornithidae > Platalea > Platalea leucorodia. The sequence goes on along the minus strand of NC_138829.1, from coordinate 66,181,391 downwards.
CCACATCTCCTCCTACTCAGGACACTGTTCCTGCTGCTAGAAAAGTCATAGCCCCTACTGATTTCTATAGAACAACACTGAACATTTGAAATAGAATGACGTGGATGCTTGTAAGAGGTGTATTGGCATAGCAGATGTGATAATTGGGATACGCAGACTCTCAGCATCTCTGTCTTCCACTTGCTCCTTTCTAGATGGGCGTTAGTATCTTTCTGAAGTCTCATCCATAAAGCGATCGCTTCCCCACAAAACAAGAAGTGCACTGGTAGATATTTTCATTTTCCAAATTACATGGCAGTTGTAATCTAAATGCTAAATCACTTTGAAATTTGCCCAATGTCTTGCATTTACTGTGAATGATATGGAAAATAATTTCAAAGACAGTAATCTTTTTTTTTTTTTTTTTTAATCTGCAATATTACTGTGCTAGTATGCAGCTCTTGGAATTTTGCAGTTCCTTATATTAACTCCAGCATCACATATAATATTTTTTGCCAAGAGATTTCTTGGTACACAACCAATTAAAAGATAGCTTTGGGTAGTGTGTGGGGTTTTTTTGTGGTTATTTTGCTTTTAAGTCTTTCTGTGTGTGTGTGTATAAGTTTATATAAAAGTTTATATATATAGATAATCATATATAATGAAACCAAATTAAAAACCTTTCACCTGAAATGCAACACTGGCAGATGGACCCTAAGACAGCAGGTGACCCATGAGATGCCCTATTCCAGCAACGTACAGGTTGGGTAACCTCTTCTGCTCCCATAACGCACACAAAGTTTCCTATCCAGAAGGCTGACGCCTATCCTTCTGACCCATACATTGTTGATATATTGAAGCACTGGTGGATTTCTTGCAGATATTTCAGCTGTTCTGGAACATGTGAAGTGTTCCAATGTGTTTCCATAAAAACAACTTCTAAGCTATCCACTTTTCTCCAGAATTATCACTTGAATGCGAGTAGCTATCACCTCTGATTGCAATAACACCTACAACTAAACTGAAGGTGCTGTTAAATCTTTGCTGCATTTATTTACAAATGAACGAGCACAAAATGGTACACCAACAAAAACTGAGACATTTGACAGAGGAACGTGCACTTCTACTTTCACTGAAAAAAATGGAAGGGTTAATTGAAATCTGTGACTTGATTATCCTGCCAGTTACATTTGCTTTACATAAATAAAATTCCGTGAGAAAAGACAAAGGAGTTATTCTCATGTATCTCTAGGGAATGAACACACACAATTTAGAAAATTCATTGGTAACTGAATCTGCTATTAATGACTGCTCTAGTATGTCTATGATGAGGTTATACATTTGTATCTTTAGAGATATGATACTCAGATATTAGTTTCATAGATCAAATATGAGACTTGATTGTTTTTAAGTAATGGTAATTCCTCAGAAGTGTAAAACATGGTAGGCCCTCTAAGTCTCAAAAAATATAAAAGGAAATCAGATCTGAGTGAAAGACTTTTCAAATGGTCCAGTGGTCCATTTGACGTAGACAGCAGTAATACTAAGGGATTTGACTTAGCTGTTTTTTCAGTGATTGATAGATAGGTATGGTTCAATAGGGAATTATGTTGAGCGAATTTACACCAAGAAAAATCCTTGTACTTTGAAAACGAACCTGAAGACTTTCTGAGACCTTTTCAGGTCTATCTGTAAATAACCAAAGGCTTTTTTTTTTTCTTTTTCTTTTTTTTTTTTTTTCTTTTTTTTGGCCATTGTGTCGAAAGATGCCCAGAGGCTGATATATAGTAGTAATTTTCAGTATATCCTTAATATTAAATTATTATGATAGATCTGTGGGTTTTGGATTTTGGGGATTTTTTTGTTGGTTTTGTGTGTTTGTTTGTTTGTTTGTTTTAATACAAGACAGCTTTTATGGAGAAGGAATGGTTTTCTAAATCTGTTTTACCTTTTTTCTGGTACCGCTTTGTTCTCTAGGTCCTAAAGACAGCTGATGCAGTCTTCTAGGGCCTAGGCCCCCTCAATTCTTGTTGAAGCTAACAAGAGGTGAGAGCACTCACATTTTTATAGGGCCTGGCTTTTGCTCATTTTAATGTTCTTTGCTCAGCCCCCATTCACTTTATAATGTGAGTCATACTCTTAAGAGTATTCTTATAATACCTTTGATTCCCACTCCAACCCCCCTTTCTGGGCTGTCAGTTAAAAACTGGAAGACAAATTAACTTTGTCTTCAGCATCCAGTCAGTAAATCTATAAAGTCAAAGAAATATAAAGGCAGCTCTAGGGAGATATTCTGTTTTCTAGGTATCTAATCCTAATTTTTCCTTGAGGGCTAAGACCACTGAAGTCCTATCAAAATGTGTTTCCTTTCTTACCTTTTTACACTGTTAAATGCCTTCTGGGGGCAGGAGGAATCATGAAGACCTGAGAAATGGAGGTGGCTGTCATGTTTGATTTAGTTTGTGATTAGTGGCTTAGTGGACATGGGGAGTTACAGCAGAAAGAAACACGATTTCAGACCACGTAGCTACCAGTTCTCAAAAGCTAGATTTTTTTTTTTTAAAGATAGATATCACTAAAAGGCAAAAGAAAGATGAGGTGATAACAAGATGTTAAACATGCTTCAATCTCCCCTTATTCTTTCTGCTTCATACTTAAATTTTACTTTGCTTTTATTTCAAAGTATAGTTTCAGAGTAAAACCAGCATATGCAAAATAGATTTTTTTTATTATTATTATTTCACCTGAATATATATAACTCTGGAATGTTATTCACTGTGTATTTCATTCTTGCTGCCTTTTGGGGGAAAAAAGACGATTTTGTTGTCCTAATCTCTTTTTGTCTTTCTATCTAATCCTGTGCAGCCTCCATATAAAATTAGCCATCTATTTTGTTTATCTCTTCATTTCATTCCTCATAAGTCTAATTAAACTTTCCAAATGAACCTACAGTATTACGGAGGTTTTTCTTGGAGTGATACTTTCAGACAAATTAAACTGGGCATGGATCTACTTCCTTTTGTCTATGGACAAAAGAAGTGCTCTGAGCCAAATACTGCCTCTGAAGCATGCTGTGGCCTCCAAGCTGGTTGGGAGAGATGTTCGAGAGTGGAGGCTCTCCCTTCACTCTGGTGAGTGTTCTTGCTAGCATTTAGAAAAAAAGGTTTGATAACAGATGGTTCTTGGTCTTGTACTGCTGAGTGAGATATTCTTTAACTCTAAGCAGCATGTTATGCTTTAGGCTGTCTGTTGATAGCCTCCTCTTGTACAATTCCGGTTTGTGCAGTGGGGTTTTGTTTGTTTCTTTGGTTTGGAGTGTGGTTTTTTTTGTTTTGGGGGTGGGGGGGTGGGGAGGGAGTGTTGTCTGTTTGGTTTGGTTTGGTTTGGTTTCGTCCAGACAAGGATTAGCATCATAGGTTATCTTGAAAGTCACATATAGATTCTGAGTTAGTTTCCCTTATTTCTTATATCAGAAACCTGAAACAGAAAAGGTATCACTTTCCTTTTTTTCCCTTTTTCCCCTTACTCTTTCCCTCCCCTTTTTTTCTTTTTTGCACCTCTCCCCCTTTTATTTTTCTTTAGAGCAGGAAAAGAAATTACTGTTATCTTACTTCGTAGTTACTTAAAGTGTTGCAGGATCAAATTTCTGTTGCAGCACCAATTGTAATTAAATTGAAGCTCTTTCTGGGTTTTATGATGCCTCATCTACAAAGGAAGTGATGGTACTGTAAAGGCACAAGCAAGAATTAAAGTCTTATTAATGGAAGACGAAACTAATGTCAAGTACAGAATCCAGAAAACAGGCACCAAACTTAGACTGGTAATCAATGGTCCATGGCACCAATATATTGTGTTGTACAAACATGTCGTGCAGAGACCAAGTAGTGCCTGCAAAGAAAGCTGGTGGATGTGGAAATGCTAATAGACTCTTTTTATATTTTATATTAGGTCTTATTGAAATACAAATTTTATACTTTATAAGTTATGCTTCATTATGCTTTAGCCTAGTTTAGCACAAAATAAAGCTGTCAAATACAGAAGAATAAAAAGAGGTAATCATAGAAGAGAACCTTAAGAAGTAGTTAACTTTTCAACTCTGAGGCAGAATTTACAAGAGGGCAGAGAGTTAGACTCATTTAGTTATGTTTAAGGTAACAAAATTAGGGGAAAAGCTGTGTGCCATATTTGTATTCATAGAGATTTATGTTAGTGATTAGATGATGAAAGATAGGCTCGTCCCAAAGCTAGCATGCAACTGCTGTTAACCTCATGTTCATGTGGGGATCATGCTCACTGATGCAAGAAGAATTTTGTTTCTTTCTGATTTAATATCTAGACCTTGAATAAGACATGTTCCTTCTAAGCTGGCTACCTGTAAATCCCGAGATGTTAAGCAGAACTAATAAAATGTCAGTATTAAGATTCCTTTCTTAAGGCTATTGAAGTTATACAGCAAGTACACTGTTTTTGTATTGAATTATTTTACTTCTTGTATTACATGGTTTAGTATTTTAACACCAGTCCTTTGAGATGATTGATTTCTCTAAAGCAAATTCCTTTACTTTTTTCATATACAGAAGCCAGTGATATAGAAATTCACTGTAAGAATGTCATATAGATTCTATTTTCCCTTTTTAGATTATGGTAAATTTTGCTCATCAAATGGTAGACACATTTTTTAATTGTTTTGTTAAAGTGTTCTCTCTCTCTCTTATTTTTAGAGTCTGAAAACGAGCATTTAAGGTATGAGGGCAGCCTTGAGCAAGGAGGTAAGAACAAGTTTATTCATATTTAATAATACTTTTTCTTACTAATATTGTTCTACATTCAAAAAATCCATTACAAATACTTTATGTATATGAAATAATCTTGCCAAAATTGAACACTATAATCGTAAGTGGATTTTTCAGTGCCAAGAGGGAACCTAAAGTAGAGGGGAAAAATTTCAGTAGAGTTTATTCAGAGGCTGGAGAAAAAGTCTCAACTATTATTGCACTTAAAATGAGAGGATAATTCTGTTGTCCTGCCCAGTCTCAGGTAGTATGCTGTCTTTGGCAAAGGAAAACAATGAATTTACTGTTCACTTATGCTAATGTAACTGAGAAATTTTTCCGTGAAGTGTCCCTTGCTTTGAGAAATAATTTAAATTAGTCATAAGAGTTAGAAATTTTTTGCCAGTCATTTGGTGTTGAAAGTGATTTATCTTGGATTTTGGTTACAGTAAAACACATTTAACCCCTGAGGGTTAAACTGCATCTTTTAAGAGAAATTGCATTAAGACAAAATAGGAAATGAGTTGAAGATTGTCTCTGAATTATGTCCTGTGGCTTTGGAACTGGAGTCCTACCTTTTTCCATGTGAGTTGGCTTGCTGCACTGCAATGAAAACAGGCCGAGGAGTGTAGCTTTGGCTGATCCTTGACTGGCTTAGCTAGCTTGGATGTGGGTGCCCCAGGGGCTAGCTGAACTCCTGGCAGCAGGGAACCACTGCTGCCCTGTGGTGCGTGTACCTGTATTCCTCCCCAGGGGATACAATGGATAGCCAGGTCTCACATTTAATGGAATTGGGAACCTTCAGTGTACTCAGCGTACGCAGCCAGTAGCAGGTCATTCAGCAAGACAAAACTGTGATGCACAGGAAAAAAGGTCAACAAACTGTGATGTTTTTTTAACAGGCTAGCCACTTCTAGACAGCAAAGAAAAAGACTCCATGCTAAGAACAATTAATTTTTTTCTTAGTTCTCTCTTTCCACTAGGGTTAGATTAGACTTGGGGAATGTTCTGATTTGTGCAGGGAGGTAAAACTATTCTCTAGTGATTACTCTGGAGTAATCAAAATCCAGTGTGTGATAGTCACCCTCTCCCAAGTTAGTCAGATGGAGCTCAATTTAAAAAAAACTTTAATTTTTTTTTTTTTTTTTTTTTTTTACCCTGGCTATAAGCACACTTGCTTATAGTGAATCGTGTGGTCTAAAACAACTGTTTTGGCAGAAGTGAGGAGGCAGAAATGTTTGCAGGGATAAAATTAGTATTGTGAAGATAGGAGAGCTGAAAATTCATAAACCAGTTTAGCTTTTGAAGCCATGTATTGTGGAATTGTCTTCTGTGTGCAAGTCATCAAAAAAAGCCTAAGAGTCCAATTCTCTCAGTATACTTCTGTCTTGCATATGACTTCTGATTTGTGTGTTGGGCCTTAAATTTCTCAAAGCTTCAGCTGCCTGATCAGTGAAGGTGTTTATAGATGACTGTAAAAGGGGGATACGTACTTAAATTAAGTGTCTAAATGGAACAGTTAGGTTCTTGAAAACTGTGTAGCTGCTGCTAACCTAGTACACAAATACCTTCTAGAGAGGCCTGAGTTCTTTTCCCTCAACCCCCCAAACCCTATTAATGCTGTGTCTGCATATGGTTTCCCGTGTAGCTCAATGTCTGAGCCTGGGTGTCATTCCCCAGACTAATAATTCTTCCACCTGTTTCTGTCTCAGTCCTCAGTCTGGAAGTGGTGATGGCCCACCTCTGCTGGGTGACTGGCTGTTTACTACAGTCACCTGGCATATGAGGATCAAGGGTGTTTTTATTTTGCTATATGAATGCAAGTTTTTCCATATTATCAGAAAAGCGTAGCTCAGCATGAGTCCTTGAAAAGTCTATGTACCATTTTAAAGCTTGATTTCATAGTGGTTTGTAATCCTAAGCAGAGGGCATTATAAGACAGCACTTTTTTTGCTCTCTTACATGTACTTTGATTACTATTTACAACAGATGAGAACTTCGGTTTTTAATGAAGTGTATGACATTTATTAACTACCCCATGACTAGTTCAAAATAAATCAGCAAAGTCTGAACAAAATAAAAATAATTAATCTACAGAGATTGTTGTCTTCTGTGAATCATCTAATGCCACCTACCTCAGACTGGTGTTTCAGGAACCATTAGTGGGGATTTTTCAGTTTGTGACATGGCACAGTGATGGCAGATATGTCCAATTAGTGCTTTTCCCAGTAGACAAGGTATTCTAATTATTTTTAAGGAATAGAAAAGGGGTGTCTGGTAAAGAATCATAGGAAAGAACTCTTGACTTTCTCCCTCTCCTATACATACTATACTGCACATACAGATATATAGTTCATAACTGTGATCTTTAAGAAAACACTGAAGGAAAACATACATCTGTAATAGCCTGATTAAATTTTATTCTGAAGTATGAAAAAAAGCTTCTATTTAGAGATAGGAAAAAATCTATATTAAAAGAAAAACATCAGCTTCACCTTTAAGAATAATGTCTTTTTAGAGCTACAAAGAACATGTAATTCAGAGATTGTTAAAGTTCTTAATTTAGATGGAAATTTTCATGATGCTTGACTTCAGAGTGTATGAAAATTAGTGTTTATTGGATATGACTATTTATTGGGTGTAACATATTTTACTGTTTAAATATAAAAAAAAAATCTTTATTAATGATGTTTTATTTAGTGTAGTTGCTTTTCTGTGAAGACAAGATTGTCTAAGAATGTTGAGTTCTGAAATGTAATGCCACAGTGCAAGGAATTTGACTGAAACGTGGTTTTCAAGAGGCCATATCCTCTACCTCTTAGCTGCTTGTACGTGCTCTCACCTGATAATTTTCTACTTCCCCTCAGTCTAAGTGAGGCAATAGTTTAGAAAGACATTCAGGTAACAGGATCAATGATTAAATGATTCGGTTTAAAGGGGTCTTTTAAGGGGTTGTTTTGGCAAGGTCATTTTTAACCAAAATGTGTTTAGTCCAGTGACTTGCAACCATGCTCCATTAACAGTCGTGTCAGTTGAGGAGAACGGATAAAAAGAGCAGCTAACTGTGATGACAAGGACTCCTTAAGATGGCTTTGTTGCCAGAGTTGAAGTATATGTAACTTTGGACATAAAAAGGTATGCAAAATTGTGTAGAGGCTGTGATGCTCCTGCTAGACTGCACATGCAGCTGTACATAAAAGTAGAAACAGAATCAGCTTACAAGTTGTGAACTTGCACCTCATGTTCAAATATAATTTTTTTTACATGATTGCTTTCTGTGCTTTGGTGGCGTTCTCCTACTAGCAAGGAGCCTGAATTGTTTCCTCTTTCATTTTCCAAAGAATGTGTTAGAACTTATGTGTTCCTGCTACCTCCTTCCCCCGTCTCATTTTTGCATCTGAGCTTTCCCTCTCTCCACCCCTCTTTCTTTTGTGTTTTTGTTGTTGTTGTTGTTTTGTGGGTTTTTTAGACTAGCTGTCTATCAACAGTTGATAAAATAACCATTTTCCCTGATGTTGCTGCGGTAGTCTATCTTTTGCCAGACTTAACTAAGCTTTATTGGTCTTCAAGACAAGATGATATCGTGGGCCATTTTTTTATTTTTTCTGTAACTGTTTACATATGTAGTTTGAATGTTAATGCACCATGGCTAGCTGAGGGCTGCCAAGATCCTATGAGATCAGACTCTGAATTCATGCTTTGAATTGCACTTGGGTTCTTATCCCCTGCCATGAGAATTTGAGCCAAAAATAGTGGCTATAGGCAAGAGAGAGAAAATCAAAGACGAGGTAGGAGGAAGAAAAGGAAAGAGCCAGAATAGAAGAAAGCAAAAAAACTGAGAGGAGTGTGATGAAACTAAGGTAGAGGATAGAGACTTTTTACCATGGTTTTCTCTGTGTCAGTTCAGGCTGAGATTTTGAAAGATTGTTGCCTTGCTCTTAGGAACAAAGCATTATTTTCTTTTTTTTCATTAAAAAAGTGCCCAGCACAGCACTCTAACTATTGCTAATTATCCGTTTTCCCTGTAGTCCATATGTAAAGTACCAGCTTGCTTGAGGTTTGGATATGACTAAATTCTGAGAACCTTGTTGAATCAAAAAGTTTTCCTGACTTTTAGAATTTTGCTTACTTAGAATGAAAAAAAGGAAAATTTTGTCCTTGTATATGGTTGTTTCTTCATATAAAAGCCTAAAAAGAATTATTTAGTAGAACTTCTTCCCCAAGCCCAAGTTTAATCTGAATAGAAATATTGGGGTTGGGTTCTACAAATATGTTGCTTTTGCCAGCTGAAAACACTTTGAAGTAACACCAACACCCATCCCCTCACCCCCCCCTTCCTTTTAAGGGATTGGAGAATCCCTTAAAATGTCTTCTATTGCTTAGGCAATTATATAAAGAGCAAAATTCACCCCTGAATTATGCCAACACCAATATATGGAGTAAACGTCACCTGAAGAGAATAGATACCCAGTGTTTAGTATTGTTCCCAGCAACATCCTTGACTCTTCTCTCAGTTCAGTTTTAGGTGGGCAATGTCCTGTTACCTCCTTATTCTCTTCCAACTTGGCTTGTCATTATAGTGCACATCAATTATTCAATAGATCCTGAAGTGTTTCAGACAATATATCTTGTGCTTGTAAGCAGCTTTAAAATTTTGATATAGTCCAGTCTCGGTGTTAGCTGAAAGGGTCTTTTTTTTTTTTTTTTCTTTTTTTTTTTTCCTGCAGTACTTTTGCTCTAACCCCCAAAATTCCCAGTATTTAGGAAAGAAAATTAGAAGAATAGTCTTGAAATCAATAGATAATGTCACTTTTTACTGATACAGTACCAATGTTCAGTGGTGATATACTAGTGATTCTTTATCTACATGTTTCCTAGTTTGTTTCCAAATTACGAAGTCATGAAATCTCTAGTCTTTTCTGTGCAAATACAGTTTTTACAGGCAATCTCTCTGCTGCTGGAGCTCCACTGATTAACAGACAGCCTACTTCTGAAGGGGAGAAGTGGAGCATGGAGGCAACACTTACCACACTATGAATGCTAACAAATGATACGGGGAAATGAAGGTTAAAATGAGAAATGTTGGGCTTAGGCCAGGTAGGATTTTACCAGAACTTGTGGTAAAGTCCTGGCTCCACTGAGGCAAATAAAAGCTTTTGTACTGACTTGAATGAAATTTTATCTGCAAATGAAATACTTCTGAATACATAGTGAAGTTATAATATGGTTCTAGTGTGAACCTCACTGAAGAGCTGGACTGCATCAGCATTAAAACTTCAGAGTGAACACTGTGAACAGCCTTCACCAAGACCTACTGCACAAGCCTGGCCTTACCATCCTGAAGGCATGAGTTATTGTTAAGATTGTTGTCCCCCTGTTCATCAAGGAGTGGTACCTGAATTGCTTGCAATGGCAAGTCCTTAGATGAGCAGTGGTTTATAATACTAGACATGCAATTTTCCAAGTAAAATACTTCTGTCAACAGATAAAACATAGTTGTTCAGGAGTGCAGTTGTCTACACAAATCATATAAATAAGTACAGAGTTTTTTGTAGTTTGTTGTTGTTAGATAATTGCACTAAAAATGCAGGAAAACACTACCAGAAGTTGGAAGTCACTCTTAGTGTTTGCAGTGCCTTAAACATTGTATCGGGTTTGGCTTGGATGGAGTTAATTTTCTTCATAGCAGCCTGCATGGTGCTGTCTTTTAAATTTGTGACCAAAACAGTGTTGGTAACACACCAGTGTTTTAGCTATTGCTAAACAGTGCTTGCACAGCATAACGGCCTTCTCTGTTTCTCATTCTGCCCCTGCAGTGGGTCAGCTGGGGGTGGGCAAGAGGATGGGAAGGGACATAGCTGGGGCAGCTGACCCCAAGTGACCAGAGGAATATTCCATGCCATATAGTGTCATGCTTAGTAATAAAACTGGGGGGCAGTTTTTCCAAGGTAGCCGTTGTTCAGGGACTGGCTGGGCATCAGTCTGATGGTGGGAGGTGGTGAGTGATTTCCTTTGCATCACTTGGGGTGGGTTGGTTTGTTTGTTCCTTTTTTCTTTCACTTATTACAGTGTCTTTATTGACCCATGAGTTTTTTTCTCACTTTTTCTCTTCCAATTGCCTTCCCTCTTCTGCTGGGGGGAAGTGAGTGAACGGCTGGTGTGTGCCTAATTGCTGGCTCGAGCCAACCTACTACAAGCATGAAGCTTGACATTTACCCTAACTTCCATGTTACAGACTGGGAATTAAAAGTAGACCATTTCAAAGAAGTTTTCTTGTAACTATTGAAAGCTAGGACTGAAAGAATTTTGCTATATTTGTACTTTGTATCAAAATCTGGTTTATTTCAAGGTAAAGTGTGAATGATTAATTCTTAAGAGAAAATTACATCCTTTATAAAACTTCACTGAAGCTTTATGGTTTTGCTCTATTTAACACATACCAAATCTCTATAAGAGTGAACACTGGCAGCTCCAAAAAAAAAGAAAAAAGAAAAAAAAAACAAACAACATGACGCAGTCACTATGTCATTTTATCATCATATTTTGGCTTCAAGACATTTTCCATAGTTTGTTCATTTTCAGATCTTAAAATTCCTCCCACACCTCAGAAACATATTTTAAGGTGATGCTGCATGCTCAGGATTCATTTCCAGCTTAAGAGAAAGGTGCAAGCAAATGCTGCAGTTTTGGCAACAGATACGGAGAGACTTACTATGGTAGAAACTACAGGCTGAAATCTAGTCAGATTCTTGGAAATGGGATAAATTCAATATGTTTGAATCTCATACTTTTTCCAGTAAGAGAGAAAGGGATACTATAACTGTTACTGTAAAACCTAGTAGTATGATTCAGAACTAGAAAATGTGGCTTCAGCTCTATGTGATAAACTTATCACTAGCTCCATCAGAAGGTATGAGAAAGAACTTTAGGAGTTTTATTTTGCACATGTGTTTGTGACACGGATAGGAAAGGGGAAAGAGGAAACTAGGTTCAAATAAAAGCAGTCTCATTTTGAGATTTCTGCAATAGTTTTGTAGAACTGACTGAGCCTGGGAAAAGATACCAGTGAACAAGATTCATATTAGCTTTAAAGTAGCCTTTTTAAAGAATTTTTATTAAATTTCCTAGCTTGATCATTTTATGAGCAAGGGATGCTCAGCAATGAAATCAGCAGAGGAATGTTTGATGCAATATAAAATGGAGAACTGTATTCTTCCCTTGGTTTATTCACTGCTATGAGTTGTATACTGATTCATACCATCTCAGGATCTGACTCTCACTTCATTATGATCACTTGTTCCCCTAGTACAGTACACAGAAACAACACTGAAGAGAAAAATGGTCTCCCTGAGTTCATAAGACACCATAAAACACAATATGCATTGGAGAGTGCCTGGGATAGTGTTTTGCCTCCTGTACCTGCTGTACTGCCCAGACCTGTTAAATCTATGCTGAAAATGGGAGGCAGGGAGTAGGCTGGGATATATCCAGGAAAGAGAGAAGAGGGAGTGGTTGTTTTGGGATTTTTCTCAACTGACAGAACCTTTCTTACACAGCAATAAATTAAACCTTGGCTCCCTACAGTAAGGTTGGGAAAAAGGATCAGAGAGCTGTGAACTACTTTGCTGCCTTCTCTTTTTGCTCTGCATAGCCTGGCAGCAGAAAGTTTAGTCTTTAAGCTGCTAAGTCTGCAGCTGAAAGTTGAAAAGGTCTGAGTACTGGGGTACGAGTCTATTGGTTTTGATAAATTTCTGTCTTGCACTTTACCTCCCCTGTACATGAAGATAAGGTTATAATGAAGATTCCATGAAGTCAGAGGTCACTGTAGGCATTTCGCAGGAGGAACAGAAGAAGGAAAAAGTTTTTATACTGTACTGAAGTTGTAACTTACATTTTACCAGATTCATTTAGCAGGTTCTACAGACAGCAGTTCTCTATTACCTAAGTAGAGAACTTTAACAATAAGGAGTTTCACAGTGTTTTCCTTTACCTGCTGTTTTAGGCTCATTGCAGACAAGAGCAACTGCCTCAGTATTGTATTCTCTCATTTTCAAAATACTCTTTACACAATAGAAACCTGAAACTTTTAAAAATCTATTTCAATATAGTAAGAATTTGAAGCAATGAAGAATTTAAAAATGAAACCTGAAACACCATTCCCTAGTAAACAGTGAATCCTTTACAATCAATTTGCAATGAAATTTAGGGGTACATGGGCCTAGTTTTTATTACAGATCAATATAAATATGTATTTTTTTAGTGAGAAATTTAGAAATTGAGCAAAGTCAAAGAAAAAGTAAGGAAATTGTCAAGTACAACAGAGGCTATTCAGAAAACTTTTTACTAGCATATGAACACTCATCTTGTGATTTTTGCTTAGCAGAATGGAGAATTCTGCTTTTTCCTTTTGCATACTTATGGCAATCAGACAGACTAGTTTTCAGGTTTACTGACATAGATTCTTCCAAAGGAACTGCATCTCAGGAGATGACTTTCTTTGCAATATATGAAAGAAGCCGTGCTGCTTCTCTGGAAGAAGTCTAGCATTATCTGTCCTACTGGAAGAGAAAGAGCAATTTCAGTGCAATCCAGTTTGGGGATATTGTTTCAGTGATGATCAAGTGGGTCAAACCCATTGGGCTTGATCTACCCTTCAGAAATGTGATGTTTCTTCCTTCTCGACTGTTCAATAAGGCTGCTGCCACTTGGCTTGATCCTCAGAACATTTTTTCGTGTATGTTTCCTAGGTGTCAGGATAACATCATTTTTCACAAAGGTAAAAAATGGTCTTGTTCACTTTGTAAAATTGTGCAAATAAGAGCAATGTTTGAATTGTTCTTCTAGGTGCCTAAATCGATGATGTTAGAGACATAGTGTGTAATGCAAGTGTCCAAAATACAAACTAAGCACAATTTATATATCTGAATAGGCTAGCCAGAGAGGCTAAAGGACTAGATTTCTACCACAAATATCAGCTGGGATGCCCGAAGTCCACATGCCAGGAGGTATCACTATTTCAGCCGAGCCAAGTATCGTGCAGGCCTGTTTCCTATTAAGCACTTACAGTTTCATTTCCACATTTTTTAAGTCTCCAAAGGGTCCTGAACATGTTTGATATGCACCAGAAAATCGAGTTCAGTGTTCAAGTTTAGCTATCTTTTCTCAGAAACTCAGACAAGAGGGCTGATCCGATCCTGTTTTGAAGGACAACTTAGAAAGCCTAAATTCAGTTTCCTCATTGCCCTGGGATAATACAAGAATGATATTTATTTTTTATTTTTTACTTTCCTGTAGAGTGTTTTTGCTAGCTGGCAGCTGAATTGCCCCAGTTGGATAATTCTTCATCATCATGTTAAACCTGTGCTACTTGCAGAACTTAGTATGAGAGTTATAGGGCAAAGGGGAACACAACCAGAAGAAAACTTAAGCTTGGAGGTCAAGCAGTCTTTTCAGTTTTTCTACAGCCCTGTTTCCCCAGTGTTAGTGGCTGTGCTGTGGTCTGTGCTATACAGCCCAGCCAACGGTGACAGAAGGGCTGGGGTGGTAACAGAGGACTTCTCATTCCAGAGGGCTGGAATGGTCCCACGCAGAGACCTCCTTAGCAGGAGCCAGGGAGAGTCCTTACCCTTTCCCCAGTGTTCAGCTTGTGCCTGAGGGAAAGCAGAGTGGTGCAGTCATTAGGGATACCAATCTCTGATTGCGTAGATCAGAATCCTGAGCACGTTTCCCGTTAGGCTGGTGTATAGCATTTTAGGATAATTAAGGGGTGCTGGAGGTGGGGAAGTTTGCCATGACCATAGAGTAATGGTGAAAAAGAGAGAAAAAAGTTTTTTGTTTTCTAGTAAAATAAAAATAATATTGATTAAAAAGTGCAGTGCCAAGATAGTGAGAGAATTATGTGTGTAGATTCTGGATATTTTAAAAAAAATTCACAAAATTCAGTGCTATAGGGCATATCATTAATTAACTCTCTAAATTTACCTTCCTAGTTTGTATATTACATTATTCTTTCTTTTGATGGTTGGGTATCATTATATACAAGATCATGAAAGTGCTATATCAAGTTCCATAGTAACAGCGGGCTCTCTGGGAATTCTGTATTTGCAAACTAAAAGAATTACAAGTTACAAGATGTAGTTTTTTTATTACAAATTAACCCTTAATTTGCTACAACTTTGATAATTTCACAATAACAACATTTTCTGGTTAATTTTAAATTTGATCTTTGTAATCTTAGGGAGAGAACTATGCAAATTTTGTCTAGAAACCATGATATAGGTTATAGCTTGGCTTTTTTGCTTCTCTTCATTAGGATTTTTCTTTTGATCTCAGCTGGACTACAAATTGTTTGAGACTTTGCATGCAAAACTACCTTTTTACCAGTGTCTCCTAGAAATTAAACAGCATGCATATTTTTGAAGGGCCTCACTCTAATCTCACATAAAATCACTGTAAAGCACTTGTGATTCAGTGAGTTTCTTCGCTGTCATGCATACAAAAAGAAAGTCCCTCTGTTCTGAGATAGCCACCTGTCATGCTGAATAGCTTTGTTGCACTCTTCCCCCCACCCCTTGTTCTATTTAATCCCTTTGTTTCTCTTTAAAATTTCAAATACCTTATTTTTTTAAAAGAGAAGGAACTCTCTTCCTTTGTACAATACATAGCAAAATGGTATCTTCATTTCCTGGCCTAGGTACAGTGGTGGTAAGAATAACAAATCATTTGTTAATAACATAAAAAAAATCTATACTAATAGTCAGTGAATTTTCTGTAGGTTTTGTTAATGAAATCCAGGTCAAAGCAATCCCTAGTCCTACTTTGTTATGTTGGAGAACAGCTCTTTGTGTTTCTTGCATAAGACACTTGTACATGCATAGAAGCAGCTATGTGGAAAACATGTTCTTTAAAATGACTGAATGTGAGCTCTGCAGAAAAAGAAAATAAAAAAACAAGAAACATAGTCACTTTCACTGCCTCGAAGGTCTTTATGAAATATTGTGCACAAAGATTATTAAACTGATGTCAATAGCAGGTATAGCCTTGGGGTCGTTCTGATTGACCAAGGACAGCTTTCACATTAGAGATTTTAAAATATGAAGTTCATTAATGCTTGCCTTCAGAGTCTGTGTGTGAGACACCATAGATACTAATGTGGAAGCACAGGGAGGATGAATATGTTCGCACGTTCTTGTCTTTGGCTACAATCTAGCAGTCTTGTTTCTCTCAATGCACCAGTTTAACAATATGCAGTCATAGTGAGGTTGCTGGACCAGAATCTTCATATGACTGTTATTAGTAGAATAAGAATTATGACCCGTTACTTTTAAATCCTGGACTTTTTCAAGATTTGAGTTAGATTTAGTCATTAGATTTGTCTTGTTGTTTGTAATAATCCTCTGCCTCTATTCAGTTTGGGGGTGATATTCAACATGCTGTGGAGATTCTTTAATAGAAGTTGAGGTTGCAGGCGAGTTCAGCATCAAACTGTCATTTTGCTGCAGAATCAGGGGGTTCCTTTATGAATTAGTAGGAACAGGGTAACAAACTTGTGCATATTACGCTGTCGGGTCTGCACAAAACGTTCTGGAGGAGGTAGCACAGTTCTGTGGTGCTACTGTGTTGGTGGTTGGTTGGTTTGTTTGTTTCTTTTACTGTAGTAAGAAACACTATTTATTCCCTTATTCAGAGCATGTATAATAAAACATATCTTCTAAATGTAGATAGAGGCTGAAGATTTCAGGTAAGTCACAGTCCTATGCAACTGGAAAGGGAGAGAACACTGTCTTTCCAGACTGTCAGGCAGGGAGTTGAGCCAAAGAGATTTCAGTCTCAGCACTTGATTCATTTTGTGAAAATAAAAGGGGTGCAGAGGTGTGTATGAACAGATCTTCAGCCTTTCTTTTGACTTGTCTCTCAGTTTCTGTGATAATGAAAAGCTCTGAAACTGTTTTGATTTTGGCAGACTGTGAGCCATATTCCTTACTTGTCCTTCAGTCCTTCTGCTTAGCACAAGAGGTTCTGTTGCTCCTGTGTGTGAAGAGGTCATGTTTGCTCCTTAAAGTTGTTGGTGAAGAATAACAGAATAGATTGGAAAAGCTGGAGAGAGTGGAAGAAGAATGGAGCCTACCAGAACCATGTTATTTCTGTTTTTTAAATGAGATGTAAATGAATTGGATGTCCTGCTAGTGTACAGTAATGATATAGATTCCTAGGGGAAAAAATGTGAAGCCAGGCTTTTTTTCTTTATGGAACGATATAGGCCTATGAAAAGTGAGGACCAGAAGCTATTCAAAGAAGTTCATGTAGTTAAAAACTCTCTAAACTTTATCTTTGGCTTCTATTTGACATTAGGGACAATGCTGCATGTTCCTTTCACTATCTTGTTATTCAGCCAGTCCAGCTGACTCATACATTCATTAACCTCTCTGAAGGAACTGTTGCTATAGGCATGGCTGCCTCCCATCTACAGGGTGAGTGAAAAAAAGATTCCCCATTATAAGATTAGGGCTGAAACCAAATGATTAAAAAAGGATCAGCTTCAGCAATTCAACTGGGGATGCACTTTGGGTAATTCAGGTAGAACTGTCTGGTATGTTAAAACGGGTCTCCAAAAGTTTGGATCCTACCTCTGTCATGAAATCTCAGCTAAACTGGGGCAGACAGCTTTCTTGAAATAAGAAATGGTTAACATATTCACCTGCATTTACTTGAGAAATTGTAGAAGCTTGTCAAATTCTGGCTTCTCTTCACAAGTTCCATTTGAAATAAATACATGCTGTATCAGATAAGATGCATCACTAAAATTATTATATTCCCATAGTAATTTTACTCAAAACTTGTGAAGTTTTAAGAATCAAAATTGATAACTGAAACTGTTCCCTTTTTTTTTTTTTTTTTTATTTTTTTTTATTCTTTCCCGTAAGTCCTCCCTTTTAAGAATAACATTTTGGCTAAAATTTCATTGTATTTACTAACACTTCAGTTTTTTGAAACTCTGAGAGAATCTTTTTGCTTTTTAGAAAACCTCTGGAGAAAAGGGAAAGAACAAATTAGACTAAACAGAAGCTGAGAAAAGAGAACATATTTAACATTGTGTATTGGTTAAAATAACAGGAAAAAATACTAACTAATAATGCTCTGAATTGAAAACTAGCTCTGAGTCTCATTAAAACCTTAACTGCTTTAGGCTTTCCCTTCTCTCACCTGCCACCCACTGATGACCTATGAGTCACCAACTATTCCAGCTTCATCTGAAATCTTTATTAAATTATTTTAAACCCTAAAGCCCTGTGTGATACGAAAAACAACAGATCAGCTTTTATACTTTTAAATTATAAGAATATCTGTAGATAACAGAAATCATAGTTTTCCATATACATATCTATATATGTATTAACATCTACAATATTCATAATTGTATAGTTTTAAAGCTCAGAAATAGAGTAAATTATGATAAATGATGATGGTTTAGCTCATTGCAGTTCACTGTTCATAAACCAACCCTTTCAGAAAATAACTAGAGGACTTTCAGATTTACTCAGGGTATCAGCCTCTGGGCAGCAAACAAAATGTTAATCAGGAAATACGTTTCTTCCCAAATATTTTTCTTGCTGGTAAGTACAACTCAAAATGGCTATTGATTTAAAATTATTTTTATTCAATAACATGGAATAATACTAAAAGCACTGTTTTGTCAGTGTTTTTCTCTGTTAACAAGAGCTTGGCTTTAGTCATTGCCTAAATGCTTCTCAACAATTACATGCGCAAGTAACTACCCGCTGTTTGTCTCACCAAGGCACAGATAACTTCTCTGTGAATAATTGCAAGGTCATTGAAACTGAAAGTCTCTTATTGACCTGATACAACTGCTCACAGAATGCAAGTGGACCTGGGTGTGTCAAATGGTGAGTGAGATTTGTACCCATTATACTATCAGAAAAATTAGAGATGCATTGTAACGCTGCTTGGTTTCTGAAGAGTAGTCATTGTGAGTACCTACCTCCAGGAGAGGTTTTGCAGATGTAGATTCTGTAGTGGGAAGAAACTGCTGTTAGTTACACGACAGATCAAGGGGGACATATGTAAGTCCACACCTGCTTCGCATAGCCTTCACATGTGCTCTGGACAACAGGATTTTCTACTGGATGGCTTAGGTGCCTCCTCATTCAGCATTTCAGATTTTATTAATTTTGCTAGCGTTGTTAATTCTTCTTGTGTATCATATAGGAAGTTAAGTAATTTAGCTATTAATTAGGTATAATTTTGTTATCCTGCCATATAGCAAGGTATCTAAAAGGTAAAGGCTGAAATATTTAACTCCTTGAAGTTGCACTGTGAGTTTGGGATGGAACACAAAACACACCCAGGCCTCCAAAGTACCGTTCAGTCATTTAACTGAACATTTTGGCCAACCCTTCTTTACCACCTTCCCCTAGAATATGGGCTAGTATAAGTGCAAATCAAAATTCTTTCCCCAAATTTACAGGACGAAGGAGCAATACTTGAAATGAACAAAGAACCTGATGAATTGCAGCAAATAAATAGTCAAAATAACAGTAGCAAAGTGGCTGATGCTTTACAGCGTGCACAAATAGTGATGTGAGGCAGAGAATTACATAGGGGTTTAGGCTTCTCTGTAATGAAGCACTTGCTTAAGTTCAAGCATATGAATAATCTTACAGAAATTATTTCAGATTTGTTAAGTTTCATTTAAGCATGTGACTAAAAACTGTGCTAGGTCAGGATATTAATCATGTCTGAATGTCTTCATCAATAGGTAACATGATCATTCAGAGATGGTCATTTTGTGAATATGTTTTTATAACTCCTTTAAAATCTATGTCACTGATGACTCATATGATGGAAAGAGCAGTTGAGAAGATCAGTGCTAGTACCAAAATATAACCTTTTTGCTGCATGAACTGGACACACTGACATACCAGTATAACTTCTTCCTCTTGCTTAGTTTGAAATGGAATTCTGTCATGGTATGCACTTCTTTTTTTTCTTTCTTTTCTCTTTTATTTTGATAATTAAGTGGAACCAAAAGTGATTCAGCTTTGCTTTTTAAGATAACCTTTACTTACGACAAATCTCCACTCTGATCAGCTGTTAAGGCTGCTCTCAGTATGTTGATTAAAAGGGAATCAAGTCCGCCCATTGCGACTTTTTTTCTCTTTTGTGCTTCTTTTCCTACCAATTTTCCTCTCTCTTCTCTTCATACAATTAAGTACCACCTCTTTATTTCTTAGTTCTTTGTGTGTTAACTTCCATTTTATACTCTATCCTGTTTTTGTTTCCTATTAATGTATATAAACATTTTGCCATTTCTCTCTCCTTTTATTTCTCCCCACTTGACCTATCTTCTTCTTGCCTCTTGCAGAAGTGAAAATATCTAGAAATCCTCAGAGACTTCATGCTTATTTCTGGGTCCATTACAGAGTCTCTGTTCCAAAGCTGCTTTGCATTTTATCATGTTTGCTTGTTATGCTAAACGCTAAAAATTCCAAAATATGTCTGTCATAATAACATTTTCATGGAATCCCCAATCTTAGGACTAGTTGGTTTGATAAAGCTTGATTAAAAAAAAAAAAAAAAAATCACAGAACTACGTGATCTGTAAAACTACAGACATTTTTATATAACAACTACACTTAGGTTTTTTATATATATATATCGGAGAAATATCTTTTCAGAGGATGATTATGTATCTGCTTTAACAACCTATGTGGAAAAAAAAAAAAGATTTCACTGTAGATATACAATTATAAATAATTAGAACACATTGAACAATGACTGCAGCCTAGTGCTGAATCATGGACCTCTCTTTCCTTGAGGTAGATCACCAAAACATACAGTGTTTTAAAATGAATTATTTGCAAAGGTCAACAAAATAATTTATGGGACATTTTATGCAGATCAAAGAACTTTTGGTCCTTTTCTAAACTTGTAATAATGTAGATAATCTCAACTGCTGACCTTCAAAAGACCATATTTGACGTCACCAAGTTCTACTGAAATGACTGCTTGCTCATTATGTTCATAGCACAATGAATCTTCTAATCCTCACACCTAAGCAGATTACATTGTTGTCTAGTAGATGCTGCCCTTTCCTTTTTATAAGCGCCTTGTCAGACACCAAGTATTATTGGGGTAGAAACATTTTTTTACTCTTCTTCTGAAAGCCTACTATAACTTCTGCTTATGAAGTAATAGAGGGGATCAAAAAAGAAAAAAAATTACAGGATTTCTTGAGTAGAAAATGTAGAGGAAGGAAGGGGGTGCTGTTCTTCCCACAGAAGGATGAGCATGCAGATGAATGACCAAAAATGAAAGCTGTTCTTTCCTGCCTTTCTTTGTTCCTGGAAGAAAGTAACCTGCCACTGGTCTCTTTTCACTGTGCTTTTTTTTTTTTTTTTTAATGGCCTCTATTTTCTATCTCTGTGGCTGAGACAAGATTTGAAAAATTAATGTTCTTTAATCCTATCTCTTCTATTCTTGTGCTCTAGTGCTCTGCAACATTAGAGAAATTCCTTTGTTTCTTAGTTCAAAATTTAGCTCAGTTGCCTAAGAGTGACCCTTTGGCTTTTACTATGTTCCCAGGACTCTCTAATGAATTTAAATCTTATTCTGCAAAGCTCTTTCATTTAGGCTGAGCTCATTCCAATTCAAATAACTCATGGATGCACAAGCCCTAATAAACATAACTGGAGATGGGGAGAAGTTCTGGATTCATTTCGGCCTAGCGTAACATGCTTTGTAAGACAGCACATTATCCATGTTGAAATTATCTATACAGCTATTTAGATATAAAAACAACAAACTAAATGGGTCTATAGTGATAAATCTGTCTTGTGCTTGTCAGTCAAACTAGCTGTACTTGTCTGTCTTCCAAGGAAAAAAAGCTTTAAAAGCAACACATCTTTTAAAATAACAAGGAGAATCAGTACCGTACTTAAATTCACTATGTCTATCTGAACGATAAGTAATGCAACATTTCCTCAACTATAGTAAAGCTAAACTAGAGACAACCCACAGATATGGGCAGTTGGTGAGTGGGTAGCACTCCAGTACAGTCATGCCTGAGGAGTAATTGCATTGTAATTGGTATTTTTTGCTTTCGCTCTCACTTACCCAGCTTCCAGCAAGTGGATACTCTTCTCCCCCCACACACTCCTCTTACCTGACATGGACTGGGGGAGTGCAGACAACTGAGAGAAATTCTAAAATGCTCCAAAGAAAATTAAACTTTTCTCTCAATATTTTTAACAGGAAGACATATCTGTTTTGTTGTTGTAAAGATGAGCTGTCCCAGTGTGAAGCCTTTATGAGTTGTCCAAAATGTACAATGCTGCACCAAGTTTTCTACAGTCTTCTCCTTCAGATTACTTTTATCCCACAGTAATTGCCTCCTTACTTCTGAGTAACTTTGTACCAAAGGACAGTGAAAATAGATTGTCCTGCACTATGAGTTAGCAAACAAACTCGGGTCCTTCTCATATGTATATTGAGGGATTTTGGTTCCAAAACAGATTAAGTTTTTTTCTGAAAACATCCTACTCACCAGCCCCTAGGGTCATGTTCACAGTCTTACTCAACTGTTACACAGTAGGTAGGAAGAATCATGTGGAACACATTCGACTTTTATGTGGAAAGGCTTGGCATAGTGGCCAGGGAACACCATAAAACTTCCAGGTTTGAATCTCTTTTGAAGCCTTCAACATTTTGCCTTGAACTCCCCATAAAAGTAATTTTTTCACCCACAGATCTCTCCATTCTGCTGTCACATCAATGAGTCTGCCTGGCTGATATTTTGCAGGGAAGAGTCCAGGGGAAACTGTGTGTTCTTCTGGTTTTATTATGGCCTGCTCTTCAAGGATCTGAAAAGAAAACTTATACCTGATATTAGTTATCCTAAAGTTGTGGAAGTCACTATTCTGAACTTAGACTAGATTTAGTTTTGCTCTTCTCTCCAAATTTCAGACTGAATCTATGTACAAGAATGGTTACCTTTGATAGTAAGTCTGATTTGACTTTTTTGTCTTTGTAACACAGCCAACTTTGCTCACTTTTATGTGCAGACCAGGAATTTCCCAATATTTAAATATGCACCTATGCTTTCTGTATTAGAGGTGCTTTCACCGACACCCTTGCAGAAAATGAGAGTGACAGGCAGGGCCATCTGTTAAGCACTGCTGTTTTGTATGTCTGTACAAATATTTTATGGGATCAGAGTTTGCAATGCACAGATTAATTAAAGCACTACAAAAAAGTCAATAGTATAGATTGACGTTAACCAGGGAAAATGTCAGCTCCTTATTGAATGAAACAATGCAGTTAGGCTAGCAATTGCAGAGATTGTATAACTAGAGTAAAATAAATAGCATGCTGCAGAAAATATAGCCAGCCTTACTTTAATGCAGTAGTAAGCATTAGAGGTGTTAAGAGTAGTGTTGCCCCCAAGGCATATACATGCAGTACTGTGCCTTTTAGTAAAAACTGGCAACATTGTGAAGAGCATTACAGAAAGCAGACAGGACTGTTATTCTTGGTTTGGCTATGCAAAATGGAATCCTAGTGAAATATACTTAGTGACATCTACAAATTTAGAAAAAATACATATATTTTATATGGGTGTATATATATACGTAAAGCCAGTGAAGCTGGGCAGACAAACAGAAAACTACAGTAAACGTGATACAAAATTGCATCCTGAATATTTCTCTGACTAAGCCAGTAAGACATTGCTTGAAGAAATAGAAGATAAATCCATGGGAGAAAATGTGAATAGACCAAAGACCTTACCAGGATGTGTTATATTTCATAACTGTCAGTCAAATTTTTTAGGAAAGACCATGGTACCAAATATGTCCACAATCAGTGTGATATGCCACATGAACGCACCCTTTCCTAGCAACTGAGCTGTTATTGCTGTAGTCATTCAAAATTCATATGTGTACATATTTTTTAAGAAAATAAAATAAATATATTCTCCCCCTCCAACTCTTCAAAAGACAAATACAGAACTACCGTAAAACTTAAGACACAAAGACACAAAATAAATCAGTTTATTATGTGGTTTTATTTGACATCAGATACTGCTTGCTGCTGGGAATATTCTTTGACAAAGGATGTATTATAGAAGAAATGAAAGATATATCTTGAAAACTAATGAGATACTTAAAATTATCCTTCCCTTAATTAAGAAATAGAAGGGTGAAGATTATTTCAGTATCCGTGAAGTAGAGAAGTAAAAATACTTATAGTGTGAATAAAAAACATATTTGTAACAGTCCCAATAGAATCATGAGATTATTAGATTTCTATTAGATTTTTCTGAAGTATTCAGTGCTGGCAAACTATGACCCTGTTAGTTTTAGGAATACAGTGAGGCCAGTACTCTGTTCTTTAGAAATGTATGCCTACAAATATTATCCGTGCAAGTTTGTCCCATTGTCAGGGAAGCTGACACTTTATTTCAAGATCTCATGATAGTGGGAGAGTTCATGACTCTACCCGGTTTGTAAATATTTTGCAGCAAAACCACTGCTGCCACCAACAGAAAGCCTCCACTTGTGCTATTGTGACTTGTTATTTTTTATTACCATCCAAATCTGAAATAGTTGTCAAGAATGGAAGCCAGTTACATAAACTGTAATTTAAGAGTTTTCTTGAAGTTCTGTGTTGAATTTTTTTTTTAAATTTCAAATTTACAGCAATCATTTGCAAATTTCTAAATATTATGGTTACGGTTTCAAAGTACCAGTCATGACATATTACTCTCTTGTGCACAGTGAACATGTTAAGTGTCACAGCTTTAAATGATAATTTTCAAAAACAATTGCTGTTTCATATTATCGTGTGTCGCAACAATTAAATGTGTATATACAAAGTAAGGCAGTTCATCCTTACATATTAAAATATTAAAGTTCTGTCATGCTGCAGTATGCTTTCAAAGTTGTAGTAGATGCAGCAGTAGCAAGCTCTAATCTATGAAAACCATAGAACAAATATATTTTTATAGTTTTAGTTTGACAACAATTTTTAGTCTTCAAGAAGCAGCAGCAGGAAAAGCAAAATTTAAATACGTATATTAAACTTAATATTTAAGTCTTAGTACTTGCACCAGTATAAAGCAAAATGGTTGCAGGCATGCATCTATTACTAGGAGCAAACTAACAAGTTGAAAACTTGTTGAAATGTTAACTTCTAAATTACAGTTCACTTTGTGCTTCGTTCTAAATAATGGTGTTAAACTTGGTGGGATTATCTAACATATAATACAAAAAATATTATGGGATCTAATGAATGGAGCAAGATAAATTCAAATAATATACACAAGGATTTAATTATAAAGTTGGTTAAGGAATGGAACTAGCTATCAAGATATCAGTTCTCTTTATTTTTTATAAGACTAGGTGATTTTCTGTGTGTCTGTGTGTGACAACCTGGTGGACCATTAGTGAAAAGGTCATAATACTTAATAGTCAGGTAATGATATGTTAAGAGACTGATGTTGACTTCTGTATTACTTGTTGGAGTTGACTTGTGCATTATTGTATATTTACACATCTAGAGTGAACTCTTACACTTGACACAGATCTGTATTTGACAGCAGAGGCTTCAAGAGAGGGATCATTGCACCTGCTAGATTTGTGGAATTGCAGGCTGCAAGGTTATTTTTCAGCTTTCTGTGGCTTTTAAATAACAAGAGATTCCTGAGATAGCGTATTAACTGCAGCAATTGAATGTCTTTGAGAATTATAGGGTAGCTTATTCTTCCTTTGAGAAGGGACTACTTCTGCTGAAAACAACAAACAGGAGCAATAATGTGTGATTAATCATAAAATATGTTGTTTCTGAGCCCCATTGTATCTGTTGTGTACGTGAGTCTCTTGATTTGTTAGAGTTCAGGACATGTGGAGAACTGGCCAGCTTTGGATAGATGCTTCTGACATGCTGCTTTTCTTCTATTTCTTTCCCTCAGATAAACCCATCTAAATTCGCATTGGCTTTTTAAAGATCATAAAATGTAAAGGATACTAACTCCAACATGCTAGTTCCAACACAAGTGAGGAACAAATTCATGTTTTTCTCCATTTTATTGACCTTGCAGTGTCATATTATTTGGCTTTCAGTCTTTCTACCACATAAGGAACTTGTCATTCTGTACTACATGTCTAAATTTTCTATAAAGTGTACTGAGAAAGTAAATATTGAAGAATGGGGTTCACAGAAGTTCATAAACTTAATAAATAACTTCCCAAACTCATCTGTGGGAAAGTGAAAATGGGAGTGGGCTGGATGTCTAGCTCTGGATGACAAGGAAACAACCATGAATTCTCATGCAAGTTAGGCAACCAAGCCATGTAACTTTCCTCTCAACTATAGATACTCATATTCCTACCCTACTGAAACTAATAGCTCAATGAAGAAGGTGCCTAGCCAGGAGATAGAATAATTTCCATGTACTTGAAAGTAGTCAAGTACTCTGCTCCAGTTGGAGAAAGTTTTGAGTCCCGATTCCTATACTATTTTGATTTCCTAAGGACTTAGGATTTAGTCTGTCTTCTAGCCTCCTTTGAAGCTTTTCCACTTTGAATAAATAACCAGCAATACCTTGGAGAGAGGACCTACACCTGTCGTCTTATTCTAGGTGAGTGCTTTATCACAGGACTCTCATTCATTCTTCTGCTAGTACTAGAGCAAAAGGACAGGAACATGTGAGCAGCATAAGGTCAGTGCACAGGGAGACAGAATTTTAGTGCAGAGATACTCAAATGTAAGGAAGCTAACCAGCTTGCTAGGGTGCAGGTTGCAGTCCAGTTGCAGTAGCCAAGGGTTCTGCTCAGGCTAGTGTTTTCAGTTAATTAGCAGGGTAAGCATCTTCCACAAAACGCTCTCTAAAACCAACTCACTTCATTGGAGAGATGATGATCACTTACTTCAAAAGCTGAGCTTTTCATAATCAGTCTAGGAAACCAAACTGCACGCAACCCAATGCTCCTTTGAGAGCCTGGCTACGTACCCTGGAAGATCCCAGAGCTGGTGAGCGGTAGACATTTTGGTGTCTTATTAAACTGATAAGCTGCTGTCTAAATTGACCCAGAAGTTAATTATGAAGTGAAAAACACACCTGTTGTATCACTACCCACCAAACTAACAGCAATTATATTAATCAAATTTAATAAAAACTTGTAATCACTGAGCAGCAGTCAATTGACACCAAAAATTGAGACTGGGTGTTTGAGTGACTCATACAGTAACTTTAGCATTTTGCTCTGTGCTTTAGGAACTAATGACATAATCATATATAATTATTTTAAATATTTTATAAACTGCAGTGAATTTCCTAAAGCTGTTTGCTAATTGTGCAATATAATTTTAGGAAAATTTCAAGGATGTTGTAGTATAGCTAGGATGAGTCATTTGTCACCAAGATCGTAGAGAAATCCCCAGTCCTATAAATAGAGCCATAGGCGTTATGTATACACGGTGTCTGTCTATTTAGTGTTTTTTTAAATACCTGTATCTCTAGTTACTATTGCTATTTTGATATATAATAGTATAAATATTACTTTATCTGAATACTAAACAGTACTGGCAGCAGCTAGAAACATCATGCTTGAGCTACAGCAGAACAATGAGCTTCCTAAAACATTGTGGCTAGATTATTTTAGGAAAATATCTAAAGCACCAACTCCTAGGTATTATAGAAGCATAGGATGAAAGACTTTACCATCTAAATAGACTAGATCAAAGAATAGGGAATGAAAAAATGTGTGAAGAGATTGGAAATTTTTATGCAGAAAGTCAATGGTAGTATCGAGAATAGAATTCTTAGAGCCTTTATATTATTATTAAATACTACTATATAATAATTATAGTACTGACTGAGAGCTTTGGTTAGGATTAAATTATCATTGAGTACAAGATCAGCAGACAGAAAAGACTTTCTGAAATGATTCTGAATATTTTCTCTCTCTAATGTAAGAAAAGACACATTATTATGAAAAGCTATAGAAGAGGCAATATGGGAAAAGCTGTGAAAACAGGAGGTAAACTAGGCTACTTATTATCATCTTGGCTATATCTTATTGATATGCTTCATTCTATAGAAGATGTAAAATAAATCCCCATTCAGAATGTTTTCATTCTACAATAATAGGAAATACACATGATGTCAAACACCTGCCTAAATCTGTGCTCTTATATTCATCTTTAGACACCTGAATCATAACCTTGTTCTTGAAAGTGCTGAGCTTTCAATTACAGCCAGTGATACCTGTGATCCAAAACAAAAGTAATTTGCTGCTTTTTTCTAGAAAGATAGCCGCAAGCTTTAATTAAAAGAAAAAAAAAAAATCAAACAACCAAGACAGCTATGATATTGCCTTTAAACAATCTTGAGAGCTGATTGGATTTAGAAAATATGAAACAAAAAACCCAATAAATCTGTAAGTGCCTGAACCCACACATTGGTCACAAGTGACAATGCTTACAGAACCTTTGATCTGACAAAGACATGTAGTAACATGTGGGATAACGTGCAAAGATATCTCCCTGAAGGTGGTAATTCTTCTTATGAAGTTAGTTTTGAAAACTTTAGATGAGAAACTCAAAATTTCATTCCCATAACTGGCATAGCAGAGGACAGATTTACTTCTTTTCCCCAACAGTGTTTCCAAAATTTGTTCCCAAGATGGCAATCCAGCTAGGAATATCCTCACATAATTTACATGCTCCTGAGTTGTTTCCATAGCATCTTAGTTTTATCCACCCTGCCTGACAACAGAGACAGCTTCAGTGGATGCCATAACTTTTTGGTTTTTAAGTGTCAGCCTGATAATCAGGCCAGTCACTCTGGCTACTTGCACAATGTTTTAGGACTTGTAATCACACTGAACAAACTGGCAGTTTCTGTAACATGAATAAAACCCATGTTTCCCATGCGTGAAGAGCTATAATTTACATCATGTGAACATATCCTGGTCAACAAGGGAGAAAGTGCCTCTTCACAGAGTATTATCTTCCCTCCGGACTATTCTTCTCCCTCTGTGTCTGTCTTAGTCCAGACAGAAACTATGTTCCCTAGGGCATCTCATGAAAACTGGATGACATTTTTAATACATAAGTGTCTATGGAAAAGATAGGCATTTTCTTTGCAGGTAACTTGCATTTCTGTGGTGTGGCCAGAGTAGTAAATGAGAGAGACCCCCGTGAGTTCTGAAGAACTTACAGGGAGATAGACATTGCTGACATCTGCGTGTGGCATGAGGGCATCCTTGTACAGACCATAGAATGAGGTATGGTGAAATATCTGTTTCAGACCTGCTTCTGTCTAGATGGCAGCAGTCTCCAAGACTTGTCATTCCCATTTCATGTACAATTTCCTGAGGGAGTGTTCTGATACTTGGCCAGGGAAAAGGACTTTCAAGCAGGTCTTCCAGGTTCAACCGTGTCCTCATGTGCTTCTGCAGCAAGACAGCATGCACAGCCCATGAATTTGACTTGCAGGCTATTATTGCAGGTACTCTGGTAAGATTTTATAGACACAATAGTTAAGTTGAAAAGGCTCTTCAGGGCTATCAAAGGAGAAGTTGCAAAGAGTTACAGTGCCTTCATCTAGAGCTTGAGTTAAATATCACAGCTCTTTCAGGCAGGTAATTGAAGTATAGAGAAGAACTTTGACTCATCATGCAGGTAGAGTACTTTGAGTTACTTCACAAGAAAAGAAAGATCAACCTGATTCTTCCTGATAGTTTAAAAAATGCGTCATGCCATCTGTTTTTAATAGTAGTTCAGATCTCCCCAAACTTTCTGTAGATCAACTTCAGCAAAATATTTTCTAAGATATTACAAATTATTATTCCTCATGCTCATGTGTCTACTAATTCTTTAGTTAATCTGCACTGAATAAATACCCTAATTGTCTGTTCTTTAAACAACTACCATTGTCATAGTCATTAGTTGGCACAGGACAAGAAAGCGATTCCTTCTATAGCATTAATTATGCAGAGAGGAATCTGAAGGAATAGTCACAGAGCTACAGGTTTTCTGTTTTGCATAAAGAAATTAAAGGCATCATAATTAAGCATTTTCTAAGAACTACTGATAAAAAAAATGAGCTGGCTGGTATGAATAAACTATGTCATGTATAGATACTCTGATTTTCTTTCTAATGTAACAATTTCTTCCTGTTTTGCTTAGTGGCTGAGAAACTAACACTTGCAAGTCTACTGTTATATGCTGATAGCATACTCTGAAATATGGATTTCTCATTCTCATTTTTAGGTGGTTGCTAAAGAAGTGTATTAAACGAATGATTATGGTAAATAGTTTGAATAGAGTGAGGCCAGTACACTAGAAGATGTCAGGTACTAATCACTAAAATGGACAACAAGAAAGTAACAGGAAAAAGAATCTGGGAATAATTTTGAAAATTACTTAGTTTACAGGCAACAATTGCAAAGAAAATGGGAAAGAGAATAGAGAATTTTATTCATATAACGTAGAAAATGCCCAAAGATGATAGGATATAGTGGATAAGACTTGGATTCAGCAAAACTTCTTAAAAGAAAATGCAATAACCTAGCATATAAAAGCTCTTAAAAATGACTGCCACTAAGATCACTAAATAAACCAGTTATCTGCTACTTCTCGGAGCAGCATGTGTGTTCAAAAAAATAGCAAATAACCCTTGACAAATTTGCAGGTATTTCTAGCAAAAAGGACAACAATAAAGCAGCAGTAAAGATGAGAAAGAGCAACTACAAGTATATGAAAACAGTCAGGGTTCTAAGACACTTTCTTGAGAGCCAAATATCTAAACATAACTCTGACGTTATTGAGAGCTGAGACCATCAAGTGTCTCATAGAGTTCATCCTATGCAATGTTCAATATTTCAAATAAAAGGTGGTCACAAAGTAGCAATTACCTGCTGCACTGAGCATATTATTTTTCCTGTAGAATGCATTCCTCTCCTTCACTATAGACAGTGTAGTCAGGAGAAAATCAGTTTCATAAGAAGCTGCACTGGGGGGAGGAGTGCAGGGGCCTATAACCACTGCTGCCCGTCACACGAATGTCCTGGAAATGGGCAGCAGCTGTGTTGTACCGTAGTGTTCCATAGCCAGGTGCTGCAATAGCGCAGGAAATCCTTGTAGAACCTGATGTTGCTTAATAAAGCGTTAGTTTTTATCCTGTTATCTTTTTTGCCTTGCCTTCTCTAGGGGTGGGAAGATTACATTTCTGGGCAGCAGGGAGATCAGAACCAGAGAGTACTTCACAGTTCAGGTCAGGTAATGAGTTCAAGGATTAATTGCAGAAGTTAGCGTGCAGGAAGCTAGGGAGTCAAAGCACGCTGCACCAGCTACCCTATGTTACATCTACAGCCACGTGCTTTTCAGATACAGAGATACAATAAGGGAGCTTTGACCGTTTTCAAAAGTGATTCTGCTATTCGAAGGTAATTGGTGTGTACCTCCCCAAGTGTAAATGAAAGCTGTTTGTGCCATCTAACCTTCTCTATAGCCAGGCATCATAAAGGGTCTGTTACTGAGTGGATGCCCAAGGCTACGCAGTAGCGTAAGCAGGTTGCCCCAGTTTACTCAGTCTGGGCCTATGCATACCCCAGACTAGTGAAATGAAGAGCCTAGTAAATATGCTGTGGGTAATAATCATCGTGGTAATGGGTATATGGGATGATATTGCTTCAGCTGTCTCCATTAATTATTCATTTATTAGTGGTCTCATCAGGATGAGAGCTTCAGCTCCGAGGCTGGATATCTGGGATAATCTCATTGTCTGTTTTTGGCCAGGAAATGCAACTGGACAGTAATTTACAGTGAAATAATGTAACCCCAGCTCCCCGGAACTGACACCGCTGTGTCACATCATTATTCAAGTGTGAAACAGCTGCCCCTCTCTGTCCACCCCAGACTTTCAGCCAGAAGAATTGCTGAAATACTTCTTTGTGTAAGTTTACAAGACTTTTTAAAACATGCATAAGGTTTGAACATGGAATATTGCTCGATGATTTTTATGGGTACCTTCACAGCCAATTTCAAGCTGCTCTGATGAGACATATCAAATGGCTGTTTTTAGAAAGCAGCTAAGGTCTTTGCATAGCCTTAAAAAGCAGAGTTCATTGCGTCTCTTTTTTGGTAGTATGCAAGTTTTGCCACAAAACTTTCAAAGCTTTCATTACTCTTAGCTGTATTTTGTTCTTAAATAAGCTTAACAAACAAATATTTTACATTGACCTATATGGAACAAACAGTTTAGCGGGCAGGTAAAGTATTAGTCTAAGTTGTTTGAAAACAGTGAAAAGGAGATGAAATTAATTTGGTCCAAAATAGATGGTAAAAATTTAGGTTAGAGTTTCTCAGTGGAGTCAGTAGGAGTTATTACTCTAATAAAATGAGTTTGTTGAGTAAAGCAGTTGGTGCTGAGGATCCAGAGTTCGTGCTGTGCCCTTTCAGGGGTGGGGTGGGTTGCTCCAGATGAGTTCTATGCTGGTTTTGTAGACAGAACATCCCTAGAAGCTGGTGTGCATCTTCTGGTTTAGCTTCACTTTGCACGCCCTAACATTGCTCTCCTATGTGAGCCACATTGGTTACATGGGGACAGTTGAAAGGATTCACTTCACAGAAAAGAAAAAAGCTTCCAGGTTGCATCTATGTTAGTGTTTTAGTTTGATGTGTGATTCTGGATCTAACAGAGGGGTGCCCACTAGCCCCCCCCAATAATCCAGTGTACTCTAACCATTGGATGAGTGGGAAGATGCTGCTATTCCAGCTTTTCCATTGGCTGTACTACTAGCACACATCTCAGGCTGCTATCTGAGGTCAGACCACCAAGAAAAATGGTGATCTAAATATGCCAAATAATTTCCTTCAGGTATACTGGAACATCTGTTGTGGGACAACTTTCTTAAAATCCCCCAGGTGTAATCCTCCATGTTGGAATTCAGAAGGTAGAGGAGAAGTCCTAACTTTGAAAGTGTCTCCACCAGGAAACAGAACATCTTTTGTTTTACTTTGTAGGTACTGTTTTTGTGGTACAGAAATATACCCCATCAACTGTGTATTTGTTTGGTTTTGTTTTCATGTTTGTTGCATCAATAAAATCTGCACCTGTTTGTTTTGGCACCAGGAACAGTTAGTTGTCTAGCCTGTATAAACAGTTCCCACCTGCCTTGCTTATCTCTCTTTCAGTGATAAATACCCACTACACTTGCTGTGGGTAATTAGCAGGCCAGTTAATCCAGGAGAGGCAAATACTTTCTTTCGGACATCTGCAAACACTTTTTTTTTTTTTTTTTCCTACAAGCACTTTTGTATTAGAAATTATGAGAGATGATCTTTTTTTAAAAAAACATATGGAGAGAAACAGAAAGCATTTCTAGATGATGTGTTGTTATGATGAACAGGCATTAATAATTGACATTCATGGTGAGAGAGAAGGCAGTACGCACTCTGAGGGATTGTGATGATATCATGGTAACCATGAGAGCAAAGCCCGAGTGGTCTGTGATGACGGCAGATATGTGCATAGCTTTATACAAGCTGTTCCTCTGTTGGATGGTTTATATTTGATGGAAATCCGTTTATTAAATTCATACGTAAAATATCCACACGTACTCCTGAAAGTTTGCTGGGGACAAGATTAGGTCAGCTTGGTTGCACAAACATGGGGAGAACAAACTGCTACTAACTGCAAGCATCACCCCAGTGAAATGAAGCAGAATTTCCGTCCTTGTGTTAGAAGGGGAATAGCTGTGCTGCGAGGGAGGAACCCGCAGATGGGCGAGCCTGCTTCCCGGGAGCGATAGGTGAGATTTTCATCCTGCGTGCCCGGGGCACAGGCTGGTTTTTGACGGATTATAGTTAGCTCCTATGAATTGTTGTAGTTGCAATTTCCTTTGGTAATCTCTTCTGACTATGCCAAGCCCTCCAAATATAGTGCAAAGATGTAGCTCTTCTGTGATTACACGCATGCATCCTATTGCCTTTGCATAACTTAGAAACCATATGATCATACAAACAGCTGCTTTTCTTCTTCGCACCCTCGCAAACCAATGTACAGTAACTCCTGAGAAAAAGATTCTCAGACCTTTTTTTTTCCTTGATAATTAATACACTTATCAAAACCCAAATAGTTGTTATTTTCACTCTAATAATTTAGCAACTCAGTTAATTAACTTGGTGACAACCATTTCAAAGGGCAGCTTTTTGGCTGCCAAAGCGTAATGCAGGAGGACATCCTCAGGTCCCACCATTTCAGAACGGTGAAAATGGGCATCTGAGCTAAGTCTGGTAGAGGACAGTGGGCCTCCAACCCCCTTTTAGCTGAGGTCTTACTGTCTCAGTTTTTTGCTGCCTTTCCTTTTCTGTAAGGCTGCATGCTAGCAATGATACAGAGCATGATACAGAGCTGCTGCTTGTTTCAACATGCTTAACTAAGGCCTTTTTGTACATTATTAGTTTTCACTTGTGTTCAGACGTTCTGTTTAGCTGCATGAGCTGGCAAAGCAACTGAGTTCTGACATTAGAGAATCCCTCCGGTATGAGAATTTCTTTGCTGGCAGGCAGCTCTCTGCCTTCACAACACCGATGGTGACAAGGGACCAGCCATCATTAGGTACTGTTATGCTGTAGTTACTAAATATGTGTTCCTGGGAAAATAAACATGTAGCACGTAGTTGCAGAGCGCTTGACATATAATGTGTTCTTGGTCTCTGTCCTGGTATACAACTCTGCTGCATAAACCTCTGTTTTGGGTAGTACTTCTTTGGCAGTAATATTACTTCAGGCTAAGTACAAGCAGGCATATCTCGGTTGTCTTATCCTTCACATAAAGGAGGACAAAATCATAAAAATTATAAAATGTAAGGTTCGTAGTCTCATCCTCAGCCTTCCAAGATGGGAACTGGGCCCTCACAAGCTGCTGTTAATTGAATGTTTTTGTTTGTTTGTTTATTTCCTATTCTGCCTGAATATGGAAATACACTCATATAACCTTGGATTGCATACAGCAATTGTAAGAAGTATTTGCTCTAAACTCAAATAAGCATGTGCTAACAGTTAGGGATAAAGAAATGATGGCTGGAAAAAAGAAAATCTCTTCAGTGTTTGAGTTTTAGTTACCGTTGTAATTTAAGATACCTAGTAATGGCACATCTGGGTGGGTAGTACCTTGTGGTAATGTGTAATCAGTTTAATATAGCTTGTGGCATCTCAGCCATCACTTTCCTTCAAAAGGATTTTCAAGACTGCAGGAATGCCCATGAAATGCTTCCCTAAGAGAGGAGTAGGTTCCTTGGCATGTAGTTATACCTTTATTGTCATGGTTTCAGGTGGGGAGAGCAGGGCACCCTTCTGAGCAAGTGAAGTGTCCCAGTCCCAACTGAAGGATAAGAGGTAAATATTAGGCCTTTTAAAAATGTCCTAAGAATTTCCCCCTTTTTCCTAGTTCTTATGTAATATTCTTCTTAAAAACACATGGACACTTAACAAATGTATTTCAAATATAAGAAAATCTGTGATAGAATGAAAGCCGAATTAATAAATGTGTTCTTTATCACTCCTCACTGTCTAGAGGGATGGGTAAGGATCACTGACTGAGTTCCTGTCTTTTTCCCATACAATTTCTGTAGCCTAGTTATCCGAATTATCTCTTATACTTATCGTATTTTCATCTATATTAGTATTATTTCCACATAACTTAAAATATTTTAGAAGAAAGTCTTTAGAAATGGATAAGAAAAAAGAACTATAATGAAAATGTACCTCATTTGTTTTTCTCTCCCTTCCCCTGGTAAGTAGAAAACAAGAGGAATACTCAAACATTCTGTGTAAAGGCAAAATACTTGAGCATCCTGGGGGAAGAGGGAGGGGAAGGTTCAGTGACAGGTAATTTAGTGCTCCATCTTTATGAATTACAAACCCGTTTGTAATTACCTCAAAGAGGTAAGCACAAACTTTTCTGGTGTCTGTCTGGAGGACCTATATGTTGCTCATTGATTGTCCTTTTTCATTTGCACTTACTCTTCAGACTTTCATTGCCACCAGGTAGGTTAAAAGACTAGTTTCTACAGGTTCTGAGGATCAGCCATCAAGGTTGAATAATTTTCATTGTATTTTCACCCTGGTTTTCCCCCTCAGGGTTGAAGAACTAATAGATGTGTGGTTTAGCAACCAAAATGAACCTGTTTTGTTCCTATTAACATTCAGATTTAGCTCAGGAGAAAGTACTCATCCATTTCAAATATCCACTTTGTGCCAGACCAGCTTATTACAGACCTGGAAGGCCAATGCAAAAATTGGCATTAGTTTCCCCATTGAAAAATGTAGGAAACATACAGTATTGGCATAAACCCAATATTTCCTCTTTTAGAACGAGGTGTAAGTATACGCCACGTTTGTAGTCTGATAAATGAGATCTCTTCCAAGGAAACTAAACCAAACTAAATGGCTTTTTCTGTTTGCTTTCTATAGGAACTGCTCATTGAGGACTGAGCACTTTTATTTGAATAGCACGTTAAACAGTTATTTGCTCATTTAGGCCACATTTTTTCATCTGTTTCAGCAAGACTGCCAGGGTCAGGCTGTTCTTGCCACATTGTCCACAGTTCATTCCTGTCCTGTGTAGTTATTTTCTGCAGGCTTACTTTTAGGCTGTATGAGTTCCCTGATGCAGTTTACATGGCTTCATAAGCAGCTGCATGAGAGCAATGCAGAGGGAAGCAAGGAGAGAAGAGAAGGGTACGTGGGAGAAGATGGTATTGAGCTAAGAGGAATGTCCGTGGAATCATGACTTCAAAACTGTCCTTGCTAGGATGATCTTGGGAGGTGGTTGAGTCCCCATCCCTGGAGGTATTTAAAAGATGTGTAGATGTGGTCCTTAGGGACATGGTTTAGTGGTGGACTCGATGATCTTGAAGGTCTTTTCCAACCTAGACGATTCTATGATTCTATGATGTTGCTGCCTCTTATCTGAGTCAGAGTGTGTCTAAGCAAGAAGCTTTATCTCAGAATTCAGCTCAGGTGTTTTGCTACACATAGGCTCTACGTTCTCTGTTTGACAGTCTGTGTTCAATATTGATTTCTCATCTCACCTGTTTTCCCAAGGTTTCTTAATATTTCCTTTTCAGATTTCAGATGGTTGCACTGATTTGTTTTGCTTTATATGAAACATTTTAGACTATTCTTTAGTCTGCTTCTGTGTATTGATTTTCTTGTCTGATGTTTCAGGTGTAACAAGAAAGTTATTTTAGTTTCAAAAAGAATATCACTTGAATATTTTTCCATTAGTTTCAATACTACATTGTGGCCGATTACATATTTTTCCAGGCTGTTTGAAATAATAATTATACACTTTTATATAAAGATACTGTGAATATTCAAACAAATGTCACCCTCCAAAACCAGATACAAACACATTTTATGTCTCTGTTTTACTTTGGAGATTACATTATTTTATTAACATTTTAGAATTATTTATGGGTAGCAGATTTACATATTTAATATTAAAAATTAAATTTTAAATGGGATTTATTAATTGAAGCTATGAATCTCTTTTTCTACCAAGCAAGCAATATAACCGAATTCTTCATCTGAGATAGTTTCACAAATTATCCTGGATTGGCGGAGAATGGACTAGAAATTTGAATCAAGTTCCACTGAAGTTGATGGAAGTCTCTGCATTGGTACTTAGGAGGAATACACACCGGCTAGTTATAGCTTGGGCTAAACCTCCCTAACTTCTCACTGTAGTCAGTGAAGAGAGATGAGCTTCTCCAAGGGACAGTTCAGAGCAGAAGCCTAGCATAGCTGTTCTTATTCATGCCCTGGAGGATCACGTGGTAGAGTCCTCTTCAGTGTCTAATTATCTGTATAACCTGAGGTTTCTATAGCATCCAAAGCCATAGCAGCTAATCCTTTCACATGTTAATTAAATCACTATTATGGTATAAAATTACAATATTCACTTTAACTTTACACAGAGTAGAAAGTTGCCATGTTGGTAGGTTTTATGAAAATGTGTGTTATAACATTACGTAAAGCACATTATTATTTTCTATAAACATACATAAAGACGATAAAACTAGCAGCAGAATGTTTAAGATTCCTTTTAGGCAGATTTCTTAAAGATAAATAAGGGCTCAATGAAAGAAGAACGTGTACCATTATTTAGTAGTTAATAGGTATCATTACTTGCTAACCCTGATCAGTAAAACTATGCTTCTTGGTTCAGGCATGCACACCACACATACATACCATTTTGTGGAAAAAAAAGTCTGCAAGATTTATTGCATCTTGCCTTTGAGCTTTAAAAGTAAAAGATAAAAAAATGTAATAACTCTGGGTCAAGGCATTTCATGTCATAAAATATATGAGGTCTCATGCAAGTGTTACAAGTCCCAGCATCAACAGGGAACAGAGTTCTAATGGTTTCATCCTAAGTCCCTGAAAATGTAAGCTTTTAGTTGCCTTTAGTCAAATCAGGGCACTACATATTCTTGTTAGGCCAATTTTTTTTTTCAAGGATTATATAGTTCACTTCCTTGGCTCAGCTGGTCTGTATAAGAATCTTCTACTTCGTGCATCCTGAGGCATTCTCAGCTTTGCTCTCAGTACAGTTATCAGTTCCACATGTCATCAAAGGACTACGCAGGTTTTGGGTGACTGTTGACTCCCCTTTCCTTTCAGTGTGCTGGGACAGCTAGTTGTGCAGCTGTGAAGCTCAACCAACACAAAAGCGTTATTTTCTCTGCTGGGTTACTTGTCAGTGAGATCAGGTCCCCGCCTTGGTTCACAGTGTGGGTGAGTAAATACTTATGCCAGGATAACAGAAGAGAGAATAAAATGGCAGGGATGAGAAGCCAGGATGCTTTAACTGGCCAAAGGTTGTCAAAAGTTTTAGAGACAGTAAAGAAACCTTTCACACCTCCCCATGTTGGTAAAGCTCAAAGAATCCGTATTTTCCCTTATGTGTACATCAAGAACTCTTTATTATGTATTTATATTTTAAAAGATTGTGAAGGAGTGGACTAATCAAACCAGACGTAGCAAATCATAAATCATCCTTTCAGAAGAGCTGACTTAATTTTATCAGTGTAACTTCAGTTCACACATTGCTTTTTCTACCATACATATATAGAGAGAGGTTTTTTCCTTCCATAGTGCATTATTTTTTTTTCTATAAATGTAACTTCACAGATGTCCTTTCATGCAAAAAAAGGGGAGGGGGGGGAAAAAGTCTATTATCTCTGCTCTCCGAGTGATGTTCAAGGCAAATAAATTATAAGAACTGAAGGTCATTCTTTCTTTTGTTTATTCACTTCTATGCATACGAAAGGGATTTTAAGAGCCATACTAGGTGTTCACTGGTGATATTATAAAAGAAGAAAGTTTTTCTTTTTTTCCCCAGTATTTCTGTGACATGCCAGAGATTCTTTTTTTTTATTTCAGCTGAGTGAGTTATGCTGGCATTTTAGGCCCACTTACAGATTGTACTGGAGTATGAGTATCATAGTGCTTTTTCAACATCTCTGTTTCATACAGCCTTCCTACCTGCACACTCAGATATGACTCTTTATTCTTTTAAGTCAGACAGCCAATTTTACAGGTTTCTATTCCCAAGCACTTGTTCCTGACCCTGAGCTGCAGTTTTGGTTGTGCCAACACTCCTGCAC
The DNA here is from genome assembly GCF_965183815.1 of Platalea leucorodia. Classification (NCBI taxonomy): domain Eukaryota; kingdom Metazoa; phylum Chordata; class Aves; order Pelecaniformes; family Threskiornithidae; genus Platalea; species Platalea leucorodia. Next base: position 66,141,940 of record NC_138829.1, on the reverse strand, counting down.
CTGGAGTTTCCTGGGTTAGAAAAAATCTTCCAGGGTCTTCTGGTTTGTTATTTAACGTGAAAAATTTAATTGAATGTATCTACAGCATATTTCCATACATGCTTTGGATTGCCACAACTCAAGTGACAATAAATTTTGTCACAAGGGCAGGAAACATTGGTAAGGGTGAAGAGTGATATATGAAATGCAGGAGGGTACTTTTTCATATAGTGTATGATTAATATGATATTTTTAATAAAGTTGTTTTTCTTCTTGAGGAGATGAAAATTTAAAACCATGTTGCAAAAGTCAGAAAAAAAATGTTTTGTAGTCATTGGTGCCCTTTTTCAGCACTACACACTTTTAGACATACACTTAATAGTTTTATTGCTATTATTTCTGTTGCATGCGGAAGTGAAACAGCTACTCAGGTTTGCTTCTCCTCTCTATCCAATTTCTTTAGCTTTTGATAATGCTTATTATCTGGAAAAGTTTGTTTCTCTGTTGTCGATGGCCTAGGTCACAATTTCCATTGCATTGTTTGCTGTTTCTAGAGATCATGAATTTGGTAGCTGGAATAATAATAACAAAAACCCAACAGATAAAACATGTAAGATAGCAGTCCCGTCACCAAAGAATTTCTTTCGTATGGATAACACATGCCTGAAATAGCTCTCTAAATGAAATAATCTAATAATTCAGTTCTCCAAGACTTCCACATGTGGAACCCCTGGAGGTTATAAATTCATGCTCAAAGACATTTAAATTAGCATCTGTCTTGAGTGTGCATTAGTTTCTCATCATCACAGCATCATAATCATTCCTCTTCTGCAGACCTGTGAAGTAAGTGAGCTATTTTTTCTGCCTAAAAGGTGGCAAACTGCAGTACGGAAAGGATAGCTCTTTCAAAACATACAAAAAATCTGTAGAATATCTGGGAATAATCTGAGATTTTCGTAATTTATAGGATAGTGTGAAGCTGCTGGGTCATCCTTCCTCCATCCACTAATGAAAATTACCAAAATAAGATGAAACTTGCATTGGCAAAAGATGATGAAATAATCTGTGACAAACAGAAGAAGGATCACATCACTTCAAGGAGAGCTACAGTCCTATTTGTGCACTAGACAGAGAGAAACTTTCTGCCACAGAAAATTCCACATGTGGAATCTGGACTTGGTCCCTTGCTCTTGGCCCGTTCGGGGCTGGAGGTTTATGAGACACCATATTTCTTCTCATGGATATGCTGCTTATTAAATTGTTCTTTACAAATGCTCAGCATAGTATAGTATTAAGTGATAGTGATTGCCTGGGCTGTAGAGCTCAATAGCTAAGAGCTGTCACATAACTACATTTTCCACTTCCCTGTCTGCTGCTAAGTGTGAGAGAGGGGAGGGGACCTACTAGAATCAGTGACTACATACAAATCCCTCCTCTCCCCCCAAAAAGGTTTACGTTTTTCATGAGTAATTTTGCGTTGTGTGATTGCCAGTTGTACATCCTTGCAGGTAACTGCTCTCTTTACACTTTGAAATAAGGACAAGGATTTTTTTTTTTTTTCATAGTCACAAAAAAACCTTGCTTTAATATTTTCAGAAATGTTTTCCCCAAATTTATTTTCACATCAGTACAGTGTCTTCACACCCTTAATATTTCCAGTGACTATTCTCTGATACTTAAAATAACTAGTTATTTCTTTAGCTTTCACCTGCACCTTTTGGAAGTGTAGCAGGTTTCTCTCTCATTACATTACTTTCTGTTATTTATCTCAGCCTTTTTCCTCTAGCTCTTTATAATTTTTTTTTCAGTTACATGTCTTATTAAGATACTCGTATGATAGCTTTCCTAATCATCATCAATCATTTTTATTTCAGAGTTTGACATTTTCTCTGTGATGTCTTTTACTTTTAATTTAACATGGTCTGATTTTTTTTTTTTTTTTTTAATTCTTTAGTTCTTTCATCTTTTCCTATATAATGAAATTCAAATAACTGTATGGTTTAGCTATTCATTCCTCAATTATGAACTGTAGAGACTGTGAGGAGATGAATAGGCTTTGTGTGATATATAGTCTAGAAGCAGCTCTCTGGTTAGATTTAAAATAAACAGGAATTTAAAAATTGATCAGAATTTAGATGAAGGGGAAACCTAAATCCATATGCCAAGCAAAGAAGCTAATTTGTTTTACCATATATAACATAGATTTTTCTTTAAATAGCCAATCACCAAGAAAAATAAATTCTTATGCCGATTTGTTATTCTTAGGTCTCCCAGAGATCCTGCAGAAATGGCGTACACTTAAGACTATATTACGGTCTCTCCTGGTATAGAGACATAATAATAGTGTCTCACAGGACTGCTTCAAGGCATAACTGGCTAATGTTTGGCAAAATCATCACCAACTTTCAGGTGATAAGAAAGATGGCTCAGTACTATTAATAAATAGGTTCATTTGTTGTCACTGAATATTGACAAACTTAAATAGGAAACATTGATGTGATGGTATGTTAAGCAAAAGTTTTATTCTGTTTTGAATCCTTTGCTCTGCAAAACCATTCTGCTACTTGGTAAGGTTCATGGATTGTATGAGCTGTGATGATGGTGCAGGTGCTCAGGTAGATTGTATTGATACCACACTGCTGGACTGGAGGAGCTTACATAGTACCCAGCGGCACTATCTGTTGCTCCCTTGAACTGACTGAAGGATCTCAAAACGTTCCCTATCCATCACAACCATCACTTTTAAAGTTTTTGTTACTGCCTTTCCCTTACTTCTGTCATTTCACATGCCATAGTCTGGATGTATACAGTGACCGTTCAGGCTTTTCGACAGGATGAACGTGAAATAAGTGCAATACAAATATTTCACATCAGGTAGCATTTTCTCTATTTCAATAACTGTTTCTTCCCTACCTGATTATATTACAAAAGTTACGGCCTACTGTGGTTTGTATCTCCCTGAACAAAGAGCAGTCAGATGTTTTGCTTCAATATGAGAAATTTTTATGAAAAACAGATCCATTATTCCAATAGGCTTAATAACTTAGAAACAGATAATTTACAATATAAGATTTTTAAAGTATGGTCTGATTTATGGCAGTTATATTGTTATAAATTTGACAAATCTCTTGGATATCCAATGTTCTTATGGGAAACATGACTTTAAATTTTTCCTTACACTGATTTCACAGGAAATGTTCAATATTACACATTTAATTTTACTGATAAAAGCAAATCTGAAATTCATGTCAACTCATTATAACCTTACATTTTTTATTTTCATTTAAAAACAATTCTCCTCCTATTTCTGCCCCTTTCCACAAATAAAAAACACACTTTGGTAGAAACAGGGCAAAATCAGGCTCCTGAGATTACCTTTTCCTCTTCTACTTTCAAGAGAAATGCAAAGGTTTAAAAATCACTGAAGAAAACACGAAGCCCTATACTATTTACATGAGTAAGGATTCTGCAGATGGAGCCTGACATAAGGGTGATTCAGTGGTGTGGATAAAAGAGAAACTTCTCCAAACCTTTTCGTGCAACTGGGAATATCTCTCATCTAGTGTTTTTCTGATGCCTGGAAAGAAAAATATCCTTTTCCTCCCTACATATATTTTGTATTTTGTGTAATTCTGCCTTCCGGATATTTTCTTCCGGTCACCAAACTGACTTCAGTGGGCATTGCATCAGGCCTTACTAGCAAAAACCCTTAGGCCAGATCTGTAGCAAGTATAAATACACATAACTTTGTTAACTTGAGTGGAATTTTGCAGCTGAGGTGGTTTGATTGTGTTTTGATGAGATTGTAAGCCTCTAAACATGCATTAACATAAACAGATTGATAGAAATGCTTACAAAGTACCCACAGAGCAAATTCTTGTCAATTGTGGTAGTCAAGCACTATAGTATTCTGTATTACAAAGGACTGTTTCTCGTGAACCAAAAATATATGTGTTTGTGTAAGGTTGCACAGCTGCCATTGCATGTTCTTTTTTTTTAACAAAATCAAAATCCAGGATTCAGTAGCTAAATTAATACTGAGATCAGTGAGTATTTTGTAATTTGATGAGAGCATGAGATAGGCCTAGGGTTCTGTGGCTGAGGTTTTTTTTTTTTAGTGTCCAGTTTCAAATGGTGCGATGTATCTTCAGTTTTACTTTAACGAGATATGAGGGCACATACTCAGATTCTTGTTGATGTGAAAAAGGTACAAAAGAAATGCAGAAACCTGATGCTTTCATTGAAACCATGGGAAATCAAGGGCCCTCAGCATCTTTGCAAATTGTGTGTTATGTACCTCAAGCTGATGACAAAAATTGGAGTTCCATGAGTGGAACTCCAAAATGCATGATACTAAAATACTTGGCATTAATGTATTGTTATGAATATCACTGTTCTCTACAATTTGCTTAGTATTATATTTTTTTGAGTATTATAATTGGCAATTTGGCAGAGCATGAAGTATGAGCTAATGAGTTGAAAGAACAGACTGTACTTGCAAATTCAAAGCATTTACATATGAACTATCTGCAGTTTCTTCTGTAAATTTTTATTCTGAGTACCAGATTCTGACCTCAGTTGCAACTCCATTACCCCATATTCAGCACAAAGAGTAACATTTTCTGATATAGTAGTTTCCCCTGTGTAAAGAATTATCTCGTATTTTGAGTATGTAACTCAAACACAACATGAGAGTAACTGACGCTCCGCAGCTTTCTCAGCATTGATGAAGGTCAGAAAGTAAAGACAAACATGCCCCTTGCTTCCTCCTCTGATCTTTGTACATTCAACACTACTTAAAACACTTCCTAAAAAGCTCAAGACCATTGTTTTGGCCCAGCTTTCCTGTGGAGGACTGCTGGAGTACACTGCACCTGGCTTGCACTTCATTCATTCATTGGAAAATCCCCTCCTATCCAGCCATTTAGATTCTGTGATGATAGACAGCAATATAAAAGCCTAAAAGAGATAAATCAGATGAGCAACGAAGCTGGTGAGGGGTCTGGAGCACAAGTCTTATGAGGAGCGGCTGAGGGAGCTGGGGTTGTTTAGCCTGGAGAAGAGGAGGCTGAGGGGAGACCTTATCGGTCTCTACAACTGCCTGAAAGGAGGTCATAGCGAGGTGGGGCTCGGTCTCTTCTCCCAAGTAACAAGCAATAGGACGAGAAGAAATGACCTCAAGTTGCGCGAAGGGAGGTTTAGATTGGATATTAAGAAAAATTTCTTCACCGAAAGGGTAGTCAGGCACCGGACCAGGCTGCCCAGGGAAGTGGTTCAGTCCCCATCCCTGGAGGTATTTAAAAGATGGGTAGATGTGGTGCTTGGGGACATGGTTTAGTGGTGGACTTGGCAGTGCTAGGTTAACGGTTGGACTTGATGATCTTAAAGGCCTTTCCCAACCTAAATGATTCTATGAATACGATCCTTATCCTAAAAAAAGAGATCTCTTCCTTCTGTCAGCTGTGATCAGGGAAATTTTGTCTGTACCATGTAGTCCACCTTCTAACTTTTTATATGATTTTTATATATTATCTACATATACTTCAAAATATAGAAATACTTGAATTGATTAAATACCTCTGAATTATCCTTGGTTCTCTTTTTAAGTGATGAAGCAGTCCTAGTTTCAAGTTTGTCTCCATAGCAGCAAAGGAATTTGTGAGATCCCTGTGTCCAGTCCCCTAGTGCAGCCGGCAGCTATGCCATACAGTCTGTTATACACCCTGCTCAAGCATCATCATCAGGCATCTTCTGGGCCAAGGACTTTTACTGAAACTGTTCCAGAAACCGTGATAGTTATAAACCCTTTCCTAATTTTCAGTCCAAGTATCGTAACTCTGCTTTAATAATCATGGCATCCCTTCACTTTACAGAAAGAATGGCAACTCTATTAAAACATTTTTACTTGTATACTCCAAATTCATCAAAGAGGTGAAAAATTAAGCCCCTTCAGAGAGACCTTGCTGATACACTTAAAGGGATAGTCAATGTTAATAATAAGAACATTTAATTGGCCTTGGAAAGCGAAATTCGTGTTCTATAGGCCAGTTGTATGACCAAAATAAATAGGGGCTCTAACTTGCCACATCTTCGTAGGCTGACAGACTAAGTCGGTAGCAAGCTAGTAGACATATTACCTGCTTTAAAACTCCACGGAAAAGGTCCAAAAGAATGTGACAGTCCATACCATTTATTAGCTATGTATTTTTGTAAAAATGTTATCAAACATTTAAAATCCATTTTCTGAAGCAAAAATCCAAAGTGAAATTTCCTTCACAAAAGCTGAATTTCACATAACTTGAGTTTAAGTGTCTTGGAGGATCAGGGATCAAATTTTAAAGTCCAAAGCCACAACAGTGCCTAAATATATTTTAGAATTGGGAATTAGATGCTTCGAATATTTTGCCCGGTAATGCCATGATGGATGATAGCACTGTATGACCGGTGTCATGATGTTTAAAAAGCTTATGATTCGTCTTCTAATATTCCCTCACACACACATACGCATAGTCCCATCAAGGCATTCGTGTACATCAAAATATTTGGTTTTAAACATGGACCAATGCTGTTTGTAAAAGATGATAATCTGACATCCACTTATTCAGGCTTTGTTTAACTCTCTGGGAAAATTTAGATTATTTGGAATCTCCTTAAAAAGCATTATACAAACCTCTCCTTAGTCATTTACAAAATTCTGTCACCATAAAAAAGAAAGTTTTCATTTGGTTTGGAATATGGTTAACAGTGTCAATTACTGTTGTAATAACAGTAAATTATTTTGCTTTACCATGGAAAAGTGACAATATAGATACTAAAATAAAATACCAAACTTTTTTTATTAGAAGTTTTCATACTATTAAAACAGAAAACAAAACAGTTTGTTTTCATGCCTTTTAGTATTGTCTTTGTAGAAAATCATTACGTGCACTCAATTCATTTTTAACCTAAGATTTCTAAATCCCGCGGATGGATTAGTCAGGTATCTAGCTGCCTTGATTAACTTGCTAATTGCATATGATAATTTTATCTATAGAAAAATTCATCACAGGACAATTTTTAGGACACACAGTATTTAGCTTCTTATTTGCAGAGGCACCTTCAAATATGAGTCAATAATGGCACTGAGGTACAAGAAGAGCAGAAATAGGGGGATGTTCAGATCTTAACAGTAAAAATAAGTGCAAACACAAAATATTCTACATGCAGAGAAACAGAAAATGTTGGGTAACTTAGGTGATGTCTAAGAAGGGGTACAGTAATGGTACACAAAACAATGAAGGACCCAAAGTTTCACAACTTTTATCCAACCTATTTTTAAACTCAAGCAGGACTCATCTCATTATATGGTTGGAGTTTTAAGGTAATGAAAATATTTGTTTATATCACAACTAATAAGCCTCTCTAGAGGCCTGTATAGAGGTTAAACAGCCTCTATACTGGCAGTTAACACAGATCAAGGACTTCGTGGCGACTAAAAAACATCAGCTGCTTAATGGATACGGACACCACTTATATTTTATCTTGAACTGTAGGACAGGCTTTGGACTGCTCTACAAGGCGAACTGTTTCACAGAGGGCTAAGAATAGAATTTGCTATGAGCCAGCAACAATACACTAACTCCCTGGATAAAGTAAGACATTGCTTAATCTTTTTGTACCATAGTATCATCTAAGAGTGATATATTAATAAAGCAGCCTGCTTAACCATTCTATTGTAGCTTACTCCACATTAATTTCCCTGTGTAAACAAGTCTTCGAATTCATAAGAAGGAGAAAAAAATTATAAAGAGCAAATAAATCTCTTATAGCTCAGTATTTACATTTATCAGATGTTGGTGATTATGAAAGTTATGAAACTGTACTTGGTAAATGATAAATTCAGTACAGTTCGGTGGTCTTTACGTTCTTCAAGCTAGCCTTGTCCTAGAAGCATAAACGTTAATAGGCCACTACCCTTTCTCTGATGCTGCTGGCATCTATACAAATGCTCTGTTTTCTCCAGTTCTTCTCGAGATATGGCATTACCCTAGATTTCCTCCTCATAAATTTCCTAGATTTGTTAACCTGTAACTTAGCTTGGATTCTACCAGTGCCACCTTTCACTTTTTCAAGGAACTAATGTGAGTTCCTGTAAAACAATATGAACCTGTTATGCACGACTATGTTTTCATTCTAATTATAGGATGGGCTAAATTTCTGAGCAGGCAAAACCAATGGAATGCAGCCAAATTCCTAATATTGCTTACAAGTGTAAAGAATAACAGTGTCTTTAGCAACTTCTGTTCATTAAGGGTTTGAGGATGGTTCCTTTAAATTTATGTTAACATTGCTTTCCAATTTACTAGAAAGGGGAAACTTATGCTGACAAGGAGACAGTGTTATGGGGGTGGAAAATATACGTGATCCAATCAGTGAAGCTGGAGGTGGGAGGAACAGCTGCTTCTTAAGTAATGACATATAAGTAATATTAGTCCCATTGGTTTAATTACATTGTAACCTTAAGCAACAAACATCTGTTTTCCATGTTTTCTTCCCAAAGGCCCTGACATTTCCAACGTAACCAAACCTTCTTATGTTTTTCATGATAAAATAGTTTGAAGCAGTCAATAGTAGGAATGTTATGAGTATTAAAAAGACCACACACACAAAAGCAAAGACAAGATTCACAGGAAAAACATATCACCAGTTGTTCTCATAGTTTTCTTGCCTCCCATATTCTACTTGATTGTATGCTACAAAATGCAAAGATGAAGGATGAGGGAAATAGTAGATTAAGATGTCAGTATTTTTTTTCTGCTTTTCTCCTGTCCTCATGAATGTTTGCAAAGAACACGTACCTGTGATCTATGAGACATACTTAACTTTCAGATCAATTCTGTTTCCAATATAAAAATAACTGGTGAATCACTGTGCAGATCTCAAGCATGTTTTTAAATTCCGTTGTGTTTTCCTTTCTCTCTTTGGTGCATCTACAAAAACAATCCATTTTTAGGTCTTGTATAACTGGGGTATGATGCACTGCTGTGATAAAGGGTGAGGGAATCTGCCTAAGTCCATGTGCCTTACAGGAGGTCTGAGTGAATCACAGAAAAAGGGAAAAAGTCCTACAGGGCAAGGACTTGTTTTATAGTAAAATTCAATGTCCTGAAAAATTGTATTTGCAAGTCGATGCTTCTAGATGTCGAGTGACGGGTCCCTAGAAACACCTAAAGTGAGACAGCTAGCTAGGAAGGTAAGCGGGAAAGGTAAGCAGGCTGGAGAGCCTTGCAAATATGGTTATGTGCTCGTCTTTCAGAGAAACTTACCTAAAATCAGGACCTCAGTAATGTTCAGTGGAATTTATCTATGGTGTAGGAAATAATTTTTGAAGGAGGATTACAAATACAGAAATGTAGACAGAACTAACTTTTTCAGGATGCTGTAAATTGCATTATATTCATGTATTTCAAGAACAGTACAGTATGCATTAAAGATGGAATTCAGATTTAGAATGCATTTTAATAATTAATGACAAAATTGTTAGATTAATATTGTAAATTTTATAGATCATATGCATGGTAGATACAAGATTAGCTGTGTCTGTGAAATCTTATAAATCTGTAGGGTGTAGAAATTCACAATTAGAGATATGACCCAACCCCCCAAACTCTGATAATGCACTAACCACACACTTAAAAGACATTTCATTATTTTAAGTCTCCTATTAGTATGTACTGATTGTTAAAGATGTATTAAAACAGTTGGAAAATAACTGCTTTTCACATTGTCAAAAAATATTATAAAGAATACATCTTATTCCACAAATACTCTGATCTGAAAAATACAAAAATATGTGTTTGAAATATTTTTAGATATATTCTAAACATAATAACCTTGTAGTTTGTTATAAAATGTGCCTGAATTTAATTTAAAAGGGGTAAAAACTAATTGGAATCTATAAAAAAAATTAATCTCAGAATGAAATCTTTGCATGACACACTTTTTTGTTTTCCAAGAAGACTGTGCTGTCTCGCATGCAAAAATGAGTAATTCCCAGCTACTTTCAGTCTACCTAGCAGTTGTTTTCACAGACCTACAATAGAGTTTGCTTTTAAGATGCTCTACAGCACCACAACAGAATACCTTTACTTACTTACTGCTTCCAAGACACGTTAGGGATCATACCAGAGTAACTGACAAATCTTGCCTCGGATCTTCAAGCCATTACAAGTGCCAGCTATTCACCCTGATCCTTTCTTTGAGGGCTTTGCTCTCAACTATAGAGTCGGTTAACGGAATGTGCATCCCCATTTTAGCCAGTCTAGTCTGAACTGGCATTTTAGCTTGAGCAACTCATAAAAGTAGTTTTTAACCTAAGATTCTGAATTATGAACTGAAACTGCAGAGACAGCAGCAGACATTGTGTTCTACAGGCTCCGCTGCAGGGAAATAACCTGAAGCAGAACAACAGGGGTACGACAAAAAATAAATTATAGTAAAATTTCTGAGTTCGTTTATCAGTATCTTGTCTGCCACATTAGCAGTCTTAAGAATAGGAGTACTTATGAATTAGGATGAAGGCCTCCACTCTTTCTTCCCAGTGTAGTGCCTTTCATCTGTGATGGAAGGCCATATTTTTAAACTGTAATATCATTCTTGTGGTTTCTTTTTAATTTGTAATTCATTTGAAAAGTGACCATCAAAATTAAATGCAGTAATCCGCTAATCTCACAAGATACTACATCATTGATCCTGATCAGTTGTCTTCATATTATGAATGCCAGTATTAAATTAGATACCTTAGCAAAGCATCACTTTGGGAGTAATGATAACCCCAGGTGTGTTCGTATACAGACTCACACCTTGAAAAGACATCTGCATGCATTCTTTGAATAAGGTGCACAATAGTAGCTCCTGCATGCATCCTCTTGCATTCAGTTGTGTTAAGATGCAAGTTTGTTAAACAGCCATGGAAGTCTTCAATTTTAAACTGGGCCAATGAGATAAACATTGAAATGAAGTCATGGGACTCCACTGGAAAAACTCCAATTAATAAGGTTCTCCATTAACACAGTGGCTTGCTATCTGTCAGCATCCTCTGTTTTATATTGATTTTTCCATACGTATTCTTCAATGGTAAATGAAATGTCTAAAATCTAGAAATTTTACGTGAGCCACAAACTAAACTACTCAAAATTTCTACATAGTTTGTTTGATGACATTTAATTCCATAAAATTGGAACTGATTTGCAATGCTCGGGTTTTTTTTGTGTTTCAGTCCCCATTTATTTTTCATCTTTTAGTCTCTGTTTCTGTACTTCCTCTGGGCCTGATTCAAAGCTGTTGCTCTTAATACTGCAATTTTTTCTTTCTAGATATTGTTTCACAGTGTATGGTAAGGATATAAGTAGGAAGTAAAAATTGCTGAATTGAGATACGTGTTATTTGTGCTTTAGATCCCATTACACAGGGCATATCTAAACTGGTAATGATGGCCAGGAAGCAGGCTTAAGCACTGGATCCCTGATCATCCACTCAGCTCCTTGGTTTACGTTTGGAGTGCTCCCAAAAAGCAGGATGAATCAAATCGGTGCGCCAAATTTAGCTTCCTCTACCTACGCAGTCTTTTAAAAAACTATCTCAGAATGTTTAGCACCCTCAAATGCACCCTCATGCCACTCCCTCGGTCCTTTCTGTCACCTCAGTTTTGTGCTATAAAATCAGCCTCTCGGGCAGGCTGCAATGAAGCCATTGCATTATTACAGACACTTTGAAATTTTAAAAGTGTACAATAATGATAACGTATTAGGGCAACAGAGTACTGCATGAGGACCAGAAGATAGTGAGATCCAAAGGCTAGGTACCCTGCATCTGGGCAATCTACCCCAACAGAGGCTACCTTTAAGCAGCGTGGATACTAATCAATCCACTCCACTTGGTGTTGGAGTTGCTTAGGCATTTGAAACTGGTAGTGTTGAGAATGTGAGAAAAAACATTCAAGGTTGGTTTTCTTCTCTACCTAAATGATTTTGCGTGGGAGGAAGTAGTTTAAATTAGAAATTTTGTTTTGGTCTCATTCTTAGTTAAGAACAATTTTTTTTTTAGATAAAGAAAAAACTGTACTCTCCTGAAGCCCTTGGGAAGAAAAAGAAGTTTTTTTTCTGTAATGAAAGGTGTGATAGGACCTACTCATGTGTCATCTCTGTACCAGGCCAGTCAAATGACAGGTATTGTTGCATTAAGATAGCATGAAGGTTTTCCTTTTCAGGATTTAAAAGGTGTATGTGACGTGTCATTTCTGGTGGCATTAACTTTAAGAAAAACATGTAATTGCAGATTTCAGGGAGAAAGAGTATTTTTTGGCTTGTCATCGTGGTTTAACCCCAGCCGGCACCTAAGCCCCACACAGCTGCTTGCTTACTCCCCCCACAGTGGGATGGGGGAGAGAATCAGAAGAGTCAAAGTGAGAAAACCTGTGGGTTGAGATAAAGACAGTTTAATAGGCAAAGCAGAAGCCGCACACGCAAGCAAAGCAAAACAAGGAATTCATTCACTACTTCCCATCGGCAGGCAGGTGTCCAGCCATCTCCAGGAAAGCAGGGCTCCATCACACGTAACAGTTACTTGGGAAGACAAACGCCTTAACACAAAACACCGCCCCCCCCCTCCATCTTCTTCCCTCAGCTTTATATGCAGAGCATGACATCATATGGTACAGAATATCCCTTTGGTCAGTTGGGGTCCTGGCTGTGCCCCCTCCCAGCTTCTTGTGCACCCCCAGCCTCCTCACTGGTGGGGTGGGGTGAGAAGCAGAAAAGGCCTTGACTCTGTGCAAGTGCTGCTCAGCAGTAATGAAAACATCCCTGTGTTACCAATCGATCAACTCTATTTTCAGCACAAACCCAAAACATAGCCCCATACTAGCTACTATGTAGAAAATTAACTCTACCCCAGCCAAAACCAGCACACTTGTCTAGATTTTCTTTCTTCACTTCAACATTAGTCTAACGTAAAAAGTTAAATCAGCCCTTGTTACACTGGGTTGGCAATATCTCCTGAGTTGTAGAAGGTGATGTTTCCTATTTGGTAAATTTTCAGAGGATCTTGTTCTTTATGCAATTTTTATCTCTGATGGATCTTTGTTTTGAGCTGTTATGGTAGGGAAGTAAGGACTCAGAAATAAAATAACTCTCGAATTGTAGGAAAACCATATCCATGCCCAATTAATGGGTATTTTTCACAGGTGAAGTGCAGAGGCTTGGCTGTAAAATCTAAAATCTCTTGGCATATAGTGAACAAATTTTCTTCTATCATTTCCAGTAACTTTAATGTATAGACAGGAATAATTCTAGTATCTTGTCTGTATCACTGATGCTGTATGTTGGACACATTGGAACCTCACTATCTTCATTTCTGTACCCAACTTGAGCCATCACTTCCATCCATACTAACTCTTGCTAATAGTGAATCTTCCCATCAAACTCAAAATGTGTGGAAGGGACTTCATCATCTTACATAGCTGCTATGCTGTGGGTCTTCAAATGCAAAGATTATTAATAGAGGATACATGTCAATCAATCTGCAGAGACTGGGAGGAGATAATGAAAAAGATGGAAATAAACAGTAAGGTGGCATCAGCAGTGATTGGATCTACTGTGTGTGAATAACCTTTGAGGAGCAGGGCTGAGAAGGAGCCAAGTTTAGGTAACTCACTGGCACATCTGTAAAACTCAGGTAGCCTCTCCTTGGTCTACAGGTTTTAAGAACCTTTGAATTTGTGAGTTCTACAGTAAAAAAAAAAAAAAAAAAAAAAAAAAATCCAAAATAATATAAGCTTTCCAGAAGACCACATAGGACATTTTAGTCTGGCAAGTAACGCAATGTAGATTTTTCCTATTTACACTCAAATAAAACCTATTGCCTTTCAAAATAAACTCACAGACTCACACACAGTGCTGGAATCCTTACTCTAAATCAAACAGTTCTAGAAAAACAGTAGCAGAGGCGGCAACAAGGGGTCATGTGCTTCACCCCTTTGTGATGAAGCGTGGTCCATCCTGTTGCTCCTGAACCTCTATTTGTACAGTTGATATTTAAATGCACTTAAAATTTGCTATTTTTCTCACTGAGAATTTTCTGTAGGGCCTCATGACTGAACCACAGAACTTGTCCATTGTTTTATCCTAGGATAATGTATGCATTTCCAAGCAGAGGACTTACCGTCTTCATTATATAATGCCAAATATTCAGACAATAGAAGCTAAGCCTGTTGTCAAATTGCATTTCCAATTGACATTCTGTGAGACATTAGAAGTCACTGCATATATCTTCAGTGCATGTGGGAGTCATGACATTAAAAATGACATAAAACTTATTATGCAGACAGAAAATAAACATTTTCTTCCCTTAAAGAATTTAAGATTGATGGATAATTACTTTGCTTGCCAAGGAGAGACTTCCATAATCAGAATAAATCATAAGGTCATTAAATTGGTAGGGCAATGAGAAATAAATCAATGCCCTGAAGATGACTTGTAATTGCTTGTTGCAGGATACGTGGCTGAGTGATATTTTGTAAAGACCATACTGTGCATCTATCTAATTGGGTTGGATGTGTTAGAGAGTCTATAACAGAGCTAGCTGAATAAGTCAAAGACCACCCACATATGAACCAAATGACTTACGTGTCTGTGGGACACTCAGGAAAATCTGTACTTATTGCTCCATCTCAACTCTATCAGGAAATTCCTAGGCTGCCTTAAAAAGGGATAAAAAAAGAAACAAAAGGTTGATGCAATTCATTTTGTGTAATGTTTCTAAAACCAACGATATGGAGACAAAAGTGACATGCAGTCATAGCGACAGCGATGCTATTTTGGAATGTTCTGCGTGCATGTATTTCATAATTGGATTCCAATGACCAGAAAGTGACACTTCTCCCACAAGCAGCCAGTTCTTTCTTGTAGCCAGATCTGATAAATAGTTCAGAATCAAAATCTCAAGAAATTATTAATTTGCAGTTCGTGACCTTTTAGTACTGTGGGTTTATAAATAATATATTCATCAAAATCAACTTAATTAACATGTGCATCTGCAGAAAAGCAGTAAATAACTATTCTAAAATTGAAGTAAATTGTGGTACGGGATTATCAGCGGGCTTCGCATTCTAGAGAATTGCCTCGAGTCTGTTTCGTAACCTGGGCAAAATAAATGTGCGTATCTATACCCTATTTATTCTATTGTTGTCTCTGTGGATTCTGGACTTTTTGGTTCTCAGTTAACACCTATATATCTGGATTAACTCCACGAAAAATAATAGGATCATTCCAGATTTACATCAGTGTCATTTTGTTTTAACATGCCTGTTATTAGTGAAGTAAAAGGATTTATTAAGTGTTGTTGCTCGTTCAACATGCTTAGTTTCAAGCAAATGTATTTGGTTAGTATGGATGACAATGATAAAGTAGTTATATGACATTAGGGCTTAATCAGCATTAATTCCTGTTGTGCTGGGAGCTGTACAAATGTAGAAAAAGACATGTTCCTTACCTCCAGATGTCTTAAGATTACAAATGCAAATAATAGGCTCGGCAAAGTGATGCATCATGCAAACAAATGAAAAAAGTACAATTAACATCGTTTTGTTAGTTTTGTATTGTAGCTGGGGTTTTAGGTTTTGTCTGGTGATTTTTTGTTGTTGTTTTTTTGTTTTTGTTTTTTTTTTTTTTTTTTATCTGGGAGAAGACATTATAGAAAGAGGAGACAGTAGGAATAGCCAGATTAGTTACTGCAAAAAAGCCAGAAAGGCGTAAAAAGTGAGGACTACATATTTGCCCAGTAAGTTACTAAGAAGAGTAAAGTAAGTCTGAAATGATTATTCAGTCTGAATCCCTCAGTTTTATTGTTTGTTAACTGAGAACAGGCAGACACACAAGTGTTAGAGACTCTTCAGAGCACTTACTTATTAAAGCAGTTTGCTATCTGCAGATTGCCATGGCTACTATCCAAGCATGTAATTCAAAGAGCAGTGAATATGACATCATTCAAAATTCCAGACGTTATTCTAGATTAAAAATTTGTATATTGCCCCAGTCTTTATACGGAGCCAAAGCAAAAAGTGCATCAGAACTCCAAAGCATACAGGCTGTTCAAAATTGAGATTCAGCCTTCTGAATGAAGCTGGACAATATTTTTTTTAAAATAGACCAGATGAGTAAAGCAAAAACTTTATTTTACACGTTTTTCTAATGGTTGAATCCAGTTTTAAATTTCATGTTTATATTTAATGTTAGAGCTTTGATGGCAAATGAGTAAGAAAACAGGAAAATAGTTTCCAGTATGTCAAATTACAGATAAATCTATTTTGCTGGTTTAGAATGAAGTACTCAACCATCTTGAGGGTTTCATGGTTATCTATACTTGCCTGAATTACGTTGAGTTAGCCTTCAGAAGAAAATCCAAATGTTTTGAATTATGTGATAACAAGAGCAATTAGAAAGTACACTGCAGTGTCAACCATGATCAGTTTTAACATGGATACTTCAGTAGTCACAATCTTCTAGTAAAATGAGTTTGCTGAACATAATAGAATGATGATATTCCTTTTATTGCTTGATATTATATTATATTCTACTTTCACCTTCGTCCTGTCTCAAACCTTTTCTGAATCAGGACAATTTCTTTTTTCTGGTGAGATTTAAACAATTGTCCTTTTCTGTTATCCATAAGTAACAATGAGAGAAAGAGTTCATACTTTTCTGAAAAGATGAAGTTGTTATGTTTCTGCAGTGGTTTCTTAGAGAAGATGTTGGGCCAGATTTTCAGGTGTAACAGTTCAGTGCTGCCCCATCAAATCTGGTTCTTTTAATAAAAGCAAACAAAATATGCAGTCAGGAAGACAGTACGCAGGAGAGGTGAACAGAATAGGCCTCAGAGCCACAGGAAGTTTGAACTTCGTTGAATGAAAATAAATTGATGAAAAAAGAGATTTAAAGATTTCAAGGCTTCAGTTGGATAAACTAGAGCCATAGTATCTGCTGCTGTTTGTTGCTCCGTTGCCACATCTCTGTATAAAGAAGGGATAAAGGAGTCTTTGAAACCTTTTCCAAATAATGTTCTTGAGTAGCTTTCTTGGACTTGAACCCTTTCAAAGAAGTTTTTTTCCTACCAGAACCGGGGAGCGTATTCTTTTTTCAGCACCACCAGCGGACATTTTCATTTTCACCAGCACTGTCTGAATACAGAAGGGGAAGACCGTAGGGCACTGAATTGCCACCGATTGGCAGTTATACTTAATCTTCATGATTGTGTGGTCTGTGCTTCACATGTTAGATAAAGAGGAGCTGGTCCTCCTGTTAAGCATCTGAAGTTGGATGCTTACGTGTAAAGGGTACAGAAGATTAGGTAATGGTTTTGTGTCTCCATGACTAAATGTCTTTCTTTGAGAACAAATCAGACAGACATTTAGGTAGGGAAGTAGACTAAAAGATCTTTTCTACCTCTGTTTTCTGCAGTTCTGTGATATCCCCATGCCGTTCCTTTTCACTTTCCCTACACTTCCCTACACTTCCCCAATGACCTGGTAAAAGAAATGCAAACATGGCAGATGCGATTTCAATATTACCTGGAGAAGCAGATGGAAAGAGGCAAGCCAAAACGATTTCTTGTTTTATTTTGGGAATTAAAGTTGAGGATAAGAGGTGTTTTCCCTTGGCCAGGGAGGCGGAGGGAAAGGAGGGATAATGCCAGCTGCTCTGTTACTCACGAAAGCAAGATCTCACTAATTCGATGTTCCTCTCCACCTACATACAGAGAATAATCATCTCCTAAAAATATTTATACATCCATGCTGATTTCAAATAGAACACATGCTTCCAAAAATGTAATAAAGAGATGTATGTTCCAATAATGAAGGTTATAAAATATTTAAATACTTCCTCCGCTTCTTTCAAGAGGAAATGCCAAATAGCAAAGAGGAAGGAGATTCCAACTTCTCTTGTTTTTAGTGTGAGGTTCTTATTCCCCTTTGCTTTATCACTCTCTTCTCCCAGAATAAAAAACTATTACTATTTTGTGATGCATATCCTGATCCAAACTTCATACATATGCATTGCCATATGTTTCACACATCATATGCTTTCCTTAGTTTCATTTCAGGTTCAACATCAACACTCTTTACCCATCACGCTTATATACACATACTTTGTTCATTTCACACATCTTCCTATGTTTGCAGAGTGGAATAAAGAAGTTGAATTGACTATATATCTTATGGGGAAGAAGAGACTCCAGCCCATATCTAGGCCCTTCTATGTCATCCTTACTCGCTGCTTACTTGAAAAGAATAACATAAGATATTCACTGACTATATGAATCCAATCTAAACTCCCTTGCTTGTGCAGGAGTAGAATTTCAGTCAAATTAAGAAAAATTATTATTTTATGTAAAGCATCAAGAGAAGAAATTGCAAGCAGATTTGGGTATCTCTAGGCAGCATTACAAAATCGAATTTATATTCCCTGTCACCTAGTGGAATCCCTTGTTCAGTTTAACGCCCAGGTTATCCTGGGGACAGGTAGTTGCCTGAGTAGGGGTCCTCAGAGGCCAACCTCCCGGCACAACCTAGAGTGAGGATGTAGCTCGCTGCCTGCAGGCTGCAGGGAGAGCCCTGCTGCAGCTCAGCATGCTCAAGACAAGAGGCCTAGACATATGTTTTAGACTCCAAAGAGGGTATCATGGTTTTCCAGACAATGAAGTCACAGCAGTATAAAAGGAATCCTGCTTCTAATGAGTGAATGGCAAACAAAATAGGACAGAAAGGAAAGGCTTGAGGTGATTGTTTCCCAGCTCTAAATCTCCTAAGGAACTGCCTATGGAGGACTTTTCACATTTGAAGTGTTCTTCTAGGATATTGCAATGGATAGGTGAAATGACTGCTACACAGGACATGCAACAGATGTTCCCCTGGGATTTTAAGTTTTTTTTCCTGGAAGTCTTGTTGAAGTCTGGGATTCTTTTTATTTTTTTTGGAGGGGAGAGGCATACTGTGATTTACCTGCCAGGTAGCTGAGGAAGGAATTGTAAGGAATTTTTTTTTTTCCCCCAGTGGAAATGAGATGATATAGCAACCCTTTTCCTAAATTCTGGTTTCTTTTAAGACCATAATTATATAATTACAGTATGCTAATGTACTTAAAACAGGTGTTGTAAAATAGCATTTCTTATTATGTTTAAATTTTACAGTCTGCACTTACAGCATATAAGAGAATCAGCACTTGGAATTGTGAATCTCAACATTTCCAGATTTATAGTAGCGTTAAGCATTCCACCAATATATTTAGGATCTTACATGGGAATGCTATACGCATTTCTAGACAATGATCCTTTTGATTTGTTTTCTACTTAGTATTTTAGTTATGGATATGGATAGGAAATATTTATGTTGTGGATACTTAAAAATGGATACCAAAATTAAGTGTTCTTTTATGTTTTAGAGGAAGAATTTGTTTGCTTGGTTTATTGACCTGTATGGTAATCTTTTGGTTCCCAAGCTGAGAGTTCTAGTGCCGTTTGGTGTTATTCATGGACAAACTGACTTTTGGAGCTATTTAGATATTGAAGAACAAATTGTCAATTTTTTTGACATCCTTATAGTTATTAATGTAATAATTTTAGATTACTCATAAGGCAGCCAATGTTCTTACATATGGGGTGGCTAACCAAAAATTTACTTGGGTAGTAATTCTGTTCTGCTGATACCTGAGAAAAAGCAGATGGGTTTCACAAAGTACACATGCTTCTTAGTCTGAGGGGCATACACAATCTGGATGTTGTCATTTGTCTCTCTACTGTCCCTATTCAAATATACTTAATTTTTAACTCTGTTTTGCAGATCTATTTCAGCAAGTGAAAATGAGACATCCTATAAAATAACTAATAATTTAGTGATTTGAGTACTCACCTGGAAAGTGGAATACCTGAGTTCATCTCCCTTCTCCAAATCATGTCATGTACAAGCAGCATTTGGGGAAGGAGATGGGAATTAAGTGTTGTGTTGGCTAAGGGCACAGCTGCCTTAGAAGGGTCCTGCTCCTGACTCCCTAACGTGAGCTGCTCAGGGCACCAAACCCCAGGCTATGGGTGTGAGCTCTTGCTTTGGAATTCTGCAATATCCTGGTTCATCGCCGCCCATTAACCTTTGTCGGGGGAGGCACCTCACTTGACCTCTACCCTTTCAGAACCCTAAATATCAGAGGAAACAACCATTCATTTGATATTTATACAGATAAGAATACAGCTTTATTCTCATTTGACATTTATATACAGTTACATTATGGTTTTTCAGATAAATGTCAAATGAAAGATTTCCAAATCTGACATTTTTTAATAGTATGCCTAAAAATGTTGCGGTCAAATGAAGGACTGTGATTCATGTAGCACCTAGAATGGTCTACCTGCCTTCTGCACACAACTTGAAGGCTAATTCCAGCTAAACAGAGATCAGTGTGGGAGCACCTAACCAAAAAGGGGAACAGGAGAGTTCTCTATGGAATGAATTAAGTTGAAGCAAAAAACCCTCATTTTCAGGTAATAGACACTCTGAGTCTTACTATCAAAGGGTGAATAACCATTTTAACTCCGTCAGACTCCAATACTCTCTAACCAGGTTCTTCTTCTAGATATTTCACACATGGAAGTTTTAACGTTTAATACCATATTTACTTATTTGTAGATACTTGACATTATACAGGATTTTGATTTAGCAGGGTGATACCGCAAGGTACTGAAATCACAATACATGTGCAAATTACACTTCACAGAATACAGGAATTTCACTATACAGTTGATCCACAACGCAAGTGTGATTCTCATTACTGGTCCTTATAATATGCTCACTGTTAAGACACTGGGCATCCCCAGTTGCCAGGAAGGTATACATGATTTGAAACTAGCTCGAGTCTATTGCTCTCTTCAAAGTTCATTTTGTTGGTTTTTCAGCCTTTATACACTGTGTTGGATTGAGCCACGTATACACTCCCCCATGTTAGCCTGGCTAACTCAGGAAGACATTCGCGCTCTTTTGACTAACTCAGGCAGAAACATTTACACAACCAGTTCATCCACTCAATTGATCTTAGGCCACCATCCGGTCCCCTTTGTGTTGAGCTAAGTTCAATTTCCTTTGTAACAGCTATGCTCAGTCACTCCCTCCATTCTCCCCTGAGCTGCATGAGCATATCACCTTCATCCATATCCTGTGCGTCTTCTTCCATTGCAGATCTTTTCTGCAATTTTATTTATAAACTTTAGTCCAAAGATGCAATTGATATTGTGAGCTCTAGACCTACCTTTTCAACAGCAATGTGTATTTCCTTGTGAGGTATTGTTGTACTGAATCTCTGCTTTTTTCCCCTATTTCTGTGAAATCAAGTATATAGAGTTATTTCAGCTGTTCATGGGGCAGTTTATTCGCTTATACATACCACCCTTATCCTGGCAGCACGCCCAGAAATATCTCATTGTGGTTCAGACAATGATCATTAAATATCATTAATTACCTCCATGGAACAAGACAGTGAAGAAAGCCCAGAGCGAGCTAGTTTTTGTTTTCACCTATTTCTACACGCTTCTGTTTCCTGCAATTCTCCACTAAAAGAAAAGGGGCTGCTCACCACTGCTCCCTATGTCCCCCCACTGTTGTTATCAACCACACTCATGAAATGGCCATTAGCCAAAAGTTCCGTCCTTTAAGCTCTGGACACAGATAACTGTATATGGTTTAAGTTGGCTTGGGCCCAGTTTTCATCTGAAGCGTGTGCTGTTTAGGGTTATATCTCCCCCCCGCCCCAGAAGAGGAAACTGAAATCAGAATTAGACTGTTAGCTTTTGAAATAAGAATATACTTTGAAAATAAATTCTTATGAATTATAAAAAGGTACTTCTTTTGCTTTAAATTATAAGTTTGAGGATGAATCACATAACATCTTGAGACAGATAGGCAAAACTCCTATAACTGACATTTGTATTTTGTTCATGAAAAGGAGTTTCACCCCTCAAGAATTTTTAATTATATTGGCTGATCATTACAGCATTGCAGATGTGAGCAAGCCTAATGTTTAAAGGCAGAAAGAAAATCTGTATTGTGAAGACTCTTTTTATCATTTTGATGTATGTGCAGATGAATAATGGCAAGGTACAAGGGAGATAACTAGAAAAATGCTGGAATGTAGAATTACGAAAGCGAGTAACTCCATAATTACCAACTGGTATCTTTTGGATATTTCTGGGGGGAGTTGGGGATGGTGAGGGAGGCAAACAACCCTAAAACCCATTCTTTCATGGTATTTACACCATATTGTCTTTATATTTACCCCATATTTACCCCAAAATGTGTCTTACCATCATAGACTAATCACCAGGAGAGAAATCTGTCATAATTCCAATACAAAACATTCCCAGTGTGGCACGGCAAAGAACAAACCAAAACCAGCTATGTCAAAGTGTCATTTCTGTCTTTTTTAGATGGAGAGTTCTGAACCAGATAGAAGGGTTTGTCTGAGGTTTGTCAGACATGGGAAGTCTATGGAAAAGACACAAACTGAACTTGGATCCAGATCGGAGTTAACCTAAGACTGTCGTTCTTTAAATTCCCAGAGTAGTCATAGGACGTCCCCAAGGACGGGATTATAAAATTGAAACCTCACTAAAAACATTAGGCCTGATTTTCTTAAGTAAACCTGACTCTAACTGTACTAGATGAAACACATGTTATTGAACGAGGAATTGAATTCTTTGTCCTTAAATGCATAGAGTTTTTATGCCTCTCTACTTATTTTGTTTCATTCTGTTGTCACGGGGGAAAAAAAAAAAATCATCCAAATTTCCTTCCAGGCTTGGATTTTCAGTATCATTTTACCACTGTTGGCTAAAAGAGCTATCATAGGGAAATGGACATATTCAAACTTTATGAAAACCATTTGAATTTACTAAGAATAATAAATATAACCATTCTTTTTCATCATATGATTAAATAAACACCAGAATTGGAAACACTTATTTGGTGCTAATCGACATGGTACCTGGTTTGGTATTCTTCCTTTAAGATAGCAAATATTCCTATGGAAGATGCTGCACATTGATGACTTTACTTCGCACTAATCGGCTGTTCAGCTGGATAGCCCTGGTCAACTCTTCAGTTCTGTTTGAGGCATTTTTTGATTTCTGAAGACCATAAAGGTAATTAAGCTTTTTTCCCCTCCACAAACTAATTGTAATGAAAATTTACTTCACAAAAATGTCTAAGTTAGATGCCAGATATGAAACTGAAAACTTGCATATATGGTTTAGATAGATTCAGATTGACCATATCCTTGCATAACTGAGTAGTTTAACACTAGTGCAATTAAGAGGACTAATGAGTTACATCTCTGTCTTTATCTTTTCATCCTTATCTCCTTTCTAAAATGTATTTCTAAACAGACATTACAGAATAACATATAAAGTAACGTGGAAAACAAAAAAAAAATTGCTTACTCTATCATCAGAAAAAAGGGGAAAAGCAGAGAAAGAAAACAATAAGAGATATTAAAGAATGAGTTCTACTTAACTGAACTGTTCAAAGATACTCCACAGACCTTTAAAACCCCATTTTATGTCATATGCCGTCAACTAAAGTATTTTTTTGCATTTTATTCATTACCTATCCCTATACAAAGAAACATCTTAACATGGATTGGAACAAATTAGTCTATGCTTCTTCAAAAACATATACTTTGAATGAGTTTAAAAGAGAATGTAAAAACAAAACCCCAAAACATTCCTTTTAAACATCAGCTGAACCAGTTAGAAAATAATGGCCATTGCAACACTTGGAATTTTGTTATTCCATGTCTGGGCCAGGTTTGCCTTCTCATCATGAAAACGAAATTCACATCTGCTTAAGTTTTTAGTAATTTATAATCCCAAGCACTGAAATTAGAAACAGGTGCCAGTTAAATGAAAAGCCAATGTAAAAAACCCTACACAATATGTTTTCCATAAAATGGGGGAAGTGTAAGAAAGAGGAGAAAAAGATTGTTTCAAGTCATAGAGTCAGAGAACCAAGGAACCCAAATAAAAAAAAAAATTATCATGAATATAAGATAGGATCTTTAACATGATTTCATCCTTACATGTTAATATCTGAAAGAAGTTGCATGGCCAACATCACTGCTTCTCCATCATTTATACCTGTATCAAGGAATCTGAGGTAAGAACATCCTTGATGGTTTTGTAATCTGGTCGCTATTCTGGATGCATTTGACTTTGGGGGTTTGGGTTTGTTTTTTTTCCCCTTTTTCCATGAGAGACCTGTTCTCTCCATGAGAGAACAACTGATCATAAGTTGGTGCCTACTATACAAAATAATCATATGAGCAGATAAGCAAACTACCAACACTGAAGAACATCTAAAAAGATGATCAAAAGGTAGAGAGCACTAAAATTTTAAATAGGTAGCTGGACTGACTAGATCTGGAGAAGGGAGGACCAGATTTGAAATGGTACAAATGTGGCTGTTTTCTCACAAGTTATGGAATATCTTATTAGCTGGAATTTGTTGGCAGGAAGTTATTAAAATAATACCTATAAAAGTAAATGTATATAGGATTACTTCATTTTTAGAAGGCTGTATTATTAGAGAGACAATTTGTTCAGATAAAGGGGACCATCCAGTTCCTTACAATAATTAGGCTCCAAAAAGACAGGTTGGGTAGGAGACAATCTACATAGCAGGTCGTTCATTTTAAGGTTATGCTGGAATAATAAACACTGATTTTTTACTTGCTAGGAAAGAGCCAGGTTTATAGCAGAATGTTAGGGGAAATGATACTGTCAAAGCAGAGAAAACAACTAATAGAGCATTTGATAGCTGTTTTGCTTTCCAATGGATCCTTTACATTCATAGAGCTTGAAAGACACAGTCTGTCAAACAGCTTCAAAACTACAGGAATAACTTTGTGAAACCCCAAAGTATGAACTAGATGTTTCATATTTCCTTTCTCTCAAGGTCTTCTAGTCAGATGATAGAACTCAAGACTTTAAATTTAGGGATGTAAGAGAAATCATAACATAAAACTAAATAAAGGAAGACAGATTTTAAAACATTTGAAAAGTATAAGGTTAGGAAATACTATTACTTTTTAATTACAATGATTTAAATCTCGAGGAAATGTGAGAATTAAAGTCATAGTTCTCTTTGACCTCATAGAAATCAGAATCAACTAATTTGTTGAGACTCCCAAGCTATTAAAGCTGCCCTATTTTACAAGAAAAGTTGTTATGAATTTACCACATGGAAATTGCATTTAATGGAGATGGAGATTGACTCCTAATTGCCCCTGTTGCAAGTGCCCACCAGAAATTAAAACAAAACTTTTTTTACATACTGTAATCTAAATACTGTACTTCTATATTACTTTTATTACCATTTATTAAAAAAAAACCAGATGAAAGAAGACTATATTTATTTTTTCATACTATTTTAAAATAGTATTACACTATTAATAAAACTGAACATTTCTGATTTGTGTCCAAGAACATTAAAAAACATGCTGTTTGAAATAAATGCCGAAACAATTAAAATTGTATTACCAAAGAAACTCTTAACTCCATTAAATTAATCTAATCTTGAAAGAATATTCTGTTCTCCTCTATTTATGAACAGTTTCAAGTGCTCAGGAGCTTTGTAGTGAAACAAAGCTTTAATACAATACTAATATGCTTGAAATTAAACAGTGTTGACTTTAATTTGTAGCAACCCAAGGAAAACTTTGGTTTCATTAGGCAGGTTGAAGGGATAAGGAACACGTTTTGTTTCAGAAATTTTTGAACATTTCTTTTTTCTATTTCTAGTAGAAATACAGAATTGTCAAACATTCTTGTAGAAAATCGTCAGAATGTCTAATTTTGGAACAAGCCAAATTAAATTTTTTTCCTTGAACTTAAAAACCTTTCTTTTTTTTTTTTTTTTTTTTTTTAACAGTTTCTTTATTAGACTCTTGACATTTTCACAAGATGGTCCCAAACCTACATATTCAGGTGTAGTCAAGTGCCTACAACTTTCATTTGCCAGAGGCTGGTAGCGGGGTTTACTCATTTATTTAACAATATAATAGTAGCTAGTGGTCAGGACATTCTTCTGACAGTGGGAGTCTTGGATTTTTATCCTTGATTTCATCATTTCTCCAATGACTCTATAACGCAAAATGCATATACAAACTTAGGAACACACAGTAGAGTCAAAGTTTATTTCCTTTCAGATTTGCTGTGAGCCACAATACGATGAGCATCTCGTGATCTTTGAGCCTTATGAGTTTAAACACTTCCAGGAGCTGATGCCAGCAAATAAGCAGTGGTTTTAGACTTGGGTATCTAAAATCTCGTTTATGTCCTAGATAGGTGAGCCCTTTACCCAGTCTTACTCTAAGTACCTAGACCATGTGCGTAAAGGTTGAATTTAACAGCGCTGAGAGACAGTGAAGAGTAAAACAAATAGAAATTGATTCCAGTGGTAGGGTCAGGAAGCATCAGGGCAGGGCAGACTGTGTACCAAGCTCTTTCCCGATGAGAGAAACAAGAAACTATTGTATTCAAGCCAAAACATATGGTGAGAGGAAGAGGAGGAGCTGCTTGCCAAGCCGAATATAAAGAGGCACTGCTCCTGAGTTTAAGGAGCAGCAGTGGTGGGAGAAGAGCTAAAATGAGTTTTTCTCTGATGATTTAAGATTTATTATTTTATGATAGATCTTTCTCAGAGAGAAGGGGATTATTGGAAGATCACACTACTACTCAGTGTTTCTTAAGAATAATTACTTTTTTCCCTATTCTGCCCACATGCTTGATGTTGTGTCAGCATAAAAGAAGGCATAGCTCATGTTTCAAGTAAGTAATTTTTCATTAACAGGGTCATGAATCTTGTGACAAGCAGCAGCGGTCTTCAAACTGCCCAAACCAGAGTTTCTAACTATCACTTATTCAAGATTCTTAATTATCTACAGTAGGTTCTGAAAACAATACCATAACATACGACTGAATTTGAAGGTAAGAGATCATAGTTTTATTTTAAGGAATTTGGCCATGTAACAGTGGTACTATACTCTGAAATCTGCTTTCTATTACATTTTATTGTGCTTGGCCTTTTAGCATATGGATTTTGGTGAGATCTTAAGGAACACATAATTATATTTTTAGACATGGTGAGGTAACTGCACTGATAATTGGATATTCTGAAATTAAATTGGTCTCAAAGATTTTCACAAAATCTAATATATAGTATTTTTGCAGAAAGTATAAAAACATAACATCCTTTACATGAAATACCTTAACAATCCCCACATTCTGTTAAAATGTCCTTTACGAATGAAAATTTAACAGTAGTTCTTCATTTTCAGCACATCTAAATTACCATGTTAAAAAAGTTGACCCTGTGGGAAATTTTGACTGTTCTTTCTTTAACCCTGCGTATCATTGTCTGTCGTGATACCAATTGTGAAAAAATGTCAATCTTTGAGAAGACATCTGCAACCCACGAACCTCATAAAATTGACCTGCCGTTTTACCTGCTGATGCAGCATCGTGAAACAGCAGTACACCACAAAAATCATGTCCCTCTAGTAAAGAGCCAAATGCATTTTTAAGTCATTGTGGGGAAGTTTGCATTTTGGTTTACTACCATTCCCTGTCTAAACAGGATTCATTTTTTTGTTAAACTTTTGCATTAATCCTGAGCATCAAATTCAATCCCTCTCCCCCATGCTCTGTTCTGCTACTCTATATTACTTTGGCTTTTCTTCCAAAAGAACTTCGGCAGCTGCAGTATAATGCAATTACAGGAATTTCCTGAGTTGAGCCCCTGTTTGGTTACCTCTGGGGAAGATCTGCCAGTCGGGTTTGTGACAGGAGCCAGCAGAGTTCTCCATGAGCAAGGAGGGAGCAGAAAGTTCAGCTCCTTGGGAAGACTGTTTCCTGCCCTGTCCCTTCAGTACTCACCTTCTTTTCATTTCCAGCTCTAATGAACGCAGCCAGGACAGGAGTGTTCAGAGAGAGACAACCCTCCAGTGATGCAGGCAGAACACAACAAGGGCAAATAGCTCTGAGACAGGAAGGGGGGTAAGCTGTTGTGTAATTCACTGTGGAGCATAAGACAAGGCAAAAAATAGGGTAAAAATGGACAATTTAACAATGTGTATAAATTTGGAGGAATTCCCAACTCCAAGACTGGCATATTAGAACAAGGTCTGTATGCACAATGGGGAATAAAAGCCACATGATAGTGATTTTTAAATCTTAATTTTTAGTGTACTGTGTGTTTTTTTCTTTGGCTCAAACTTTTTTTTTTTTTTTTTTTTATTTACTGCATTGAACATATGACTGAAATACGTGTGTACTACCTAATGTGCTGCTTCTCTCAAAACAGTAATTTAAGATGAATCTCATTAAAAACCCTCTTTCTGAACAGATAAACAAAGTGGTAATGTATTTTTAATGAGGTAAGGTGATTTCTTGCTGTGCAAATGTGCCTAGACCTGTAAAAACACCATTTTCTTTCTACCCAGTGAGGATAATGATGAGTGTTTATCAATGTATCATTGTCCTATTTGCTGGTATGACTGACCTAGTGAGCTACATATAAGAACTAGGGACTCCTCTGCCAATAAAAAGGTCAGTATTGCTGCTCTGAAATGACATTGTTTCATTGTTTGAATTGTTATAATGTCATTGTCGTAAACTTCCACAATCTTGTTTGTTTGAATTACAGCTTTCGGTTGAATTTGCCATGACTTTTTTTTTTTTTTTACTTAGGCTTCCCTGTTACTGCTGCTGATCTCATTCAAAATGGCACCCATAAGAACTGCGGGGGATTTTCCTGGCTTTCACCGTGCTCTGAACGGTTTGTCATGGTTGGACCAAAATCATACTCTTCCTTTCTGAAAAACATTGGTCTCGTGTTGAAGAAGCTTCTTAGAAAATGTAGAATTGTTAAAAAAATAAAATCTTTGTTTTGGGGGGAGGTATGGAAAGGATTGAAAAAGAGTAAGAAAGGTGTTCTCAAAGCACAACATGACAGTATTTTTAGAAAGAAACCCAGAAAGAAGGCTGAAAAAATACCTGAAATGCAGCTTCTGAAATACAGAAATTTCCCCACCACTGGTTCACAAAAAAATGACAGGAAACAAATCCCTTCCAAATGAACGTAAATTGTACTCTTTATCCAAACCCATCTGAACCCCTTTGGTTCCACTTAACATAAAGCACTCTGGGTACCTTGGGAAATTTCAGTTCTTATTACATATTAGACACTTCAGATCGTATTAGAATAAAATGATGAAGATGATGACCAAAAATGCATGTTTTTCTGTATTTTTACATTATGCTGAGTTATTTCAATTTTTTGTCCTTAGTGTTATCTAAATTGGTTTCTGACATTTACATATTATTATTACTATGATTATTACTGTTTTGGGTTTGGCTTTTGTTTTTTTATTTTACATTTTAGTCATGGTAACAGGTAGAAGTTCTAATCAGGATCACAGACCTATTGCAAATTTATTTTGCAATTTTTTTGGGGGGGTCTGTATTGTATTTTACACTAAATAAATCCTATTAATTTCTTATTGTCTTCCTAATTTTTAATTTATGCTAGTCATGGGATTATTACTCATACCTAAATTTAGCAAAGCCCTGAAGTACAGAGTTATCTAATTTGATATGAGGTGATGGAAAAGTTCAAATTTATGTAAAATCTTTTGGGCACAGGTATAATATAAGCAGAAACTTTCAAAGAAAAGACATACTTTGATCAATAGGCATTTGAATTACTATCTATCTAAATGGTTAATGTATATTGCATACAAATAGATAGATCTGAGAGAATCTTGGAAACTATTTTCCTTCCATTTCCTATTTGTTGAAAAACTGCTTCCATAAAATAATGATTAATTCTAAATTGGACTCCAAGAGGTTTTTCACGCTGCTAAATTTGCAAGAGCATTTTGTGAATTATTGGCACGTAGTCTTTTTCCAGTTGGGACTTCTTGTGGAAACATACATATTATTTTAAATATCTAAGGCCAACTTGTTAGCTAATCAGTAATAACAAACACTGATCTCAATGCGCAGACAAAGACAAGGGAACTGTCTTAGGAGCATTTAATTTCAATGAATGGACATCAGAGTTTTGAAGAAAACTGAGCACTGCCATCTTTTGTTGGAAGAGACTAACTGCAACTTTCAAATGTCAATATTTGGATCACTTCTGATTTGTACACACTACTTTCTATCAGAAGGTTTGTTTACCACTAATAAGACAGATGTTTTTTCTTACTAAACACAAGAGAGAACGTTTTCTGTATTTGGTGAATATTTGCTAAGGGAGAAGACTTCAAGCATGAACACAGTTACGAATGAGATTCGGGACCTACCATTCTACCAGACTACTATACTTTTATAAATGAAAACACTTCCAGCCAAATCCATAAGAATAAATATGGTCTTTTTGTTTGTTTGTTTGTTTTTATGATAAAGACAACACATTCAATTTGATTTTTTAATGTAGCTGACATTTCTAGGGGGAGCAAAAAAAAGTACCTACCTGTAACCTATACTGCTGCTGAATCACAGTTTGTTTTCTGAGAAGAGAGATTGAGTCTAGGGTGGTCAGAAGGTCTTTGCTTTCTGTTTTGTAGCTCAGGAAGGATAGGGTGAAATGAAAAATAGCAGGTAATGTGCATGAAAACGCACGAACTTTTACGCCTCTGATTTTACTCATTGTGTACTATGGCAGCTTAACAAGGACTGGTGCTTCATGATCAAAGGAGTTTGTAAGAAATAGCTTAGTGAAATTTCATAGCATCTTTCAAAACTGGGAGTTTCATGGTTTTAAAATGGTTATCGATTCTTCATTTTCCCAAGTAGAAAGACATGTTGGATCCACACCTACCATTTTTGTATGCATAATTTGCTCATTTACATCTATTACTTCTTATTTGAGTTCTTTCTGACACTTTTGTAACCAGGCAAATCAGGACTCTTAAATCTGCATTTGACTGTCAATATTTTGCTGAAGATGTACAGTAGATTACCTATGGGCAACTGTAGTTTGGTGCCAGTACCTCAGTAGGAGTTAAAAAAAAGAAAAGAGAAAAAAAGTTGTATATTTACATAATGGAATAAATGCTCTTCCTTCCCACCGTACAGTAGATTCCCACCTGGAAGTTCAAGATGGTGGAAAATTCCTGTGCCCGAGGGAAAGGGTGAAGATGCCAGATGACGGAAGAACCCTCATTAGTGTGAGTGCTGGGCTTAAACCATCCTTTCACCTGAATATCCCTACTTTCAAAAATTTGTCCTAAGTGTGTAGAACTGCCACCAGCCATCCTAAATTGCAGTAGGGAGTGTGAAACCTGAATTCTCCTCCACAGCTGTGGCTGTAAAGACTTCTTTATATTCCCCATTCAGATGCCACCCTAGTTTGAACAGTGGGCATATCTGAAAGGGCAACCAGTATATTCTTCCTCTCTCCAAGCCTGAGATGATCCAAGCTCAATAGGCAGTGTTTTGTTTTGTTTTTTCCTGGGAATATCCATATCTAGACTATAAATATGTCACTTTGCTTTACAACGAAAATTGTTTTCTAAACCACTATCAATACTTCTAATATAAAATGTCTTTTCCTTTGGCATCTCTAAATTTAGTTTCTAGCTTACAGTGCTTGACCAGACATTGGGAAATCTGATTTATTTAGTTCTTAAGTTTTCAAACGGTCCATTTCCTTTAAAAAGTATTGAATCAAAACATTATTTTGCTTTATTTGTATTTTACATGTACAGGAAATTAACTGGCTTGTGTAAGACAAGTAACAAACACTATCAGATCTTAGCCTTTTTATCTGTCAAAAGCCCAAATTTAGTAGTATTCCAGTAGCTTGTATGAAGGAGCTTTGGAAAATGCATTAATTGCCACACAGCTCATCTTGTAAAAAAATGAAGTGGGAAAGAAGTCCACGCAGGATTAAGAAAAGACATAACCCTCTCCTTCCAGCTACCGGGACCTTTGTGTTTCAGCGTCAGCTATGGTATTTGTGCCTTCCACAAGTCTGAAGCTAGACAGATCAGTATCGCTGATGGCGTTGGCAAGTCTCTGAGGAAGCAGACTAACTATATGACCTCATGTATATATTTGGCTGTGTGGGGCATGACCGGTGTGAGTCTGAACTTAGGAAAGAAGAGACCTTACAACTTCCTGTTATTCATCTATGGGATGGCCTACAGACCTCTGCCTTGCCCCGAAGACTATCCTAAAATCTGAGATATAGTATTTAGATAAAATAAAGATTCTCATAACCCTTAGAATTATATCATTCTCACTTCTTTCAAAATCCAAAATCCAATTGGTGGAATAAAAAGCTCTCTCTATATAATCTCTTTTGATAAGAAACAATTAGACTCTAAATGTTTTAATATATATTTAATACATTAATATGTTCAGTCAATGGGCTTATCATGCAATTTTTATTCTTATTCTTCCCAACAGGCTATGGTAATGACCCTTTCACAGTCTCAGAAAGTGAACTGCAAAAATCTGGCTTGGCTGTATGACTAAAAACTATGTGCTCAAACAGCAAAACGTTAATGACCACACCCCTATTAATCTCCCTGTCTTTTGGTGACAGAACTTGTTAACAAGGTTTCACATGAAAATTATTGAGCAATTTTATTCTCTGTCCTTAGCTTTCTTGGATATGTAAGCACTGAATTTTGAAAGACATAAATGCCACTTATTTAAGCCATCTTTATGTAACCTCTCTTAGAGGTTTGGCCATACCAATGTTTTCATAACTATTAGCACAATTACACATTAACAGAATGCCCAGATACCCTAATTATTTGTTTACTGCAGGCATAGTTCAATGCATTTACTGGAGGTATCGTTTAATACACTCATTCTGTCTGAGCAATTTTTGCATAAAATGGGGTGGTGGTCTTTGTGTTTTTTAACCTAATATAAACACATTTGAGTGATTGCTATAGGAAAGGAAAAGTGTTTCTGCCCCAGTCAAGGCTACAGTCAGGTGTCAACTGATTAAAAAAACCCAAGTTTGTGCACTGAATTCACTCTTAGCTGCCTTCGCAGATCAGGAAGAGTTACTCTTCTCTTCTGTAAAAGAATAAAAGTTCCAGAAAAAATATGCATGGTAAGAGCAAGGGATCCTCAAAAGTAAAACTGTTGGGGTAAAAAGGAGAACAGTGAGGCTCTTCCTGGATAAGAACGGGGAATCTCTGTCTTCTCCTAAGTGAGGCACAATGGGCACTGCCCTATTTGCATTGCTACCTCTCAGTTCAGTTCTTCATGCAACAACATTTACGTTGCAATTTCTAGCTCTAGTGTGTTAAAAGTTGGCGTAGTAAAATCCTAAACTAAGGGTGTGTTTTTTGGGTTTTTTTTCTTTTTTTTTTTAATAATAAAAAACCATGAGTTTTGAAAACCGAATATGATGAGCTGTTTACGGGCAACGCAAAAAACTCTTCATAATAACAAATATACAAGCAATACAAATCACTCCTTCAACAGCCATAATGCACTTCCCTCGCAGACTGTGATTTTCAAACTATTCCCCCATATACGGCAGAATGGCAGTAAGGCAGCCACCTGCTGCTGGAAGTGGAATTACTAGATTTGAGAAGTCAGGCATATCCTAGAGTGCTTCTAGTTCATTCATGATCTTGCACTTTCCTTCCTAAGTTCTGCTTCCCAAGTAATTAGGTGGTATCTACTTACATGCAGTAGACTAACCTCTGTCTCACGCATTCATGCCTCATTTCCTCATTTAATGCTCTTTTCAGTCTTGTTATTTATTTTCTTTAATATTACACTTCCAGCTCTATAGCCAGATGAGTCACACTCATTGCCATCCACAACAGCACTCTCCAAGGCCTGTGAAACAATAAAGTAATTTATAAAAGCTTTTCCACTGAAGTTATATGCAGTCAGAGAAGCTAACCTTTATTTTAGTGGCACTTGAATTAGGATGAAGTTCCATTCAGAAAAGATAATTCATAATAAAATACAGAAGAACATCATGTATTTTATATTAAAAGAAAAAAAACCCAACCAACAAAAAAGAACCCACAACATCACAACATACCAGGATAGTGGTGTGAGACACGGGGGCTTACACTCACAGATTTTTTTTCATTCAGAAACATCATAAAAAATAAAAATAGACTGAACATTTCATAGCACTTTTCTTCTTTGCCATAGAAAAGGGGAGATCAAGTTCTCAGAAATTCCTACATTAAATACAGAATGATTTATTTTCCTCACAACAGAAGAGTAATTTCTCATTTCAAAATATTGTTTCCTCTGAGTTGTATACTGTTCAGATGTCTCTATCTGCCTACAATCATTACATTTTACAATTAGAATTTGGGATAAGACAGTCATTGTTACTTTCCTGAAGGTGACATTGACAGAGAGATAATAAAATGCCTATGAGATAAAAGAGAGGTAATCTCTTCTAACATACGGAAGAAAAATCTTGCTAGCCAAGAATAATGATATCCAGAACCCAAACCCAGAAGAATCTATTTACCTGTAAGAGAGGGAGAACTCCTATATATTTCCCATGAAGGAAGGAAATTATCATTGTTTCAATTACATCAATAGAAACTTGACCTGTGAAAGTACAGTACGTTCCTTTTTCTGTCATTTTAACCACAAGTTTCAGTTTACTGATTATGATAGGAATATACTGGATGAGGAGATGGAAGAATTGTTATTATTAGTCTCTTACTTTTCCTTAAGATCGCTCGCTCCATTGACTTCCACTGGAATTAACATTGGTACATCCAAACATCCATACTGCTTATCTGCACTTATGTCACCCAAACCGTTCTGTAAAAATCTAAGCAAGTTTCAAGATGCTGGCCTCCTGTGATAGTTTGTAAAAATCACCTGCTGAAAACATTTAGTCAAATCTTCAGCGAAGAACACGTCAGAATACAGCATTGCGATTTCAGTGCAACAGTGCCATTTCTACAGGCATCACTGTCTGCCATGTTTATTTCTGCAAGTCTGTAAAGCATAAGATGAGTTGTCCTGTTTACAGTTGTTGATATGAGTAGGGCACAAATACTTAACTGAATTCCCATATTAAGAAAGATATCTCTTAGCTTGCTAGGAAAAGAAAAAATATTTAATAATATATGCATACAGAATTCAGAGTCTAATGTATAGCTCATGAATTTAGTTAACTTGGGGGTCAAGATGACAAATACAACCTTGAACAGACAAATATTGCTGAAATGGAGAAAATATTAGGGGGTTTTGTTGTTGGTTTTTTTAATAAACAAATAAATATATAAATTTACCTTTATATGGTAAAGGAGCTGGAAATGAAATTAAGGATCTAGACTCCCAGACTTCTAATCTGAAGCTCAGAAGATACTAAAATGAAACTATTTTGCCAGAGCAAAAAGATGACTAGTCAACCAACACAAACCCACCAACAGAATTATAAACCGGCATTTGTATCACTGTGAAGAGTATTCCATTCCCATTTAAGGAATATTTATTTCCTTCAAAATTAAACAAGCATTACTTGACACATTCAAATTATCATAAATTTTCACTAGTAAAAAAAAAAAAATAACACAACAAAACATTAAAACTGTCATTGTTATACCATTGCGATGCTATTAAAAATCCAAGCCTAAAATTTCATGCTTGCAGATGATGATGAAGGGGACCACATATTTTATATCACCTTAAAAATCTACTGTTCTCTTCTTATAAATTGTACCATGAGATTTATATAATAAAATTTAATTAAAAAAAAAATTCATATCTGCACACTTCTGAAGACAATGGCATGTTACAGGTCTACGTAAATGTCACATACAAAATTTTCAGTCTTCCTGTATGGAAAATGTTATATTTCTGTAATATTCTGCAAGAAACATAATCGTCTTTCTTTGGCTGTATACTGACATTGTTAGCAGAGTCCTTTACAACAACAGAGTACATTCTGTAATTTTCCCTAGAGCTGAAACTTTCAGATGAACATGAGTCAGGCAGTACTTTCGGGAATAATGTTGCAAAGTTGTAAATGCTGCTTACCATTCCCGTGAATACTGCCTCTTGGAGGAAGTACCTCAAGTGTCAGAAATGATGTGAACACTAGTTTGCTGGAGTACCTGTTAGCATGGTGGTATTTTCAGAGAGATTGCTGTACGTTGTCTTGCTAACTTTGAAGAGAAACAGCTATTTAGGTTGACAAACCCAATACATTAAATTGGTCATGTTTTGTTGAATGATTTAAATATTGGCTTAGATTGAAAGCTCATTGGCACTTTTTGATTTTTTTTTTGTACTAAATATTGGTTATTCAAAATCGAACACCAGCTGTTTATTGGAGAAGTGCTAACAATAACTAGCTTGATTGTGAGCACTCTGATGATAGTTCTGAGACCTCTTTTAAAGACACGTGCTCAGCTCACCTACCTTCTTCTAGGAGCCTGCCCTACTAGAATTGTGCCCTCTGTTTGGAACTCTAGCCATATAGCAGGAGTGAATATGGCCACTTTAGTAATTAAACTCTTATCAGAAGCAGGAGAGAGCACAAGGTGGCACAAAAAGAATTAAATAAATCTGAGTTCAACATGAATCATTTACTTCTTTTTTGCAAATATGATTACCCTTCCAGGAGAAGCTTTCTTCTTATTTGGTGATGATATCACTATTTATTTCAATTCAAGCTTCATAAAGGTGTGTCTTCTTGACGTGGATGCTGTCTCAGATTTCTGATGGTTTTGCTAATTTTTATCAATATTGAACTTATTTAAAAATAAGAAAAAAGTTGTAGAATAGTATTTCTAAATTGTTACGTTTCAAACAAACATTAATAGATTAATATTTCATAGAAATAAACTTCTTGAAGATATGAGCAATT
This sequence comes from Platalea leucorodia, assembly GCF_965183815.1. Lineage (NCBI taxonomy): Eukaryota > Metazoa > Chordata > Aves > Pelecaniformes > Threskiornithidae > Platalea > Platalea leucorodia. The sequence continues at coordinate 66,104,997 of NC_138829.1, read as the reverse complement.
TTCACAGAATGGGTGAATACATAGAGTTGCTTTATTATAACAAGTGTTCTAAGTATCTTTTTTTAAAGGGCTTGATACAAAGCTGGCATTTCCGAAGTTGTCTATGGTTATCGTTTTCAAAATCTCGTCCTGTACGTCCTTATGCCTTACGTAGTACTGCTGGTCTGTGTTTAATGAATGATACATGAAGGGCTGTTAGGAAGTTGTGCTGTAGGGAAAGACTTTATTCTGAGTCATGAACAGCGCTGAACTGTAGACTCATTAATCTGATTAACCAGCATGGCTCGTTATAGCCCAGCTGGTTATGCAATTTTTAAATAATACATAGTTTGAGCTCTCGTTAATTGAAGTTATTACGTATTTTATTTTTTATGACTTTTTGATCAAAACTGTTGTATTATTATGCTGTTTACATCATCAAATTTGCCACTGGCCTTGCATTTGCAACACCTGCATGTTTGCAATATAATCTTTCTAATGCTTACTAGAAATTTAGTTGAGTTTTCAGCTTTTTAGTATAGTTTGGAGTTATGAATCACTCGGAAGATGAATATATTGCATAACTTCGGTGCTTGGCCCTTCTCTGCATCCATTTTGAAAAATAATTATATAACCCAAAAGTACTGCTAATAAAGAAGGTCTTAACAGAATTTAAACAATGCTTTGACAGAAACTTCCTTTCTCTTTTTTAAAAAAATAAATTCAAATAAGAGATAGTTAACAAAAAAATCTACTGAAAAATTAGTTCTATAACTGCTTTCATACACGTACTCCTTTCCCTGGTAGACAAAGTCATTAAGGTCACAGTGATAAGATTATTCTTACTATTAATTGCTCAAAGCAATCAGCAGTAAATAAAATATTATTCTGAATCATCTCAATAGATGCCAAGGCAGTAGGTAGCAAATACACAGTAACAGTAAAAAAAAAAAAAAAAAAAAAAAAAAAAAAAGACTGAAAAACAATGTTGAAAGAAACTCTACAGCGAAAGGAAAAACACTAACGCTGCAAAAAAAGCCAACTCAGTTAAAAGCTTTGGTTCGTATTATCCTTGGATGAGCTATCAACACCATTTTTAGCAGGAATATGTGATGATTCGAGTCATATCCAATGTACTGTCTCTAGTGAATGTGGAAAGTTGATCTGTGTCATAAAAGATGCAGGAAAGATCCTGGAATCTGACTCCATGTGGGGAGAACAGTAAAGAAAAATTTCCATCAAGACCTAAGATTTCTTATTTGCAGACCCCTTGTCAACGGGCTTATGTTTGACAGGACATGTCTGGAAAGCTTGTAATTGTCTGGCTCTCATATAAGGTACTCTGATTCTGCAAAGGACTGCTTCATAACTCCATTATAGTTCACTGGGAATATAACATTTACTAATATGGAACCGTGAATGACAGACAAATTCTTAGAATTGGGGTGGGCTCTAGACCTTTTTATTAGAATCCCATGTGCTTCTCTCTCATAGACAAACACACCTTTTTTACAGATGGCAAGTGCTGTTTCAAAGCTTGCCACTTTTTCCAGGCACTGCGAAGATGTATCCTGAAGGTCAAATAGAAAAAATAAATTACTGAGATTTTCACTTACTTTCTATATGTAACTTTCAAACAAATTCTGAAAATTTACATAGACAAAAGTTCTAGTAGTGTTGACTAAGAACATATAAAGCTAAAAAACCCCATATTAACTAAGTCCAGAGGAGCTTAAGTGGAAAGCAGCTGTTGCTGGTAAGTTTTTTTTCTGAACATAGAACTTACTTCAGTGTATTCATCTAAAATACGCCAGCTGGGACTTAACCAAAGGAAACTTGGTTTTCTGAGAAGTGGCTATTATGCTAAGAGGCTATCATCAGAACCGTAATCAGAACTGTTTACCCAGGGCTTTCTTGTGAAACACAATAAACTCCTTTTCTAAAACCTGGGCCATAGAGCCCCTGTCTAGGTACTCAGGTCCCAAGAAATATTACCACATGGAAGAGAGAATTAATGCATCTTTCTGGGATTGTGGCATTTCAGGCTTTGCAGTACACTCACACATTCTTCTACCTGATCAGTGCTCAGCTTACACAAAGAACAACAGAAAGTCCTACCGAAGAATGTATGAGAAATTTGGCACGTGACATATTGAGGCAAAAATCTTCCTGAGATCATCTGAAATAGGAAGTACAGCCATATAGCAATAGAATCATCTAAATCATAGCACTGAAAATCATTTTGACTGTAACATGTCACACAAGTTAACTAGCATAATTCAACATATAACTCCCCTGTTCTGTCTCACAACCTGCTGTTGAACCTTCATCCAAATTAACTTGCACCTTTCTTTGACATTGTCACGGTCCTTTAATCTACAAAGTTTCTCTGTATTTTAACAAGATACAATCTTGTCTTTAAATGAGGATGAGCTAAGCAGGCAAGGTTTGAAAGATTCATACTCATGGATCTTTGAGCTGAGAAGCATGCAAAGTCATGCACAAGACTGACCAAATAATTAGTATTTGAAAATGTTAGTGTTTTAGAAGTGTTTTATTAGGTGTTTCAATACACAACTATAAAATATTTTGACTCAGGGTTTTTTTTTAAACAAGAAAACAATACCAAAAATAAAAAAACTACTCATAAAAGAAAAATTTATATTCTTTTGTTTTTTCCCCTTTAATACATGGTAATCTCTCTCTAATACACATGGCAATTAAGTGGCTAATCTCTCCATTATTTAGTGGTTTTATTTTAAACAGACCTCATCTATGGAATCATGAATTATAATTCCATGGACTATGGAATGGTTCCAGTATTAGGCCCCTCACTTGTACGGTGATTGCAATTTTACATCTATAAAGCATCGTGAGTTATGTAAATACACTTCTTCTTATTAACTGATCAGAGTTTACTAGTTCTAGATTTGCTCCAGAGCGCTCAGCTGCTATATGTACCAAGTTGTCTGACATCAGGTGTTTTGGTTTTGCATCTGTGTTTCCACTAGGCAGATTTTAATGACTTTTTTTTCCCCTACTGTTAGTACACTCACAGGGAATCATACAGTCAACTTCATCCAAAAAACCCCTAAGATTTACCTGTTCACCACCGCTTGCATTTGGACTAGATGATTGTTGAAGGTCCCTTCCAACTGGAACTATTCTATTCTATTTAAATAAGTTATGGAGTTGTAGGAAATAACTGACATGTCCTTATCTAGAAAGATGGCTGTTTTGGCCAGTTTCACTGACACTGCAACTGCAGTGTTGAAAAAAAAGAAGTTTTCCTTACATCAAGTCTTACCTTAAAGTAGTACATGAAGTTCCTAGCTCCAAGTACAATATCCACTCTTCTCATTCATTTTAATCACTAAGACTTCCCAAGCAGAAAAATGTAAATTGCCTGTGTGAACAAATTGGACATTCTGGAAGAAAAAAAACAAAGTGAATGAAGAGCCTAGGTTTACTTTACAGGGCATCTCATAGCATAGTATTCCTTTAAAATCCCAGTCCAGTTATTATAATTGTGCATTTTACCCATCACTCAAATAGACACAGGATTTACCCCAGAAAAGAACAAATATAATTTTACAGTTCTATAGGAAATAACAGGAAAATGAACAGTTTATTGATTGATAAAGAACTCATCCTTTCAAAACATATTTCTAGAAGACAGCAATTCTGTAGCCAAAAGCTAGTGTAGTGAGTTAGTGAACCACAAATAATCACTTTCCACTGTCTCTGTGGCTGTCCCGACTATTTCGCAACAGAAGTTTGGATGCTTTTTTTCTTCCTGAAAATAATGAAAATGTAAAGTAGCAATCAGAATATAGAAGTTTTAAATTTTTAATTTTTTTTTTTTTTAAAGCAAAACTTCAAAGTGTCTGGGGAAAAAAAAATCTTGAATTGAACTTACTTTTTAGCAAAGTTAGCATATCAAGAGAAAAAACTGTCCTCAGCTGCTGCGCAAAAAAATGGACCATCTGAGGAAAAAACATCCCAAGAGAAAAATCTCGCCAATGAGAAGAACTGTGGAAGACACTTAGCTATTTCTGAGATGAAATGTTTTGTTGAGCTGGATGTGACTGAACTTACTTGGGTGGAAAGACTTAAAAAAGGAAAACTGGGTGGGATCAAAGAACCATGGCTCAGGATTATTTTTTCTTTTTTAGAATGAGCTTATTTGGGGTGGGTTGTTTGTGCTTAGCGCAGTTACATCCTTCTGGGCAAATTGCTATACAAAATACATCTTAGAATAGACACAGAATTTTTTGGAAAGACATAGATGGCATATAGCAGGCACAAGTATCCGTCCTCACTGTTAGTCTTGTCTTCCCAGCTGATGGCAGAATTTGCCTCACGGTCTCTGAGCACAATTCTACCAATAACGATGATTTTTTATAGAAGACATTTATTCATGAACATTCAGAACTACAAGAAATAGCTATGTTTTCTAAAGAAATGACAAAATAGTTAATGTTCATGTGTTGTTAATAGATGGGGCATACAAACTTTTGGGAGCAGTATATACTTTGGACAGCTTTTTATATTAAGCATAAGATAACTTGTAAGATCACAAAAAGATATAAATAATACGTGTATTTGTTATCTGTACAGCATTTTTCCTTCCAGAGTATCTCTGATCTTTTCAATATTATCAGACTTGACTTTTGGGCAAAAGACGAACCTTGTAACCAAAGACACCAGAGAATTCTTACTTTCTGGGTACATGCAGAGCCTCTATTTAAAGTCTCATACAAAAGGTTTCTATAGAAACCTGAAGGGCTCAGCCAACCAGTGCTAAAAAGCTGAACCCTGAGGCCTATACAAAACCCACAGAAACATTTATCTGTCCTAGTGGCTCCTGAAGTCACAGATCTCTATCATGCTTCAGCATACCTTCTTAATATATGGTGCTATACCTTACATTAGCATACGCTATCTTTGAAAATAAAACATTCCAATAACTGTTAAAAGCATGGCTTTAACTCAGGTCCTTAACTGATCCCAAAGCTAGTGAATTGAAAATTAACTCTGATCTCCTTTTTGGCATATACTATCTCCTAGGACATGTAATATGAGTTTCCCTTTTTTTTAAGGAGCTGTTTGTCCTATATATAGTTATGTTTCAAATTGTTACTCACTAAAAGAGCAAGTATTTTTGGTTCCTTCTGAAAGTCATATTTCCATAGTGATGCTGAGCTGACAAAAATATGCAATACATCACGATAACTGAAAATTAACTCACTATCACAGATACTGCTCCCAGATACCATTTTAAACTGAGTCTGGAATATTATATTGGTGCAAAACTCAGTTTTCCCTGAACCTTATTTTAATATATATTCAGTATAAAGTATTCACTCTTCTGAATTTTCAGCTTGTTCCCTGTTTCAATTTTGTTGTTTGTTTCAATTGGTTATCCAAGGCTAAAATAGAGGTAATGTCTCATTTCAGGGCCCGCTCCTAAACAGCAGCTTGGATGAGGCTGCACTAGGTTTGCCTTCCTCCTCCCTGTGCAGAGGCACACTCCCCTAGCACTGCTGCAGCACTGCGCAGTCCTCCGGCAGTCCTCGCAGAAGACTTCCATCCCTAATCTCCGCAGCACGTCTTTCTATCGCGCTCATTTTCGTGCTATAGAACCACCAGGGTCATCATTCCTGAGGCAGTATTTCTCCGTGTTTGTCTGCCCAAATGTTCATAAATGTTCATGTTCTGTTGCTTGTTAGGGCTATAAAGAAATCCAGAGAGAAATATGCATCCATTGGGTCACCAAAGATGAAAACTTTCACTGAGGAGGGGGTGCATAGCACAAGAAAGATGGAAGGCAACTCAACTCTATCACTTACTTTGGGCAATACTTTCAATGTGCCAGAAGGAACAGACCGTGTGTTTCTCATATCTGTTTAGTGGGAGGTTTTTCTTGTACAGAATCTTTTTGTTTTCTTGACAATAGTCTTAGAAATGCAGATTCCTTCATTTTACTACTTCTGATATTTCATTATGGCTCAATTTCTGTTAAAATAACATTTCAAATGGAATTTCAGTGCATAAATATAGTAATGTTTCCTTTCTGCGACACCATGAAGAACCTGCAAGAACAACAGAACTCCAGAGCTCAACAGCAGGCTAATGCTTAACAAAGAAATGGCTCTCCAAGAGAAACGGAGCATTCATTTCTCTCTGAGTTTGCAGAGCAACGATACTAGGACATACCACAGATACCAATTGCAAAGATAATTATTCATACCATCTATGAACAACTCTCACAAATGTTATGGAGTTTGGGACAAGTTTATCTTTGTAAAGAATTCATGACATACCTCCCTTCAATCATCTCACATCCACCCACACTGACATTTCACAAACCAAACTTATCCGTAATACCTCTCAGCGCAAGGCATTTTCTACACATTTGTTCAGGTCAGCACGCAAATGTTCTCACTTTCCAGCCTTGGGGGGGGAAAAAAAAAAAAAAAAAAAGAAAGGAAAAAAAACACGTACTCCCACATCCTTGTGCAAAAGACTACTTAAGGTCAAGATCAAGAAAAAACATTTTTGTCCTCCTCTTTTGTCCTCCCCTTAGTTTGCGCAATACCTTCTTTCACACAGTGCATAATAAGTTTCCAATCAGAACTTTGCAACTCTTGCAACTTCTTTCTCCAAAGGATAACAAGTTCAGACAGAAACAAAATGACAAATATTAAACAACTTTGTCTACTTCCCATTGCAAAAATAAGGAGTTATTGTCATAAAAAATAACTCTGAAAAATTAAGTTCTAGAAAACAAAACACAGTCTTCTATTTCTCCGTAAAATCCTCACTGTACCTTATTTATGCCAAGAACTACATCATGATTTCTTCTTCCATCGTTATTGAAAATATTTGTTGAAGAGTGGTAATTATGGCAGATTTTCTTCCTTATCTTAATCACCTACTAAGTTATCTAGACCAGGGTGTGTTTCTTTCAAAGACGTAACAACTGCTGAACAGTCCTTTTTCTAATTCTGAGGCAACAGTTTTGCTTTTCTTCTGGATGGACCTCAACGACATACTTCACTTACAAAACAATGACAAGAAAAGCAACCAGAGAGTTCTTTCTGTGCTGAGGCAATACATGTCTCAGCTGAAGACAAACTTCTGTGTATGATAGTTATTATATTTGATGAACTGCATCAAAAGTTGGAAAACTACTTATAGAAAGTAGTGTGGTATTTATGCAAAGGAATGGTGCAAAATCATTAAACATACAAAAAATATATCTATACTCTATATGACTTAACATGATGTAAGGGCAGAAAATGCTAACTCACATCTACTGGTTTACCAAGACAATTATTCTACGAAATTCTTTAAGTACTAAATGTTATTATTCTCTGATTTACAGATTTTTGTTGTGGAAGTAAAGTCACTTGCTCACAGCTTGCTAGGATGTCATGGCACCGGCTGTATTAAAATGAATCTATTTCTGACCCCAAATAGCATAAATGAACTATGACGCCCGAATGAAGTAAGGATCCATTACTGCAGTTTCACAGAAAAGATCCTCGTCAGCTTCTGAGTTTTATTACTGTACCACTTCAGTGCCGTGCAGGCTCATTCATGAAAATAGTATTCAAAAACCCATGTCAAAGGATGCTGAACAGAGCTTTCAGAGGCTTTTCATTCATTTTTAAACTTTGTTCCTAAGTATGGAGCTGATGCCAATAAAATGGGCAGAAGAACTTTATTTTATTTTGAGAAAAAGTAGTAGGTTTTATGCCAGTATTTCTCTCAGGTGTGGCTGAAATGTTTCATCTTAAACTCCCCAAAAGTGTCAGTTTCAGGCAACTCATCTCAAGTTAAAAATATCAGCTTTAGGACTGAACTACAATAAAGCAAATGAAAAGGGCCTGGCAAGCGCAAGTGTCAGTAAAGCTTAACTACAGATGACGCTCTCAGTTCCGCGGGCAGTACAGGGGATTATCATGCATGTATGGTAAATGGCGGGGGTTGTGATCTGGATGTACTTCTTAACGATTTCCACCACTTTGTAAATGTCAGACATGTGATGTGAATTTCTACTCACTTTACCACTTTAGTGTATGATCCTGAATAATCACTATAATCTGTTCTTAGCAACTGTGGTCATGACAGGGGATGTACATCCACTTCCTTAACTTTCTCATGAGAAATCATTGCCAGTTCTCCCAGTAAACTTCAGGAGACAAGAAAACTAGACCGAAACAAAAGAAAACAACTTTATTCAAGATTCTACAATGCCAGTATGATTTGTGACCTATTCTCGCAAAGCCCTTGAACACATGTATAATTAAGAACTTAATTAATTCCACTGAAGGAAATAGAACTGCTTTATATGCATCACTGTTTTGAAGGAGTACAGTATTGTTCTCACAGCAGTGAGATTTCATGAAATGCTGTTGAAAATGATGAATTATAATTTTTTAATTACATGGAATAAGAACCACCACCACACCACCCCCGCAAAAAAAAGAAACTTGGCCAGACATGAACAAAATGTATTCTTTTACAACTTAAAATATATTTAAGATGTAAATAAATGGACCTCATTTAGATCTCAGTCAGAGAAACTAGTTAGATTTAGTGAGAGAATCTAGTCAGTTTTTTTAAAAGTATCAGTATATACTCTGAGGAGAGGCACTTTGATGCATTCAGAGGAGATATTGCTCACATTTCTTTGCTAAATATCAGCACCAGTACTACAGACTGCAGAATGACTGCTGCTGCTGAAAAAAGATCTCAAAAAGGGGTCATAAAGGGAACAGGCACCAGATTTGATTTAAGGACAAAATGTCCTAAAAATAACATGCCTGCATACAATATAGCTGCAACACAGAAGCAGCAAACTAGTATAATCAATGCAAATTGAGGTCCGCAAAAAGGAATACTAGTAAGCACAAATTTGACATACCAGAAAAAAGAAAGAAAAATAAACCTAGAAGTAACACATACCACCAACATATTGGACTTTTCTTCTGAATATTCTACTAGGGATAGTAGTATTTATTACTTTGCCTTATAAAGGAATGAATGAATGAATGGATTAATGACATTATTTTCAGAATTAATAAATTTTAGATGTATTAATTTTAGAATTAACTTATTTGCTAAGCACAGGTTAGACTGAAGTTAAAACCCTCTTAATTGTTCATAACAACCAAAATAATTGAATTAAATTGAAACTGGATCAACTTATTTAATATAAATCTTGATATTCTCTGGTCAAAATACTCTATCGTAAAAACTAATACGGTCTTTAAAGTTCCATAAAATTGAATACTCTGACAATGTTCTGATCTTTCTAATATTCAAAAGGAGACTAGAACCAGTATTTCCATCTTGACTATCTTGGTAAAGCTGCTCGGCAGAACAGACTTCTCAAGAAGGTATAACAAAAAAGAAAAAAGTTATCATTCCTGACAGAGGAGCAGCAGATAAGAGGCTGTAACTAAGGACAACAAATTTTAGACATGAAAAATTAATCTTGTAATTTTCTAATAGTCCTCTAGCAAGACATCAAATAACATTTGAAAGCATCACTAATAAGACTGTCTTAGAGATTTTAGGGAGGTAGGCCTATAGACAGGAATTAATGAAGGTACAGGCTACAGAAGAAAATGAAATAAACCCCTTCATAGCACAATCTGGCTTTTGATACAAGAATGTAGGTGAAATTGAAAAATACTCATTTACATATGAATGTATTCTAATGAGCAAAGACAAAGCAAATCATAAAAGGAAGGAGGAAGCTGAGCTTTTTTTGTTCTAAGTTGATAAAGAAAACATCACACAAACACCCAGAGTAAGGAAGTCAGCACGCTATAAAAGTCAACAATTCTGTCTCATCTTAGGCTATGTCCAAAAAAAGCCCCTCAGTTGAAGACAGATACCGCTTCAGCGGTAATAAAATTATTACTTTCTTCAGGTGGTCAGATCCAGCCCAATAAGCTGTTCTCCTATGCCTTACTGCAACGCGCAACAACCAAAGTATTCAAAAAACGTGTGGATGTGGTGCTTAGGGACATGGTTTAGAGGTGGACCAGGCAGTCAGGTTAATGGTTGCACTTGATGATCTCAGAGGTCCTTTCCAACCTTAACGATTCTATGATTCTGTGAATCCCATTTTATGGGTTACAGACAGGACAGTGAGCAGACTACTGCCCCTGAACATCGCTGACACAGAAGCCTTTCCTAAACTTTTGGCTGAACCTTCAATTTACTAGAATTCAAGCTAATAATTTACCCAGTACACATCTTGCAAAGCATCTACGTTTTCACAAAATTAATCTTTGCAAAATTAACATCTTCAAAACAATGTAATATCACACATACACCAGAATAACCATTTCCAAACAGAATATCAACATTCTGGATGTGCACTTCTGGATATTAGAGAAACTTTAGTATTCAAATAAATGAAATAAGCAAGGTCTGGGTTATTTTGTTCTTCTGTTCCCCAAGAAAGGAACCTCATGCTTTTCTATCATAGAGCTTTTGCTTCTCTTTGTTTAAAGAGCCAAAGTGTCAGACTGTGCTGCTTTGGGCTGATATGTCCTTTTCACTGACCAGCTAATTTACTCCTTTCCATTTTTTTTTTTTTTTGGTGGTCAGTATTTTAGACATGAAAAATTAATCTTATAATTTGTTAACTATCTTCTAACAAGAGACCAAATAACAGTTGAAAACACTACTAATAAGACTGCCTCAGGACACAGATTTCAGAAGGGTAGGACCCAACCCTTTCCTGTTGAGTATGGTGCACACTACGTACAGCAGGGTGCCTGCCTGTAGAAAGCTATGACAATAAAACCTTCAGCTCCGGGCTCAGAGGGGCATATCCTCAGAGTACCTCCCCTTTCTTTTCCTTTCTGACCAACGGTTGCATAATCTCTCTTGCCATCCAGCTGACACGTTTCACTCATACTGATATACCTGCACAATGAACCTTTCTTTCATAACAAAGATACTACGTTAGTTGACCAGGTAAATCTACTTCCCGTTATAGCAGAATGAAGTAGCTGTGTTACACCTATTCTTTGGGTGCCAATATATCTTCCGTTGGTCTAATTAACATACTTCTATTGAACAGGGACAGAGTAGGAGACCAAAATTATTCCATTATAATTCTGAAAATGTGTAATGAACTGCATGTCCTAATACCAACCAGGGAAAGTGGAAAGCAGAAACAGACCACACAGGCAGGAAATAGCGTGCAGCTTTTCCAGTTTTCTCATGAGAATTCAGCCCATTACACGGGTAAAAACCTGTAAGTGATGTCTAACAGATAAAATTCATATCATAATAAAAAGATTTTGACTTTTAGGATGGAACAGCATGGAAGGCACTGTTATAAAAAGTCTGAAGGTGAACAGGATGATACGTTAAACCACCAAAATGGAATTTTACGATGGAAAATAACATGGTCCCCAGCTACTCCTTTCAAGTATCGATGGCAACATCTTCTAAAAGCAATTGAGTATTGCAAATTAATTAGAAGAAAATTATTGATGTATTAAACTTACACTGCAAGAAAGACTAAACAGTTTGTCAGTGAATAATACACACTGCATACAGACCTACACAAATGAAACAAAAGTGTATCAAGTGAGTAACTGTTGAGTTTGACGCTATACCAGCAATTAATTTTCTGCCTAATCCTTCAAAATTTACTTACATAAATAATCCATTCTCTTGACATTTGCTAAACAGAACTGCTCACAAGTGAAAACTGTTGTCCTTATGCTCCTCTGAGAAGCTGCAGTCACTATATGTCTGCACCAGTCTGTTCTTCACGATTTTCTGCAGCTGACAGATCATCTCCTCCAACGGCATCATAAAAGAAGGCTGAACCAGCAGAGGTTTGCTAACCTGTACAAGCTGAGGTGCTAGTCTTTCCCTCTACTAGAATACATTATAACTAGACAGATATGAAAATATTACTTCTTTGGCATATGACTTAAACCTATATTTGTGCAAAGCAAGTTACTAAACTAAGCTGTATTTGACTAGGTTTTAAGGAAGCTGTTGAAAGAACTGTTGATCCTAAAAACATCAAAGGCTTAACACCACCAAGTCAGCAATGCTCTTCAAGGAAATGACAAATGAGGCATTAAGAGGCCTTAAATTTCATTCCAGATAAAAATATTCTCCCTTAGCTAGTAAGTCTCAGAAGATGACGTAGGTGCATGAACTTCAGTCAGACTTTTTTCTATTTCTGATGAGCATCGGCTATAACGCAACTACTGCCGTTGGTTCATGGAGGTATATAAGTATTACTGATTGTTTGCATTACAACACTAGCAGTCAAAAATACCTCAGAGAAAGGGAAACATAATCAGCATGTCTAGACAGAGCAGGTAAAATTCACAGAGAAAATATTGTGTTCCAATGAAGTCTTGTACGAGATACTGTGTACTGCCATGTCCGAATGGTGTATTAGGCAAAGAGACAGCATTTGAGTTTTCAAGGACATGAATTATTTGACTGTTAAATCATTTCCAGCAGTCTCAACAGCAACATTAGTTTCCAAACTGTTCTGCATCAGATTTGCCTCTGGAAAGATAAAAGGCTAGCTTAAATCCTGATGTGAGACTGGCACTGCTCCCTTCACATTTCTTTTTTAACTTTATCTATATTTGATAAAGCTACTCTCGATAAGTCCAACACCTCCTTTTTTACCATTCCACTTTACAGTCTACTTTTGGAGTTCTCCTGGCATTGGTAAGTAGAAAAGAAGAAGAGTAATAATTGGAGCCAGGAATCAAAACCTTTTTAATCGGGTTGAATTGCCCACTGTCAAACCATGAAATTTTGCTTTTTTGATGTCATGAGTTAACTCCTTCTAAACTTTTTGTAGATCAGACTCACCATCCCCTTTCAGGTCATTCTGCTTTAACAATTATATAGGGTTCCGGTTACAGAGTTTTATATATATACAGATATTATACTGAGAAACTCCTTACTCCATCTTACTAGTATTAGATTCTCTCTCGTTATACAATCCTTCTTGAGATGGACACCAACCAACAGATAATATCTGAGAGGAAAGCAAAATAACAGGGACATGACCTATGAAGATATTTTGAAGCTATACTGTTATGTCCGTAAAATGATTAGAGGAAAAATACAACTCACTGTTCAAATTACAACTTACACCCCATTCAAATTCTGCGATCAGCTGATATAAGTGGACTGACTCTCCTCCTGAACTACTCCAAAACAGAACTGGGAGCATTTTATGCATAGTTTTGAACTTGGTTTGGAGGGAGAATCAGGTCCATAATCTTGGACTAGAAAGCATTTATATGTGTTTATATACACAACTTGCTGAAGATGGCCAAGTACCAGGATCAAGACATTCCTCCCCAAGCAAAGACTTAAAAATATGCTTTGTTTTAGGGAGTGGAAATAATTTTGACCGACAACAGAGGATATCATTATGCATGCCAAATTAAGCGTCAGTGTTTGCAAAAGCAGACCTTTTATTTGCTAAATATCCCCAGATGTTTGGTTTAATCTCTCTGAAAATAAGAAGGAAATCAATTCCATATCATAGGAGCACTGGCTGAATTTTGAGCATGAGGTTCTCAAAAGTTAAAGTCTTACCTGGAATACTCCATACATTTATCCATCATTAATAAGAACAACTTTACCAGAGCAAGGACACAGAAGAATTGATAGAATAATTAGGAGAAAGGTGAGACCAAAATGATCTTGGCTTGCTTTGCTCAACAGAATGAAAGCTTTGGGAAGCAGGAGACGCAAAGGAAGGAGATAAATTTCCTCCCTAGAAACACACCAGAGAACAGAAAGGAGTCAGGAAAAAGGCTATGTGAAAGGTTAATGTGTCAACAGAACAAGTACGCATGAGCTGTCTGTAAGTAAGTTTAAAAGAAGCCTCCTATGCATCAAAGGAGCGAGGGTCTGGAAAAGATCCTCAGTGGGAACAAAAATATTTATTTTAAGATAGGGTTTCATTAACTTAATGGAGCCAGATGATGTAAGCACCTACAATAAGAAGGATTTGGATTTGATGGCCCAGATTTTTCATGATGCTGTGTTCCAGTTCTGGCCTTGGCTTCACAGTTCCTTGCCTTTGTCCATCTCATGCAGGTTACCCTTGTTTAGGTGAGAAGCTGGTGTCCGACACAGAGATATTTCATTACAACACAGATATGGCATCAAAGCTTGGATTTAAATGCAGGGAAGTCAAGCTGTGACAGATGTGATTCAGGAAAGAATTTACCCCAGTTTCAGACTGACAATAGGTTGTAGGGTTTCATCATTTCCACTAATTCAGGAGGTGAAAGTGGGAAGAATGAATAGACAGTGAAGCTTCCTTTATGTCTGCTTCCTTTTAGCTGTATTTTCACCTCCCGTCAGGAAAGAACAGAACAGTGAAGATCCCTGGGCATCAGTTCCCTGAGGTATGGAATCTGAGTTCTATTTCTTTTGGGATCCTCTATGTCCAAGGATAGGATGGAGATTACTTCTGTCTCTGCAAATGTCAAATATGAGATCACAATGCCAGAAGTTTCTCACATAAGGTACACCATACCGCTATCTGCACAGGACGAATTCAAGCAATTTACTGTTTACTTTCATCTGAGTTTATTTTAAAAACATTAACATGATAGGGAAGTAAGCAAACCATGTGAAGCACATCCAAACCTACCAAAATTAAATGTTTCCAGAGAGAGCAAAGAAAGAATCTTTTGATACATGACAGAAATAGAAAGGTAAGAAAGAAACCTTTACAATGTTCCGTGCATAAAACAATGAAGTGTTTTGGCTGCACTTTCCCACCATCTCCTCTTCAGTTCCATTCAGTTTACTGCCTCATCAATATGTACAAGTCTTCTGGCCACAATGAAAACTATTAAGGCAAAAGACCGAAGCTGAGGTAGGGCCAATGCACTTCATGCAGAATTCTTTCAGCTTACCCAATTCACCAAATTGCTGATTGCAGAGCATGCATCCCTGCTTACCCCACACCAGTGATCCTTTGTAAAAGCTCATGATTCAGACAGTGAAAAGAACAACTGCCTTTTCCATAGAGCAAGATGAGAAACATTCTCAATGCAAAGAGCAATCAGTATGTGAAGTACTGACAGAATAAGAGGACAAATAAGATGTGTGTTGTTCTTCAACTCTGATGATGTGAACTCAATTCTTTCAGGGTTTTTTTTGGTGATAGTGGGAGATGGATAGGGAAAAACTGTCTCCCATCTGTAAAATCCAGTTTACGCCTTTACGGTGGAATTACTGGGATGAAATAACTAAAATCAGTGCAAAACTGAGTAAAACATCTATATTACTAACTCATAAACATAATGGGACTTAAAATATAGATATAACAATATTGATTGAAAATCAAATTATTGGTTAGTGGTGTCCATGGGAAGAAGGAAAAAAAAAAAAAAGAGAGAGAGAGAGAGTTTCTTTTAGAATTGATAAAATATTCAAAACCTTACTAAACAGTTCAATATATTTGAACAGAATATTTAACCCTCAACCCCTTCCTCACCTCCCTAGGTAGATATTTTGCTTCACATCAATGTTTCGGAAATTGCTATAGACTTGAGATGGAAGGAGGCCTTTCTGCATTATTTCTAGGCCTTTAGCTTCAGAGAATTTTAATAACTCAGCTAAATCTTATTTCTCTTCATACAAGACAAAAATTCTTCCATCTATCACCAAACACAAAGGATATTTCCCAGAAGATATAGAGCCCCAAAAGAAAAGAATCAAATCTGCATTTCCATAACAAATACCTACATAATTAAATTTTCTCTATTTTTAAAGTTGTGTAGTGCAATACAAACATGTACAAGTGTAGGTGGCTTATTTTGGTTTTGGGATACAGAACTGAACTTTGCAATATGAAAAAAATTTAATGACTTCAATTCCACCTTTATTACGAGTGTTTCTTTACATGATCAGAACAGGCGGTTAACCATTTAATAATATTTTTCATACATTTATTTTTGAAATGCACTGTTTTATGCTTTTAAATTTTCTTTTATTACCATGAAAGTGACTTAAAATTAAGAATGTGGGAGGCATGAAAAAACCTACCCTACCCAATGTCAAAAAGAATATCAAATTATTGATCTGTAGACAGGAGGAAATTAAATATGGGATCCCCTTCTCATTTAAAAGAAAATAACTGCAACAACTCTGCAAAAGTTCACATAAGAAATAGATTAAAAATGTAGGCATAAAATCAGCTACTGTCTTGAATGTATCTTCTGCAGGAGTTTCATTTACAGAACACCACAAATATAAGGATTAATCAGAAGAGTGTAGACTTAACTTTCTTTGCTGACCTTAACTCTTGTGCATACACAGCCACAGAGATATTTCAGAGTTGTGACAGTCAAAATTATTACTTTATCTCTGAAAACAGAATTGTTTTCAGTGACATATCATCTTAATATATTTTTCTCCTGGAAGTTTTTTCTTCTTCTTGGATTTCTTGAAAACATCTCTGTATTTTATCAGAATTCAGTTTAATAAATGGACAAAAATCAATCAATACTTTTTCCATGGAGAATTACAAAATCATTTTTGCAACTCTGAGGCCTGAATTGTATTAATGTGGCACATGTTATCTCCATTAAATATTCTTGAAGGGTCAATCCAAACTTGTCACTTAACTGTAAACTATATCTGTGTAATTTTATCTTTACCTGCATTTAGTGTCATTCCACATATAACTTGGTCTATAAAGAAAACAAAGAACGAGATAAAAGAGACAAGTGCCTTACTGATGTCCAAGTATCAAGAAATCCAGAGATGGAGACTTGAGAAACAATCATAAAGACTAGCTTTATCTTAACACATCTGACTTCAGTACTCTCCATGTACGAGTCTCCGCCAGAAAGCAGGACTCTCTCCTTTCGTTGACAGTAGATGGAATCAGAGATGACCATCACTTAGCTAAAGTTTTCCTTTCTAAATATTTACTGTCCCTGTATGATTTAGGCAAGTGGCAGCAGTACCACGGACATGGATCACCATGCTCCTGGAACGTAAGTTCAGGTATTCAGTTTGTTACTACAACACACTACAACCTGTGTTCTAAAGACCTATGTTTAAATTTCTGTTTTCTTAGGTATCAGTCATTTCCATTTAGTTCTCAATTCTTGTGCATACACATTGCCAAACCAAATACTGTAAGTGGCATACTTCCTGATAATCTGAGAGAAAAAAAAAGAGTCTTAAAAGGATTGTGGATATTCAGACAACAAAAGCTTGAACACAGATCTTAAAGACATGGAATAACCCTGTCTGGAGGGGCCATTGGCAGCTCATCTAGTCCAACCTTCTGCCAGAGCAGGGTCAGCCATACAAATAGACACAGTGGCTCCACACTTGAACCAGTCAGGTCTTGAAAAATCACTAAAGATGGAGAATACACAATTCCTCTGGACAACCTGTTTCACTGTTCTCATGCCCTAAGGTGAAAAAGGCTTTCCTTGAACCAAAGTTGGAACCTCTCACGTTTCAATTTATATCTGTTGTCTCTTGCCCTCCTAGAGCATGCATGGCTTCCCTCATGCTGGACTATGTAAAAGTATGAGGAGGATACTGTTTTCCAGCACTGACACAATAGTTGTGCTGAAGTGAAATACTTCAAGTGAAAGTACAGAAAATATGGTTGTATTTTAAGTTGCAGATTCTTACAAGTAGTTTCATTAGTAGTTTGTTTAATAAAAATAATAGAAAAATTAAACAACCCATTGTTCTCTGTTCGCTATTTCCATTCCCACCTCTCATATATGCTTTTCTAGCCTTACAACACTCTCGCTGAAAGAAAAGGAAAAAAAATAGGAAGAGAAGAATAATTAGAAATAAAAATAAATCAAAATATCTCAAAAGTTTAGGATTTCCATTTGAAAAATTGAAATACAACTTCAGAATATTTTTTGTATCTTCAATATTTTTCAATACCAATATAACTCAAACTTTTCATTACTACTAAATTTATCAGGAAGAAAAAGTTATAAGTTCCACTAATATGTTTACAAAGCCTCTGTCTTATCCAAGAATTTTCTTGCATCTGCACAATTCCTTGGAACTTTTAGGACCCTTGCTCTTTGATTTGGTCAGAAGTACTGGGAAAAAACTTTTGTACAGTTCTCCTACCCACCTTGATTGCTGGCAAAGAAAATCAAAACACAAAGAAATTCACAATAGAAGAAATAACTTGAATATAAGACACTACATCAATGTTGGTTCTGTTAACTATGACAGATATTTGAACAGAATATTTTGTTAGTTGAACAGATTTATCATGGAATAATTTCTAGGCAAAGGCTAACATTTTCAAATGTCAGTACCCAAAAATGAATCTCCAGGCACACAATTAAATAAGGCATAATTTTCAACTGTACATCTGGGTAATTTTAACTTTCCAGTGAAAATCTCACGACTCCCAAACAAGATTTTCTATATATTGTGTGTATATGTAGTGTCAACATCTGAGAGGCTTCAGGTTTTGAGGGGAAGGATTCCAAGAGAACCCTCCTTCTCCAGATAAATTCCCTACTTGACCATAGATACTAAATAACTCTTGACTAGCTTCGTACCAGTTTACATCCTTCTATGCTTCACAAGGGAGAAGACAATAAATGGTTGAGAATTGCTGAGAAATAAATATATTAGAGATGACCAGAAAGTTAGGTTTTATGGATGGTGGGTAACAACATATTAGGAAAAGTAGGCTTGGCATATATATAAAAAAAATTCATTTATTTCAAACTATCTTTTCTTATACAAAGTGCTAAGAAAGTTTGTTCTTCCCTACTTCTCCTACACAAAGTAGACATTCTCATTTTCCTGTTTTGTTTCCATCCATGCAGATCCAGGTAGTATTAGAACTATCACCCAGACAGTTGGAAGCAATGGTCTTGATTTTTATATTAAACCGTTTTACTTATATACAATGATGTTTTGGACAACAACATTAGAACACATTTTAGCAGACATGCACAAGTCCCCACTTTTACAAAAAGGAGAGAGATATTAAAAGTACATCACAAATTTAGAAGTAAGCAGCTGGCTGACAAATGTTTTCTCTGCTGAATCTTGTCTTGTTAGCTTTTTTGTAAGTCTCCCAAGAGTTTCTTTAGCTGTACCATGTGATATTTCACTACTGCTATTTTCTACCCTTGCAGCAAAACCTAGTATTTCATCGTAAACAAATAGTGTTAACACTTGTGATGCTTAATGTTTTGTCAGTTTGCTCAGCAAGTGTGAAGAAAATGCAAACACTTCCAAGCCTTTTTTCATGCTGTCAGACTTCAGTAAGTCGAGGAGATCTCCCAAATGGATGGTCTTGTATGCTGCATTTAGATCATTTGCTGAAAAATTAAGAGTTGAAACTCGTGTGATTTGTAAAACGGGCAATACCTGGTTAGTAAAACCTTTTTTTTCCACCTGGAACGAGTAAACGTTTTTCTGCACAAGAGGCTTATAGGCTATGGTCATATATCTTAGCTACAACAGTCTTGCTCCCCAGAAGGGCTTGCCTTACATTTCTGTGAATGGCTTCCTAGATATTTCTATGCATAAGTTCTTACACACATGCTTTATTTTATATTTTGATATAAAAATCTCTACATTATCTACCCAAGTTGATATGCTTTTCAAAACCTAAATTTTTCACCAATATTTATATCTTTCACCACTTCATATATTAAGTCCTTTTTTTGGGGGGGATGAAAAACTATACCAGAATGAAATGTTTTGCAAAATATACATTTTTTTTTCTTTCATTGGTTCTATTCATATATCACTCTTAAACAAAGAAAGAGCTATCTGTGTCAGATAAATCATTAATAACAGATACAATATCCAATTGCAATAATTTATATTGTCTTTAAGAAATGTGGGTAAGCTTAGGAAAAGTTGCTATGCACAATTCCTACTATTCAGACTGGCACAATTTCAGGGGTTTATACAAAGTACTCAAAGTAATAATCCTGAAGCTTATCATCCATTTGATTTCAAAGGTGTTTGAGATGCATTAAAACCTTGAAAACGTAAAGTTCAACATATTTAACAGGTATCTAGTGCTTTTTGACAAGGCCTATGATATTCACGCTGGCCTCTAGCTGCTAATTCAGAAGGTTATGGGTTTCCATACATCATAATCTGCAAGCCCCACCCAGCTGTCTCAGATACTCCATTGCATCTCAAATGGCAAGAGATGGTTATTTTTAAGATACTCAATCAAGGTACTAATAATGATCTGATACATCTCTTATCTTCTAACTAATTTAAAGCTGTAAATAAGATGCAAGATACTATGTTGCTCTATTTAGTACCATAGATAAAAGGAACGCTCATTCTTGGGGTCGTCCACCTGTGAATGGCAGAGTGTCATGTTTGGGTCTTGGGCGGGGGGGGGGTGTTGTCGTTTGTTCTTTTTTTAAAGTCTGTTTGTTTGGGTTCTTTGAACAATTCATCACATATTGCACTGGTGTAGTCCAATCAAAAGTATTGTAGATGCGGTCACAATTGTACTTAAAAAAAGGACATATACAACCCTCTCCCCTGAACTGATCAGAAAATTGTCACCAAATGTCTACAACACCCTTCATAATGCTATGCTAATGTTCAAGGCAGCATAATCAGGACAATGGGCCAATTGTTACAGCACGTTTATATCAGAAGCAGGAGATGGGGCTTAAAATCCTATATAATTCACTCTTTTTTAACTAGCTATTGATTTTCTTACAAGTACCTTAAATTAAAACATTTAAGCTGTCTTTTATTTTAGCTATAGATTAACACTGTTTACATTTCACTTTATGAAATGAATTCACAACACATCACAAATGTTCTAATATTTTACCCTGTAACAGATAAAAGTGGGCTTGGAGGGGACAGCGCTCCATGCTCCGTTATTGAGCTGTCAGCAGGAAGAGACAGTGGAGAGGCAAATAAGTTGTTGTTGGTATCAGTTAGCAACTAAACATTATTCTACCCATGCAGAAAAGGCAAAAGGTATGAAAAAAGTCAGGTAAAAAAAAAGTTGTCTCCGTAAGCCACTTAATCTTACTTAGGATGTAACAGGGACATGACTAGAAAATTAAGAAAGGACCTTTTCTTAGGAACCACCTAATCCTGGATGCAGGTTTTATTACCTACGTTACTAAATTACATGTACAATATAGATAATTTTGACAAAAAATTTCAATAACTCCTTTGCTGTTTTGAATCATGGAGTAACACGGATTTTATCACATGTGCCCACTAATCTAAAAACCAGAAATGAAGAGCATCTGGAATTTTAACTCACACTTGAGTGCACCACCCAGGAATCCCTTCCTGAGAAACAAGAACAGCTCTAGCAGATACACTCTGTTTAGCTCAGATTTGACACTTTTTGAATGTAGGAAAATAAACTTCAGAAAAGACTGACCGGGGAGGTTTAAAGAAAGTCCCTCATCCTAGATACTTTATTTTTAAAACATTTCTGCCATTGCCATGAATGTTTTATATGCGACTATGTTTTATACATCAGTTTATTTCTGGTGAAACTTTTATATGATTTGCATCACGAGAAATTCGTTTCACCAGACTAAAGACAACAAACATGGTCTCTGCAGCAGAGGGAGAGAAACGAAGAAAACGTATCTGAGAGAAGTAACAAATCAATGCTAGCTAAAACATTGGACAAAAACAGGCAATTGCAACATATTCTAGAAAAAAAACTGTCATTAACTCTGATTAAAAACCTCTCAATTACTTAGGGACACACAGAATTTTATTACTTGAATTATGTAATAAACTGCTCCTGGTTACCTCCTTGACTGAACAGAGACTAATCCAACAGTAGAAAAATATAGAAAATAAGCAAGGGTATCAAAACCAAGCCTCCAAATTACAACGTACCTCAGGTAAGCACTAATTCAATCCTGGCTGAGGTCTCAGAACACTTCTGTGACTTAGTGATAATTTTCTTTTCCTGAAGGAACTAATTCCAAAGCCAAGAACCCACTGCCATTCCTACAACTCAAATGAAACCCTTCAGCCGCATACTAGAATAACCTGGTGGGGAGAGGGAAATAAAAAATATCTGTAGCAATCTACTTCCAGGCCACTTACCCAGGTTGATGGCAACTAAACTGGAAGCAGACTAGTAACTCCTGCAGGATTTAGTACAGAGAGAGCATTCAGCAGCCTCTGATGCCACCAAAAGTTTCCAAACATCTATCTAAACTTATTAACAGATAGAAAACATTTTAGGAAAACAAAAAGCAATTCTACTCCATTTTTTGTAATTAAAACACTTCTTTTCATATTTATAATAAATTGCCACAACAGGACATGCCCAATTGTGTCAGACATCGTTATGCAGAATATTTTTAAAATAAAGACTAAAAGTTTTTACAAGAGAAACAAACAAACAAACAAAAAAATGCACAGGCAAATTTCATTTATTGCTTCCTACTAGACTTTTGGTTTGTATGTTTTTATTCTGCTTCAAAATGATTTTTAAACAGACTTGGACACCCCTTTACATAACATTGTCAGTTTGAACCAGACTTATTTGTCCAATGAAGTATGTTTTATCAGAACATTCATTACCCTTTTTGAACATAGTGGAGTCAAGGATCAGAAAGCAATTTTCCTTCTTTCCTGTTCTCAAAAGTATGATTTTTTTAGTGAGGTTAAGCAGTGCTTTTTCAAATTCCCTGTGCTTGATGTGTCATCTGTTGATGAGTCAAGCCTGTTATGCTGGAACTCTGAATACAAGAATGGTCCCTCACTTTGAAAACTTTTAAAAGGAATGCTTTATTGTTTCTATAGGGGGATTTGAAATATGCTCTCCTTTTATTTGTAGATGTCATGGCCATACCCATTGATACAAGGTGTTGACTTCATACATAGACTCTTCAAATATTCATACTTCCACCATGACTGCATTGCCTAACTGGTTGTGTTTTGAAAGACTAAAGCTACTACATCAACATGAACAGACTGGAATTTCTTTGCATTTTTAGAAACATCTGCTCTACTTGTCACTATGTAATGTATCTATATATTTACTGTAAAAGAAATTAAGGTGTTACTTTGCTGCCAAAAATTTAAACATGTACAGGACATTACTATTTTTGACACACTGCAGATGGAGTGCTTTAAAAAGGACAGTTTAGCCTTTGTAGCCACATGTAATGGATGCATAGCCATCCTGCAGATAAAAACAACTCTATGAAGTAAATGTTTAGTCTGCCCTTCTGCTTTTCACTGAATTTTATTTCTAACAGCTGCTTTCTAGTTCACATAAAAATACTACTCATAATTGAGGGAAGAGCTTTGCATCTAAAACTTGAGTCATGTTTTTCCTTACTGATTAGCTTATCCCCTTCCTTAATTTAAGGGAGTTTGAATTCATAGGTCCAAATTCCCAGGAAAATATTCTGATCAGACAACGATAGGCTGGATAGGGGTACCCTTTATGGCTCTTACTATGAAACTGTGCCATTATGTAAAGAAGCATATAATATTCACAGGGAGAGAAGAAAAAAAGCAGGAAGGTGAGACCCTTCATAGAGGCTACAACTTTTATCTACAGCATTTGTAATTTCTAAAGGCTCTTACGTCCCTTACCTTGCTTACAGCATAAAAGAACAGTGAAGAAAATTGGAAAGCCTATGGAAAATGCTCAAACATCGGCATGCATTAGGAGACTTTGGTGGGGTAGAGGAGCAGGAGGGGAAGATTTGTCAGTCTTGCAAGATACACAATTCATTACTACAGGTGAGGCAGCAGTGAAAATAAGGTATTTTTATTTTTGCCCGATCCATCTTTTAATTTCTCAAACTTTGCCTCTTCTCAGTGAACAGTCTTTGCTGGACATTTTTGTTCTTGGGATATTCCAATTGCAAAAGGAAATGCTGTTCCCATTTATACTTCATGCTATTATTTTTAATTAATCTGTTAAAATAAATTGTCACTTAAAAGAACATATCTATCTATTTTGTATCACCTGAAAAGTTGAATTGATTCAGGAGATAGTCCACAATATATAAAAAATAAATCTTAATCCCAAAGTTTCAGAATATATACGCAGCCACCACTGTAAAGTGTTTTACAGTAAGCAGATAAATACCTCCATGACCGTTATGCAGAGGGGAATTCGTAAAAAGAAAAGGGCAATACCTCAGCATAGAGATTCTCCTGTGCTCTTTTGCTTTCATAGCTACATGGAAGAGCCAAAGAATAATCCAGTTTTAAACATTCTTCTCCTAAAAGCTTTTTCTGCAGCGTTGAGGTTCACATATCGTGTCCGATACACAGAAAGTGAGAGTGAAGGTCTCAGTGTTTCAGCACAGGTTAGAAAAACCCTTCTGAGGCTAGTCTCTGACCGTCCCTGTTACCGTGCTTTGGTTCGCACCGTGGAGTGGTCTCACCGCCCATGAACTGGATTCTGTCTGGAGCATAGACTGCAGAGCTCCCTTACCACACTCCAGCTGCAGAGGGGCAGGCAGGAGCCCATGGGACTAGACTAGAGCTAGGCTGAAGGACAACCACTCCGACACAGACGTAATGGGGATGTCGGGTCCTCAGTACCAGCTGTTTTACTCTGCAGATCCATTCCTATTTATACACCTGCTAACGCAGAAGTAGCTCAATTGCCTGCCAACTGTATGTTAAGCACCATGACTAGCATTTCTTGCATATGCTCATTCTTTCTGTTTGTCTCTCTCTCACAAAATCAGGCAGAGAGGTTGCTCCTAAATAGCACAAGACATTCTCTCTCTTCAGTGCCTGAGCAATCTGTCTCTGTGGTCTTCCCAGCCTTTATGAGCCCAAGGATTTGGAAAATAAAACTATCAACTAAACCCAACTAAATCATATTGTACAGAACAAAGCAGAGACAGAACCCTGGCTGGCCCTCACTGTTCAGAAACACAGCACCGTGCTTATACCGCTGATACGTGGAAAAATAAATGCTTCTCAACTGGCAATTTTTTACTTTCATTTTTCTTTCAATAAATAATACTGCGTTAGTGTAGAGGCTTTCTAAGATGGAGAAGAATGAAGCAAAATTAAGTGGTATTGAACATCAAAACATCACTTTAGCTAAGCAGCAGGATGTTTAGGTCCTTGCTGAAAGCTTATCTGAACTACTGGAAGCTCCTTGACTCTGCAAAATCATGCAATACATTTTAAAGCAGGTCAAATATTAGGCACTTCAGCTGCCAGGAATTTCCCATCGGTGAAAAGAGAGGACAGAAGCTCTTCCATCCTTTCAGAACCCAGGAAAGGCTGGTGCTACAGTCAGGTGACAGTTAGTGGTATTGGATGTTGTTTTATCTAAATTTTCCTTCTATCAAATTTGATTATATATCAATAATGACTTTTAATATAACTAGCTTGTGTTCTTTTTTTTAAGCAAGACTTGTGTTTATATTAAAAGTATTCTGAAAATGCAGTTTTATGTATGCTTATGAAAATCATTATGGAGAATTATGTGTATAGAAGATTTAATTGCATGTATGCACATAGATAATTTCCACGATTTGCATGTACGCATCCCTAAGTGTTTGCAAGAACAATCATAATATTTGGACATAATTTATTAGCTGGACAATTACACAAATTATATATTTGTATTTTAAATAAGCCCCTTATTTTTTCTACATTCTGTGCAATATTTGATCAACTCATTAAGAAACATGAAGATTAAAATTCAGGAGTGTCTGGATGCATGCCTGTTACACTTAATTAGTGATGGCTGAAAAAAAGATCTGGGAATTATCATACTGCATAATGGCAAAGATCTACACAGCAATAAAAATATTCTGCACAATGTTTTAATTCGATTCACTGTCTTTGGTAAACTTAAGCAGGTGAAGTAAAATACGGTATTTTGCATTATGTCAGGGTTTCATTTTAGAGTTTTATTTACAAATGCTACAAGTCATTTAAAGAGAGGAATAATTGTCATAGTAGGAAGGTGTAGCATTACAGATTTTTTTTACAGCCATGCTGTAATGGCTTCAGTGTATATTAAATATTTAAACATGTATACCATACATTAAAAAATTGTCAGAGCAGCAGAGGATAAAAATGCAGCACTTTTGGTATAAAGATTTCAGATACAATACAGGGCATGAAAGCAAAGTAACTGAGTAAGTGTGAATCATCCTGCTAAGATGCCGAAAATGTTCAAAGGGTTAAGGATGGCAAATCACATTTTGTTGCTATGTGCAGCAAGGATAAAAATCTACTGGAACCCCCTTTAATAGGTGAAAGGTGGTCTGAGCCAAAACGCACATACTGACGTCCAACCCTTCCCCAGAGAATCAATGATGTTTTTTTGTGTGTGATCAATGTAATATTCCACAGCTAAATTTAGGGACTCTGCATCCTATGAAAATGGCACCTCTCTATGACTAATTAACAATAAAAAAACTGTGGTTATCTACAGGTTTAATTATTTAATCTCCAAGGTTTTGATTAACTTAAACCTTTTTAGTAAGGACAAAAGAGTATATGGAAAAAAAATGCATTTCTAATGTTGTTTATTCAGAAGGGATTCTGTAATTTTCCCTAGTCAGCTTGTAAGATTACACCATCTTTGCTGTTAACTCCCCTAACCCAAGCAACATACAGTGTGAGACAGACTGCTAATAAACCTGTTTCACTGTCTCTGTGTATTATTTGGCTAAATCATAAACTATGCCTACGTAACTTCTCCTTTTTATTTTGGAATGTTAAAGACTTTTAGTAATACAGAGATCATAAGATTCAGTGTTTGGTTTTCATGTGTTAGAATAAAGCTGAAAAGTTAAAAACAGATGTCTTTAGCCACAGTGACGGTAACTGGTTTCAGGCATATTTTATAAAGCAAACAAATGTTTACATACTGGCACTGCATCTCTGTGTTTACAAGTCATGGGGTGATGCATGTTCTTCCACCAAAGTCAGAGGGAGTTTTGTCTGATATCAGTGGGGTTTGATTTCACTTTTAATAATTTATTTGTCACACAGGCTGAAGTATTTGCAGTGATACAGTGGGTGGGTATTGTGCAAAGGATGAAACAGGAAAGAGACATTCTCACCATAGAAACTCTTCCAGGAGCCAGCACCATTGTAAGCCCTGTTTTCTCCAAGCACTCTGAAGATTCTTGCTTATATGCTATTGCTCTGCCCAAAAGTGCGTAATAAAAATCATTTAAATGAAGATTTAAAGGAAGAAACAGACCTGAAGCTCAGAGAATAAGAGTTCAGTTCTCAGCTCTGACACCAGCTTGCTCTAAAACCATAAGCAAAACCCTTATGGCTCAATTTAGACATGTTAATAAGAGAAATTAGCACAAGGAGATTTTTGAGAGTCTTGCAATTCATATCACAGTAGGAAAAAAACCCATGAAAGTCTGCTTTTGAAAATTATACCCTGCACTCTTCCTTTTTTTTTTTTCCTCTTAACCTTATCCCCCATATATAACATCGAAAAATGAAGGTACAGTATGAAAATGAATATTTTGATATCAAGTATTGTTCTTAGTACTGTGAATATTTAATCTATTTCTGTAGGACTTATCAAGCAGAAGTTCATTAGGGATAAACTTCATATGATGTAGGCATCACTCTGAATTTTTTTTTATGTTAAGCTTATATTCAGACACATTTTTTCAGGAAGAAGCTTACGCTACCAAATAAAAAATTTTCAAGAACAAATTAACCTATATGCAGGAAAAATAATGATACTTTATTGAAATACCTGTAGAAAAGTTCTATTTGTTTGATTTTAGGGTGCCCTTGTGATTCATAGAATTATAGAATCATAGAATCATTGAAGTTGGAAAGGACCTTTAAGATGATCAAGTCCAACCGCTAACCTAGCACCGCCAAGTCCACCACTGAACCATGTCCCTAAGCACCATATCTACATGTCTCTTAAATACCTCCAGGGATGGGGACTCAACCACTGCCCTGGGCAGCCTGTGCCAGTGCCTGACTACCCTTTCAGTAAAGAAATTTTTCCTAATATCCAATCTAAACCTCCCTTCGTGCAACTTGAGACCATTTCCTCTTGTCCTATCGCTTGTTACTTGGGAGAAGAGACCGACCCCCACCTTGCTACAACCTCCTTTCAGGTAGCTGTAGAGAGTGATAAGGTCTCCCCTCAGCTTCCTTTTCTCCAGGCTAAACAGCCCCAGCTCCCTCAGCCGCTCCTCATGAGACTTGTGCTCCAGACCCTTCACCAGCTTCGTTGCTCTTCTCTGGACACGCTCCAGCACCTCAGTGTCCTTCTTGTAGTGAGGGGCCCAAAACTGAACACAGTATTCGAGGTGTGGCCTCACCAGTCCTGAGTACAGGGGGATGATCACTGCCCTAGTCCTGCTGGCCACACTATTTCTCATACAAGCCAGGATGCTATTGGCCGCCTTGGCCACCTGGACACACTGCTGGCTCATATTCAGCTGGCTGTTGACCAACACCCCCAGGTCCTTTTCCGCCAGGCAGCTCTCCAGCCGCTCTTCCCCCAGCCTGTAGTGTTGCATGGAGTTGTTGTGACCTAAGTGCAGGACCCGGCACTGAGCCTTGTTGAACCTCGTACAGTTGGCCTCAATCCATCGATCCAGCCTGTCCAGGTCCCTCTGTAGAGCCTTCCTACCCTCCAGCAGATCAACACTCCCACCCAGCTTGGTGTCATCTGCAAACTTACTGAGGGTGCACTCGATCCCCTCATCCAGATCATTGATAAAGATATCAAACAGAACTGGCCCCAATACTGAGCCCTGGGGAACACCACTTGTGACTGGCCACCAACTGGATTTAACTCAGTTCACCACCACTCTTTGGGCCTGGCCATCCAGCCAGTTTTTTACCGAGAGAAGAGTGCACTTATCCAATCCATGAGCAGCCAATTTCTCAAGCAGAATAGTGTGGGAAACAGTGTCAAAGGCTTTACTAAAGTCTAGGCAGACAACATCCACAGCCTTTCCCTCATCCACTAAGCAGGTCATCTTGTCATGGAAAGAGATCAGGTTAGTCAAGCAGGACCTGTCTTTCATAAACCCATGCTGACTGGGCCTGATCGCCTTGTTATCCTGTACATGCTGTGTGATGGCACTCAAGATGACCTGCTCCATAACCTTCCATGGCACCGAGGTCAGACTGACAGGCCCTTCCTGTAGATGGGCATCACATTTGCTAAACTCCAGTCAATCTGGGACCTCCCCAGTTAGCCAGGACTGCTGATGAAGGATTGAAAGTGGCTTGGTGAGCACTTCTGCCAGCCCCCTCAGTACCCTTGGGTGGATTCCACCCAGCCCCGTAGACTTGTGTGTGTCTAAGCGGTGTAGCAGGTCACTAACCATTTCCCCTTGGATTATGGGGGCTTCATTCTGCTCCTTGTCCCTGTCTTCCAGCTCAGGGGGCTGGGTACCCCGAGAACAACTGGTCTGGCTATTAAAGACTGAGGGAAAGAAGGCATTAAGTACCTCAGCCTTTTCCTCATCCTTTATCACTATGTTTCCCCCTGCATCCAATAAAGGATGGAGATTCTCCTTAGCCCTCCTTCTGTTGCTAAGCCAGCTTAAGTTCTAGTTGGGCTTTGGCCCTTCTAATTTTCTCCCTCCATAACCTCACGACATCCTTGTAGTCCTCCTGAGTTCCCTGCCCCTTATTCCAAAGGATATAAACTCTCTTTTTTTTCCAGAGTTCCAGCCAAAGCTCTCTGTTCAGCCAGGCCCGTCTTCTTCCCCGCCAGCTTGTCTGTTGGCACATGAGGACGGCCTTCTCCTGTGCCTTTAAGATTTCCTTCTTGAAGAAGGAAAGGCAGACGTGATCTCTCCAGACAGAGAAGTCACATTGCATTATTGTTAAACCAGCAAGAAAGAAAGATATAACGGTCAACAAAAATCAGGTTTACAGTTTTCACTATTGGCAAGTTAGCAACACATGGACAACTCAGCTAGACTGTTTCATACTTTAAATTAGTTATTTGAAATAAATGCAAAGTTTTGACCAATGAGTAAAACAGCCTGCATATGGATTCCCAGACACACAGTATTGCAGTTCTCCAGTGATATTTTTATAGTTCCAGTGCTAACAATACTTTCTGGTTCATCTACAATTGTGAGCCAAGTCCTGATACCGTCATCCTACAGCTTAATAGATACACACAGACCTCTTCAGCTGTTACATGCACTCCTTTACCCACCGTGTTTTGTATTAAATATAGCGGGTTTGTAAATGTTTATATTGTCACAAAAATATGGATCTTGTGATCTCATCAGATAAGCGTAAAGAAAAACCATTGAAAACATTTTTCCTATTGTAATGGACATGTAAACAAACAAATCAAATCTCTTCTTGGACCATTCAGCTCTGCCTTGCCTAGAGAAGGCAAGAGACATAGCTGTCAGGATGACTGCAATCCTATCTAATTTCTGCTGAAAAGTGTGAGGACTCATTTTCACAAGCTTTCTCCACAGTCTCCCTTCGCAAACAGACTCCAGATGCCAACATTTCTCTAGAAATAAAGTTTCAGGGCCATTTTATAACCACATGGTTTTCTGGTGGAAAAAAGAGAACCATTCACATATTCCCCCTCATACAGATAAACAAAAAAGAATTCTGGTTTGTTCCATGGAGAAAGAATATTCACAGAACTCTGTTCAGTCTTCCTTTCTGTAGAGTGTTTTCTATTAAACACTAAAACAAACTATAGTGACTGAAAGGCACGGAAGCCTCAGTCCTTAGGGGGAGCAAACACCTGTGAATGCCACTGCTTCCAAGGGGTTACTGATCATTATGAACTCTTGACTATCACACAGTAAAATAAGGAAGCCATCTCTATTTCACTTCAGTATGTACAGTTGTCTCGGTTTTTTTGAAATCCTGTAAATCATCTGTGAACAGAATAGGATACAGTTGAATTTTAGAATGCTCAGGTATGTCTAATTGGGAATGCCAGCCACTGCAAATTTACCTGTTAAAGAGATGTATCCTATCAATGTGCCTGTCAAAAAAACCAAACCAAAAAAAAAAAAACAACAAACCAAACCCAAGCAAAACATCCAAGCCCCCAGAACTCCCAAGCCATTAGAAATATACTAAAAATCTTGCCAGGCCCATTATAATTCCAGGTCACAAGCTAGGGAAGTTAGACACTTCCTATCTCTAACAATTAATATGATGGAAAGAATGAAGGCCAGAGGGACAGATGGAAAACTCATTTGGGAGATATTCAAACATTTGCAAAACTAAGTAACAGATTCAGCTCCATTCCAACAAAACAAGAAGGATGTGTGTGGCAGACCTACCAGAACATCTACACCGAAGGACAGCACATTCTTTTGATAATTTGCTGAAACCTGGAGGATTTGTAGCTGTAGTTCGTCTGCTCTCAACTATGGTTCTTACTATACACAATGATAAAGGCTGACACAATGATAACAAAATTAAGTAAACTACAAATCTTGCATGCAGGTTTTTTTCAGCTGTTTACCCATTTAATACCCTTGTAGGCCCAAATGCTAGCTGATTATTCCCAATAGTGCTCCATTTCAAATCAGTGTCACAGAGACAGAGAAAGTTTACTTGAACTATACAGAACATGGTTTTGGAGCAAATTATTCTGCCATATGTTCCATATTTTTGGAAGAAAATAGTCTAGGCAGCCCTATTTATTTATGTTTAATGTTTTTGAAACAATTTTTAATCCAACTGAAGTAACAGGTGACTGCATTAAAAGAAGAAAAAAAAAAAAAAAACAAAACACCTAAGCATGATCATAAGCTATTTTTCAGATGACTCTGTCATGCTTCTGACAAAGAATAGGCAGCTTCCAGGGTATGTATTAGGTCTGTACAGTGAATGAGGCTGTTGTCCATTGTAATCCTGCTTTATTTGAAACAAAAAGGAAATATGCAGGCTGAAAATGGAAGAAATTGCAGAAGAGTGGAAAACTGAAGGATAGCAGGATTAGGTAACTTTCAAGGTAACATACAACAAGCTCCTGGCACAGGCAGAAGACTCTCTTTTTGGTCTCCTTTTCTAATAACAGGCAGCATGGAAAAAAGCTGTTCATGTACTATGAAGAAATATTTGGTTTGTCCTTACAGCCCAGCTTTTTGTCTGTGCAGTGCTGTGGGCTCACTGCTCTGCTCTGGGCTTCCACCCCGCTAATGGGAAAAATCAGTCATGAAAACAGACCAGCTGTTGGAACAAAACCGATTAGACTTCCACCCTTTGCATGGGTGATACAATCCACTCTTCCTTTTCTCAGATTAGTCTCTTTAAATGCATTCAATTTCCATTTAATAGATTCAATGGAAAACTACATAAGTCTTGTATAAACAATACTTTTAAACAGTCACAGACATGTCACATTTATTTTTCCCTCAAGACAAATTCTTTCCCTATTGAGCATAAAGTTTCTAGAAGATGGACTTCAGACTTCCTTTCAGGATCTCTGAAAAACAGTGACAGGACACTCTTGAAACATCAGGAATGTTTAGTCACGTGATTAGAAGTAGCCAGGAAAATTTCATGATATGAAGTCTTTCCTGACCCAGAGCTGAAATTAACATGTCCGTGGAAGGTGAGAGTACAGCAACACATTCAGAAATTAATACTGGCTCTGCAATTCTCAGGAATACCCTTACCCACTGTGATTTACAGCAGTCACCAGGCACCTATGATTTGGGGCACCTTACAGCATCTACACAGCACCTGTGCAAATGCATGATGCACCTTCACTCTGAGAATCCCTTTTCCACCCTACCTCAACATTTCCTCCCCTGAAACGCTGAAAGGCAGAATGAATTTTGCAGCATATTTTTGGCTGTGGGGGCACAATGAATTTGGCCCTGTACCTGTGTCATTCTACCAACACAAAAAACCACGTTACTGACCAAATGGCATTTGTGGCTGGCAGTGTGCTAAGAGCAGTTCCATGTTAACAATACAGGATTACTTGTTCCTGGCTTTATTATCTGTTGAAGCTAACAATATATAGATTGACTGGTGTATCACTGTTCTGCTCTCTAAGGGTATCTGTGGCTGTTCTGTAAATAAATTAAGGGAAATGCAAATAATAAAAACAACTAAACCAGTTTGTGAAAGACTGGTTGTAAGTGTTCTATTAGTACTTTTGTCACTGCAGGCAATCAGAGTGTGAAGCTGGTAAGAAGTCAAGCAAGCTCTTGACGTCAGTTATTCCTCATTTGGAACAATTTTAAACAATCTTTGACTTATGTTCATGTGCTGATCATTGATTAAGCCACAGGGATGTTTCCTCTGGTGTTTCTTTGCCCTTATTACTATAAACAATGTAGTACTTTTCCAAACCACTTAGTTTCAGACTCTGTGTATCGTCTATTAATAAATGCACCCTTATATTTTTTGTTTTTCATTAATACCTAGAAGACAGCTGATTTTATGACAAGCTCTGGATCTCTGAAACACTCATAATTATCAGCAGTAAGTTATGTTTATTTCTTAGTTACACTTGAACATTAGAATTTATGCACAAAGAATAAATCATTCCTTTAATAGAATGATCAATTTTTGTATTTCTCCATGTAGTTACACATTAGTCACTTGGCATTTTCAGTTAAAAGAATATGCTCACTTAAAATAAATAGTACAGAAAAAACAACAGCAGACATACAGACTTAATGGGCAAGCAGCATGCTTATTGCCATAACCAAGGGACTTTTGATGTTATAAGAAACCACTGATGCCTGCTTTCATTCACATAGCACACACAGTGATTTTAGACAGAATTAATTTCTTTCAGTGTCTTTTATTAAAAGCAGAGGAAGGCTCCAGCTCACAGATTAATAACCTTTGAGTTATTATTTCAGCTGTGGTCAGTGAATATTGCACATGTGTGCCTGGATTTCATGTTTCTTCATAGTATAGAAACCAGTAATACGGACTCCACAAGTTTTCTTTTCAGCCTTTCTCCATACTATTCTCAAAAGCCATTGCTATTTCTTGCTACCACCCATTAAAAGCCTTAACTTGCCTCATGACAATCGTTTTTCAAGGCAGAGCCACTGAAATAAGGTGCTACAGCTCAACAGATGAAGTCTGAGAGCTTTTTCAGAGGAGCTGCGGACACTGCAACTACTAAACATAAGAAGGTCTGACAGGTCAGCTATGAATTGTACATGAGATGTCTTGCACTGTGTGCTGAAGGTAAACCTGCAGGTGTCAGCTCAGCAAAGATGGGAAACTGATGCAACGACTGATATGAAAGAACAACACACCAAGAATTGCTGTTAACAGGAAAATTGTTCCTTTCCTTCCCATCTCTAGTTACAGTCAGGAATGGCTCATCTTTCAGGCTAGCACTACTCTAGAGCGCAGCAGAGCAGAGATGCTTGGCCTCTGAGGGAAGGTGGGAAAAGGGAGTATTCCCAAAGCAGGAGGTGGAAGGAAGGGAGCAGGTCTGAAATAGCAGGTGTGCAAAAGTACAGGAGAATGGGCTTGCCCCTCTGTTTACAAGCTGCTAGACTCTATTGACCTCATTCTTCTGATTTCCAAATTATTACTTATCTTCACAGAAAGCATGTAATGTTTTTTTTCTGGCTGATTATAAATTCAATGCATCTTTAGCTGAGAATGGCCCAGCAGAATAAACTAATTATGGAAATCTCAAGATCAAATTCCTGACTCTGCTATTTCTGTATAGAAAAACTATTTGAACCCTCTCTCTCTTTTATGAGTATGTGAAATAACTCCCATTTTTTTATTCAGCTACCAATTCATGAGCTATCAGAAGCACCAATGGAGAGTAGTACAATGCAGAGTGCTGCACAAGTATGAGCTAGCAGACTAGTACTTAGATATATCCGTGGTCAGGTCACATAGTAACATGATCAGCCGCCTATCAGCTAGACCTCAACCTTTCAGCAGGATCACGAAGCACAACCATGTTTATATTCAGTCATTTTCTGCTATTGTTTCTTGCATCTCACA
The DNA here is from genome assembly GCF_965183815.1 of Platalea leucorodia. Classification (NCBI taxonomy): domain Eukaryota; kingdom Metazoa; phylum Chordata; class Aves; order Pelecaniformes; family Threskiornithidae; genus Platalea; species Platalea leucorodia. Next base: position 66,070,026 of record NC_138829.1, on the reverse strand, counting down.
GACATGTTCTAAATTGACAACAAGGAAACCCTTTAAGCTTCTTCACACATCTTTTTCTGTCTAAAAGGTGTTGAAGCGTGAAGTAACAACTACTAGGATGGTTCAGGATAAGTATTTTTGTGTACATGATGACAGCAATTATTACGGGTTCTGAATATTGCATTCACAGTACTATGGCCTATCAGTTTTTTCCCCTTCTATTGACTATTTGGAAATACTTGGATAATTAAAATGATCATTTGTTGGCTTTGTGTGGCAAGGTTTTGGTAACAGGGGGACTACAAATGCTTCTGTGAGAAGTGCCAGAAGCTGCCACCATATCTGACACTGCCAGTTCCAGCTGGCTCCAAGAGGGACCCGCCGCTGACCAAGGCTGAGCCCATCAATGACAATGGTAGTGCCTCTGTGACAACGTATTTAAGAAGGGGAAAAAAAAACCCTGCACAATTGCAGCCGGAGACTGGAGTGAGAATATGCGAGAGAAATAACCCTGCAGGCACCAAGGTCAGAGAAGAAGGAGGGGGAAGAAGTGACCAGACACCAGAGCAGAGACTTCCCTGCAGCCCACATTGAAGACCATGGTGAGGCAGGCTGTCCCCCTGCAGCCCATGGAGGTCCATGGTGGAGCAGAGATCCACCTGCAGCCCGTGGAGGACCCCACGCCAGAGTGGGGGGATGCCTGAAGAAGGCTGTGACCCCGTGGGAAGCCGGCTCTGGAGCAGGTTTGCTGTCAGGACTCACGACCCTGCGGGAGACCCACGCTGGAGCAGTCTGTTCCTGAAGGACTGCGCCCCATGGAGTGGGAGGGAGCATAGCTAGGACAGCTGACCCAGACTGGCCAAAGGGCTATTCCATACCGTATGGCATCATGCTTAGTATATAAAGCTGGGGGAAGAAGAAGGAAGGGGGGGACGTTCGGAGTGATGGCGTTTGTCTTCCCAAGTAACCGTTACGCGTGATGGAGCCCTGCTTTCCTGAGGATGGCTGAACACCTGCCCGCCGATGGGAAGTAGTGAATGAATTCCTTGTTTTGCTTTGCTTACGTGCACGGCTTCTGCTTTACCTATTAAACTGTCTTTTTCTGAACACATGAGTTTTCTCACTTTTACTCTTCCGATTCTCTCCCCCATCCCACCGGGGGGGAGTGAGCAAGCGGCTGTGTGGTGTTTAGTTGCTGGCTGGCGTTAAACCACGACAGTCCTTTTTGGCGCCCAACGTGGGGCTCGAAGGGTTCGAGATAATCACAGATTTAATTGGAATGTGCTAGATTGAATTTATAGCTGTTAGTGCACCCCACCCCTTTAAGGGTGAAACAAACTCCGTAAAAACAACAAAAAAGTCCTGGAAGAACTGGGAGAATTAAAACATAACTACAAAGTATTTCCAATGGAAGAACTAACATTTTGAATCACTCCTTTGAGGAAACCTGCTTCTTTCTACTCTTATTGCAGTATTCCTAAGTAAGGCCCTTACAGTTCTTCCACTTGGCCTTGTTCAAACCATCAGTCCTGCTGCAGGAAGGAGAGCAAAATTATTGCTGTAAAATTAAACACCATGGACAGGGAATGGAGATTTCCTAGACTGGAAATATCTCTGTTAACAGCCCCACCACTGTAGACAGAGGTCACTCTACAGAGAGCAGTGACATGCCTTCCTTCCTCACTGCTCCCCCTTTCTATTCCTCACCTCTTGATACTTATTCAAAATATTCTTCTCTGAACGTGCTGAGTTTTGTTTTGTGATATATGGAGTGTAAATTCCAGCCTACCAAATAAAAACAGAATCAAACTCTAAACTGACTTATTAAGCCAACACAGGGGAGGTTTTTCCTGACAAACAGATTTTTATTTTATTTTTTAATTCAGTGGACCCACAAAGCATGGAGGGCTAGCAGTTACTATGCCAACAAGTGCATTAGAGCAACAACAGGTGTTCCTGAACAAACTTGTGGGAAGACTACAGTCCCCTTCAACACCATGTAAATTCAAATTCATCACAGTTCGGTGTTGGGTGTGTAGGTACCTGAAGGCCCTTCTCTCCCCCACCCTGCTGCCCAACACTATCTCCAAAAATACTGTTGTATGTACAGCTAAGAAAACATTCAGATTATACTCACTGAAGTCAGCAACAGAGGTTAAAAGAGAAATACTATTAACATGCAGTGCTACTCCTACACCAACAGCTGGTAAGCCCTCAGAAAAGCATAAATAAACTAATTAGACACAGAAAAATCTTCAGCGTAATGATGTCCATCCACGCATTGTACCGTCTTCTTTGATAAGCAAAGGGAAAAGGGAATCCACACAATTTCACTTGCAATCATATGACCTATGCATTAGTGACCTTTATCTAAGTAGCAGGGTACCTTTACATATAGCTATGTGTCAATGTACACAAGCATGCCTGGCTACCCCATTAACTGAATACAAATTCCACCAATTTCTCTGCACAACCTTTCAAGAAAACCTTTTTCTTTTTTTTGCATTCATAAGAGCTGCAGCAGTCTAAAAATTCCCAAAGGAATGTGTGGGAGCTTGTGTTACCTGTGTAATAATACTCTGATTGTGAAGTTTTCAATACCTATAATGGAATACTGAAGACAAGTCACTGTACAAAGTGAGAGCACCTATTAAAATTTAATTACAATATTTCTCCTGTTGTTTCCAAAAACCTGCAATGCTGTATACGTTTCCTGGCATATATGCAAGACTATCAGACTTTTAGCTAGAAGAGTAAAAATTCTTACTTAACAATTTAATGCATCAGACTGGGGAGAAGAAGGTGAAAAGGGCAAAGGAGAATGCTACAAGATCTGAGAAATTACTATTCCAAGATGGCCAACTTTGTCAGCAATTGTGCATATGGCTGTATGAACCTGTGTATATTTCTTTCTGGTTATTAGATTTAATCCTTTTCAGATGGAGGTTAACTTTGTTTACCTCAGTTTCTTCCTTTGCTATTTCAGTGATCATACCACAACATGTGCATGGACCAAAGTTGGGTATTTCATTAGATTTGGTGCTACATAAGGCTTTTCACTGCATGATTTTATTCCTCTCCAAATAACATATTTATTTGCTTTTCAACTCAAAGGTACATGCATGAATTGCACAATCATATCCACAGAAGATCTAGTTTTCAAAATAAGACACAATACCAAAGCATCCAGTAAGCATGGCTGCTGGCTTCGGTAAAAACAGAATCAGAACATAAATGCTGCAGATTAGATCCTGTGCTGTTATACAGCGATGCAGTTCAGTTTTAATCACCTTATTAGCAGTGGTTTAAGTTTAGGTCAGGATGTCCTCTGACACAGATTTTAATGACATATTAGAGGTATAGATAGTAGTATCAAGAACAGTTTGCCAAATTTTGCAAAAATGAAGAGAGTGAGAATCTAAAGCAAAAAAGAAATAGGCTTGGACTGAATTTAGTGCTAATTAAATAGCCAAGGTTTTCTTCCAGCCATAGGTTCTCCTAAACTTAGAGATCTGCAAAGTCATAACTGTATTTGCTTGTTGTTCACTTAAGAAATACCGTGTATGTTTTTCATGATGCGTAAAAACTACTTATTAATGACCTGCAACTTTTCCATTGACTGTGGGACACTGCCATTTTGCCACAATGCCAAAACCTACTTCAAGTGTTTTGCAGAGTCACTTATTGTTCAATGAAATGAAAACAAATGGAGGATTTTGAATTTCACAATACTTCATGCAGACAAGATTTCAAAACAGAGACAACTGTGAAAGCCTTGGTGGATCACAGAAAAGACTACCACAGGCAGGGGCTCTTTTAAACATTATTAAGGTATGCACCATTAATGATTACACAACTGTGGAGAGAAGTGAAGTATGCTAGCACTAATAGTCTGCCTCCCATCAGTGGCACAAATCAGCGTAAATCTCCTTACAGCAGAGGAATAGCACTGATTTACATTAAATATGGGACCCCTCTCTGTGGTCCACATTGGACCACTCATCCACTCTTGAGGTATGAGGCGAGGGTATGTACTCTACCATTTACTGGCAGCATTTGGAACATTCCCTTCATCTTAAAAAAGATCTTAGGCACCCACTACTGTAATCTTTACATTTATAGTAACCTGCCAGCTTCTGCTTTTATTTAAAGTAAGTTCTAATTGTACATGGGATTTTAGGTCTCAGTTTATATTTGTAATATGAAACAGTATTCTCCTACAGGTTTTTCAAGGAAAGCTGAGAAAACACTATTTTTTAAGAATGCAAGTGAAGAGGTAGAAAATCTTTTTTTTTTTAGTTTTTTTTTTTTAGTGCTGGGAGAACGATAATCTAAAACAAATAGAGACAAATGACGAGCAGTACTTGAAAAGAGGCATTTTCATTCATATACTTGCTATTGTATTTCCACCAGAATCAGAATTATAAAATTTGCCCCATGAGTTCCATCATTTAATTTTTATCATTCAATACTTCATTTTCATATCAAAGATTTTCACTAATACATAATTCCTGTAGGAATGTTATAGGATTATTTGCAAAAGATTTTTTTTTCTCTCCCCTTGAGTTTTCCATCCTAAGCAGGAAATGATGCTGCTAGTATTTGGATTAGCTCCAGGAAGAGGAGTAGACTAATAGCACATGGGCTGGATGAGAAAGGATTATAGACGATGGAACACACTATATGCATATGCTTACTTCAAAAAAGATATCCTGCTCTTGCAATACCCACATTTTTATTGTTGCTCCCTGCTGCCCACTCTAATGAACAAGTTATGCTCTTCACCTTTATAGAACTTGTCTTATAACAGAATTGTGTAGTGAAAATATTAATTGCAGCAACATGCTATACTAACAGAAGGATTTATTCATACCCCTACTTACAGTTACTCAGTGATTTAGCATGCCAGTGAATTTGTAGATTTAACTTACTGCAGATTTCATTTCTTGTAAAAGAGAACATCAGATGTTTTCCTCATTCCAGTAGGCTACACTTGTCCTGCTAGCTCATGTGAGAACCTTGTAAATAACACAGAATACACTAGCAGCAGTTTATGTCTATAGGGATGGACAACTTAGCTAAAAAAGAAAACCAGATTTTGACATTGCTGAAATACCCCAGTTTGGGGTAAATGAATGGTTCTCTCTCCTCTTTTCCATTTCACTCTCTTTAACAAAATTAATCAGCTTGCAGTGCTTGGTATTTATACTCTTCCACCCGGCTATGGAGCAGGAGGTCTGGGAGGTCGAGCCCAACTCATAGTCAGGATGCGAGGGAAAGCATTTAATAGCCTATGAAGTGGAGATGCCTTTGAACAAAATAAATAAATAAATGAAAATAAGCCCAACAGCTTGTTGGCGAGGGAGAGTTCCACAAGCTGGGTAAAAAGCCCCTACCCTACTCGCAGTGTTCCATGAGTTTCATGGACATGTGAGTTCTGCCCCCCAGTTCTGTTCACCTGGTAGGAACAGAGGCCCAGAAAGTCGCAGGTTACCTTATGTCATAAGTTTTTCACTCATTAATGGAATATGTAGTTTTTCAGATACACATCATATATTTGATTATGATCACCTGGCCGCAAAAGTATAATCAGGGCAACAATAGAAGAAATTGCAACTGTTAACCTTTGAGTTTATTGCCTCAGAACGTAACCCTATGGTCTACAAAATAAACAAGGCAAATAATATATAAGTTATATTGCAATATATGCCCAAGTTGCTCTTCCAGGCAACAGGCAAGTAAGCATTCACACGTACTTTACTGTGTGGCTCATGTCTGTATTTTGGGTCAAATCTTGCTGAAGACTTCATGATTATCAAATACCATGTACCATTATGGGTTTCTATACATTACGCTTCATTGCTTGTCCAGGAAAATGAATGTATCATATAAAACACTGCTAACTCTTTATCCTCATATTGCTAAATAAATTTTATATACTTGCTTTCAGCATTATTCTTTCCAAGTTTCATCAGTGGAACTTACTAAAAATCCCACAATGTAGTACCCAAAACTGAAGAGGCTAAATCTCAATTTAAAGAACATGAAAAGACACGAAAGAAAGATTGGGTAAAGTTTAAGCCAATGAAAGTATGAGTCATTATTATATAACAAGCAAGTTGGGTATGTTCTGATATTTTAAGCTGAAGAAGAGATAGGTTGAGAGGGGAAGAGTGCACAGAAGTGGGAGTCAACAGGGGAACTGAGGTAAAGTAAGTGGGTATGTAAAAGTTTAGGAGCACTAATAGGACTTAGATGTTCCCTTAATTCTTGTTTTCCTACATTTTTTTTAAATCTCAGGTAGAGCTCTTAAAAACTGCTAGCTCTGTTTTCACCCCAAGGGATGAAATATCCATTTAAACCATACCAACGTAATTAATTTTTACTAGGTAGCTATTAGGCAACTTCTAGGTAACTTTGACAAACTTCTTCCATTCATAGAAGACACAGCTGGGTAGAAATTAGTCTCTAAAAATACTTTCACACAACCTGCTTGTTTTCTAGTCACTGTCTTCTTATGTTATGCTCATTCCATCTGTCAATAGATATGAGTCACACATTCGACCTTTCAGTTTCACTTGCGCACATAAATTTCTTCCAATTTCCTGTGAAACAAACACTTTTAACTCTTTAGGGGCTAGCAATTTGCACATATAGCACGCTAGAATGGTTAAGGTAGAAGTGAGCCCCTGTGCTGATATTCTTAGCTTTCCAGTCTGCACTACCTTGCGAAAGCAGATTGTCTCTTTTTGCTGACCACCCTTCTGCCTACCCTTACCACTACCTTTCACTGAAAAACTAGCAAATATGTGGAGCTCCAGTTTAAAAACCACAGTCTAACTATATTTTCAAAGAAAGCTAAACAGCAGAGAAGCAGATACAAGTCACTCCTGACATTACCAGCCATGATCAGCAGATTCACTGAAGGAAAGCTATCATTTTACCATTTTTAAATCTGCAGCAGGCAACATTTGGTTCAAAGCTAACTTAAAAATAAAGGCTCATGCTTGCCCAAATGCTACCCACTGACATAAATCATGATGCCTTTACCAACAGATCCTATTTTTTTTCCTCCCCAAACACAATAAATACCTCCAGTATGAACAGAGGAGGAACATGGCCACAAAGAACACAGCAAAATGTGAAAGCTAGAGCATTATTCTGGGATTTGGGAGTATATTGCCTTACTCTTTCTTTCAGACATAGCACATAATTTAATCTTTCAGGGAGCTTTCAAGACAAAGGGAAAAAAATTATCAGTTTTAATAAGAACCACAAAGCTGGGCTACTGAAAAAGAGACCAAATTCTGCACAGTGTTCTAGTAAAGAAGGACAGAGACTTGACATGTCTAATTTGCTGGTAGACCTCATTCATAAGCTCATTTAACTCATTATTGTTGAAACAGCAGCTTAGCAGCAAGATACTTTAACAGAACAGTGGACTCTCAGTCTGTTTCAATTAAGAATTACAATGGCATACAAGGGTCTGTGGTTTGGCCTTTTGGTTCCCTTCCAAAATCCACCAGACTTGAACCAACTGTAATATTGTCCCATCAAAACTACTTTAACTGTCTAAGCGAAGTCCCTTTGCCACTAGTGACTGAGACTTCTCCATCTGTCATAATAAGAGGGCACTTTTAATGCAGAAAATAGGATGTCAGGCCTGAAGTTCGAAGCCCATGGTTGCTGGAAGGGATAACTGGATGAGCTATGGCTGAGATGACACTAGAACTGTTCAGGCTCCCATGCCTGTACATCAACACAACAACCTAAAGGGACAGGTGAGGTTTTATCACTGTCACGTGAGAGTAGTGCTTTAGATAAAACTGTAAGATGTGGAAGCACCCAGGAAACCTGCTATTGACTTAGGGATGAAGACTGAATTTTTTGACCTTTGGTCTTTGGGTTGACCCTGGCTGGATGCCAAGTGCCCACCAAAGCCGTTCTATCACTCCCTCTCCTCAACTGGACAGGGGAGAGAAAATATAACAAAAGGCTCGTGGGTCGAGATAAGGACAGGGAGAGATCGCTCACCAATCACTGTCATAGGCAAAACAGACTTGACTGGGGGAAGTTAGTTTAGTTTATTACCAATCAGATCAGAGTAGGGTAATGAGAAATAAAACCAAATCTTAAAGACACCTTCTCCCCACCCCTCCCTTCTTCCCAGGCTCAACTTCACTCCTAATTTCTCTGCCTCCTCCCCGCAGCGGCGCAGGGGGACAGGGAATGGGGGTTGTGGTCAGTTCATCACACGTTGTGTCTGCCGCTCCTTCCTCCGCAGGGGGAGGACTCCTCGCACTCTTCCCCTGCTCCAGCGTGGGGATTCCTCCCATGAGCTGCAGTTCTCCACAAACTGCTCCAGCACGGGTCCCTTCCATGGGGTGCAGTCCTTCAGGAACAGATTGCTCCAGCGTGGGCTCCTCTCTCCACGGGTCCTGCCAGGACCCTGCTCCAGCATGGGCTTCCCATGGGGTCACAGCCTTCTTCAGGCATCCCCCTGCTCTGGCGCGGGGTCCTCCACGGGCTGCAGGTGGAGATCTGCTCCACCATGGACCTCCATGGGCTGCAGGGGGACAGCCTGCCTGACCAGGGCCTTCACCGCAGACTGCAGGGGAATCTCTGCTCTGGCACCTGGAGCACCTCCTCCCCCTCCTTCTTCACGGACCTTGGTGTCTGCAGAGTTATTTCTCTCACATATTCTCACTCCTGTCTCCAGCTGCAATTGCACAGGTTTATTTTTTCCCCTTCTTAAATACATTATCCCAGAGGTGCTACCACCATCGCTGATGGGCTTGGCCTTGGCCAGTGGCGGGTCCATCTTGGAGCCAGCTGGCATGGGCTCTGTCAGACATAGGGGAAACTTCTAGCAGCTTCTCACAGAAGCCACTCCTGTAGCCCCCCTGGTACCAAACTTTGCCACGCAAACCCAATACAGTACGTTAGCATTGAAATAATAAAACAGAATGCATGATCTGTTGATATAATAGGGTTAAATTCTGCCCAAGCAAGCATCAGTGTAAAACAAACATCTCTCTCATTTTCAGAATTAAGCATCTTGAAGAAACCAGAATATAGCACTCATTAACCTAAAAATAAATCTATTTTATTCTAGTAGTACTCTGGAGATACCCATTGGTATTATCATCGCACTTTTGCACAAAGATCTATTCGACATCATGCCCCAAACCAGTAACAAGACAAACCTGAACAAATAATGAATGTGCACATATCTCATCAAGACCATAGAGAGACATCAGCATTTCCACTCAATGATTTGCAATCTTCATATCAAAAATAACAAGAGATATAAATATTGGGGAATAGTCAATGATTTATGATCCAAAATACGTTTTCACAGAAGACCTACACCCAGGTATAGCCTACAGATATTTTAAAAATATTTCTGGAATTTCAAAAGTTTCTGATCTCAGCAGCATCTGAATCCAGCATTACCTTACTTTGTCTAGCCAGTTTCAGTTCAGCTTTTCCTATGAAAGATTAAATCCTAACTCTTATACCCTATAGATATGTGCTCCTGGTCACCTATTTGAGTACAGAGCAGTCAAATTAATGAACCCAAGATGACATCATAGATGAACACATGCAGTCTTTGTGTTAAAAATGTTTTCCTTCCTTGCAGACAACGCACACTCAAAGGATAAATTTTACTTTTCATGACTTATCCTCACTGCCAACTTAAGCAAATCAACTAAAGACAAAAGACCTGTAAAGTAGTACTGAGATCACTGTCAGACAGCAGCTTGTACATTGGTTCCTGAACTGAAGAAAAAAAAGGCCATATATGGACTACACCAAAAGCAGAGCCTAAAATTAGCAATAAGCAATATTTTTGTTTGTTTTGTGAAGTGGGGGTGGGAGGGTGTGTGTTTGTGGGTTGTTATGGGGGGCCGGGTGGGAAATGTTTGTTTGCTTTTTTACAGTGTCAAGAACCACACAAGCTGCATTTGTATGCTGATATTTTGGTCATTACGTGCCTTTAGGCTAAATTAAAATTATCATTCTTCAGGTTCTTCATATTTATTAGTTCAGCTAAACACTTGCCATCAGCACACAGTTAGCTGATAGTAACACTTGCAGTGTTAAAAAAAGGCAGGGGGGAAAAAAAAAAATCTGTTAACTGATGGCTCTGATTTAACAGGCAGCTTTTCTGTGTCAAACTTGGTCTTTCAGAAACATTATGATACATGGTCCATTTACAGATCTATAACACTGTCTACTATTGCTTTCTTAAGGCTTCAAAGCTCTCAGTATTTTTTCCTCAACTTCCAAAAGCATAAATGTCCACTATTGCTCAAACCTCTTCCCACTGAAGTCACTTGAATTTAGAAGATGACTGTCAGAACAGGCGTGTGACAACACAGCAACCTAGCCAGACTGTTCTGAAGTCAGTGCGTATTTGCTTCTCCACAAAAACCTGATCTTATATTTGGCAAGACCAGATTTTTATTTCACAAATCAAGCAGAGAAAAGAACAGAAGGACTTAAATACATTCATAGTATAGATTAACAAAGAAAAGTTAATATGAAGGTTTCAAATAAGTGTTTCACAGGAGACTATCATTATCAAAATTTAGCATGTGTTAATTATGAAACTATGACCTAAAATACAGACTCTGATTTAAGGCTAATTTAAAATATAGAGAAGTACTCTACATGTTTTAACCTGACCCCAAATCAGTTGAAGTCAGTGGGCTTTAGATTAAAATCAATTAAGAGTAAATACGTATTTTAAGAGCCTGATTTAATAATTTTCTTTAGTTACTAGTAAAACCTAAGAAGACCGGTACAAGTAGAATGAGTGCAAGAATCAAAGACGATCTGCACTAAATTTCCCTTAAAGGGTCCTTCAGAAAAACCAAGCAAGTGGTCCATATATTGATAACAGTGACACTAAAAATGAAAAAGCTATATTTTTAGATTCTTTACCAGATATGTATTTGCATTAGGTGACTCACCAAACAATACAAATTTTGCAGCAAATCTGTAGAGGTCCAGTGACTACAGGCTTCTTTCATTTGTATCTGATAATCCCTAACTAGGGAAGGTAAAATTTGCCAGTGGTCTTTTGGGTTGAAATTCTTATCTGAGGTGACGTTAATAACGTGAGCCTTTAACTTCATGATTGGGAGTTAGAAAACTATTTTGCTATTAAAAGAAGCAGCATCCTACATTACTGTCATTTTTCATGAAGTTTCTAAAAACGTTGAAGTTTAAAAACAAAACAAAAAAATGCAGGACTGTGTGTTCATTTTTTCCTGATAGTTACTGAACAGATCCAAACTGGTCCAAAACAATCAATAACTGACCAGGTGTTATTTTCAGTAATATTTTTCAACCACAGCTACTAGGACATTTATTAACTGATTCAAACAGACAAGGAAGAACTTGATCAAAGTATCCAGACATCAACAAATTTCACATTGTTCACATTCTGCAGGTTGTTCTGGGACTTTAAGTTTAACCAAACGATGCAGAATGGGAATAGACAGCTTATGATTTAGCATACCAATACACCCAGACACCTTCATCTGTATGCTGGCAGAGTTTTACAGCTAGAAGCTGCATTAAAATTGATGAAAGACAACGTAACTTCTGTTGGCTGACTCTGTGCATCTTTGAGTTGACAAAACAATGCAGCATTCCTAATGTGTATTCACAAGAAAGTCTCCCAAATATTTTCCTTGTTTTATTTAATGAAATACCTTTGCTCTAACTTGATGTCCTGTTTTGATGCTGTTTCACTATTTCCACTTTTAGCTCTTTGCATACTGCAACCATAGACCTAGTGTTTAAGTCACTGTTAATAGCAGGTTAGTGAAACAAAGTTGTTTGTTAAAATTAAAGGGCGTGGGAGACATTTAAAATCCTTCAAGTTGGATCATTGTAGAAGCCCAAGAATCTGTGAAGGTTTAAAGAAAATCACACATTAAAATAAACAAGTACCTTTAGTGATTCATGGTTACATACACAAGACAATGTTAGACGTGTGCTTGATACATGTGTACAGGTGCACTGCAGAGTAGGAGGGTAATATGCATGATTGCATGGGATGGTAGAAAGGTTTTGTTTTGGGTTGGGGGGTTGTAACTGCTCTGGACGGCCTCATTACACAGCAAAGGCAGTTATTCTGTTAGTGCTAATTAAGCCTCAGGGAACAATTTCTTGAGGTCATCGGAGAAAATTTGGACCAGAGCAAAAAGAGGAATTTTAACATTTTAATCCCAAGCAGAAGCAGAAACTTTCAAGTTCCCAACTTCTGGGATTCTGGTAAAGGAGCTAAATGACTGATCCTGCAAAGAGCGAGAACCTCCAGCTTTTCACTGGAGCTTACTGAAGTCTGCAGCACATTGCAGGATTGAGTCCTTTTAGTGCAGGTCCATTACTACATTAAAATAATTTTAATTAACTGCATCCTTTTATATAGTTGTGCTATCACAGAATACTCTTCTGTGTCAGGGTCACATTCAAGAGTTTACGGTTGTATATGAGAAGTACCCCAGGTAGTGGTTTTTAATCAGTAAAGATTTTTCTGTTCATTTCTCAAATGCTTGTCAACAAATGAAGGAACTGTTACTCTTCCAGCAAAGAAGTTCCTGTAATGACTTTTTGATTTCATTAATGACAGCCCTCCCAGCAACAGCTCTGAAGGCTGTACCCTCATACTGTCACGTGAGTTTGTATCAAAGACGGACTGCTAGCACAGGTAATGTCTGATCTTTCACCTCGGTGTGAATTTAGGTGTTGCCTGTTTTTTCTTCTAGGTCATAACTTAGAGAACTGAGAATAGATAAAAGGCAAACAAGATAAAAAGAGACTGCTTGTTTCTTTGCTGACAGAAAAAGTAGCAAACTGGGAGGCTGTCTAGGGATCAAGAAAAAAAACTAGCAACAGTTCTTTGCCAAGGGAGGCGGAGGGTAAAAAAAGGGGGGGGAGAAGGTGTTTTCTAGATTGGCTACCTGATTTAGAGCTGAGATAGAAACAGAAAAAGCAGCTGTGAGATATAAACACTACCAACTTTGTTATGGTTTTGCAAGGGATAAAACCAGAGAAGTATAGTGAATCATCTGAGTGCAGGCAAGAAAGATGCAAGTATACACAGATTTGTGTATTTGGGGACAACTTTTTCCTCAGATAATATTTTAGAACACTGGAGATGAAAAGCATCCCCTTTTCTAGAGTCCCAAGAGTCTCAACACTTTATAATCCAGAGAAAGACATACTTCAGAAAAATAATAAAGTTGGATAAAGCAGATTAAAAAAATTATTTTCTTTTTTCAAAAAATTCCATCAGTTTTCCATCATTTATAATTTTGCAAGCTTCCCACAAATCTCCATTTCTCTTCATTACTTACTTTCTTACATCCCCTGTCTTCCTTCACTCCCATCCAACCAACATCTCTGCTTCTATGTCTCTCTGCAATTGTGTCATTCCATGACCTTGCTCACAATCACTGACATTCTTTGCTCTCAATGTGCATTCCTACACACATCTCCTGTGCATTAACCTTCTCCTGCTATCACAAATCGTGGCCATCTTTCCTTGCACCAGCTTCTCTTTGTTCCTTCAGGGAACAATGCAAGAAAGTGACCATCTTGCCTAAGGACAACCTAAGCTTCTCTTCTCACAGGATGAAGGGCCATAGTAATCATTTTAACAGCATGTTGGAAAAGGTAGTCTCCAAGTTTGCTACTGAAGTAAGACTTTTCTGTCCTAACCCACAACATGTACATCTGGAATTAAGAAGAAGAAATTTTTAAATAATGGATGTACATGTTTAAATAACGCATACAATATGTTTTATTTGTTTTGAGGAGGAAAAAAAAAAAACAAAACCCAAACACAAGAAAAACCCAAACCCAATCTTAAATAAGTGATGTTCAACACTGAAATCCTCAGGAACTTAGTGGCTGCTTAATGGTTGGATCCACAAAACAGTTTTCTTCATGCAAAAGGAAACCACCTAACCCTAAATATTTTTCCTTTAATGTGTCTGAAAAGTACACAAATACATTTGCGGATTCAGCTGTTAGCACCTAAGGGCCACAGTCTGCCTAGGCACCAGGCAGAACAAAACAGCAGCTTTTGTTTCAGGGAACAAAAGGCTGTCAGACTAATGGGTAAATCTATAGTCTAGAGTTTTAGCAAAAACAACTGCTCCCCCTCTCCAAGAAGTCCCCAAAACCTCCCCAGTCCCTCAAGTGTGTAAGAGGTGACTCACTGAAATGCCTAGAGGATCAAATAATTTCAACTCATAATCAATTACCCGAGGACTTGTTATTAAATTTATTTTTAAACACAGATTGTGCTCTAAGTTTGGGAAGCATGATACATGTTATGCAGAAGAGAAGCTGAATCTTTTTGTCAAAGGAAGGGATTAGTGAACTCTTGACCATGAAGTTTTCTTCTGAACTTCCAGGATGTGAACTGCCTTTTAGTTGTCATCTTCCATAGAGCCCAGGCTCAGAAAACCCAAAGGCAAAAATGGTAATAAAAAAATATTATCAGCTGCCTCAGAAAGCAAGGAAGAGCTAGTTTAGAACTTCCGCATTAAGAGAGCAGTAGTGTTATTCCTCCAAGCAGAAAAAATACAGCTGGGGGGGGGGGGGGGGGGGAGAAATCTGGTTACTCTGTGCTTCTTTACAAATTAATTTCATACCGTGTCAAAGTTTTGCATATGACTTCTTTTGCCCTGTAAATCATTCTTTGAAGGTTCAAATGACCCATAATTATTCACAGCCTTCTACACAAAGAGAAACACTAACTCAGACACAGTCTGAAGGATAAAGTCTTTTAAATCAATGTTTAAGATCTTAACTAATACTCATGGAAATCATTTATCTGGTTTCAACAGACCAAGGATAACAAAAGAGTATGGAACAAATCAACAACACAAGAGATAACTGAAAAGCATCAGTAAAGCTGGATAAGTTATGAAAGTTTACCCAAAAGAGATTTGGCAAAAATGCCTATTCTGTTCCCAGAGTTAGAATTCAATAGTCCATTTCAAGTCCAGCACTATCCCATCATGCATGGGGTTTTTTGTGTAATTAAAGAGATGAAGTAACTGGAAAAGTATTAAACATTTTTGTACCTCTTGCTTTGGGTCTATAATTCTCTTTCATAAGACTTTTTCTACCTTAAGTACCTTGTAACGGCCTGCTTTGAGCAATAGATCAGTTTTTTCTCTTTAAAAGTCGATGTTACACATATGATTTGGGTAAAAGTCCAAGGATTAACACTGAGCTTTAACATCATGGTTTATATATAGCTGAACACTTGCCCGCTTGCTTAGAGCAAGAAAGTCTGAAAGAAGAGGTGGTAAAGATGGAAATAAATGATTGATGATTAAGCCTGACGTAACAGTTAAAGCACTCCTGGGTTCAAGGCATCAGAGATTCAGAATGTGATGCACTGAAGATGTACCAAGGCCTAGAAAATCTGCAGTGAGGGATAGGTGAACAAGAATACAACTGCATATCTAACACCAGTTAGATTTACCTTGTCATCCTCACTTTAAATTTAGAGGTCTTAAAGAGGAAAAGCTGGTACAATCAGAAGTTAAAGCTAAAGGTAAGGGCAAGGTTAGGATCAGCTGAAGGACTGTGTTTATAGCAAAGCCTTTTGAGTCACTGCAAAGGCCATGTACAGTAGACGAGTGAGTTAAGACACAGTATAGAGACAGGCAAGAAGTATGGATAAGATTTGCTGTTTAGGAGATCACAGGCTGAGAGGGGAGTCGAGTTGCTTGGAGGCCCTGGGCAGCTTAAATAGAAATAGAACATGGTTCATGGTATAGTCTGGCATTTGGAGGTGTTAAAACCAGATTTCAGGCTTCTTTAGACTTAGAGTATAAAGCACCTTGATCCTCAAACTGAAGTAATTACTTCATCCTACAGGGATCTTAAAGGAGATTAAAGACTAAAACTGATGCAAGTTTTCAGGGTTAGGCCTAGAGTCTGGAAGCTTAAAATTAACAAAAATCAAAATGCATGGACAAGAGCAACGCTTACTATTCAATCCCACAGGATAAGCAAGGGTAATAAGAAAATACTTAGAATGAAAGTTCAGTTCAGATATAGCTGCAAATAAACTTTAGAAGTGTCAAGAGATTAGGATGAAGGCTGTGAATCACTTGGGGTTTGGATTATGTCCTATGCAGGCAAAAGTTCCTAAGTTAGTAGGCTGTACAGTTTAGGGTGGGAATAGAGAGAAGGTTGTGAAATTCATTGATTAAGAGCTAGATTTATATCACAGTGCTGAAAGGGCCACAGGTCTAGAACAAGAATTTATTCTGGCAGAGGCCAGGATTAAGTTTGAGATAGGCAGAAATCCCCAAGCTTCGCTAAGAAAAAAGTGGCAGCTTCCTTAAGAAATTTAAGGCACGCACAAGGTTGTAAACTGGTAAAATAATAGTGTAATAGAGATTTGAAAGTGTCACAAGGATGAAACATTTTGGTGGAAGACTTAACAAGTGTGGTACATCTCATTAGCCAGGGAAAAAGATCAGTCAACATTCAAGAGAATTATGTGAGCACCTAAAAGAATAAAAACATTCTTACTAACTCCATTTAACAGTACTTATTCTGTAGATGGCCTAATTCCCCAAGATAACACTTTGTAAGTGGAAAATAAATACAGAAGTCATAACAGCACTGTACAAGTTATAACCCAGAGCTCAGTAAGGCTGTTGTAATTAAATCCCAAGTCTTGATTTCTGCATTCTCATGTCCCAGTCAATGACTAGAAGCACTAAGATATGTGAAAGACTCTTTTCAGGAAACTTTTATATTAAAATAAACATGGAAAAGCATTATACCTGAAAGTAACAAGACCAGATTCTCTCTCTGTCTAGATTAAGGGACTGGAAATAATACAAGTAAAAATGGTAAAAGGAAGCACTGCAGGCTTGAATCACTGCATAGCTTTATCTTGCATCAGGCACGGGATGAATTGTAATGAAAGTCTGGATGCTCTGTCAAATTATCTGTTCATTTTAAGGTTTGTTGTTGTGGTTGGTTTTTTTGTTTTTGTTTTTTGGTTTTTGTTGTTTTTGTTTTGTTTTGGTTTGTTTTTTTAACTCAGGGGAGTGAAAACAATATGCATCATATTTTCTTTCTCCTGAAAGAAGTTAGGGATTCTTCCCACTGCCTTTATGCACTTTTTCCGTATTTTATAACTCAATTTCATATGAGGATAAGCAAATGTCATTATCTAAGTTCTATTAAAAACTAAAACACAAACTTGACTTTGTATTTAAGTCAACCCTAACAGAAAGGAAGCATTTAGAAATAATTCGCAATTAAAAAAATAGTTAATTTTATTCAAATGCCTTAACACGCAGAAAAGATGTTATTAGTGTTCCAATTGTTTGTGTTCTCTGTATCATTTAGAAGTTGTTTATTGAGGAATGCTACTGTTGAGAACTTTTAAAGGTATAGTTCTTAGTTTGACAAGTTCTACAATAAGCACCAAACGAAAGATTTGCACCAGCTGAAGTTTAGTAAGACTATAAAACTAGATAACTAAAATATTAATCTTTTAAAGACTATATAATCAGAAAGATAAATCATTTTAAAGAAAGGGGGAATTAAAATAACATGAAGTTTTCCACAACCATGGTAGGATATTTTTTCCATTTAAAGACCCAGTCCAAAAGTAAAGCATTTCAAATTTGTCATACATCAGCAGTTAGGTACTAAGTGTTTTATTTCATCTGGATGATAGTATGAACAGCTACATTTTCTGTTTCTTCTGTTCAGGCAGCCTTTCTTTGTGAATTCTTTTTGCTTACCTACACCACACAGGTGGCTGAAGACTGTTTCAGTTACATAGGCTGCATACAGCAATCATACCAGGTCTCAGCACAAAGGCAGGGTAGTTTTTGATGAAATGTTTTTGTCCCAGAAATCCAGTCTTAGAGCTTTGTCCCCCACATCAATGTTTCTCCACCTACATAATATTTAGACAACTGATGAATCACTAGATCTTGTCACCCTATGGCTGGCAGCATCTCCCAGGCACATGCACAGCTGTAAATGGCTACCCAGGCCACACACTTGGTGAAAGAGAGTTCAGACTTTTGTTTCCTACTAATGCCTTTGGGCTAGGTTACAAACCATAGAGACCAGCATAAAAATTCTTCAAGTGAGTGGGAATCTATAACCAATCCAGCAGCAGCAGACATAGGACATCCCAGACAGCGCTTATAGGAAGCAACAGTGAAGTGGCTTCCCTTTCTTCTAGGCATCTACTTAGGAGGAAAAACCAGCAGTGCTGAAGCTCACATTTCCCCTTGCATACTCCTGTAATGAAACAGCCAGCTGGGATGGAGGAAGGAGTTAGGGAAGGAAATGCAGAGAAAGTCCCATTTTGTATATTTTATGAACTGTTGTACGATGTTCGGGGTGGGGGTCGGGGGGTGGAGTAAATAATATCAAGCTGACAGCTCTGCCTTTTTAAAAGTAAATATATGAAGTTGCACAAACACCATGCTGCTTCTGTCAGGAGGTTTCCTGGGTAAGCCAGGCAATCTTGCTTTTCAGTGTCCATGAGAGAGCCTGAGCAGTTCATGGCATTGCTCCATTAACATCCGGCTAGTGGATAGCCTGTAATGAAATGCAAGCTGACTGACATGCCTCATTGATATTCATTGACTGCAGTTGGTGTAGGACACCATTCCTGGTCAAATAACTGTGAAGGAACAGGAGACTGCTGATTTCTCCGCTTTTTCCCCTTCCCTAGTCAACCATAGCCTTCTGTAAGTAGCAATTCAGAGGAGTGTTTTGTTGTTTGAGGAGATGAGACTTTATAGTCTGTGGCTATTCAACAAACAATAGACACCCCAAGAACTTTTGAACAACATGCCACTTATAAGCGTTTCTGGAAATGAGCATTTGAGCACTAGCTTAGGTGCTTAAAGCATGGTATGTGCATGTCTGTGGTGAAACATTGTTACTGCTACAGCTGATTAAAAGGGAACAAACTAGGTATAAGACTGTCAATAACTAAGCAAGTTCTCCAAGACTGACTCATTTACACAGAGGGGTTTTTTGCTGCCCTGCAGTCAGTGCAGAAAATTGAGAAGTAGTTATGACTGTACACTATGCACACAGCTGCATGAAAAATAATTCTTTCTTTAAAATGGGGAGATTAATAGGACAGTTTGGATACTAAGGGTAAGGTGTGGGTTTGTGAGGATCAGGTTTAAGCCAGCTTGGCATCTGCCTCCCTTCAGAGGCAGATATCTGTATGGTTTAATACAGAGGTAGACAGAGTTTATGCCTTACAATTTTTCTCTTTTGACAGAGATAAATACAACTGACATCATCCAGTCCTAAACCCTGGCTCACTAGCAAGTCCATGAACCACCTAAACTAGCACTGTGTAGGTCTGTTCATAAGCACAGGGACTTGTTTCTGCATAGGACTCAATTTCACGCCAGCTGACTATAAGGAATAACTGTTTATTACTTGACTAACATCTCAGATAAGACACTGGCTAGATCTTGAACATCTCCAGAGCATTCCTTCAGGTAACAAACTGGCTGTTTATCTTCCATGGTTTTGCCTCTATTTTCAAAGTGAGAGCCCCAAATCTGAAGGTGCTACCACCCAAGTGAATTCTCAGAGCCAGAGCTCCAATATTTATAACGTCCAATTATCCTCTTATCTGGAAACAGAAGGAGAAACTACAGCAAGGTCATGTATTGCCACAAAGTCGCACAGAAAATGTTATCAAATCTGAAAAGACAGCCTAAGCCATCTGACCCCTTCTTTTCACAGTGCCACACATCTCTTTTATTACTCTGACTCTGAAGGAAGCATTGCGGGAGAAGCCACTTCACACCTGCAGAAATATCTTTGTTGAATAATGGGGTGGGTAAAAGTATAAAATATTTTTATTGCTCAAGTTTCCTCATGGAACCAGTATCTGGCTGCAGGGCACTTCCACCTACAGATCAACATAAAAAAGATCCTGCTGTATATATGCTGTCCTCCCCCACCGGGCAGGAGTAATGGGAGAGGGGAATTCTTTAGTTACTACTCTGCCTAACTGGAAGACAGACATTCCCGTAAAACTGTGTGTGGGAGCATTTCACAGTGAAACCAAAACACTGTTAAAAGTAAATTCAGTGAACTACTTCTCATGCAGTGCTGCTATATGAAAAGACGAGGATATTTTATTATACACACAGAAACTGCCAGACGCCAACACCACTGCAGTGCCGGGTTGCCATCAGAGAGCTAGCATGCTTTTTGTCCACAGGTTCCCGTTATTAAGGCTGTGGACCAAGTCATACCTTCGCACACCAGTCCCAATCTACTCCTTATTGACCCGAGGAGCTGAGGGCAATATGTACCCTGTTGCTTCAGATTCTATGTAACTGTTTTAGTCCAATTAAATTCGTGTTTGGAGATTACACAATCAGCTAGCATAAATCGATGTGGCACCCTTGACTTTCAAATTATACCAGGTTTATGCTGCTAAAAGGACAAACATGGGCCAGCCTTACAACATTGTCATGCCATTGATGAACTTCTGTGCCAAATCTATTTAATGAGAAAAAAATCATTGCACCTACTTGCTTCACGCAGCATCAGTGCAGAGACATACTGACGTGAAAAAAAGATCTTCCTACAACTATGAGGCACTGCAGTTTTAATAGAGCCATATTATTATGATGGTCAGACACCAAGAGTAACATGGTAACATTTTGTTTTGCAAGTTTTATCCTCACTATGACAAAATAATGAAGGTTTCATCTCTGCCTTATACTCAGACCAAGTTGACAAAATTGAAATACTTGATGTTTAATATAATTGATTTTCCACCCACCAGGAGCAATAATTAAACACTAAAAATCAATGCTGATCTCCAAATTCCTACTTTTTTTGATCACATTTGACTGTTGTATAACAAGTTATATTGAAAAGTCTCAAAGTGAAGGCGAAAAGGTAGCAAAGGAAATAATATGGTTAAGACCATCACACCCTTAAACACTTAGAGCATTAAAATATTAATGACAAAATAATGCTGCTTGGCAGTAAAACCATGTTGCCTGTTTAGGACACTGGTATCCTAGAGCTGGCCTGTATTTTCACTTCATCCCAAAGGGAAACAAAAATTTACAACACTGCAATTCTATGAATGTCCATGGAGTAGAACTGAAGCTTCGTACTTGGCCTGAGCAAGTCCAGCTACTGCTTATCTGTAAGTTCAGGAAACCCCAGCTACCCCAGAAAACATACTCTTCCATTAAGCCTCTACGTGACTTCATGTCTCAAACATTTTCAGCTACTCCCACTCATATTTCTGTGTCCTTGAAGGCATACAGATTAATATTTGCAGAAAATATTTAAAGAAATGTTGATTCTTAAACTCTGGTACCATTACCACACTATATTCTTAGGGCAATATAAGAGAATGACAACTATGTGCATTATGTATGCACTCAGGTATTGTTTATAAGGGATGCTCAATTGTTGGGAGCCAGTTTCACAAGTTACATTCAAGATGCTGTTACAAAGGAAGAAATACTAAAGAAACGACAAATAGGTATTAGCTGTTAACATTACAGTGGTCTTTTAGAAATATTAGGTCACACACAAAGTGATAAGCTTTGCGTAAGAAAATGCTACATATTCTACCTGAGAGCATGCCACTGTTTCATCTAGCCAAACCAAGAGAAGCTTCAGCTTCTACTATTTCACAATTTTGCAGTATTATTTCTGTATGGAAATATTCACTGTTTCCATAAAGAATGCTAATGCTCTCATCACACACTGGACACATTGGCCAAGAAGTATTGCTGGAGCCAGCACAACCAAGCAAAAAAAGTCAGGCTTTTCCATTATTATCAGCGTTGGATAAAGATGCTTTTCATTTATATCACATGTTTGAGACTTCTTTATTAATTCATAACTGGGCACAGATAATTGACTACTCACTGATTGTTCTTTGTTGACCTGTGTATTAACTAACCATAAAGAGCTTTTGTCTAGCAGAAAACAACCTAAATTCTCTCTCTTTAACCCTCATCTGGAATGCAGTAAGTTTTCTTTGTCGCTCAGGAAGACTTCTCCCCTAAAGCAGGAAGCGCAGTTCTGATGAGACCACATTTAATCAGAGAGCATGCTGTCTGACGTACAGGACCCAACTCTTCCAGTTTCTTACCAATAAATAAATAAATTGTTCCTTAAAGTTGAATGAAACTATTGATGGACTACGCAGCAGAACTTTCACACTCTTCAGTTTTACAGAGTTGTAGTTCAGCCCAATTTTATGGAAACCACTACACTGCTGGTGTTTTGCACAGTGCATTACACTGCGGCGATTACAGTACTGGTTAGGCTGCGGGCACACAGTCACTTTTTAACTGGCTATAAGGATGCTACAGGCTGTCTAGCCTGTCACAGTTTGAGAAGCTGAGCTAGCTATGTTTTCCTCTGTGAAACTGCAGTTAGATTGATGCTTGAGTTCAAGTGTGAGTTCAATTTAAACTAGCTAAGAACACAGTAATGAGCTTTTCTTCACTAAGGCAGACTCCTCCAAGTGCTGAATAGACCTTAAGGAGTCAGTGGTTGGAGCAGGAACAGTGGAACTCAAAATTGGTTTTACTCTGCGCTTTCTATTCTGAACCACCTTCACTTCACCACTAAAACAAACATACAAAGCTAATATTTACACCCAGTAGAATGAAGACATCATCTTTATGCTGCTACCTAGCCAGGAGTTAATAAATTTTTTGTGTATGAGGTGCACTAGAGTTTTTAATCATGAAATTATATTATAAATTATAAAATTTAGACATAATATTGTATTCTCTGAACCACACTGAACTCAGCATATGTAACACTGAAATAGAAACAATTCATGTTGATCAATTATCAGATTATATATATGAAAAATGCTGCTCCGAATAACTATTGTGTTATCTGAATTGACATGGGGGGGGGGGGGAAGGCTTTAGTGCTGTAGACATCCTGCCATTCTACACCATATTAAATAGATTTAGTTGATGGCATAACAAAACTTGTGCAATCATCTCCACTATTGAGCACTTCCATCCTAAAGGTCTTACCACTGAGAGCAAGAGGATGGTCCAATCTGTCATTTTCTCCATGCCAAGATCACCAAAGTCAGATCTCTCCACTGTGCTAGTGAAAACTATAAACAAAGGCACTCTTTGAGTCTGAGAGCAGTATTCCCATTAATCTATACAGGGAACTAGGTCAAAGAAGCCCCAAGGCACCTCTGAACTATATAAGCAAGCAGAGGCCCATAAAAGGATATTTCTGCAGCTGAGAGTCTCTTGTGCAAAATAACAGCCAATTAATAGTCTCTTTTCAAGACACGCCCATGGACTGGACGACAGGAGAAAGGACAGCGTCCAAGTTCCTCCTTATTTCAAGAAATATCCTGTTGGCTTGCTAAGCTAGTTTGGGGGGGTGGGGCATCTATACAAAAGAGATCCCAATGGATGGAAGAAGAGAGCCCCAGGCCACCCTTTACCTCCAACTGCAGCAATAGCCAAGCATTTTACCCACTGGGGACTGGAAGGAGACCAAACTAATCTCTCAGAATTGTTACAGTCCAATTACTGTTTGGTTGCAATGTAGTACATCGAATTTTAAACAGCAGCTTGCAGTTAGAAGGTTCTATACCCACTGTCAAAGTCATGGGCCAGCCAGTAATCTCCAACTATGTTTTCTTACAGCAGGTTGTAACAAATTAGGAATTTTATCAGACAGTTTATCAGAGAGATAGAGGATGAAATTTATTTTAGATGCAACATAGAATCCACTTGCTTAAATACTATTAACGGTAAGAGTATATATATACAGGAAAACAAATAAGAAAGAAAAGAAAGTACAACCTGGCACAAAGGAAGAAACACTTCTCTTAGAGCTCAGCATCCAGGAGTGCTTCAGCCTGAATAAATGTTGTAAGAAAACAAGACTGCAACTTGGGTATCAGACTACAATTATGGAAATGATACAGAGGTGCTCAAATACCTAACCATTTTCTCTAGGAGCACTGCCTCCTACGTGCTAGAAAGTTATTTCAATAAATAAATCCTTTCCAGCCTCCACTGACATATTTAGGAAATATTAGCACCAGGACTAATTCTGCATTCTTAATTACCTTCAAGCTCATTGTTTCCAAAAATGCGCTCTTTCAGCTTTCCCGTGCTTCCCCAATTTTGAAAGGCTTGCCTTTAAAAGACTTCTTGTTCACAATTTTATGTCCAAGCTAATTTACAAGAGCATAGCAGGGTGCTAAGAGAACCAATCCTCAAAACAATGGGGTTTCACCAAAAAGGAATGGTTTTGATTATATATGAAAGAAACTTTCATATACATTGTAGAATATATAGGCATAAATACTTGATTCAGCAATTCTATAAAAATGAGGAACATACTTTGAGAAGTTTATTTTCAGGGAGGGTGATAAATAGTGATTTCAATATCAGCATAACTCATGCAAACATTTGCTGAAGAAATTAATTTTTTCATAAACTAGCCCTGTGAAGTATCTCTTCCCACATTCCAGAACAGAAAACTACCATAAGAACCTGTCTTTCACAATTTTGGAAAGCAGATAATTGCAAATCAGAGATGAAGATGTAGCAAGGACAAAGCTCGTGTCGGGCTTGTACCCAGATCTATCCAGCCCACATGCCTTCTTGGTACAATTCACATCCCTCTGCTGCATCTTCTCCCCAGGAGTTCTAGGTAGCACAACTGCTTTCTCTGCCAGGCCTGTAGCAATCTGCTCCCTCTGAGAAACCCTGAGGGCTCTCTCCAGGACATCCAAGATAAGTTAGTTTTTAACCATGAATCTTCACCCATATATTTCTGCTTATCAATGCTGGAAAAACAGGAGACCAGCAATCTAGAGTGCATCTGGTAATGCCATCCTCACCTTTTAATAGACATACCACTCCAGAGGTTACACACCTAAAGCTGGTATCTTTCCTTCATGCTAGTTTCCAAATATCTCAGCTATTTAATTTCAGGCAAGATAGACTCACAATGAACATAACAGTAGCACTTTTTGGCTTTACAGTCATCTTAGTATCAAAATATTGCATAGTAAACTGATTAGCCCTCTCTTCTTAGCACGAAATATACTGTTTTATAGGAGTACCTATTGCTTTGCACCAGTTCCACATTCTGCAAGTATTAAAGCTAGCTTTACACCTTTAAAGTAATTTTAAAGAGCCTAGAGCAAAATGTACTTCCCTCAAAAGAATACAAGGAACTAGTTTAATAATCATGCCTTAGAGTCTCATCAGCTACATATTTTTCCCCCAAAAATTGAATCCATACCTTAAAACATCATTTCATGCTATGCCCAGCGATCATACACCAAGGCCAAACAGGTACATGGACTCCCTATGCTTTCTTACGTTATTCTTAGTTTGCATACAAAATCTGCCTCAGTCTGGGGAACAGAAAGAAATGAGGCAGTAGGAATAAGCACAAATCAAGGACCCTGAACATTCTGAAAACTCTACATATTTTTTAAAATGAATTTCAGCAATATTTTGAATGTGTAGCAAATAAACAGCCAGCTCGTTCTCTTCAGCCTCCCTTCCCTCCAGTCTAACACCTCCCCTTTCCCTCCATATTTATCTGACACACTTGTCCCCTATTACCTCAGCCCATCCCAAGACGCTGTGGCACTATCTCTATTTGCAGCAGTCATATTTTTTATCTATTTTTTGGTGGGAGTTGTACCTGAATTTTGTTTTTTTTCAACTTAACCTCTTCAAGACAGACATTTTCTCCTATTCTTCATAGGATCAGGGCCTAGCACAGGGGATTCTAGTCTGGGATAATCCCTGCGTTCTACTAAATAGCACTTTATAAATGGGTTAAATTAATGGGAAAACTTCCTTATGGAATAATAGCTCAGTATAGTAAAATGAGCAAGAAGAATGCCAATTAAATAGTTCTAGTCTGATCACGCAGAGGAATATACTGGTGGGCAATTGAGATAATTTCCTTATACATGAGATTGGGTGTAGGAAGAGAAGAATAACACATTTATGCAGCTTTGATAGGCAATTTCTAGAAATAAGTGGTATTTGTAGGCTACCCGCTGAGAAGAAAGCAAGGTATTCTAAATGGAGATTATTACAGATGTGACATGAGTAAGGGTAAAACAAAATGAATGTTTGCCCAAATCTATAGGAATTACACAGTCAGTAAACTCCCTAGACACTGAAGATATCAGGACTTCTCCCATTAGTACCACCAGTCCTATGTGGACACAGGAATGATTGAGTTACCACAATACACTTTTGGTGTTTTATTTTTAGGTAGAGCTTGAGTGGTAACTCCAAACACACGGGAATATAGCATGCCACAGTAAGTTCCTACGTACCTGCAGAGTGTAAACCATGAGGGCAAGGACTTACTGAGCATATTACTTATAGCAGCAAGTAGAAGAGATATGTTATAAGAAGATACATTAGCCATGGTATGTCTTACGATGAACCATATAGGAACTAGGGTAATAATCCCTAGGATCTGAGAAATATAAACTTCCACTACAATAAGCAAAGGTAGCAATGGATTACTTACTCTGGTATCTTAGCCGCTTTAGTTCCCATTTTTTAGCTTCATATCTGCAGGTACATGTCACAGAACAGATCTCCAGACATATGAAGTCCAAGTTTTTCACAAAACAAAGCTGCACAAGCAAAACAGTACTGCCCCAATTCCTCATTTACACAACATCAAGGAAAAGAAGGGAAAAATCACATCTGTTAAGACTGAACTCAGAGTTACAAAAAACAAGGAAAAAAAAAAAAAGTGGTGCCTGTGCTCACATGTTCTGTAACCTGATCCAGGAGGTAAATTGGTCACAGGTGACACTGATCTGAGACCCTAATCAAAGGAACCTGCTGAGCTTTACAGATGCCTCTTATTTTATGCATTTGGGCTAAACTGAGTATCTGTTCCTAGTTCCCTATTTTTGCTGTTGAAAACACAAAGTTCTACTATTGTCTGTTTCTTATCTAATCTTGGCATCAAAAAAGTTTGAGGTTTAAAATTAAGTCTACAAGACTCTTAAATTACCATACACAGAAAATTAAAAAAATAGCATGTGCTTACAGATATGTCAAAGCTCAGAAAAAGAAGTGTTTTGGTTTGGGGTTTTTGTTTTTTTACTTTTTAACATTATAATCTGTATCTGTGACTACTGGCAACGTTCTCTGATTCCACCCAGTAAACACATGCAGACCCCACACACACTCAAACTCCCTTGATTCAACTTACAAATAGATGAAGAGCTTGACAGATTCAATAGATTTTGTTCCTGGTCATAATCCTTCTGAAGTAATGCCTAAACTTTTTTTGCAGCTAGTATCTCAATAGTCTGTCTGTTTAGACTTTCTGTACTCTTACCACAGATTAAACACTCAGCATCTAGCTGCCCGTGCAGCCTCAGAACTCCAGTTCTGCACTTGCAAAACTGATGCCAGGGAGTGGTAATTATACTTCAATGACTTTATTGACTGCAAATGATTAAGCCAAGCATGACTGACAAAGCTTTACTGACCACTTCTATTTATAACACAGCACCATTCCATACCCATTCAGAGTTAGCTACATGTGGTTCTTGCATGAAGCAGTGCTTTACTGCCTCTTAAATCTTGGGGGCTTTTACAATAAGGGGGAGTTATCCTTTCATAACTGGTCATAATGCCTTTTGGAAACTTCTCATAGCTTCTTGGATTTTTGGGGAGTGCAACAGAAGTCTGTTGTTGAAAAGCTATATTTTTTTTTTACTATTATTTTCTTGGTTTGGATTAACATATACTGCCATCATGTGGGCAGAAATAATAAGAAAAAATAATTATTCAGTGAAAGCATCTCACCTTGAAAACCTCACCTTCATTTTAAAACATTCTTCTTACTACCAATACAAGCACTAACTCAAGATTATAGAAACAAAAGGAAGAAAAACATGATTTTTTTGTTTGTTTTTGTTCTCACACCACAGAAAACGTGCCAGTGCTTGAGGACTCAGTGGAAGGACCACAAAGCTATGTTGCAGCTGGACAGTAACAGACTAGCACAAGTGGTAAATACCCTAGCTTCAGCACACTGCTTTAGCTACTCTTTCTCTTACTGCTTGGCTGGACGTCCAGATACAAGTCACACAGGGCTGGAGATCAGAATGACCAGAAAAAGGCAGAGAAAGCAAAAGATAGCCATGATGCAGCAGTGTAAATGCGCAGTTCGTATAGGAGTGCCACTATTGCCAGTCCTTCAACCCATGCACAAGACTCAAGAAATCCATCAGGTGAACAACC
This sequence comes from Platalea leucorodia, assembly GCF_965183815.1. NCBI lineage: Eukaryota > Metazoa > Chordata > Aves > Pelecaniformes > Threskiornithidae > Platalea > Platalea leucorodia. The sequence continues at coordinate 66,041,692 of NC_138829.1, read as the reverse complement.
AGTTCCTTTCTACTTGTCACTCCCACTGTCTGTAGGTTCACCCTATTCCTTGAGCATTGCAAGAATGTATTTACCTCTTTCAGCATTAGGAACTTCAACTGCAGTACTGTTGCAAGAGATCCAGAGAATAAAGGATGAAAAGAAAAAGAATGACCCACAAGCATAAATGTTCTGGTTTCTACAAACATATCCTGAAAGAAAATCAGTACAGAATATAAATAGATCATAAACTTCTTCTTATTTTGAAGAGCCTTATCATTGGAAAAAACAGTTCAGTTGTCAAATTGTGTGTATTTGTATGGACTAATGCTATTTAAAAAAATGTTTTATAAGACCTGTACAGTTTTAAAAAATAACATAGGCATCTGATATTGCCAAGAACTCCAGACCCCATGCTGAAATAAGAATATGCTTGAATTCTAGAAATTATTCTTGAAATACCAGCCGTTTTCAAGTTTAACTACACAGTAGAAAAAGGGGGGTGGGGGGTGTTTAAATCTATATATTAAATGTAGCTTATCAAAAACTAGTACTTAAGTCTTCACTAAAGTACTAAAATGTCAAAGTTAAGGCTGAATTTTCCAGCTTCATGGTCTCTTTCTGCATAGCCATTATAAGCTGCTTTTCAAGGTCCATCACGTGGAACCAATTAGTGGCATCCGCCTTCACAATGAGTAGCACTGTATTCCAGAAGGGTCCCACTGAGTAACTTGCTACTCATATTGAGCTCAGTACATCGGGATCTAACAATTAGATAGTAAAATATAAATAATACATTGATTCCCCTAGTGTAGCAGCTTATCAAGAAGAATGTCTCAAAATCCATGAAATATGATTCTTATTCAAGAATCTTACCTATTGCAAAAAATAACCTTTAACACAAGACGGCTACATCCAAACTGCATAGGATCTGAGTCTGTATGCTATAATCACTGTATAAACAAACTTATGTTGTCTAATGTAAGCAACCTACACAAAAACATGCATATGCTGCCACATAGGTGTTACTTGAGAAATCAATATTCACCAACAAGACTGAAAGAGTATTTGCCCCCACATGTAGGTACAATGGTTAGCATAGCTTTTTTGCTTTACAATAACTATTAATAACTATTTTGTTAGGAAATATGGATTCTAAAACCTTTGTCAGTATAACAGTTTCAGTATTAAGCTTTTTAATTATTTAGTATATAGAACTAACTTTTCATTCTTTCATTTTCTGGGTACCATTTTCCTCTTGTGTTAAAATCAGATCTGTTCCCACAGCAGCCTTTTAATACAGTTATTTAGGTGATGCAGATCTTGTCATGTCATAGCTTGCTATTTTACAAGTTATAGCTGGAGGTGATAGATAATTGAATTTATACCAGGCATAATTGTTAATGTAACAATAATTCTTTCAATTTAACAGCATTAATTTAGATTAAGATCCGGTTACTTCTCCTTTTCATTAAAAGTAACAGCATTGTTCTCTTATTTGCCTTGTTGTGGTTTAACCCCAGCCAGCACCTAAGCCCCACACAGTCACTCGCTCACTCCCCCCAACGGGCTGGGGGAGAGAACTGGAAGAGTCAAAGTGAGAAAACTCATGGGTTCAGAAAAAGACAGTTTAATAGGTAAAGCAGAAGCCGTGCACGTAAGCAAAGCAAAACAAGGAATTCATTCACTACTTCCCATCGGCAGGCAGGTGTTCAGCCATCTCCAGAAAAGCAAGGCTCTATCATGCCTAACAGTTACTTGGGAAGACAAACGCCATCACTCCGAATGTCCCCCCCCTTCCTTCTTCTTCCCCCAGCTTTATATGCTGAGCATGACATCATATGGTACAGAATATCCCTTTGGTCAGTTGGGGTCCCAGCTGTGTCCCCTCCCAGCTTCTTGTGCACCCCCAGCCTCCTCACTGGTGGGGTGGGGTGAGAAGCAGAAAAGGCCTTGACTCTGTACAAGCACTGCTCAGCAATAACAAAAACATCCCTGTATTATCAACACTGTTTTCAGCACAAACCCAAAACATAGCCCCATACTAGCTACTATGAAGAAAATTAACCCTATCCCAGCCAAAACCAGCACAGCCTTTAGACACAAGCTTGGCAAACTAGACTAATGGAAAAGAAATTTTAAATAGGTTAGCATTAAAAAAAGAAGACAGCAGAGTTGCAAAAACATAAGAGAATAAAGAAAAAAGGGAACTCTAAAGCAAGAGTTCCATCAAATAAACTGACAAATTAGCTGTCTCCAAAATATAACAATATTTCATGACATTTCTGTCACTAAGACTGAGGTTCAAGCTTGACAGAAAATTCAGGACTCTTCCTAACTCATGGGTCAAGCTTATGTACAATACAATAAAAAGAAACAGGGAAAAAAGAGAGCAAGCAGCATTTATTTCCGCTATTCACTTCACGGTCACTCAGACTTAATACATTTCATCAACATCCTCATACTCTCCAACAGAAAATATCTTGATAAAAAGTAGTTTGAACAGTGATGCTGGAGGGAGTCCAACATATGTTGTTCGTTTACCAGTAAAAAGTTCACCAGCTTCAGTTCTAGCTCCTCATCTTTCTCACCGTTTCCACTGTAAGCAGAAATAATTCTCATGAAACACTTTATGAAGTTCAAAGAAAACAAATACTAAGCCAAATGTGCCATACCCCTCTCCTCCTACAATTTCTACAGAAAGTTAAGAAACTCTTCTGACTTGGGATGGAAGGAGCCCTATAGATAAACACATACTGCATTTTCACATCAAGAAATATATTTTTATCCAGCTTAAGAAGAATTTATGTAAAGACAGGACAGAAAGGGTGTTTCTAAAATATTTAAAATTGCTAACTGGAGTTCTGGGTTTAAGTTGAAAGACTACAGAAATTATTTTGCAGTTTCAGTGAGATTCATTCTTTCCAGTTACTTCCAAGAATAATATATGATATGATAGCTTGTTAATTATCTAGCGATTCCATCACAAAAGCTGATAGAATATCTGATCTCTGATATACAATTTCGGAACATTTATGTCACTGTGACTTGGACCTACACTGAAATTAGCCCTCCAGTGAGCTACACACCAGACAAAAAACACTGCAACCTCAAAACAAAAGAACAACTTTAGCAACATGTGGAGAAAAACCAAGTATTCAGTACTCCTAAGCAAACTGCTACCTAGATAAAACATATAACAAAGAAAATATAACTCTGCAGAGCTTTTTTCTACATTTCATTTTAAGACAGCAGTCTGCAAGGATCTAAAGAGGTTTGGGGTCAGTAACTTTTTACCTTGCCTTAACTTGTAATAGTCATTAAAAGCATTCTTTTTTTTTTCCTCAGTCAGACCACAACATGCAACAATCGTGGGATAAACATATGATGTTGGCTAATCAAATCTAACAAAGTATTTCCCCTTCTTTCCATAAGGAGATAGATACATTTCTGTTCTTGTTCCCTAACCCTCCTTGATGTGAGCCCATATTTCATACAGTGTTTCTCGGGGCCGTCTGGCTGGTTCCAGTTAATGATCAGAGCTGGCTGAAAAACAGGCAAAAGCTCGACAAATCCAAGAGGATTCATTGCAGCCCTGGGAACTACAACAACGTTTGAGTTGAAGCACCAGCCGCAGGGGCTGTTCAAATTGGGCTGTGGCCGCACCTGCTCTGTGGCCTACAGCTGAATCCCTCAGCAGGAAATTTCTCCGCAGTTAGAGGAAAGCAAGGAGTTAATATTTTATAATCTTTACATACCTTAACTCTGACCCAGGGAGTTTGGCTGCTTGCCACCTGACCACTTACACAAAACTGAGAGAGCTCCAGGCAATGTGTTGTGCTCCCACTCAAGCCATTTAGGTTGCTGTATATAGGGCCCCCTGCGGGGTAGAACTTAGACCAAAAGCTGAGATAAGCAAAGTTTGCTAAACTCAGACTGGGATTACCATTATGATAAAGGCAGGTAGATTCGACAAGCTAACTGTTCAAAAAGCACAGAGTTAGACACTGCTGTCTTACCATACATTTCAGGGATGTTTCAAGGGTCGGGAGCTATATCCAGGTCTGAAACTTTCTACAGTAAAACTAATCCTCTGAAACCTTAGTTAGATAAACAAATCCTGGGGCAGACGGTATGCTCCTGCAAACACATGAAGACTTGCAAAGGTACAGAAAATATGGCTGTTAATAAAAATACAAGTCCATTCTCTACTCTTGCTTTCTTCTGAATCCTGTACTTAACTCCCTCTCACTCCCAAACAGCTTGGGTCTAACTGATTAAGCTGTTTCCTGGGGTGACGGAAGAGAATCACAGGTTCTTATGTTATAATATTAAGAACTATACTGAGTTGCGTACACGAGGCTAAAACTGAAAAGACTGATGAAGAAAACATTATTTTCAAGGTTTCTGAAATTCCTACCTGGAGGATAAGGTTAATTCTAAGAGGACATGCCAGACCAGGTCTTCTTTATTTAAATTATATTTACCCAATTGTAGCCAATAATTAACTTTGGAAAATCTGTGGTTCAGTTGTTATTATTTATCTTGTTATTAATCTCCTAGAGGTCAAGATCTAAGGACAGTTAACAAAACATGAGCCAAAATCTATCGTCTACACTTGAATACATATAATATAGACAGTAATCCACAGAAAGGCTATTTAAAAGCCAGATATCTGAACAAAACCTCGAATTGTGTGGCATACCACTAGAGGGTGCGCAAGGCTACTCCATGGGAACCACTCTCTGCCTTTATATACAAATGTTTACTCTCATAAGGCTCCAAGCAGGCTTGTAAGCACCGTCACTCAAGTTTTAAAGGGTGTGAGCCTGCACTCCAGCGGAATTACATTGTTCACATGAGTAAGGACAGTGCTAGTTCAGAATCAGGCACAAAGTCAAATTTGGCTTTCTGATCTGAATATCCAGCTCCTCCAATGTACTGTAAGATAAGTTTTGGCTGCGGCTACTGTTTTGTGGCAGTTTTGGCTCTTATACTGTTTCTCCACATACAGTGAAGAAGGCATCCTTAGCAAAACTTTTTAATCTAAAGTAAAAGCTCTAAGCTCTGCTCTGCTCCCATTGAAGATTTAGCCCCTTTGGAGGAAACAACACAGCCACAAGCAAATTACTGCAAATAGCTCATCTTTCAAAAAAAAAGTCAGGATTCATTTGCTCACTCTCTTGGAGCCTCTGGAACAAAAATGTAAGCTGAATCAGCCTGCAAGATTCTCTCTGTGGCCCATGCTTCCTTCTAGGCTCTGCAGACTTTAGCCCAAGGGAAGGCTTTATGAGGGATGGGTAGGGAAAGGGTTTCTGCACTATTATTTCTAGTGTGACTGGAATGGAATACAGAAGCCATAGTAAGAGGGGGTGAGGAAACTCCTGTTGCATGAAAACATTTGACATTGGGCTTCCTTTCTTGTCCTTTCCCTGCTTTGAATTCCAATATGTACTGCTGGGTTTATCCTGCTTTCTTGCACAGGTTATGAAGAAATAAGACTCTACCCCAGTGAAAGTAGGGATAAAACTGTGGCTTTATGATTATTTTTCATGAATCTGGAAAAGTCCTTTCTACTCTTCTGCCTAGCCAAAATATTCAGTCCCCCTGCTAGACAAGTGGTGTCACGAAACACTGGAAATTAAGAAAGCATCAGAACTAAGGGTGTCTAGGTCATGGTTTGGGCTGAGAACCATATGTTGTTGGCTTGGGATGAGACCTAAGGCTAGACAAGGTTAGAGGCACCAGGCTACCATAGGTCCTATAGAGAACATGAGACTGGGGTACATGACGGAGACCGTGTTAGCAGCCAAACTGGCTCAGGTTTTGGAGGATGTTACTTTCTTCGTTTGTAGATTACCATAGGAAAAGGCACACCAGGGCAGATGAAACAGAAATTAGCAGATCATATATGGACAAATAATAGTTTATATTTGCTATTTTATTCAATTATTAATTGCATTTACAAAACAGAACAACCTAAGAATAAAAGGCCATTAAATTGTCTGACAACAGGCAGCAGTGTTTTGTTAGGACAGGCAAGAGAACAGGGAAGATGCAGAACAAAATAAACCTATCCTTACTGTTCCAGAAGATGGGAGGGCAAATTGTTGTTAAGGGAATTCACAAATGAAGATTTCATATGAGCTACTGCATTTAGTAGTCCTTTGAAAGAGATCTCTTCTGTCCTCTTTTTCATCCTTTATACTTTAGGCCTGCCTACTTCCCTATATACTGTTGTTTTTTAAGACAAAATTTTATTTAGCCCCTTCTTTAAGAACCCTTTCCAAGACTATCTTTATTGTCTTTCTCTGCTATTTTCACTTCCACTAGGAGTGTGGAAGTTAGCAGTGACCATACTCAGGACTTTATAAAGTAACATAGTAATGTTTTCCACTTTTCACAATTCCTTTTCTAAAATTCCTAGCCTTTTATATATTTTGATTACCACTAAATATTGAGCTTATGGTTCCTGAGGACTATGAGAATTACTTTAACACTTTCTTCCTATGGTAAAAGAGTGCCAAACACTTTGTTAAGGTTTGTATTGCCAGAGCTCTCTCTTCTTACTCTTCATCTGTTTTTATAGTTTATTTATGTGTAATGGGCATTTTTGTTCAACATTCTCTAAGGGGAAAACCATTTATTACTATGCTTCTTATGCTATTGTTAAAGCTTAATGTTTTTCACTCTACAGCAAGAGATGATCTCTTTGGTTAGGAACTTTATCAAACATCCTTGAGGTATCTAATGATACTGTTAACTATTTATCCATATTCACATGGTCACTGATTTCTTCAAAGAATTTTAATAGATTTTGAGGGTAAGATTTCCCTCTGCAGAAGTTGTGTTTAGTTTTTCCCTACATCACTGTTATCCAGGTATCTACTAATTAATACCATTTAATTATAGTTTCCTATCTTTTCACACTGTATAGATCTGTAGTTCCTTAGACCCACTGTCTTCCTCCCGTTCTTCAAATCCTTGTTAAAAGTTAACATAATTACTTTACTAATATGCTAATATCTACTCTTTTAAGTAGCCTCAAAGAGAAGTGACCACACAAATGGAAGCAGTAATTTCATATTTGATTGCCTTGGAAGACTTGGGTGTACATCATTGGTCCTACCAATTTACTAGCAGTCATTTGATCAATTTGTCCCAGGACATCTCCAACTGATTCTTCAAAAGAAGATTGTTCCTTCAGACCCATGCTTATAAAGGGTATTCTAAAGAGGAGAATGTCCTTACATTTCTACCTGCTTACAACTGTGAACTGATGCAGAAAAGCTACATTAATTTTTCCAATGCATTCATCTTCTTTGAGTCGTCCCTTTGCACTTCCTTCAGAATAAAGCAACTCATCCTCACTAAATGCAGCCGATTTGTGCCCACAGATTCAGACAAAAGCATATTTAGGACTGTGTTCAATGACTTTCTGCAATCAAATCTACAATGTGAAGGTTTTACATGCAGTTAAGGATCACACCCATCGAAAAATCACCAAGATTATTCTTTTTTCCTGGCTGGCTGACTTACTGCATAACCCTACTATCACCACCCTGTTTATTACTCCTGGGGGAAACAACAGTTTACCACAAGAGCAGATGTTCTAACCTTTTCTTTGCAGCCTGTTACAGATGCTTTTAAGTCAACTGTCAGGTCCTTCAGGCTTTTTTTTTTTAATAGATGCATCTCCTGGGCAATTAATTTCTCTAATCACACTCATGCTTTGATCCAGCTGTAAGTAGACCTCGCTCAGTGTTAACCTGTATTTATTGTTTGTACAGTAAAACATTACTCTCACTGCAACTCCTTTGTTTTGCTGAGCATCATTGTATGACAAGAACACTAAAAAGAGGAACAAGGTCTTTATTAGGCACTTAAAATCATGGTTGCTTAAGCCTCCTGCCATTGTTAGTTACTGTTTAACTCCTTTACAGCCTGGCAACACAGGCTTCCCTCCTTACAACATTGGTAAGGTATATCCCTTCCCTGTTTTCCAGTCACTCTACTTCATCTCTCCTCAAATCTCTTAGGTGTAGACCTGAACAGGCACACAGTCTCACCCTACACTGCTCAAGCCACTGCTTGGCCTTTTTAGCACTCAGTTTCTTAGGAACAGTGTGTTGGCTAACTTCTTTGCAGTTATTATTGCATAGGGTTTGTATCCCCCATCACAACCTGTCTTTACTACATTTTTAGAGCACATCATCACAGGAAAGATCTTATCTTTGCTATTTTACAGCTACAGTGCTCCAAGAAGAATCAGCACTACCTCTTGTACAAACCCCTTTGGGATTATATGAAAATTTGGTCCACTAACAGTCATGAGTTCTTGTAGGATCCTCACTTGATATCAATTCCCTCTATGATAGCACCAGAACCACTGAGCAAAAGTCTGCCTACAGATATGGGAGATCCCAAGTTCAACAGGTACTGGATTTCTCCTGATGTCATTATTTATGAGAAGATAATAACAAATCATTATGTCTTTCTTCTCAGAATACAAACTTGTTTTCCATCTCAGCTCTTTCTTTTCTTTTCCTGGACCAAGAATCACTTGGACCTCTTCCAAATACTTAGACCAATATCTTATGACATCCCAGCTGTTGTTATCTCTAGAAACAAAGTAATTGTTGCTATCAATTACGATCACAGAACATATAAATAACTACTGATGGCAATCTAGACGCTTAGGGGACTTCCATTTGGGCACTTCTGTCTCAAGTGACCTTTTCCTTCCATACTGCTTGCAAATTCATTTATCCTGGGAATGAGTTTCAAAATAGCATTTCAACTTATTGTCAACAATTCTTAATTTGTCTACTTTTTTGGCAATCATTTGTTGAGGTAGTGTACTTGACATAAAGGAAATCTTTTCATCAGCCCGCCTTTTGAGATTTGTCTTACAACAAAAATTGGGAGAAATGCACCCATCCTTTTAAGTGACTGAGATGTGATTCGGGTTGTAATTGCCACTCTTACGGTACAGTCTGAGAAGGATGAGAGGCAAAGCAATAAGTACACATCAGCTGATGAAACATGAGATTCCCAAAGTAAAACATAGTATACTTTAAGGTTCTAAAAAGGAACATTTCCTAACCTAATTTCTGTCCTTAATACTGGATACAGTTATCCCTTAGGCAGAGAGAAAGAGATAAGTACTTAACATGACAGAATGGCACAATGAGCTCCAGAAAGGCATACACCAGCCTAAATGCTGTTTCTAGAGAAATGAGAATAAAACATTTTATGCATGTTGAAGGGCATTATCTAATACACTGCATATAGAAAAGAACAAACGGGTTGCCATTAAGTATATTTTCATTCTACTAGGACTATTTAAACTGAAGGATGAATTTTTATTTTCTTCATGATATACATCTGGAGTAACTTTACCAAGGGCTGTAATCCCACGCCAAAATGAAGTCTTCATGAAGTATGAGTCAATTATGCCTACTTAGAGTAGAATTTTGGCCCTTCATGTCTGTATTTGGAAAAAACAGGCAGAAGGTAAAATCTGATCTTTTGAACATACACTGAACTAATGATTGAATTAATTCAAACGTTTAAAATACTGTGACAAATTGAGATCTCAAAAGAATTGTCAGGTAAATTAAGGCAATTATTTCAGTTTGGTTGAGAATGCAGACTAGATAGTGACAAGTCAACACAAAAACAATAATGTAAGAGATCTTGTGACAAATCCTCAGGGAGACAGAAGCATTAAATTTAGATGGTGGACAAAAGAATTAGCTACATGACAGTAATTGAGATCAATCGGAACACCATGTCCTTGCTTGAGTCACAGTTTCCCTTGTAGTCTCCCAGAACAATTACTGTTTTATCACCACAGGGATTAAGATAAGAGCTTCAGAGCTGTATGTGCTTAATTGAGCTGATACACAGCTTGTACTGTAATGTTTCTTCATGGAAAAAAAGCTGAGTTTTGTGATGCACCACTTTAAGTGGTCATGAAAGAAAATACTTGTTTAAAAACTAAGTCTCTATTCAAAAATCATATAAAAGAACAGCAGGCAGGCTAAAGTTTAGTTAAGAATGGAAGTACTTCAAAACCTCTTTTGACATCATGATGCTTTCCTCTCACACAATCTCGATAAAATATTCTCAGCTCTGCAGTCCAAATAAAATATTTTCAAATTTAATTCATTGCATTTTTTATATCTGTGACCTTCCCCATGGAACTGGCCAGAGAGTAAATTCACCAAAATAAATTTTCAAGGGAAATTGAAGGTTTTGGTCAAGCTTTGACAAAAAAAGTAGAAAGAAGTAGAAAAAAGTTTTGAACCTGCAGAGCAAATTTGCCTTGTTGTGTAATAGGGGGGGTTATTTCCCCTAAATAAATGTTTTATGTAACGTAACTTTTTTTTAAAAGCCTATGTTATTATTTGATCTAAACCACAATTTTATGGTTTTTATTTAATTCATTCGTTTTATTTCAATGAGAAAATAAAAAAAAAGTCTTTCCTCTATTTCTCAGCATGTGCGTATGTCTATTGGAAGCACAAAAAGTCTCACACATAGCTAAGTTTTCTAAACTATTATAAGAACTTATTTTTAATGACTTATACTTTGTCTGACCTTGTCTGAACCATGACTGTAGCCCCCAGAATGTAGGAGATTTGTTTGTATCTTCCACTGCTTTGTGGGCACTAGCAATGAGAAAAAAGCATCAAGAGGAAAAGCTGAGATGCAGGGAAAAAGAGCTTCAGCAGATACAATCTGGGAGATGTTGAGGTAAATGAGGAAGACAGGGAGAAGTGACAGGGAGTAGAAGAGTGGCTGATGGGAGAGAGCAACTGCAAGAGAGCTAGGAGCAAGAGAAAAACATCTGAGCAGCATAAGACATGCATAAACTTGGAGGATGCAGTTGGCAGAAACAAAGCAGGCATGAAACAGAGTTGAAAAATATGAGAAGCTGGAGGTGGTGAGAGGAAAGTAGTGAAGAAAGGGTGGATAACCTTTTCCCTACTTCCACGTGCTGTTAATTCAGGGTAAAAGGTGAAACATGGACTGTGGTACAGACCACTTTATGACGACAAGAGGCTTTCTTCCTGCCTGTCTCCTTTGAGTGACCTGCTGTACAAGTAAACACAACCTTCAGAAACTTGATGCTGCTTTGATAAGAGACAACAACAACAACAACAGAGGCCAAGAATTATGGTCAGCCCAATAAGGAAGAAAAAACATTTATCTGCCCTTGCCTCTCACTCCTCATTCACTGAAATACCTTATCCAGGAAAAGGAATGTGGCAGTATCTGTGCCTGGGTTGAAAAGACACAGATCAGCTCTCTAGAAAAGCAGAAATTGGTGGAGAAAGGTTGAGTATAGTTGATATACAGAAGAAAATATGTGAAAAGTGAAGAAAAAAAGAAAAAAACCTAGTTCAAAAGAACATGCACTTTACAAAATCAAGTAAAAGTAAGGAAACATCAGGTATAAATTTTCTTACGTGATCTTAATTTGAATTTGCAACATACAGGCTAAAATTACTTTTAAAATTAGTTTATTTTAAAATTAGAGTTCATGAGTGAAATTAGAGTTCAAGCCCTTCTTTGCTATCATTTGTATAATTAATTAAATCCACATTAATAAACCAGCAGTGAGCAACATTTCTAAATTTATTATATTGGAGTAACTGAAGCATGGATATGATTTTGTTGCCTCTAGACTAGTGAATGATAAATAGTTGCTCCCAATCAATGAGACTCATTTGAATGTGGAGTAAATATTTATATTTGAATGATGAATCTCTGAAAAACAGATTTATCATGGAAAGCATTATAGACAGTTAATTGCAGCACTATTCAAGTTGTCACAGAAGTAACAAATTACACAAATGTAAATTACTACTTTCAAAATGAAAGGACAGGCATTTTTGATGCTTCTTTCAGATTAATTTAACATAAATATCAACATTTTCTGACAGTAAAGTAACATGGAAGAAGAAATGTGATGGATGTGATTAATTATCATAAAATTACCAGTGGACAGTACCTCACAGAAAATAAACTTCTTTCCTTGCTGATGAAATGAAGTCAAACTGTTAGCATTTGTAAACAAACCTATTTATTTACTCCTAGAATGGAGACACATAGGCTGAAAATGATGAAGACACATTGCAGATTGTTCAGTGCTTCAGAACAGAAATATTGATGTCCTTTTTTATTTTCCAAATACTGTTGCCATTATACATAAAGAACACAGAAGAAGAAAACCGTATTATTCATCTACTTAAAGTAAAATCAAATCTACAGATTCCCACCCCTTATATTAATCATACTTTCCCCAACCATATATTAGGGATTTTCCTTTCCTGAATACCTTGTATCCTAGGCTGCATCCATTGGAGAGAACCTTTCACTGGTAAAACACTCTGGATTTTACATCTCACTTCTTTGCTGGGATCCTTTAAACCTTCTACTTAGAATCAAGTATTTTCCAGATCACAGTCATTTAGTTTTATTCACCCAAATAGAAACAGGTCAAGTTGAGGCCTTTTTTTCTTTAAAATCTATATTGCCTTTTTCTGGAAATACTCTAGTTTTGGTGCATTTGGTAATATTAATGTAGCTTTGGAAGGTCTGATGCTGTGATCTCAATTTGGCCTATTAACTGTTCATATTCTTACTGGCTTTTTTCCACCTGGTAGCGGTGCTTAAAGGTCAGTTTCAACAGTCTTTACTCACTGAATGTCTTACTTTATCTTGACCCTTACATTAACCACAAATTTAATGTACCCACTAAATGCAGATGGGGCTAATGCTCACATCTGGCTCCTTACTGACATCAGACACATTAATTAACCACTGTGAGGAGCATGGTCTTGGGATGACTTTATCTATATTTGAAGGATGCCTTAACACAGGTACTAAAAATTTGGAAAAAAAAAAACAACCCAGTGCTTCTCTTCTGTCCCAGAATCTGCAAGAGATTCTGATTACTGATTGCATGTCTATCATTTTTCAATTCGAATGTGCTTTAAATACAGCATATTACAGCACTTAAAAATTATTTTGAAAATTGCAACCTTGAAACTAGTGAAATTTTTGTCCTAAAACTACTTGATATCCTAGAGAATTTTGGCATTAATCACTAGACGTTTCAACTTCCTCACAGTAAAAAAGGTAACAGTAACTTTTATTACCAGTTTTAAGGAACTATGTAATTTTTTTTTTTCCTTCTCAAAAAAATGAAGAGACAATACTCTGGACTTTTGATTTAGTGACTATCTAAAGCATGATTGTGAATATCATTATGGAATGCTACATCAGACAATTCCAGAGCCTTGGAATTCAAGCAAAGACTGGAAAGTGGAATAAGAAGACTTCATAGAGCTATGTTTGCATTCTATTATTTTTAATTCTTATTTGCAAAGATCAGTAGAATCTAAGCAACAGTACAGCTTGAGAGCAAGATATACAAATATTTTTGTATATATAATGTGATTATTATATTATTATATATAGTGATCTCATTAGCAGCAGAATTTAGGATATAAGATGTGAAATCTTTATACAATTATGGTGGGCTGACCCTGGCTAACAGCCAAGTGCCCACACAGCTGCTTGCTCACTCCCCTCTCCTATGGGATGGGGAGAAAATAGAAGGAAAGCGAGAAGACTCTTGCATAGAGATAATGACAGTTTAATGGGCAAAACATGAGCTGTGTGCTCAAGCAAAGCTTAAAAAAGGAATTTATTCCCTACTTCCCATCGGCAGGCAGATGTTTAACCGCTTCCTGGAAAGCAAGGACTCAGAGCACACCTAACACTCACTTGGGATGACAAACACCATAACCATGAATGTCCCCACTTCATCCTCCTTTCCTTGAACTTTCACTGCTGAGCACAATGTCATATGGCCTGGAATATCCCTTCGGCCAATTCGGGTCAGTTTTCCTGGCTGTGTCCCCTCCCCGAAAAAAAACAACAAAACAAAACCTACTCGTGTTGCCCTTCTCCATCCTATTAGATCCTCATGAACTTCAATAAGTTCTTCATGAAAATTATTGGTGTTCCTGAGATTTCAGCAGCCTTTTTTTAAAGTACCCTAGAATGAAGTTCTAAATAATTATTCCACAAACATATTCCTACCAATAACATGCAGTTGTTCAGACAGAAGTAAGAAAGACTTGGCTGCACAGAAATCATTACTCTAGAATATCTAATGCATGAAGGTTCACAGAGAAACAAAGTATCGTGTATCGACAATTCTTGATTTTTCTTGTCTGAGTTTCTCCTGTCCATGTTTAAAGAGATTGACAATGGAAAGGCAAATGACACAAGCTCTCCATTCACTAAAAAGAATAGCTGCTTTTAATATCTTTGTGCTATGTTGGAATAACTTTCAACAGATATTGAAAGTTGTACAATGTGAAATTAAGAATTTACTCTGACCACTCAAAATGCTGGGTACCACCTGGCAGCACCAAATTGTACCACGGAGTTACAGCTTCTTCAGCTGGATACAGGACTGGGTTTGAAGGTTAGTTCTGAACTGCATGCCAGGTCATTATAAACTCTAGAACTTCCATCCCGAATGCAAGCTATACTTTAAAAAACATCCTGTTGTTTAAGTAACTTAAAAGAGAAAAAAGACACACTTGAAAATGTGCAATTTGTTTCTTTGATGGGAAAAAGGAACTATACAGCACATGATATTTAATGTAGTCACTGATTACTTCAGTGAAAAATATTGGGGGGGGGGGGGAATACGAACCTGCAGAGAATGCAACAGAGAAGTAGTCAGTTCAGTGAAATACCAGTAAAAATGAAAGGAGGAAATCTATTTCATGGAACAAACTGAGAGCTGGAAGACTAGGCTGGATAATAGTAAATATATTTGTACTCTAATGTGAGTATCAAAAGCATACATTTCTCATACACAGTTTGGCATCTCTTATAATTCTTACAAAGAATCAGAATAATTTTAGCTTTGATTTAATTTATTTCCCCAAGAATATTGATAAATTGTATGAAGAATTTTCCAACTGGAAGGTTAAAATGTGAATAAGCAATAAGAAACGTTAAGTAATTTTTCAGTCATTAGTAAATTCCATAAATAGGTTGTAGAATTCATGTATTTCTTCTCAGTTATGCCTTTGGACTAAAAACTCAACTGTAAAGTTGGGTGAATTCAGGGCTAGATCCAGGTACACTCTGTATGGATGGGAGAAGGCACAGAATGGAGAGGGGTTCTGTTCTGGTTAGCAAATTTCATGGTGACACCGAAGGCAGGTCTAAATAGATGGCTATGTATTGATTAACTGTTCAACACAGCACTAAATAAACGATTTGGAAGAAAAGATTTTAGGTCGCACTCTATTGTCTTTAATCCTGAGCTCAGCCTTATGGATTCTGGCTATCATATTTTCATCTGATCTGAGAACTGCAAATCTTCAGCTCACTCATGTGAATGCAATTTTGAGGTTAGAAACATTGTTATGAATTCTGGAAAAAAAATGTCACCATGTTCAATTTTTTCTTTCCCTCTTTTCAGCCAGATTATAAAAAGGCCATGTCCAGTGAATACCATAAATGTGTTACACATTCACTTCTAACTTGAATATTTCCTGAGTTTAAATCAATGGAAACAGTATCTGAGGAAGAACAGAATCTCAGAGTCTCCAGAAACTTGTACAGAGCAGAAAATAGCAGTTCTGGAAAAACAGCTATCATCTGTTTGAAAGAAATGTTCTGGCTAAGGGAGGCACTGGAAGAGTATTACTGTTTCTAATAAAAAGATTGGGCTTTAAGTGAGGTCACTCACTGCCTCATGGGAAGAGAAGATGAAAACACATGAGAAACCATTAAAAATGGTGAATTTAGTTCTGTTTGTGTGGATATACTGACCCTGGTTAGCTTTTCCTGATCTTGCCATGTATTAGAGTACATAGTGCAACAGTTATTTCCCAATATTGGTTGCTCTTTATGTGAATCAGTGAATAAAAATATTGTGTGAATGAGTGAATAAAAATGCTTCATTTTTCTCATTGCTTACCATTTCATACTGACATTCCACAAAGTCAGGCACTTTTAATGGCTACTACAAGAGTGAGGGGGGGGGAAATGTTTTGAAATTCTCTCCTGGTTAGGCTACTGGCATATCTTGGGCACTTGGGACCACAAGATCCAGTGATTTAATTTCTCTTGCATTTCCATGGATATGAAACCATTTAAATCAGGCTGGTAACAAATGAGATAAAAGGAGCAAAATCCTTTTCACTTTTAAGTCACACAAAGCACCTAGGCATTGGCACAGTAGGAACCACAGATTTCCTTTTTATGTTTCTGACTGTAGCTGAAAAGCATGGTAAAAAGAACAAAGGTGCTTATATTCTGTGAAAGCCAGAATTATTAGGACACTAGCATTTGTTTAGTAGTTGCAGTGAAACAAAGCATACAACGGCAATGCGATAAACTGTCAGAGATACGCTATCTGGATCAGAATGGAGTTGGGATTGTTCAACTCTGATGCTTGTAAATAGTGTGAGTCAATAAAAGTGGACAGACACAATGAAGCAGTGTTGAGGATACTACTCAACCCCTCCATCATATGCAGATTGGAGGGAGAGGGGAGTTATTTCTGACCAGACTTATTCAGGTACGCTGAACCTCTTGGTATACATATAGTTCAAGGTTTTCTGAAGGAAAACTAGTCTTCAAACCTTTGCTTCCCAGGCTGCAGGCCCCTCGAGGAAGCACGATGCTGTCCCTTCGTCTGTCTCTCACAGATGACAGTAGAATATCAGCAATCTCAGCACCACAGCACAAATATGGCCTCGCATGTGGAAACCTTATTTTTGTTCCTGTTCATGCAACCACTTGGCCTGCTTCCTAACTCGTCTCCCTACTCTGGGTTTTGCACAATGTTCCATACCAGGTTATGTTTGGGGTAAAGTGGGGTGGGAATATAAACTTTTTCCTGGCAACGGCATCAAAACGCCATCCAGTCTCCTGGATCTCCTTTCAGATGCAGGACCAACTTTCAGATGAAGAAAGATACTGTTGAGTTCATGAGCTGAACCTGAACTGCAGCCATGACTCTGATATCCTCATATAACATTTTGGAGCCCATACTTTGGTCCAAGAGAGTGGCTATTACTTCATAGTTTCTCATGTCCTGCAACTCCTACTAGGCAGTGGCTATCCTCTTTGGTCTTAGCAAGTCTGCCAATGGCAAAATTGCGATTAAGGTCTCTGAGGCCATTCTTCAAATATGCATCTTTCAAACAATACAAACTGAAAACAGTTAAGAGTTTGAACCCTGCTTGCTTCCCAGCTTAACGTGCCATGTAAGTATATTCACTAATGCACAAAGAAAGAAGGCAGATGTCACGCTAGGGCAGAAAAATAGTCCACTGAACACTGTATAATAGATATCCAAAACCACAACCCAATCTTTCAGGAAATCATGAAAATTCCTCATTATTCACATGTTCTATCATGCAATTTTATATCTTTGAGAAGAACAGGCTGTTGGAGGAGAGGAATGGAGGAGGCACAGATATAGAATAGAGGATTTTTCCAGGGCCATCAAGTTGCTATTTAATTTACGGCTCAAAAGTTACTAATGATGTTTGTAATTCTTCCTTTTATTTGAGTCATCTGTCCAGTCTTTTTTCCTTTTTGTTTTGATTTCATATTTGTATACCACACAAAATGTAAATGAGAAAAAAAAAGTAGGTAAACATTAATTAAGAATTATATCTAAAAATGAAATTAGGACCACATTTTTTTTTGTCTAAATACAGAAATGCTATAATTTTGGTTATTGGGAGCCTTCCCCAGAACACAGACAGTGTGAACTGTAGGTTAGGGGCTCTCAGTAATCAGCAACCAAATTGTCAAAAAGTATGTAAGCAATAATTTGCCACATTTCCCTTCAAAACCGAAGGATGAAACTCACTACTATAATATACCTGTACATTAAGATGAGAAAATAGCTCAAATCTTGTTTGGAAAATGAAAAATGAGAGTGAAAATTAAATGCTGGAATAGAAAGATTAACAATTCTAAGGTCTCACATTGCAAATTTTATCTTTTGTATATTAAAAATAAAAATATTATCTTTTGTATACTACTATATTTTGTATAGTAAACCACAGTGGGAGTCTTCTAATGAGAAAGAGCTGTCAGATCAAACCTACTGGGTTTCCAGAACTATGTACCAATTGCCTAGAAGGGCCACCTTTGTTTTTTTAGGCTGGAAAGATATGCTCATGTTGCTTTTTCCTAAACACAGTTACTTAATTTATGCCAATAAGCAGTCGCTGACTTACAAAAATGCAGGGTGATGATATGGTACCGTTATACTGCAGTTTGAGTTCAGGCTCTTTTTTCATTGCTATGCCTAATAGTGCCAGAGGAAGGCAGAAGCTGAACATATTTTCTATACCAAATTGTTGTAAAAGCGTACATGACTACTTCACAAACAAGCTGTGAATAATCAATAGATTGTATGGAGCTTTCTTAACACTAAGAACTATATTTAAATTACAAATTTCAGCCTTGAAAAGAAGCAAATGCTGCAAAATGATCAAGACTAAGAGAAAAAGAAAAAAATCACAATAGGAAAACACAAAACCACTTTGCCAATGTAATGCCTGTCAAGCTTCAGGGCACGCATCTGTACAGAGAAGCCATCTCTTTGGCTTATGTACAATGGTATATCAGCTTACAAATGACAGGATATTGCAGGTGTTGAGGCCTTATTATGAGGAAAAACTTGTGGGGACAACACTCTGGTCCCTGTGTTAACTCTATTTTAATTGTATATTATTGACTGGACATGGGAGGTAAAAATGCTTTTGCAGTTATGGAATTGGCTTATAATTGACAATAATGGACTTCAGTTTCTGCTTCTGAATGGAATTTGTATGGCAAGTCACTTTACCCTCTGTGAAGAGTGTATAGGGAGTTTATAGAGTTCATAATTTTACAAAAATATTTAGGAACCTGTTGCTATAATAGTACAATCAAAGAACACAGCCAACATCTTAATTGCAAAGAAAAGAAAAAAAAAAAAACAAAACAAAAAACAAAACAACCCGCCTTAAAAATTAATTCTTCAACGGACATTAAAATTCCCACGCTTGATTTCTGCATGCAGTTATCATAGGATGGTTAAGTGGGGTTGCACTGAGTCATATTAACATGGATGATCTCAAAGGAATTACTTATTTCAGATAGTACTTGACATTCAGTAGAGAGCACTCTTCTCTCTGTGTTAGTCCTGCTTGCAGGAAGGTACAGGGAGCTGTTAGAGAAGCAAACTGTTAGATACCATTTCAGAAAGTATTCCTGATCAGAAATTTGAAGGAGGTAAGAGAAAAGGAAGTATCAACAGTGTTGCTTTTAATCTGTGTTTTATCAATGCCTCTGGGTGGCATTGACCTTGTCCCAGCCACTTGTGGCTATTATAGGAAAAGTACCCACTTCCTCACTCCACAGTATCCTAAACAACCACCTTTAAATAGCATTCTTTACCACTCCAGGTGACACACCTCCACTTTTCAGGAAGACTGAAAACATAAAATATCAGTATGCAAAAGATGGAGGGAATGTGGAGTTTTTTACCTGAAGTTTTAGTTTTTAAACTGAATCAGTTGTGGTACAATAAGCTAAATACAGTGGGCTACAGTGATTATTGTGTTTCCATGTACATATGTACATAATCCTTAGAAGGGAAACAGTTATTATTTCAATGCTGATAGCTGTGCTCACTATAAACTCTTCAATGAGGCATCATGCTGGATGAGCAGTGAGGTGGATTGAAAACTGGCTGAAAAGCCAGGCCCAGAGGGTGGTGATCAGTGGGACAGAGTCTAGTTGGAGGCCAGTAACCAGCAGTGTACCCTAGGGGTCCATACTGGGTTCAATCCTGTTCAACATCTTCATTAATGATCTGGATGATGGGGCAGAGCGCACCCTTGCAAGTTTGGGAGAGGTGGTTGATATGCCAGAAGGTCGTGCTGCCATCCAGCAGGACCTCGATAAGCTGGAGCAATGGCCTGACAGGAACATCACGCAGGTCAACAAAGAGAAGTGGGAAGTCCTACACGTGGGCAGGAATGACGCCAGGCACCACTGCATGCTGGGGGCTGACCAGCTAGAAAGCAGCTTTGCAGAAAAGGACTTGGGGTCCTGCTGGACGCCAAGTTGAACATGAGCCAGCAATGCGTCCTTGCAGCAAAGCAGGCTAATGGTATCCTGGGTTGCATTAGGAGGACTGTTGCCAGCAGGTGGAAGAAGGGGATCCTTCTCCTCTCAGCACTGGTGAGGCCAGTGGACTGCTGTGTCCAGTTCTGGGCTCCCCAGTACAAAACAGATATGGAGCTACTAGAGAAAGCCCAACAAAGGGCCACAAAGATGATTAAGGGACTGGAGCCTCTCTCCTGAGGAAAGGCTAAGAGACCTGGGACTGTTTAGCCATTTTGAGATTATGGAAAACTACATTTTGCAAGGACAGACTACATGCTCTTTGCTTTAGCACCAAATAGAACCACGAAGGCAGCACTCTCTTGCCCCCCTCTTTGCAGTTTCTAGAACATCCTATGCACCTAAACCCAATGGATAAATCCCACAGGCCTGTATTTCTGTTTAAAAAAATAGTAGTGCAATGTATTTTCTGGCTAAGAGCTAGCAGCATCCTGCTAAAACCCTACTCATTGTGGGGTTTGTTCGGTTTTTTTGTTTGTTTGTTTTTTTCTTAACTGACAAATGAAACGAAAAGGGGTCATCTCTTTGATTATCATTAATAATCCTGAAACATAAGAACTACAGTTTCTGTTACAACATCATCTAACAAATCCTGGAGACAGATCCCTTGTTTATACAATGTGTTAAGGTAACTACCTTGCAGTTATAAAAGTTTAATTACCTAGTACCTCTACCAAGGACCTTACAATGTTTGTCCCTAAGCCTTTAAATGGCTATACAGGTAAGTACATCCTCATGGCACTGAACCACTTAAATTCTATTTGATGTACCTGTAAGTCACGTATACACTTTCAAGGTAAGGGTCTAAATATATCCTAGGTAAAACAAAACAACCTCCTCCCAACTCCAAAAAAACCCTTAGGCTACAATATTACACCAAAGTCTGTCACACGCCTAGTTGCATCTGTTGTCCTGGGAAGCTGTCTTCAGGAATCACTGCATCATCTGTAGGGATTTTAAAGTTATATCTTATTCACCTTAATTTCCCCCCTTTGTCTTTTTCATGATTAATACATTTCTCTTCTCTTTGAAGATGCTTCATTATTTTCTAGTTACATTAGTCATTCTTTTTGGGGTGACTAAAATGCATGACTAAGAGAACATAGATTAGGCTAAAAATAATAAAATACAACAGTAATTACTAGGAAAGTAATTAAGACTTACAGATTTTTCACTCTTCCTTTTTATGTGCTTTACAATTTCTCAGCTTCAGCAAATCCAAATGTATTCAAGCCAGCTCTAGAATACTGACTTCCAAGAAAAAATAGATGCATGAGAGTGGGAATATTCATTGCATAATACCAATTTTCTCCTGAAGAGAAATGAAACTACAGTGATCAGAAGATGTATAAAAATATAATTTTGCAGTAGGCATTTTTATTTACTTTCGGTTTTCCTTTTTGTAAAGAAAAGTACCCTAATGTTCAACAAAACGTATCACACTTTCCACAAAATAAATAGATTTTAGTATTTATATTGAAAAGGTTTAGCTGGATTTACTATCCAATGTTAGAAACCATCCTTGAGTCCTTTCAAGGCCTGAGGATATATCCAACAGATTTGATGTCCTGCCTAATAAGAAGGGTTACAATAACAGTGCAAAGGTTGCAACAATAGTGCAAATTCAGTTAATATCACTGAACTAGTGCAATGGTTAGCACGTATTCTTGTAGTCCAGTGTAAGACTACTTTTCTGCTTAACATTAAGCCAATCTGGATTGCATTCAAGCTAAGGGACAAGATTACACAAAGATTTTGTGTTGTCAGAGTTAAGCCTATAACATTAGAGAGTTCATTAATACATCCTGACTGAAAGAAAAAACTGAGATATATAGAGAATCCTCAAAGGTGGGCTGTTACTTGGACAGTGTAGGTATTGCTCCTATCACTGTTGTTCCATTACTATTTTCTGTTACTTCGTTCATAGAAATATACAGCTATTTCTTGGTGAAAATATTCTTAATATAATTATCAATTAATTAATACAATTAATTGCATATGCTATATAATAAATAATTTATTAATATACTTATGCTCTTAATTATGCTTATTCCAACTAAATATAGCTAAATTAATATTATAATAGTGCTTTAGGCATCATTCAAAAATTAGAACCACACAGCATCATGTGCTGTATAAAAGCAAGGTTGGTGCTGATCCAACAGAAGAAACAACACACAAAGAAAGATGAAAGTGGACAGCAAAACTACATAGGGAGAAAAATATGGCAACCTAATAGACAATATTCCAAGCACTTTGCGTACCAGCCACTTACAATTTCATATACCACTCACGGGAAAAGAAATACAGGGAGAAGAAAAATTAACTAGCTTGACTGAACAGTACCCAGTACTTGTTCCCAATTGAGGGAACTGAAGTCAGGAGAACTGATGAAAGACCAAGAGACCTCAGTCAGGACAGTAAATGTTGTAGAATAACTATCTTAGTCGTATTCTTTTTTTCAATAATAAGATCCAACTCCATCTAAAGTAAATGTCAAGACAGAATGTGATAGGAGAGAAACTATTACTATTGAGTGAGCATCTAAAATACCTAGAACATAATATTATCATGTTCTACTATTTCTCCTCCAAGTGAAGGGATAAATCATAAGAAAAATACATTCATCTTTACTCATAACATCAAAATCTATATCATAATAAAAGATTTTGAAGTCCAACATCTAGGAATGGAGGAAAAACCTGTAGTAGCATAGTAGCAATGATGTAGTGATAATATTGTCAAAAGTTAGGGGTTCTTTTCACATAATAAAGCATTGAACATTTTTTCTTTTTTTTTTTCTTTTTTTTTTTTTCTTTTTTTTTTTTTTTTTTGGCAAGATGTAATTTCCTGACAAAGGTTTCTGTACTATTTAACTGTATTAAACTTCATGAAAGGGCACTCTTTGTTCTTTTTCTCTTTCTTTTTTTATCTTTACATCTTCATTGAATTACCTTTTTTACTGACAGCTAATATTTCCCCCAATTTCAGGCCTTGCTAGGAGGGCAGTCACAGCTTTTCATATCCACCATGAATTATGTTTAATTAATGAAGGCAATAAATAGGATAGTAACTGTATATAAATGAAATCATCACTGTTATTTATTTTAAAAAGCCCAAAATAAAACATTGTAGAAGAGATCAGAAAATGACAATATCCCTGATTGAATAATAGGTCTATTTCTATTCCTATTTTTTCCTATTTTGAACGTGTATGAGGTTTTATAACCGAAGTGCCCTTCCAAGGCTGGACTCTTAGTAATTTGTACACTGAAGCACATGCCAGGAACATTGAAATGATACTGATAAGCCCAAGTAAATCAAATGAAATAAATGGCAGAAATGATCATCTAGTTGTTTGCATTTTTACTCCTATACAGCAGTAGGATCAGACACTCTGTTCTCCATTTTGTCAAAGCAAATGCAACCACTATTTTCTGCGTCTCCAAAGCACAGATTATTTGATTATCAGTGTTTTTACCTGTGCTCTATACTGCACCTGCACAGGAGAGACTGCAGAATCTTCCTCTGCCCTCCAAAGTTTCCATAAAACCTCTTACAATTTATCTTTTGTGTATCTTAGTTGCCTTTCCCTACATGTTTAACTAGGCATTTGAAATTAGTCTGACCGGCTAATTTTCTACACTCTCGAAGATACTAAAATTAATTCCCTATACTAATTTAGTAAAATCTGGACATTTAGGGCTAACTGCAAAGTTTATCTACTTGCTCAAACTTTCTCTGAAGAGAGCAACATGGCAAGTGGAAACCTAGTTTGAGGATGCTTATTCTTTTGCACCAGCTGAGGTATAGTTTAGAAAGAGAATTGAAAGTGAGCAGATGCATCACTGATTCAATTTTCCATTGATCATGGACAGCAATGCAGTGAACATTACATTCACAAAGACAGGCTCAACAAGACAACTTACCCCATACGTCACAAAAAAGCTTATCATTGCCTTGTAATAACTGCAAGGTTATTAAGACAGATAGGAAAAGATCAAAGTCCATAAATGTACAAAGGGCAGGGAAAATCAAGGAAGGAACAGGTATTGCCTTTACTATAATTATGTTTAGAGACAAATTAGTACATAGTAAGCTATGCACACAAAGGAAAAAAGCATAAATAAAACGCCAAATTATATTCTTTCTACACAGGATTAATAAGCAAACAGTGTGGAGTACAGCACAGTGCAAACATTACACAGAGTTCCAAAGGAATACATCTCTGAGAAGCACAAAGTGTGCATCTCAATGAGTCACTACAAAAGAACTTAGGAATATTTTATTTCCCCAGGATCTTAGCATTTTGTCTTCTTATGTCCACTACAGGCAAGAGACCTTCTGAAATTTTGATAAAATTCCGTTTTTTGACTAACTCTTCTGGTGACAGAAACAATAGATGCCTCCTTTGAAATTGCAAGAATCTTTAAGCTCCCCACACTGAGAATGCACAATCTTACCTCCTTTTTTAGTTAAATTGTAACTTGATTAAAAAGTTGCTAAATGCTTAAAATTTTGTATAATATACAGAGTATGAATGGCATCACAAAATGGTATTATGCTCTGTAACCCCTCTTGACTTTTCATTTAAATTAGCAATAGTGGCCAAACATGCTGGTGCCTCAACAGTTTCCACTATGGTTGTTACAGCTTAGATAAAAATCACCTTCACATCCCTGCCAAAAGAAATGAGTCTCATTCCCTATGCCATGCTTCTCACAGTATTTCTGCACCAATGATAATGAAATTATTTGATGATACAGACAATAAAGGTGATGTAACAACTTAGAAGTTGGAGAGTTACTATTTGAATAACATGGGAGCCCTTTATAAAGCATTGAAGCCTTTTCCTTGTAAAATAACTGAAAACCAGCAGAGCAGTAGTGTGTATCTGTATTTGGGGTATTATAAAATTCATCATAGCTATTTGAAGACCAATGTGCCTTTGTTATTTTATCCTGCTTTTAACAGCAGGTGGAGAGCAATAAGGGTAGGATCTTAAAGTGGAAGAAAACATTGTGAAATAGAGTCATCCCAGCAGTATAGGAAGAGTGAAATTAAAATTAACATTTATTCAAGGCATATGTTTGAGTAATAAAAGTATGATCATGTGAAATACTGATGTGCGTTAATTTAGTTCAGTGCAAATATGAAAGCTAAAGATTGCTGTTTTCACAAACTCAGCTCCTGAACAGACTGTAAGTGACAATAAACTCCAGTCCTCACCCAGAAAGTTCCCATTACTTGTTAGAAGAAACAGTATCAGACAAGTCAAATCAGATCCTAATTTTTCTGCAAGAAATAAATATAAGGAAAGACATTCAGGCAAGGGGTCTGTGCTGCAAATGCAGATAAAGATGGCCTGTAAATACAATGCCACAAATTGCCTACCGGTCTATAAAAACGCAGTACTTGTTACTATGAATTAGACAATAGGCACGCTGTCTACTGAATGTAATGTAATACGTTCAGCTGGACTGTTATAACCTAAGGCGCAAAGTTACATTCATATGAAAAACAAATCACGCAGGACACACTGAACTGTTCAATTTTCACCAAGAAACAGCATCCTAAGAAAAGACGAGCATGGCTAGCTTGTAGTAACCTAGAACACTAACATCTCTCTGCATTGCTCATTGGAGTTAACACCACACATGCCACAGTAAGGTATGCGAACTAATTCTTTAGCTCAAGATCTGCAGAAGATTGGTTGTATCAGCTGACAACCATATTCACAGACAGTAATTTATGATAGGTTCAGTGAACCCCTACAAGCAGGAAATTCTGTTTATAGATACAAACTACACTCTTCCAGGTAGACAGCTGATACCATCATGATGTTACTCAAAAGGAACTTAAAACTCAGCTCTCAGATGTAAGTCATAGCTCATCTTATATTGTGGGCCGTTCTGAAGATTTAGACATAACATTCTACACTATAATAATAGAAGTAGTTAGAATGCATCAATGAAATAGCATCCCCCTGATTAATCTGTGTGCATGCTTACTAGGTATTCCCATCACTTATTGTTGTAGCTACAAAAATCCCAGCAGGATAGCAGTCAGTAGATATAGTTAGATCTCATATGGGTTATAGATTAATAATTAGATAGACTGTGAAAAATTATCATAAATGTTTGTGTAGTACTATTTGAAATAAATATTCTTTAGTCCATAGAGTATTTCAAAGGAGCAGTGGCAAACAGGTATAACACTCTCTGCTAAATTAAATTGCTTAAATTTTTAAAAATTGACATGATGTGTCATAACAGGTTGTTGTCAGAACACATACAGTGATGTTTTTTAAAAAAATTCTCAACCTACCTCTATTAGTTTAGCATGCTTTAGAACACATCGCTCGGAATTAGTCACTTTATGTAACTTGGGAATTCTCTGACCCGGTTCCTCAGGAGAGCTACAACAGGTCTATAGCGATTTGTACCCAGTGTGGATATAATGCATTCTATTCCCCTTGTTAATCTTCATGTTCATGTCAGTTCCTCTCTTTGTTTATCTTGAAAGTTGCCATCAGCCTCCCCAGTCACCCTTTACCCTCTGAGCACCTGCATGACCTGTAATAGTGAAAATTTCTCCATTATCTTGATAAAGAAAATCTTTACCTCTTTTTCTTGAGCGGTCTGTCAATGTACTCCGAGTTTCACCCTTACCACCAGTCCCTAGAGTGAGTCCTTTGAGATCTCTAAATCTCCGGGGCTTATTCAGTCCTTCATTTCTCTATTAAAACTGCCAACAGATGTACCATCTAATATTTTATTCCAAATCCTCACACTTTCTTAACTTGATAGCCTACTTCAGCAACCTTATCTTGCACAGGTAGATACTACTTGTCTCTATAATCCCATTCCAGCCAATTGCACTGATCCTTAAATACCATTTAAAAATCGCTCCACAGTCTTGGGAGCTACATCAGTTTACATGGGCTGAAAATGTAGTCAATACCACTGCCTGCACAAAGTCTACCCATGAGTAAGCATGCATGAATTATTATGGTTTTAATACAGTTATGCATTTTTAATCACTCATTTACATTAAACCACAAAAGGCATTCAGGTTCACAGAACCTATCTACATATTTTGCATCAGCTTTATTTCTCTTTTACCTGATTTTTGAAATATGGTGAAGAATGGGCTCAAGTGTAGGTCAATGCAATAAAGCATAAAGGTTTTTAATAGGCTTTGTTGAAAAGTTGAATTTGTTTTTTCTTAATAGCAGAGTACATTGAGTTGGTTTGGTAAAACAAAAGGTATCAAAATCACAACTTTGCCTTTTGTGAAAACTATTTGAAACTGGTCACAGAATGGTAATACGCCATTCACATCATATAAATGCTTACGTGAAATAAGTGGTCATATTTGCCAATTACACCTGTAGACTAAACCCTCAATCTTATTTCATTTATAATTTAGAACTCTAATAGTTCTAGATATAATAAAACCAGCCACAGGTAATAGAAGAAAATAAAATTTCGTAGGAAATCTAGTCCCTTTTACATCCCTTAAAATGCCTTTAATAACCCATATCAAACTTAAAATACCTTGTCCAAAAGATTCCAAACCTTACAAATTACAATATGCCCTAAGAAGAGATTGAGAGAAATAAGAGTGTCTTTATTTTGCAGAGGCTCCTCCAATAAGGAATCTTTTTGGTGAAAATGCATAAAGGAACTATGCTAAGATGAAAGCAGACAAGCTAAAACAAACAAACAAAACCCAGCTTTTCCCTGCCTGAAGAAAATTCTGTCCTGATTCTAAATCTGGCATTGCTGTAATGCTGATGTGTGTGAGAACACACACTAACCAAGTACCTGAAAGGTTTTTATAACCATTGGAGCAACAAGCTAACTGTGGTTTGTCTCTGGTGTTCCAGAAGACACCAGACAAACTATGTGCCAAGGAAAAGTTTATGCCTTCTGCTCCCACATTTAATATCATCACTGGTAGCAAGCATTACTTCGGTCAAATAAAATGTTCATTCATCTGGAGACTGGAACATTTCCATTTAGGGTATATGTTCTTTCCAAGACCGTACTGCCCAAAGGAATTACAGAAAAATTTGTATTTGTGCCCTATTGTGTCCAGGTTAATTATTGGAGGGTTGGAAGGAAATGGACAATCAGAATGATTATATTTTAAATCAAGCTCAAAATTCACCAACGTTTAATGAATTATCTCAGGGGAATCCCTCCTCCTTTACAAATTGGTCCATAAAACTTTGTCATTTACAATACCTTTTCAGTCCTGTAGCTCTCATCAATAGCCTACAGTCAGAAAAAAAAATCTTTCTTGAAGGATGCAATGAACGTTCTTATAGGATATAAAAATGCTAAGATCATGTGCAGTGAAGCTCTAATATGTGAGCCTAGTGACAGCAACAAAACACATTCACAGCTACTTGTAATTTAAATATGAGCTTATTTCTTAAGCTTATCTTTTTAGGTTGAAGAAAACTGAAGTGAAGGACTCCATGGAATAAAATAAAATTCTGACAACCAACTGGCAGAAAGATCATTATCCTGTTGTTCAGCTCTCTGCATTAGCTCCCTACAGAACACAGAATTATACCAATGGGACTGTTAAATGTCTTTCTCGATCTTTAACTCAATTGGCAACTGAACAACTAGTTTCATTTATAAATCTTTCCACTGCTACATTCCATGTCACCTTTTTTCCTTTGAAGTTTCCTAACAGACAATGACTATTCTGGTAGAGTTTCCTTTTTAAGTTTCTACAAAACAGAGTGAATATTTGGGCAGCAAAACCCACATGGTTCATGAAAAGAAGCAAAATTGATTAAATATGTTCACTTACCATTTCAATAAAATAGATTTTCTGCACTAGGGTTTTCAAATAGTTGAGTATATATATTTATTTATTATTTCTGTAGCAATAAAAATTGTCAAATACTCCATGGATGGCTCTAATAATAACCAGTGGAATTCTCAACTATATATCAAAATTCTCTCTGCTGACAGTGATTGAAAAGATTGAAAAGGGTGAGGAGAAACTCATGCCACTAAGAAATAGCTCAACAGTTTGAAGATGCATTGCTGCCATGGTGATGACATGCATAGAGAAAAGCATTAGGAAGAAAGTGTAGACAGATAGGAAGACTTCAGTTTGACCTAAATTTCTGCTTATACAATTGGGTAAGTTCATGTACCTGCTCGTGCACTTCTGGGTAAGAGCAACTCTCATTATACAGAATATCATTCAGTATTTCTGAGTCTACTTCTGTAAGTACAGGCATTCTTACTCATCGAATGTAACTGCACAGATAGCCCAAGCAAAATTTTTGTCCCTCAAAATCAGCACAGTAGGCCAGGCGCTGTGGGTCTCCACAAATTCCTTGTACAGGAGTGAAGCCACGAGAATTCAATTCAGATCACTTTGTAATGGTTTTCAGTACACGTCTCTTGGTAACAGGTCTTTACTAGTGTTTAATAAGATCAGTTACTGACATATTAATGATTGTTCTTTTAAGAGCAATGGAACTTAATCAAGGTTTGTCCTCCATCTGAAACACAACTGCATTTGCATTCTGTTGCAACAGAAGTTAATGCGCTTTTTATCACATGGTGCCAGTGTGCTCATACGTGTGCTCTTTCATCGCTATGCCTGGCCTCCCTCTCTGCTTGTATAGAGACAGCAAAGGGGAACCCACAGTCCCTGGATCCCAGACATACTGAAACAACATGAGTCTGGTAAATTTACCCTTGTTGCTTGCAGATTAGGCAAGCATAGTGGGAAAAGTATGAATATGTATGTCACATTGATATTGTTTCTAACCTGTAATCCAGGGATGTGCACATATGTTTGACCTATCTGTTTGATGCAGTTATTTCCTATTCAAAGAGTCAATGAAGATTACATACCCTATATATCCAATTAAAGTTTTATTAATTAATGGTTGTTATTCTACATCTCCTCTTTCCAATTCAACTAGTGTTCATCGTGATATTTTGCTTGTGTACTGCTATAAACCAAAACAAATATGTGAGAAACAGAGCAATAAATGAAATTTAATATTATGCATACACTCATGCAGAACTCCTGCTACACCTGAGATGGGAAGCCTGTATTGCTGACAGGTTTTTTTAATTTTTTTACATGAAATGGTCCTGTGCATGTAGATGACTAAGAACGCAGGGGCAAAAATATCCATTTCTTTTGTTGCATTCACCAGCTTTACCAGTGAGATCAGAAGTTATGTAAACGACTGACCTTTATCTGGATGTTCCAGAATAATTTTGCATGACAGTGTTTCATGATAAGGACAAAGAACAAAGCATTTTTTACCCCTTTTATTTCTTGACACTTAGAGGACACAAGGAAGACAAAGTTATAGACTTTAGGAAGGAAATAACGATAACTTCAACTGCTTTGAAGGAATACTTAAAAATATTTTTTATTTCCATAATAAATTGTGTTATTCAAAGCTGATCCTCAAGCTTCAGCAGCTGATGTATATGCCCCCAGTATATTTGCAATGAAATTAGCAGGCTTATATTCTAAGTAAAGGTATTGAGAAAGTAACATGCCTGGAAGTGTCAAAACCAGAATTATTAAATTGGGTTTCACTGGATACCCAGAACAGGGTGCTATTTTTTTACTACTGTGACTTAGATCCAGTTCCAGGGCCCTCTTTTTCTATTTGTCACTGGCATCATTTCCATTCGTAGGTTCAATACTCCATTTTTAATGGAGTAAGCGTGAAACCCCCAATAGAAATGTTATTGATTGGAACTGCAGAATAATCTGTGATACTCAACATTTTTAACATTCTTCCAGTCTCATGTGCATCCCTAGAGAACTGGAAACATAAAGGAAAGCACAAAAAATAAATGGAAGATGTTGATTCTTATTTTCATGGCAGCCAATTCTGTTTTCATTGATACTGAATTGGATTTTGGGAGGTAAAACAGGGTATCAATCTGCGCAACATTTAAGCTTTAAACTCACACACTGTTTTGTTCTCTTCCAGTTACACAGTTGGAAAACTTCTGTATATTAGCAAATTCAGATAAAAAAAGAAATGCCAAACTTTCCCAACCACTATGGGTATGCACGCAGAAAAGAAACAGTTTCTTGTTTGCAAGCAGGGATATGTTCAAATGAATACATAGGAGGTAAAGAAATAAATGAAAATTATATTTTAAGTATGTTTGTTTCCTGAATAAAATAGATTTGAAAATCTACCTTAATTTTACCTTGAAAATCTAAGAGTATCTGGAGCTAAAGATGATTTTCAACTGAAACCTAGAATTTTCATTAATGGCAATTAAAATAACAACATTGACTACATTATCTAATCAGTGTCCTTTCAATAAAGTGAGCTTATGTTTATGCATATATGTAGACCATACACGTATTTAAATGAAATTATGTTCAAATGCAAAATCAACATAAACTGTATTAGTTCTCCACCACCATTACTAATACTGCATCTGGCATTTCAGACACATTAAGTTCATTTGAAATTGCATTCATTTATATTCTCCATTGCTTGAAAGTCTTAACAGTATTTGAATTCTTCCATCTTGCTATTCTGAACTATGGCTGATATAATTTAAAAGTGACATATGATCATAAGGAAAAAAAAAATGTTTAATGTTTATTGTCACAGCACCGTTTTTTTAGATGGTGTGAAAATACATTGAGTGGCAAGGCCAAGAGGGAACTGTATATCTCGAAACAAAGACATTCATTAAAGGATTCAGAATGCTAGGCAACTCATTTTCAACTGCTTCATGCTTAATTCATTCAGCAGGTAATGATATTTAATAATCTTAATATTGACATTTTACATCCAGCTCTATGGCAAGATTGACTTACTTAGTTCTGTTGTTTGAAAAAAGTTCATATAGGATAGGTAAATGAGAAATACTATTGAGTACTTTCAAGCTGTAAAGAGTCAGATTTTGCTGTATTTACACATTTCAAGTAATACTTCATACGTACTTTCATTGATTCCTGTGACTGCCTTTGTAGATGAAAGCAACAAAGGCAGCAGAAATAGGCCATAATCTTTTGTCACATTCTACTCTACTTTGAATAATATAGAGAAATTCAACAGATTTACCACAGCATGACTGAGAGTAGAATTATTTGGGCTATTTGCCATCTGCATTTCAAGCTTAAAAACCAAAGGCTAGTCATTAACAAGTACCTGAAACAACCATGCTTTACTACTGGGGTAAACATCTTCAATGAAGAACATCTGGCTGATTTTCATTCAGTATAATGATATTATTTTTTCTATATTTGCAGATCATATTTGTGATTAGTATACAAGAGAGCGTTAAACTTATTTTTAAATGGAATTCTATCAGTCTATAATTATATATTTATATCTATTTTATATTATTTATAGTACATTGCTATATATTTGTTTATACATTACTTTCAATGATAGTGCTTTTATCTAAAAAATGACACTTCTACCTCAGCTTTATACCCATTAGAATTCACACCGTGATCTCATTGAGGGATTTTAATTCCTACAGGATAATTCACAGACACATACATGGACTGGCAATAAAAATGTTCCATTGATCTTTCCTAATTGTGGAAGGAGCTATATATAGCTCAGGCTATTGTGGGCATATGTTGTGCCTCCAGGAGGATCTGATTAGATGAGATACTTGGAACAATTCCATGAAACAACAAATTGAGATAATGAGTGCACTGAATAACTAAAGCCTTGCAGACATTTATGGACATGCTTAACTTCATGCACACCACTAATCCCATTTAAATCAGAGTATGCCTTTGCGTAGACAACAGAGAGTTAGATGCTAAACTAGATATTTATATTGCATATTGGCAAAGTATCTGTGCACTCTAGAGTCCTTACAAGTTTTGTCTATTTACCAGCCCTCTGAGATGCAAAGTAATGCATTCAATTTTAAACAGAATATACTATGTAGAAATCTGTGGTTGAACCAGATAATGAAATAAAATCTCACAAGTCCCATTAAACTACTCTATATTCTAGACTGTCCCTGCTAAATTAGAGCTCACAAAATATTCCCCAGTCATACACAAAGGGACATTACTTTGTAGTTTTGTAAAATTTTGCTAAAACATTGCTAACGATTTGCTCTTTTTTTGCTACCTTGAAAAGATCCCAGTAAGTGTCCAGTATAAATTCATACCTTGAATCTTTCAATAAGCACTCTGCCATCTACTTATAAACAATGTGCAAGAAGCTACTCTTCATTTCCTCTCTCAGATGCGGACTATCTGAAATAGGACAAATGAATGGGACAAATAGACAGAACATTGCCATAGACATTCCCCAAGTGAAGGCACTCTCACTTTTTTCTACAAGTGATCAACTACAGTTTCAGATGAATGACCATTTGCAACTAAAGTTCTATGTCAATAATGTCTGTGTCAATTCAATGTCTAAACTAAACTTCTATGTCAATATCTCCTATGTCCACATAGAAGCATATCCGGAAGCAAATTAAAATAAAACCTCTCATTGTTAATATAAAACATTAAATTTTTAAAAGACAAGTTTCAGAGGAAACATAAATCATTATGTTTTTATTACATCGATGGAAACCTAGAACTGTGATTTAGAAAGAAGTTTCTGCTGAAAGCAACATTTTTCAGTCTGGTCTGTGAAAAAGTGTGCCCATGAGTTACCTGCCACTGTAAGAGATGGTAAGCTTGAGTAGATGATCTACTCTACTGCAGTTGGTCTATGATAGCATGTCCAAAATTCCTAATTCTCAAGTTTTATTTTGTTTTGTTTTGTGTAAACATTTTTATATATGGCTAAGACAAAACACAAAGTGGTTGACGCCTCCTAATTTTAATAAATTTCAGAAAGTCTGCATATTTTCCAGATGGAACTGCAGCTCTCCAGGAGAGAGAACTTCTTCTTACTTAGAAGTCAGTGTGTTAACAGGTGACTCAAGAATAGAACTTCTAACTTGTATGTAATGTTAATTGCAGTACGCGTTTACCAACGGTAAAAAATATGAACTTACCTAATAAAAGCCACTGGAAGATGGATTCAATCACACATTTCAACATCTTGACATTCAGATGAAAAGTGATCCTATCACCTCAAAAATTAAGTTGGGTAATGATTGTAGAAAACCTTCACACAAGGTCCAGCTGCAATTAAATAAATAAATAAAAAAAAGCTAAAATGAAGCTATAGAAGGTCAATACTCTCTATCATTATCCATTATCAAGATCTATTGGAAAGGCTCAGAGAGATTGGCCTGTACCTTTCTAGACACCACTTGAAAAAATACATTGTAAGAAGAGATGATGTCAGAGAACACTGATGAAAATGATCAAAGGAGATATGTAAGAAAACAGTACAGGATAAGGGGTGTAAAGAAAGCAAAATTAGGGTCTGTTTCTTTTTTATGAAACAATGAAAAGGGAGCATTCAATAGAAAAGAAAGGTGGAAAAGTGAAAATAACAGTTTTGTTTTAATTGTTAGGAAAGGCAGAAAATTTAAAATAACTGGGTTTGTTTTAATTGTTGCAAAGGTCAAGAATTTAATAAAGATCAACACGAAACTGTACAGTTGTGTAAATATCCATGACTGTGATAACAGAATTACAGGAAATCATTAAGCTTCATATTTTAAGGTTGAAATTCTAAGTTGATTTAATCTACTGAAGATTCAATGTGACCTAATGAGTCACAGTACTCCCCATCTGTCTTCTGAAGCAATCTTACAGCTTCCTTTGAAGCGTCTAGTCCTAGCTACTACTAACAAGCAGGAAACAGTTAGGATATCTTTTATTGATATGTTACATAATATATTTTATAGAATTATAGAATATTTTCAGCATTTTAGTAAATCCACAGGACAGATAAATAAGTTTAATTAGATGGATCAGTGTTTTACCACAGTTACTAAATAAGACTTTAAAATATTCTATTGTCTTACTTGAAATATGCAGGTGGAAGTTGAAAAAAATAACTGGAGTATATGCCAAATATACTTAAACATAGAAGTGTAGCTGTTGTAGAAAAAATACTTTCCCTATAAGGAAATGACATTATCATCCACAGTGACGTGGGAATTAGAAGTGGTGCTCTGGTTTTACCATGAGTTGCCATTTCTTCAGCAGTATGTAAAAGACCACACATAAATAAATTTGTATCATCAGTCCCTTCTCTTTAGATTTCAGAACAGAAAAACGTTTGAGATATAATACTACATTTCAAAATGTATTTCTCTCTTTTGTGATTTGGTATTTCTAAAGTCTTTTTCAAAGATCTAAACTCATTTTAAAGATGGGTGAAAACGAGTCATCTCAGCCACTGATCAATTGAACTGGAAGAAAAACAAGTGACAGTTGCCTTGGGTTAACCAGCAGAACTGATGTACATTCAACAATAGAAAAAGAGAGTCATCTGAAATGTTTACCTCAAAAGCTTTGTAAACCTTTCCAGTGTTCTTGGAAACAGTGATAAGGATTATGGTTTGCTATTAACCTTTTCCTGATTTATCCCAGCAAGCAACAGAACAAGAGATCTTTGAATACACAACTTCACTAAAGACTGATTTTTAAAATAATGGTATTTAATGCAGTTGGCGGTTTTCATTAACTGCACTGTCGAAAAGATCTTAATTTTGCAATGATAAACACAATTATGAAACAGCCAATAAAGTAGCATCTGCAGAGAATCCCTTAATATGAAAAATGGTGCAGGCTTCAGTTAAGAAGGTATATATATTTTCATCAGTATTTGCCACAGACTTGTAGCTTTGTCAAAATATTACAAGTTCTTCAGGCTTTATCTGCAACAGAAACCTAATGCAATAGAGAAAGATGCAGCAAGGGCAATTCAGCTACTGAATCGGAGCTCAGTTTCAGTGTCATTGCAAGAAACTATCAAATCATTTTGCAGATGTCACCTTCACCACGCTAAGTACATTGAACTAAGTAGTAGACTGCAAATTGCTGTTGCTCTTGCGGAAAACGTGTCGTAACACAGCTGCTTAGTTCAGAGAGGCACTGTGAACCTCCATGTCTTTCCCAAAAGATATTAGCTCAAATAAGGAACATCATTAAGTGGAATAGGTAAACTTGGGCATTGCTGTTATCACCACGTTCAGGATTTTGATTCAGGTAACATAACTGTTTTACTCAAGCTCCAGAGCTGCTTCCTAACAGAACAGCAAGGTGTCTTCACCCAGAGACATTCACTACAAAGTGCTGCTTTAGTAAACTGATAGGAGTTGTGGTAAGGTCAGCAGCTAGCATCTGGAAAAGCACTTCTGTGAAAAGTGGTATCTGAAACTGGAATTGTCTTCACTGTGAGAAAGACGGTATTTAGGGGACCAACATGCAATTAAGTTACTACAATAGTCTCTTTCCTACTGTATTACCTTCAGCTTCCTGACTGTGCAGTTCAAATTCAATGATAGCACAAATTACACCACTTTGTCAGCTACACAGACATCCATGTGTAAACATAACTTGTGTCACAATTTAAATCATCACTAAATGAAACGATACATGATAGTGGGAAATCCAGAGGGGTGCACAGGTTAAAAGAATCAGCACAACATACCTGCTTGTCTGTTACTTGCGTTTGGGATAGGGTCTAAGTGGCCTGCACTTCACCTAATTCTGGTGTCCACTGTTTCCTATTGGTTAAGGGTATACAGAAGTCTAAGAAAATACATAGTCACAGGAGCCTATATGAAATTTCAGTCATTTCAAAACGGCACAAATTATATGACTACTAAGGCAGTGGACAGGTAGTGCCACAAGAATTACACGTTTTATATCATGGCATTCATCATAGAACTTGAGAGGTATCAGCCTTCATTCTGCATTTTCACCCTAAGCCACAAAACCTCAAATTTTGCAGGTGACATGAGGAATTTGTCTAATAAACTTTATAGGTTACTAAATAATACCTTCATTCAGCAGGACTTTTTTCTTGAAGAGATTTACATTGCATGAGTGAGGGTGTCAAAACAGTCCCCGTAATCAACATTTGTTTTTATGTTTATTTTAATCTCTTACACATGAGAAGATGGCAGAGCTGAGGACAGAAATTACAGCTGAACAAACATAATAAATGTAATACAGGAAGCATTTCCCTTTCAATTACAAAATTTCAGTCTAATATTCTGACACTGAAGTCATACAAACTAAAAGCCAGTGGCTATTCAACTAGGCTATGCAGTCTTTAGAGGACTATGTGCCCACATGTTCTATTCCAACAGAGATACACAAATTAACCTTTAGTATCATCTGACTAGTCTTTTGGTACTATACATCAGTCACTCTTTACTCACGAAAGTTATTTCTGGGAATGTCATGATCCCTAAATGGCATTTCTTAATTTACTGGGTATAGAAATAGTCATACTCACATTGCCATTGATAGAAAACTGCTTGAATTTCATTAATTCTCTACGATGTTTTTGTGGAATAAGGATTTTATCAAAATAATAGAGGATGCTAATTTCAAAAGGATGTGCAACTGCTTTAATGCTAGTGATAGAAATATGCAATTCAGAATTTTACACAAGAATGGGTCATGTGACTTCTTGCAAATTTTCCATTATTTGGTTTCTGGAAATTTTTATATAATGATGCTAGAGACTTTTTTTTTTTTTTTTTTTTTAATGCTGACTGATTTTTTTTTTCCTTCCAAACTAGTAGTAGAAGTCATCTGATTCTATTCTGGTGACACTACCACTATAATCAAGATCAGAAGTTGTCCCTCTAAGTTTTGCTTTTTATTTGCCTTTCACAGCACTGTAGATGTTTTCCGATAATATAAAATAATTTCCAGCACCATAGTTCCCAAAGTAATCATGTTATAAGTAGCATCGTTGCTTCTAGCAATTTTTTAAATTTAAAAGCAATATTTTCTGCTTGTGTTCTCTTCCTCTTTTTTACACAGATTGTTACAAGACCCAAAAAACACTTCAGAGGGGTTTTTTTTATTTTTTATTTTTTATTTTTCTTTTAGGAGAAACAAGCAATCTGCAGTACAGCTGGGTTGTCTAAAAATAATCAGGAAACTTGAAAGATGTCAAAATTGATTGAAAGGGAATATATGTTTTTCATTCCAAAGAGCTTTTCTAACAGGTCTGTTTAGATTTTTTGTTTAAAAATTAACTAAGAAACATAGGAAACACACTGAAAACAAATTTCAAAAAAATCTTTTCTTCTTTTTTTTCTGACCAGTATTGCTAAGTAGTTTTGTTCAAGCAATTCTCTGTGACAGCTGATGAAAGACAGAGATGGAAAGAGAGGCATTTGAATGTATTTATGGTAATTTCCCTTTAAATTTTGAAATAGAGGTGGATAAAATTAAGTCTAAATCTCAATCCCAAACTGAAGTTTAAAGAAAAATGTATTTGTAATTTGGATCCAAATTCTGAAATCTTTTCTCATCACCAATTTAATCCCACAACTTGATAGACTGCCCTGTTCTATACACAGCTAATGAACTATCAGTGCTGGAGGTGGCTGGAAATTTGCCAGTAACCTAATAAATAGGCTTGTCAGGAAAAGGTGAAAGGAGACAGAGCTGTGGTTGTGGTACGTAGTCTGTGGTGTATTAAAAAAGTGATAATGGTAAAAGGCATATCTGTGGGGAAAAAAAGGTCCATGTCTTTCCTTTTGGAGATATCTTGGACTGTTAGCAACCTCCTCTGCTTCACTATCACAACTAAATTTTCATGTTCTAATTGTTAATTATATTAATGACATTGTTCAAATATCTTCAGATTGTTTCTCTGAAAAATCTTGTCTGGATTTTCACTTTAAAATCAATACCATATTCCTTTTACATCTATTTCACCAGTGTAAAAAGCACTTAACATTTGTGAAATGACTAATTTGTTTCAATTGTTACATGTTTCTTTTATTAGTTGTCCTTTGAGATCTAAATCATGTAATTCCTTAGGGACAGACACTAGTCTGCCAGAGAATTTCCACTGACATCAGTGAGAGATGGTCTGTGGATTTATGGCAGAATAATACTCTTAGCATGAAGATTGTTCATTTGGGACTAGGCTGGTCTTAGCTTTTAGCATTCTTGGGCTGTGGAAGCAGCTTCTTATTAATCAGTAATGTCAACCTATTGAAGCTTTTAAGACTTGACTTCTCTGATGGTTTGGAATTCCCAAAAGAAACACAGAGAGAAAACCATATAAAACTCCCCCTTGGCTGCCCACTTATAGTTGAATTGAATTTCATGCTTCATTGTAAGAGTTTCATTCTTAAAAGCTGAAAAATTTCTTTGTCATTTTAGTATGTTGAGGCAGAAGCAGAAAAAGAAATGTTGATTCTTTCCTCAGTCCACAGATCTTAGGGCTAATTTCCTCCAGGTAACAATCACATGGAAGTAAAACAGCATTCTCCTTATTTTCAGTTTTGTACATAGCTTACAATGCTTGTGATTCTCTGAATAGAATAAACCTTCCAGTCCATAAATTACTGTATATGCATGTGAAAAGCACATCTCTTGAGGTCTGGAACTGAAATTTTTTGTTTGTTAGTTGTAGGGAAGATTAAAAGTATTTCCCTCGGATACAAGGCTGCCCCTTTTGTCTCCACATACAACATAGTTAGTGAGATTAGTTTGCTAGTTAGACAATAGTGAAAAAAGTAAAATATATTAAAAAAAATATTTTGCAGTTGAAGAGCTGAAATTTAACAAATTATGATTACAGCTTGAGTAGAAAATGCATTCTTGAAGATGAAAATACAAAGCAAAGATTACCACTCAGCTATCACCTATCGGGTTGTTGGTATCACGACATCTCTCATTACCTGTCTCGGCAGTTCTACGTGCTGTCAGATCTCAGTTCTAGCGTCATGAATTTTAAAATCCCTGTTGCTCCCAGGAGGTAACATTCATAGAACAGTAAATCAATTTTTAACAAAACTTTCCCTAAAATTCCTCAAAAGCTACAAAAATAACAATTTTCCCTCTTTTGTGTGGTTCTTAATGCGAAAAGAGGTTTTGCCAGATTAGTCCTTATTTTTATGCAGACACACAAAGAGGCACATAGCAAGTGAAGAAGAAAACTCATCACTTTATCAGGCACAGTTTGCATCCCTGATTCTCCAAGACTGCACAGTAGAACTATAGATTAAAGAATAGGAAGAAAATTAGAATGGTAGAGAAAAGGGCTAAGAGCTCACCATTCCCTCTCATATTCTACTCCTCAGGGATAGTCATGCAGAACAGAAAGGAGGAAGAAAGAATTCATCTGTGAGTTTCTCCTGCTCTACATCTCTCTCCTAGCTTCCCTGAGAAACTATCCCAAGTCCATAACAGAGGGATTTACCAGCAGTGAAAGGTACTGGTTCATCCTAGCAACTTTGATTCAGGAAAAAAAACAGAATACATAAATTAAACGAATCTTTAGAATGTATGTGAGTATAGTTCTCTCTATATATATGTGGACATGCAGGCACACATGCACACAAACATGGGCACACTTAGGCACACAAATTTAAGAAATTTAAGATTTTGATTTGGCTGATGATGTTTTCTGACCAGCAATAAAACTGTGCCATTGGGTCCCAAATCCTGCGTTACATTTGAGTACCAGCCTAACCTCCTCAAGATGTTCTGTTTCAAAAGTTTTCAAAAATTATGATCCTGTTAAACAACCAATGTGTTGTCTCGGTTTCTAATGTTTTCCTCCATTGCCAGCTGAGAAACTAAAAAGTAAAATGGAGGATTATGTAATTCTGAACCAGACTTGTCCTTTAATGTGTCAACCTAGTGAAGATTTTAGAGGCATTCTCAAATAATTTGGTTCTAGGATGATTTGCTGAACTGTAGGCTTCTTGGTCAAATATCATTACAATAGGTACAGGTCCAAAAGCACCAGTTAACACCAATTAGTATAATTATACAACATGTCCAAATTATTTAATTACTACAAATTTGTGAAAAATTCCTTGGTAAATACTGCAAAGATAGTATTGTGCCTTAGTCACTGCTTTTGACTGCAGAAATCAGAAACTATTGTTTAGGATATGAATAAATTATTTAGCCAGATGGTTTTTTTCTAATATAACTTTTTAACTTTAAATGAATCCTGATCTTAGAATTCTTACAATAATCTTACTACAAGCATTAGGAACCTTTCCATTGCTTTCCAGTCCTTTTAAGAACCAGATGGATCAATTGAAAATGTACTCCCCACTCAAAAAGCTGATGAGATACTTCCAGCAGTCAACAGCAATCTCCCCACATTTTTGTGTTTAACTGCACTACACAGAATTTCTAACCAAGCCAGAACACATGGACCTTTCACCATTACTTTTATTATGCGATCCAAATGTCACCCTGATCTATTTTAAACTTGTGGCACATTAAATATTTGTCACTATTTTAGATAGTAAGTAGGGCAAGTTATTTTCTGAAGAAATAGTATTTACTGTGCATGTGGGTGGTTGTTTTTATTCCTTGATGTATTCAACAGTTCAGAGATGTTGAGTTTTCCAGCCCTGTGGAATATGGCATAGGGATTTACATCTCTTCAGAACTGACAGCAACTGTCAAGAGCAGTGATCCTTAGTTGACAGT
This sequence comes from Platalea leucorodia, assembly GCF_965183815.1. NCBI lineage: Eukaryota > Metazoa > Chordata > Aves > Pelecaniformes > Threskiornithidae > Platalea > Platalea leucorodia. Next base: position 65,999,881 of record NC_138829.1, on the reverse strand, counting down.
GACAGCTGACAAAGGTCATTCAGGAGTTAGAGATGAATAAAAGGTTCTACAATATGAATGTGGAAACAGCTTTAAAGGAAGGAAGCACGTTTGAAGATATGACATCCCATTTAGCAAAAATTATCCTTAAAATTGCAATCTGATGGGTAAGAACCAAAGCAATTTCCTAAAAGAAAAATGATTACAGAAAATATAAGATAGGAACAGAAGTAATCTGGTATCTAAAGCTAAGGGAAAGTTGTTTTCATACATGTTGTGATTTAAAATTAGTCAGTCTTCATAGACTGTTACCAGCACAAACTAAAAAAAAAAGAAAAAAACCACCCAAAATATTACCAACACAAGACCAGTTATTTCAGTTATTTTTCTCAGTATTTCTGCATATTCACCAGAATGACTGGCCAAGCATAATTTCCCTGAGGGATTCAGTTATGCTTGACAAATCAGAAAAGATATGATTTTGTTTATATGCTCTTGAAGCACCAACTCACTCTATTATTTGCATTTACATTCTTATTTGCTGAATTCCAAGTTTTTATTAGCTTTTCAAATGTGGGATAATATTAATCTTTAGAGAACCTGAAAAAAAAACCCTATTATCAACACCTTCCTTGTCCTCAACTGTTATAGCAGAGACTTTTATAAAGCGAATTAGAATAAATACAGAGACACCCTTTTAAAGCAAACCATTTTACGACTAAATAGACAAACGTAAAGAATATCAGAGAAATTAATTTCTGTCAATGTACTGTTTTAGTCTACTACTCTACCGGTTGAATGATAAAATGAACATCACAGTTGCACCTCAAGGAAAGGTCTGCATAGGTTTACACGGACAATGCAAGACACCTGGCAGAGTATTCTTAAACAGCCAATGTACTCTCCCGATTCTACTGAAATATTATCCAAAAGATAAGAAAATACTTATTTTGCTGAAAGAAGCAAGTAACACAGGCTTCTCACACTGAAAATGCTCTTAATACTCTGCCTTCTTGGAAATCACTTAAAGCCTGCTTAAAATGAATTTATAAGGCATAATTATGGTTGAATTGTGGTTAACTGCAGATCAGAGAATGGGTGATTCAAAAGACTAAACTACTTCCTACAATGTACTGTAATATAGTATGCTGTAAGTACCTCAGCTAACGCTATAGCTCAAAAGTAAAATCACAATAAAATATATGGACATAGTCAGATTTCAGACCCTCTCAGTAGGGATGGATAAATTTTGACTAAGGTTAACTTACCTCTTATTCTTTCCCAAATAAAAAGACTGAACAAATTTCAATCTACTATTACAAGCCATATTTTCCAGAGCTTTCAGCTTTTTCATAGATTTTTTCGTGAATCCCTTTTAATATTTTGCTCTCATTTTTGATGTCTGGAACTAGAAATGGAATTCCAATAATGTTCTTGTCACTGCAGGGATAATATAGGTGAAGTATTGCCTCCCTACTTCTAAAGGATATTCCTCTAATCATTTAAGGATTACGGTTACTGTTTTTAATATAACTCTAGAAAACATGCTCTGATAGCTCCTGACAGTTTCATTCTGATTGTATTTCCATGAATGCAGGGCATCCAAAACCAAATTATGCATCACAAAAAATGCATTACAAAATTTTTTTCTTGGTATTACAGATGCCCATACAAAGCATTGGATTCTAATGCATTCGCTATCTGAATGAGTTTTCCTAGAGCATACTAGCAAAATAAACAAACCTGTGCTGCTTATGGTTCATGTAAAAAAGGAAAATGAAACAGATTCAAGGCCATAAAACCTGTTCCCAGAAAGGACCAATGCCAGTCACACAACCTGGCTGATCTCTCCATCTCCACAATGAATAAACCAAAGAATTCTGAAAGAACCAGTTTGGCCTTGAAAATTTCAAGTGACAAGTCCGCTGTCTTTGTGATAAGTTCAGTCATCAGTCACGCTTCATCAGTCTCACTGCCTGGAATTATATCCTGTACCAGGGGTTGATTTACCTGACTTCAACTGTCACCATATGATTCTCATCCACTCCTTACAATAGGATCAGAAGCTTCCCTCACGTTTCCTCTTTCCATCATGATTATTCCTGTACCATAACTGAAGCATATGGAAACTTTCTAGAGAAGCAAAGTTTTTCCAGAAAATACTTACAGATTTTGTCGGAATTCTTGAGTTTGATGAGTTCCCACAGAATTAAAAGTAAAATGCCTACAAACCAAGCACGGATTCTTTCAAAGTGCATGAGGGTCCTTTCAGAAAACCTGTTCAGCATCCATCTACCTCAAGCTGGTTTCAGGAAACATCTGCAAGACACTGTGCTGGTTTTGGCTGGGATAGGGTTAATTTTCTTCATAGCAGCTAGTATGGGGCTATGTTTTGGATTTGTGCTGAAAACAGCCTTGGTAATTCAGGGATGTTTTCGTTACTGCTGAGCAGCACTTGCACAGAGTCAAGGCCTTTTCTGCTTCTCACCCCACCCCACCAGCGAGCAGGCTGGGGGTGCACAAGAAGCTGGGAGGGGACACAGCTGGGACAGCTGACCCCAACTGACCCAAGGGATATTCCATACCGCATGACGTCATGCTCAGCATATAAAGCTGGGGGGACATTCTGAGTGATGGCATTTGTCTTCCCAAGTAACCAGTACGCATGATGGAGCCGTGCTTTCCTGGAGATAGCTGAAAACCTGCCTGCTGATGGGAAGTAGTGAATGAATTCCTCGTTTTGCTTTGCTTGTGCATGTGGCTTTTGCTTTACCTATTAAACTGTTTTTATCTCAACCCACAAGTTTTCTCACTTTGACTCTTCCAATTCTCTCCCCCATCCCACTGCGGGGGAGTGAGTGAGTGACTGTGTGGGACTTAGTTGCTGGCTGGGGCTAAACCATGATAGTCACCTTGCTACAAAGCTAAGGTTCAGGTTTACCAAATTATAGGTCAAATTCACTTGGTGAATTTCCACATAAATTATTCTTGGCTTACAGGCTTCCCAAACCAGGGGAAACCTCAAGATGTTTTAAGCAGAGGGACCATGGGGACCCAGTTTGTCATAGTGATTAAGAAGCAGATGACAATGCTATTGGCTTTCTACCTTTTTACCATAAAACCAGGAAGCCAAAATCCTTGGATTCTCAGCATCAATTACAATCCCAGCTTTGGGATTTCAGGCAGCCAACAGCAACAATAACACTAATAGCTTCAATTTCTTTTCTTTGTTCCACAGGCCTTGGGAGGATATTTAGTTAAGAAACAGCATATATTTGGTTTCCATAACAACATTTTCTGCATGGTAATAAATATGAAAACAAACAAATTAACCCTGCAAGTCCCAGTGTTCTCAACCAGCCAGCTCTGTCCTCAGAAAGCTTTTTTAATTAGCATTTAAAGAATAAGCTGATTTTTTACATGCCGTGCTTTAGGGTATTTTTTAAAAATCCTTAGATTGTGGCTTTTCTGAATTTATTCCAGTTTTTTCTCATAGAGATCAGACATATCAGTTCAATACATCTCCCTTATCTACATCATGCTGGGTGTTTCAAAATATCTCACTATACATAATGAGCAACACCATTTCTTGCATTTCTTCTGTTCCTTGTACACTACCTTAAGGGCCAGAGATTTTATTCTAGTGATACATTTAAGAAGATTTAGCACAAAAGCCAGGATGTCTAATGGTTCTGATTAGATTCTAGGTTCATTTTTAGAAATATTAAATGTACCACATTTACTGCAAGTACCAGAATTCCTGGTTCAGATATTTCTTACTAAAATAAAACTGGGTTAACAGAAGGTAGCATGCAGCTGGTGTCAGAAGAATGACGTGTTCAGCAAAAAAGTAATGACTTTTCCTAGTCTAGTTTTTTTTTAAAGAGAGACAAACTATTTCTTTCTTCTAGGAAGTGCATAACAATGTCACATGTACAACATCTAAGACTTGGAGTGTGTTGTTAGAAATGTTCCATATACAGTCATGGCAAGGACATTGGGTTAAATTTGCACTTTCAAAAATCCAATCCAAATTCCCAGATATGTCATAACCATGACGGGCTCCATCCAACAGGGTCCTGCAATAGGGTCCTATCTCTTTTTACCTACTGATTTCCAGACCTGCCCCAGTGGGGGAAAGATGGAGAGTGAATCCCAGATGTAAAAAGCATTATTACTGCTGTCTTATACTGACTTTTGTTAAGAGGAAAGTAAGCAAAGAAATTAAAGAACCTTCTCTATCTTCAGTTTTCTAGTCAAGGACAAAACACTCATAGAAACTGATAATAATAGAGCAGCAGCTCCCTAGTTTAGTTTCTTAGAAATATCACACGGCAATGATTTTACAAGTAGTGGTTGCAGATGTTTATCTTGTTGTGAACTAGTGCCTTATTCAATATCTGCCAAATGGAAGCTTATTTATGCATTTACAAACTTTTCCACGTGTTTCCCAGTGAAACTTTTACAGAATGTGTTCAGCTACATGAATAAGGCCTCCCACAAGTAAAACACTCTGAGATCCTGCCACCTCATGGATTCTATTCTCATTTGTGAAAGTGCTGCTGCCTGAGAACAGTTTGCACATGGAAATGAGGAATAAAAAAATTAAAGTCATGGTCGTTGCAACCAAAACTTTCAAAATGCATCCAGAAAAGAAGCAGTGTAAGAAAACCTATGTTAAAGAAAGCTGCTAACATCCACTTATGAAGGGGTCAAATACACTAAGCGTGCATTAAAGAAAGAGAATCCAAGCACTTACATTCTCAAAGAAAAATGAAATTCGCATTCTGTTTTCTTCTTTTACTGATTGCCCCTTCCTAGAATAGACATTTACTTTGTCAGCCAAGAATGGCATTAAATTGCATAAGAAAAATTGCAGCTTCCCTAGTAAACGGTTTCTAAAGGATTTAGAGACTGAATAAGGTGTAAAAGAGAGAAGCTTCAAATCTGTTGATTATGCTGTATTAAACTAGTTAACAACCCAATCCGTTGCTGAAAACCACTCAACTCGCACTGTTTGCGACTTGTCATGGTCTTTAGAATTCTGAGCAGAAAATATTCTCTTTGTCAGCTGAATACTTCCATTAGCTTTCCATCGGCTTTCCTGGCATCTTCCCTGGCATTTAATTTTCCTACTGGTTTAGTATCTATTTATATTATATTTAATATTTTTAATGGGAATTGAGATACACTTTACGCAAGTGCAGTGGTATGTATTTGCAGTAGCTGAGATAGGCATCAAAACTTTATTAAGTACAAATAGTTTACATACAACTTTTATATAAATCCTGTTTTGATGAAAAAAAAAAAAAATGGTTAACTGCTGATGCTGTAAAACAGAAGAGGGAAAATACAAAGCAGTGACCTAAAGTGACCAGTGAATGCCATTATCATCATAGGGCAGTGTAGCAATCATACAAAAAAAAAAAAATCAACAAGAAAACCCATTCCTGTTGCATTTTAGAAAGCATAAGAGTGTGTGTGTAGCCCCTGCTGTCCATAGCACAGCTGACACATACAGCCCTTTTCTCTCATATTGCTAATGGGAGTAGTGTAGCCCCTCTTGCGTAAAGGAGATTTAAGGGAGTATGTTATACATATACAATACATATTTTTGTAACTTCAATACAGACCAACACAGGATAGAAAATCTTGCCTCACACCCACAGTACTCATGCACACTACCTATGTGCAAAATAGAACTAACCAAATACATTTCTTGAAGCGGCAGGTTTCTCTGGGGAGACAGAACGTGCTACAGTTATAGTCCATTTTGCATAAATCAGGTTAAAAGCTATATCATTACACACCTTAGTCACCTGGAAGGATGGAAGTTAGCTGAGGCAGGGGAGGACAACCTCAGAGTAAAACCTGTTTACTATAGTACAACTGTTGAGACTAAGTACTAGTTTCCAGGATTTAGTTTTGTAAAAGTAGATGTAATGCCACTTCTAAATAAATGAAATTATCTGTACAAACAATCCCCTATACTGTATGTTTATGAGGCCTATTTAAAAGGCCTATTTAAAAGGCCTATTTAAAAAGGCCTATTTAAAAGGCCTATGTAAAAGTAGATGTAATGCCACTTCTAAGTAAATGAAATTATCTGTACAAACAATCCCCTATACTGTATGTTTATGAGGCCTATTTTCAATAAAAATCACCGTATTATTTCCTGGGATGCTGAAAATAAAGGAGGCTTCATAGAGCACAGATTTCCTCTATGCTTTCTCTTATTTAAAACCAGCTGCTAACCAGGGAGATGTAACCCTAGGAACTACTAGCACTTTGAGGGCAACCAAAGATAAATCCATTCTTCAATGCTTCTGCAGACAAACTGTAATAAGCCCTTCATGTCATAATCCGTTATGCATAATTGACTTTGTGCATGTAGAGGGATGAAACATTTCCTGATAGCTGTGCTAATTTGTATTCAGACCAAGCATTCATTATACCATTCAAATCAAAAACATGTATAGCAAAACAGCTGATTTTGCTGGGAAACCAGTGCTGCAACTACTTTAACATCTGGATCTGGATGTGGACAAAAATCATGAAGGAATTTGCAATATTTCCAAGTACATTAAGGGTCACAACATTTTAATGGGAAGGAATACATTTTTCCTACTACCTCCTTCTATTTCAAAACAAGTTGTGTCACACCAGAAGAGCAGAGTGAAGAGAGCAGATGGTAAAAAATGCAGCCTTTCAATCTTTGCACAGCAGCCCAAAGTCTCAATTTAAACAGTCCAGAGAAGGCAAGGCACTTAAGCAGCTGCTAGTGAGCCCAGGAGTTTTGTTATACAGGTTGAAGTAATCCAAGGATCCTTTCTTAAGCTATGTGAGCAGAGCTCTTCTAGCAATGGTACTAACACAAAAGGCTTCTGATACACCTCCAGCTCAACCAGGTTGATGGTTAATGTGTTTTACTCCTGGATTAAGAATTCTTCATCCCTTACACTCTGTTGGTAGTATTGCTTAACTGAGCTTAAATAACAGTTCATTACAGTATCTATATTTAATGCTTTGTGCACTATGCAACATAAAATTGTTATTTTAGAAGAATTAATACACATTCAAATATCTTAAACACATTTAAGACAATGTGCTGTCCTTCCCAGCTAGAAATATTTCAGATTTCTCTGCCATTCTTCCAAGTATCAAATTTGCTAAGACTACTGTCCATATAGGAAAATTTAGAGCATTTCCATTTGAATAAAGCTCAACATTAGCGTATGCAGTCCTCAGTGTGAAAATGAGGTTTCCAGGGGATTACAGTGTGCTATTCCAAGAGCAAAATCAAATAGTAATTCTACATGTTCTATGTTTCTAATTATAATCAACTATAAGCATAAAGGTCTTGTCACAAAAACACATTTTCTTAATGAGAAAGAACTGTGTAAATAAGGATTTTTCTTATGCTTTAACAGCAGGTATTACTACTCCACAACACAGGTATTGCTTTAAAAAAGCATAAAGCATATTCTTTTTATTATTTTCTGTTGATAAATTACCCATGGGATGTTTATTTTTATACTGAGGGCATCAGTTTCATTCTCAGTCATCTGGCCATAGTCATAAGTCTCAGCATTGATTACAGCAAACTTTGAATCAGTTCTCCTGCCCACTCACTCCTGCTTGCTAGCTCCACCTGTTATATTCCTTCTAATATTATTTTCTATTCTTGCAACTGGATGTGCATTGGACCTCTAGGACCACAAAGAATCCCACCAAAGTCATTTCTGTGAATAAATGCTTCTTTCACAGTTTACTCAGGAGCACTGCATTCATTCTTCACTCAAAGGCTGAAATTTTGAATACATAAGAACAATATAATCTCCTCTGTCCCTTGACTAGATTAACACAGTTCTTCAAAAAAAGGTTGGAATAAAAAAGACGGAAAACAACTGCCATCTGATGAAATGAAAGGATTATTCTATTTATAGTCATGAGGATTTTTTCCCTTTTTTTAAATTAGTCTCTTAACATGGGACATGACTTTATTTCTCTGAACAATTCTGAGAGTCAATACATTGTTAAAGTATCTTAGAAAGAAAGCATACCAAAAAAGAGGGCAAAAAACTCAGTCAATTCTAAATTGAGCAAATGTTAAGAAATATTTTGGCAGATATTCCCTCAGTCATGTTTAACTCTGCTTCTGCGTTACAAATGAAGAGTTCCTTAAAAATGTAATCTGTGTGTATATATATCATATATGCATATCTAATACTCTTACAAATGTGTTTTTTCAATATAAAGCTTCTGATAATATGCACTATTTACAAAATTAGAACAATGTTCATTTGGATTCCCGAGACAAAGGAGATGTGTTATTACCATGTAATGTGTTTTCCTTTTCAGAATAGAATGACAAATCAGATTATTTTAGATAATACTCTGAAACCAAGGAAAACTTGCATTATTGTATTAAAACCTGGAATGGAATGGCCTTAAAGAACCCTCTGAAATTCTTTGATATGAAGACACTGTAATCAGTGGTTTTCAGTTTGCAGTCTTTCATTCCAGGGACCTATGGACCCTGGGATCCACAAAAAAGTAATTATGAAAAATAAATGTATTGTAAGCACAATATATTTGTTTTTATGGGCATTCTAAAACCAGCAGAGGCTGAAAACCATTAATACTATTGCGTTCCCTGAGATGAAACAACAGTTTTGCAAAAATATGTTTAAGAAGTTATGAAAAAATGTTAAAATATGCAGATTCCTTACTCTCAAAAGGTAACCAAGGGTTTACTTCATAACTAAGAGGTTATGAAGGGTATGGAGACTGATAGTGGGATACAGAGTCCTTCAAATCTTTGAGCTGTGTGCTAGGAAATATAAACCAGGCCTTGTTCCAATGCTGGAAGGTGACACTTTCCTACTGTGAAACAGGGAAGTCACTAAAGTGAAATGATTGTTAAGTTCCAACACAAAGGTCTAGGCAATAGCAGCTCTAAAGAGAATGTGACATCATGCAGAGAACATGGAAGAAAAATGCTGCCTATAGATGTGAATTCAACTATGAATTGTCTTCCTGTCATATTTTAATCTTTGATACTTGTGGATATTAGAAGTAAATCAATTAACACCCTAAATTTACTGCTACTAAATGTACGCACCTTCTATTGTTTAGACAATATAGTGAAATACATAAATTACCAGGGTTAAAGCTATCATCTGAGCTCTCTTAACAAAGATACATCCCTCACATATGCACCAGTAAAAACAATTTTTTGCAGTATGACAGGAAAGGTAGCGTTAGATGAGTTGGTTCTCATCCTGCTATAGTGTGCAAGTGTGTACCTACTGCACATTTTTCTACTTCTTTTCTTCCTAAAAAGCCTCATATTTTCTTCACCTAAAAAATAACTCACTGAATTACAGTGCTAACTATGTGTTTACTTGAATGGGTCCACCAGAAACACTGCAACCATTTCTGCATGTAAAGCTGACCATATATGTTTCCTGGCAGAGTCAAGATTAATGAGTTACATTTTTAGAAGGGATATTAGTCACTTAGGCTTTTCTGCTTTCATTTTTTAATGAGGTAGCATTCTATCTTTGTACCTTCATTTCCATCCTATGAATTAATCATAAAGTGTTATCAATACAAATGCTCTCAATGTTTTGCTAGTTTAGATATAATTTCAATATCCATCATTACATTCAGTTATCAAGAAATTACTTCTGCATCACAGATGCATTCCACCTACAAAAGTGGGCAAGAACTCTAGCGAAGACAACTGCAGAAGTCTAGGTATTTCATAGCAAGAAATAATATGAATTGTTTTGGTCCTTTGGTGTTCATAAGGCAAATAAGAATTAAAGGTTGATCATTTTAATGACTTGCTGATATCACAAATGCGTTTAATTTTGGCAGGGCGTGCATCTTGGTCTTGTGTTACTAGTATGTTACACTTCTTTCTGCAGTATTCTAGTAACTCACCGAGTTGCTGCTGTTTCTGTAGTATTCGAGTAACATAACCTTCATACAGGTGATGAGTAGGAAGATTATGTTGAGGGAAGCAATAGATCACTTTCTGTGGAAGCACAAAGAGCTGTGCGTCTGTCTGACAGTCGTGGGGTCTTATGATTACATTGTCTCTAGAAGCAATCATGTATTTCAGTCTCAGTACTGCTACTTCTTCATGATGGTAGTGCCTACTAAATGTCAGCATTTCAGTGGCTAAGTCTGGGTGTGACCCAAATACAGTGAACTCAACCAAATACAGTGAACTCAACCTCTTCCAAAGGCAGGAAACATTGTTTTCCAGCAGTTTTTCTTGAACTAGCAACAACAGGCACAGAAAGTCCTTTTTATTCTGCAGTTAAAGAATCTCCTTCAAAAAACTACAGGAAGACTAAAAACAGGCACTATTTGGTTAAAGAAAAAAGAAAGCACATTCCTTTTTCACAGTTGGATGCCTAATGCAAACTGAAAGTAAAGTTTGAAAACAAATTAAATGAGAAAGAATTTTTCAGGGGCATCATTTTTTGTCTAGGTGGCTATTAAAATCAGGTTCCTTTGCCTAATGATTACATTTGTATATTTGTACTTATACTCTCACATGCACATATTATGCTTAGAAAACTTACCAAGACAATTTGTTGCCTCCAGTTTCAAATTATTTGTCAGAAAAGACAGTCAAACTCAATGCACTAGAGTTTGCTCCCACTCTATTCTCTTGTACAACAGGGATAAAATTCACTCAGCGCGCCCTTTCGAACACTGAGAAGTAAGCATGTCATTTACCAACAGTCATGTACAACCGACAAATATTAGAGGTTTTTAAGATAATAAAGAGAGGACTATCTTAATAAGGGGACATTTTATGAAATGACATATTCATTTCTGAATGTACATAAAGTTTCACCAGCCAGAAAGGGCACACTGCCTGTAATACACTTGAAACAGGGAGTGATACTGTAGGCACAGGTGTGCTTCTACAGGGGTTAAAAGAACTCCTATAAACTTCGAGGTGGGTAGTTTTAGAAATGACCTGAAATGACCTTCTAGTTATATCATCTTATGGTTATGTTTTTAAATCATAGAGCACCATTTGCTATCTTCTGCCTATTTCAATCTATGTTTAACAATACATCAGGCAGGAAAGGCTAGCTTCTACACAATCCCTAATTTACTGGTTGTATCTACTCCTTTACCCAACAGTTCAGAAAATGAGACACAAAAATATGGTTTAATCGTAAGACAAAACCGATGCAGAATGATAGAAATCTCTATCTGCATCTGGCACTGAACCTGGACAAGACAGTTGCATCTTTTTACATTCTTGTTTGGCTGTCTCTAGTACAGCAATACTTAATTCACGTGGTTGCAGTGAAGCTGGATGAGTACAACGCACTTGGAAGTCCTTGGATGAAAGACATGCAAATGTTATTCAACAGCACTTGAATTACTGGTAACTCAGTATTCACAAGTCATAAAATAAAGACTTGGTTGCTGTCGGTTCTGATTAAGCTACTAGAAAAAAAAAAATAGTTCAGATAAGCAGAGAGAGAAAAACAGTAAAAACATTAAGAAAAAAAATTATTTCTAAAACTGAGCACTGCATCTTTTATTACAAAACTTAAGGATGGAAATACTATCTGACTTCATTAACTGATAATTACTGAAGATAGAGATCATCTGTGAAACTTATTATCTTTTATAATCATAAAAAATATCCTTACTGTTCCTACTAACTGACTCCTTGCATCAGTATCTGCAAAGAGATCAAAGAATGAGCTGGCAGTGCAAGGAGAATGGTTAAATCCAATATTTGGCCTCATTCTTTTCATTTTAGGAAAGGTGGAGGAGAAAATTGGCAATGCACTCTATCTGAATCTATGTCAAAAATCACCGTCCATCTAGCATAACTGATCCAGAAATTACAGTCAGAAACTAAAACCTATAGATGAGATTAAATAATAAATTTATGTGTCAGTGTCATGGTGATGTGGCATCATACAGTGTTAGGCACGAGGAATATTCCTTATCTTTTTACAGACTACCTTGTCAACAGTGTCAAAGATGAGGATTTCACACTCTTCAATTTTGCTTTTAGCATGGAATGAACATACATACATAGAACTTTATTACAGATACGGGCAGAGGAGAATGGAAGATTTTAATCTCATAGTTGTTTCTCTTACCACACTACACTTTTCCTGCGGAAGACAGCAGAGTTAACACATCATAAGGCTCAAAGTGGCTGGGGAGGGGGAAGAGAGCGAGACTGCTTTCCATTCATAAATGAAAAAGAGGAAACTCTACTTTCCATTCATAAGTGCTTTGTGCTAAAAGGACTGCAAGTAGCATAAATTAATATAATTTAGTATTCATTAAGACTGGTTAATAGGATATGTTATACATAAATTATGATCAAAAAGTTCAGTTTCAAGAGGTTAGCCACCTACACATCAGAAAGATTTGTGCCTAGTATATTACATTTAAAAATTTTAAAGATAAAAACCAATACATTATGTGCTGCTAACTGTAAAATGGAACGGTGAAGCATTCTAAGTCAGCAGCATATTTGTTCATTCATTTAGTGTTCACTCCTCCTTAGAAGCTTTGCTCCTGTAGTGATGTCTAAATGGTAGGCACTAACAGTACCAGATTCTGTAAGTCGCATCCCACGCCTATGGTAAGACAAGACCAGTCATGTATCAAACCCCATCTTTCCCCCATTTCTATAGTCTCTGAAGGGAAGAAATTCAGGCAACAGACCAGAAAGACTACAATGACTGGGAAACTCGGATTGTAGGCAAACCTCTACGATACAGTTTGGATGGTGCCAGTATCTATTCAGTGCATGAAGGCTGCAAAGGGCACAAACAACAATCTTGGAAGCATTACTTAAGTATTATCCACACACTTCATGTGGGTCTCTTTTCCTAGAACAGCTCTGAACTTCTTGTTAAGTAAACCTCCCACTGAAGCATATGGGAGTTAGAGCAGGAGGATTGTGATCAGATCATTGCTGGAGTGCTGGAATTAATGGGCTTCTACATGATCTGCTTCTATACCTGACACAGCAAGGCCACACGGTAAGGAATACGCGTTGAATGCCATAAATACAGAGAGACTAAGAAAAGGAGATAGATGAGCATCCTCTATCCCTGCATACGTCAGGCTGAAGGGATGCCACGTTTTTTTTCCTGAACATGCTCTGCAGTTATCACTAACTGGGTTAATGCAATCATTCATGCTTCAGAGTATTCATTTCCACGAACTGAAAGTCAGCAGTTCACCCTGACTTCTGACTCCATCTGATGAATTACCTTGTCTGCAGTGCCTGATCTATAAATAAACACAACTTCTGTTGGAATGCTAGGCCTGAAAGTCTGGCTGAATAAATCACTCTCCAGAAATTCTGAAAGCTACTAAGGCTCTTTCCACTGCTTCTGTCCTTTCCCTTCCCCTGACATGCATATATCCATCCTCTTTCCAATCTAGTGGGAATAATTATAGTATTGGTGCCTTCTCCTTTTCAGCTTCTTAAAGGCATACTTTCAGTTAGGTCAGCTGAGAGGGCTAGCGGTGGTGAGAGCTATTGCTCTGTATTCTAAAGCATAGAAAGTTCAGTTACTGCTTCCTCAAAAAGATTACTAGTGTTGTTTTTTAACATCCATGTTTGGTAAGAGCATTAATAAATTAAAAGGAAAAAGAAAGAGTGGGTATATAAGATAGTAATTTGTGCTCAGTTCTTTGGCAGCAGTAAAGAAAATAAAAACGGATTTGGCAGGCTCTTCTTGTCTTGTTAGGCTTTGCCTTCTGATATCTCCTTTTTCCAGTACTCCTCTTTGCAGATTAAATAGGAAGACTCTCACAATTTGAGAAGACAACTATTGGGTTTCCACAGGGATTGGAGTTTGTCTCTTGCAAGCTCACATTCTCCTCAGTAAGATATGGGACTCAATCAGATTAAAGGTCTGTGTTTACAGAGGGAAGAGTTGCAACCAGAAAGTGCCTGATCCCAAACGTCAACTTTCACAAGGTACTGCAGCATCATATTTTGACAGAAATATTTCTGGTTTAAGATCATCATTAAAATCCCAGGTCTACTACAAACAGCAAAAGTAGTTTTATGAAATAATATTGTTTAATATTAAAAAAAAAAAAATGAGCAGCCCTAAAATTAGCATCAGAATTATGTATGGTTTTAGTATTAACCTGAAAATTTGAAAGTGACACCATCCATACAGATGCAAACATCAGATGGTCAATTTTATAATCTATCATAAATCAGAGCAGACCCTTTGATGAGGAACTACTTCAGTTAAACATTCAGGGGGAAAAAGAAGTTACACAGCCACTTAGTCTTTTGGCCTTTGATGCTTTATTGAACAAGCGCAGTCTTAAAGTGCAGCCCAGCTACCCAAGTAGTATAAATTCATTCCTTCTCAGTCTTTCTGAAAGAACAGAAAAGATGACATTTCAAAAAATTCTGGTTAACAACTGATGTTGCTTACTATCCCTTTGTACACACTTAATGTTCTATTGCTTTTGATATATGGAGCAGAAGACAAAGTTATCTTCACTGTTGGATCATGTCATGCTATATTTCTCCTGATTTTTTGTGATATGATCTATAATTTTCCCATCTCATCAGGCCAACTCATATCTTCTAACTTCCATAACCGCTTGTGCTGATCCAAAAATCAGATAGATTAATTCTGCATATGAGTTAATACGTTAGAATTCTCTCAGGCTCAGCGACAGCAGCTACAGTTGCACACTGCAGCAGAGAAAGTGGAGGCAGAGAGAAGCGTTGAAAAAAAGCAGTAGCAAAGAAATGAAGGTAGTGGATAATATGGGATTCAGAATCCCAGTACCATCTTCTTGGGCTGACCATGCTCTCTTACATTACAGGTAGAAGATTGTATTTCCTCATTAAACATTTTGAGGAAGGTAAGTGAAATATCCTAAACTTGAAAATTTCCAAGTTCCAGTACATCAAAAAACTTTTGTATCTGCATACTAACACACATGTTTAAAATAATGTTTGTCCATGGAACACTCATTGCACACAATCCCAGTTTTTCAGACATCCTATGTTGTGGGGTAAAATATTTATAATTAAGCTGGCTTGGGTGTTCCAAAGAAAGTAGAAAACTCATGAAAATTAGTTGAAAATTCAAGTAGCAAAGCTTACTTCTTAATATTTTTCCCCAATGAATTTTTTCCTGCTTTCATTAATAGGTTCAGAGTGTAGATTACACGAAAAATGTTAAAAAATGATAACAATATCCAGGTTTCTATCAAAGTATAATACGAGAACTCATTTCCTCATTAGGAATTTCAAATTGCATGCACATTTTTCCCTCTTTGCTGAAGAACTTAATATTTAACTTTTACATACACTCCACAGACCTATTCCAACTGTTAAACTTAAAAAAAACTAATGAGGGAAGAATTATTTATAGCTTAGCCTTTGGCAGTAGGAATTCTAGACAATTTTTGAATCAAGCTTTACAACATTAGAAGAAGAAAAAAAAAAAAAAAAAAAAAAAGAAATCCCTGAAGCCAAAAGGGATAAAAAAGGAAAGTGGAGATCTTTTTCTCTCTGAAAGTACTGGCACTTATGTTCCTGTTGGTATTCTTTGTCATTTTAACAGCAGCTCTTGTACTTTACGTTGAAGGCCTTTGATGCACTTTACCAACCATAATGAATATGTCTTAATATTTCTGTGAAGCAGTAAGACAGTGTCCTCAAACATAGGATGAGAAAATGAGACAAATACACAGAAAGGATTTATGACCCAGTTGTCGAACACATTGAGCCACTGAATCAGACTGTATGTAACTTTTAAATCACCTAAAAGCAAGTGGTTAGATGAGCTCAGTGACCCTAATTAGATCATAGGAGAAAGACCTCCCCAGGAAGCCATGATGCTGTCGGTTCTAGTAACTACTGCCATAATGAAAGAGGAAGCTGCCCCATTTAAGCAGATAATTATACAATTACCTTCTTGAAAACATCTTTTATATATATACATATATATATTTTATATTATCATTCTAGCTATTGTAAATCAGTAGGTTCTTATGGTACACTAACTCGAGAGGAAAAAATTAATCAGTTATTCCTGTGATGCTCTTACGGCAGAATACAGGACAATGAGGTAGGAAACAGAATGCAGAAGAGTCAAAGCTATTTTTGCATTTATTTACCTTTTTTAATGCATTGTAGGATTTTAGAGGCATTGTGTGGTGTAACAACAAGGAGGTGCACAATAAAGTGTATGCAACTAAACTCTGCTTCCTTTCCACCACTTCAATGACACAAATGGAGCATATGCTCTGCCCCCTGTATTTTAAGAGCTTGGGGACGTGCTGTTGCTTATCCTGTTTATATGCTGTATGTATTTATATGCCACAGACACTGAAAATTCTCTATGCGTGAAAATAAGTGATTTCTTTCTCTGTTAATGATTGTTTAGTTAAAGCTGAACAGAAATGAAATGTAGTAAGATTCAGTTTCTGACAGTCTATGTTAATTCATTTTCTCCCTTGCGTTCCAAAAAGACAGTGTGTTTATCACTGTGAAGATTATAACAGGGTAGGTGGTAATCCCTGCTGGACAGCCTGGTTCTAAAATAGCAAAGCATCTCTTTATTTTGTGCTACTTATGCTGGACTGATTTAGCCTATTCATGGGTTTATGCACTAAGTTTAATCCTCAGAATTCTCAAAACAAACAGTCCATAATAATCACATGCAATGCTGATTTTTTTCAAGTGCAATTGAAGAGTTTATTTTAACCCTAGCACTATTCCCATAACACACTGCAGAAGTCAGACAACACATTCTGATACTAAAAAGATTAGACTCTGAAAACATCAAGGTGTAGTTTCAAGAGGATCATCCTGCACATTCCTTCAAGGAAAGAGATAAGGAAAGGAATACAATAATATCAAAAGTTTACAAATCCATGTTAAGCTGAAGATCTTCTGCCAACTATATTAACTATCAACATCTCCAGGCAGGTGGACATGACAGTACAGCAGCCAGTAGTAGTGGAGAGGAAACACTATTGAAGGACCACCTTGTCCGCACAGAATGCATACAGGAGGTCAACAATTTATGCACAGTCCTTACAACTTCAAAAGCTCCTTTCTTACAGCACAAGTAATATCTTAATTTTTTTGGTGCATTGATAGATACCATCAGTTTGGATTTTCTCTCAGATACTTGATCATGTTTCTTCCGATTATACTTATCTTGGTTACTTTTGGAACAGCCCAACACTTTCTAGGGTTAGAAGTATTGCTCTTATAAATAAGACAAAGGGGAATAAAACAAGAAGGATTTGTTCACTGGAATCTGTGTGGCTATATTGCAGAGAATGTAGGGATTATTTCATGTCAGTGGAAGGTGTTTGTTTTCTTTACACATTCAAGAGCTGAAGCTAAAGTTATATCTTCTAGGCAGTAATCCATTCCACAGTTTCATGAATGGAGAGCATTTGAGTAAGATAAGCATGTTAAATTGGCTTCAGCTGGAAGTCACTTTAACCACTTGGCAAACAATAAGAATTTAGAGGCATAACTGGCATTTCCTTTCTAAAAGTCTTCAAATATTCCATCAAACCTCGGCTACATGGCATCCAGATATCATTAACTAGCTGGTGAGTATCCATAAGTGTTCAGCTTGGTCCATGTTGTCGCTGCAAAACCCATCTGAAATGCTGGGCAAAATATTTAGCCTCGCTTTGTTATAATAAATACTACATAGAGTTGTAGTGTATCAGCATTCACTTGGGTACCAACAACCACAGAAGGTCTAGTCACACCTTGGACTTGTACAACATAGTTGTACCTAAAAAGAATGTTACTAGAAGATGAGTAATATTTTCAGGTTGTCAGCTGTTAAGTGAAGCTCAGACTGGGTGATGTGTGGTATCAAAATATCTGAAGAGCTCTTCCCAGCACAAGACTTCTATGTGCAAAAATTATAATTAAGAAAAATAACCCATTAATCACACTAAAATACACAGTCCCAACTGGCATTTTTTTTCTGTTTATGACCTTCCATTACATCTTAGGCAATTTATTTACTTTGGACAGACTTATTCCTCTTGGTTGAAGAAGAACAGTAATGATGGCTGCACATTACGGTCAGAGATATAATTAGCCGTGCTAAAATGAAGAGTGAATTCCCGGGTATTCTTTTGAGAAAAAATTACTGAGATAATAATATTGAGACATTTACCTCCACACATGTCATTTTTTTCTGGTCTTCTGAATGTTATTGCACAGTGCCTTGAGTATTTTAATTTCTGAAGCATTGAGGGCCTTTCATTCCAATTCTGTAGCCTGCCTTTTACTTGTAATAGTTCACCTGTACATCCTGACCACACCATTGCAGTGCCTTTACACTAGTATCCCCATGTGCTCTTATCCTCATGGCTTTGCACTGGTGGATTCTGAAACACTTTTACGTGTGTTGATTCAGGTTTTGTGTGGAAAGTCCTACTGATGTTTAAATTACCCTTTTCTCCCTCCATCTCCCCATCTTGTAGCTTATACTCTATAATTCCATAAGATCTCTGCATTCTTCCCCTCATAGCTTTTATTTTTTTAACCGTAGAGCCTTATAGAGAGCAGGTAATAGTCATTTACATATCCAATAATATCACCCAGTAATATACATTTGCAAAGCTTTACTACCAAATGAAAGCCTTCTTATATTGTGAACTGATGGCATTTCTCTCCACATTTAGAAGTGTCTATTCAGTACAGTATGCTCATGACACCTTATTGACGTTTTGATATACTTTAAAGGAAAATTTTCTCTATGTCGAATTAGCAAGCCTTATCAGTAGGGAGAGAAATTATTAAGAGCTTTTAAACTCAGAAAGATTGTAAAACAAGAAAGTTAGTCACTCAAAGACTTGAAAGGACTGATTGTTAACAAACCCAAAACCTAACCTTCCAGTAGTTAAAATCCTTCTGAAGTACATTTCCTAACTCAAGTACTCCCCTAAGTAGTAATTTAACCTTGCATTTCTATGTCACTATTTTGCATCATTCATAGACGATATCAATCACTGAGTCAGACCCATTGTGGAAAAAATTAGGAGTTACAGACAGGGTTCAGAAAAAGAAAGATGAGGATGGAACACTGGAGGGAGTGGAACCATCTCTTGAATGTTTTCCTTTTCCAGCTTTTCTTAAAGTCCCAGCCATTTAGAAACATAGTGATATAGAACCAGTATCAGTTCAGCAGCTCTCGAAGCAGCTTTACCCCTACCTTATTGCCCCAGCAGATAGAACTAGATAGCTTATTCTATGAAATGCAAGGCTGTACACAAATAATGTAGCTACACAAAGCCTATTCGCTGAGGTGACTGCTGCCAACAGATATAATTGTCAGTCTTAAAGGGTATTTGGAAAAAAAAAAAATATATTGCACACAGATGGGAGCTGAATATCTGTGGTTCTGCTGAGGTTCAGATCATGTCTTTTAAAAGCAGTCCAAATGGTTTGGGTTTTGTTTTTTCTTTTTAGCATTGGCACACACCTCATTTCCCATTGTTGCAGATTATCAGTGCAACTGTTCTGTTGTGTATACAGGTCTTCAGCTTGCATGGTCTCAGAATATTCAGGAACATCCATACACATCCAATTCTAAAAACTGAACCAGACTTCCAACCAGCACAGAGTCAAGAAATATGGTCTCTATATTCAACGTGTGCCTGCATTGTACCCTTCATGATCTGAAGTGTCAGGTACATTAAGATCTTGTATTTCTTAACAGAAAGAAGGCCTATCAAATACACCAAATACACAGTCTCTGGCTCAGGAAGTCCCTGACTCACAAATCTCAGAAATCTGAGTGAGCATACAGGGAAAGTACGTTTGCACAATGCTATATTCCGCTGCCACCTTAGAGTCCACCATCACAGACAGGATGCTGTCTATGGCAGATGACTTTCATTCTGACCTGGTAAGGCCTTCCTTAGGTGTCTGCAAGTTGCAAGATTTCTCGGCAATACATTCCTACAGTAGATGTTTCTTCATAGTATAAAAACAGAAGAAGAAGACGAAAAAAAAGACTATCTGTCCAAAGAACTTACAATTTGACAAGACAAAAAAATTGACACAGAGTTAAAGCAACTCTCTAAAGACCATGGAATGTGTTAGCAACAGAAACTGGCAAGAGGTCTTCAATTCCCAAACCAAAATCAAGACCACCATAAAACTACCATAGAGTCAACATTTAAAAAATGACAGAATCCTGTTACCCAAATTTAAGAGATTAACATATTATTCTATTTTGAAAACAGATTTTAAAATGGCATTTTAGAGCTCTGTAGTGGTATTAATGTAATAATGATTCTCAATTCAAATGTGTTTCAACTTTAATTTCAATGACGATTCTTTGCTCAAATTTGTGCAACTGAGAATTGACCTTGGCTATACAGCTGGAAGTTCGTTAATCTTTCTTTGTTTGTGCATGAGCAACACTTGAACAACAGTAACTGCTGCAATTGCTGAAAGAGCAGGCAAGGAGCTGAGGAAATGGACAGCCAAGCCATGCTCTGTACGTCTGCACAAAACCTGCTGTACTAGAGTACTCTAGTCCTTGAAGGAAGGGAGGACTGCGTCTCTCTTTGACAGCCGTCCTTTTCATTGTTTTTTTTTCCTCCCGTCCCTCTGGGAGTCTCGGTCAAACACAACGGGCTAAAATCTCCACAACAGCTAGAGTCCGTATCCATTCTGCGGCAGAATCTCATTTTGGCTCGGCAAATTTCTTCTGTTCTTTTGTCAACAGCTGTCAGATAGAACTGACAGATGACATGCAAGAGCAGAAGAAATTCAACACATGTAAAATGGTTGGGCCACCAGTCCAACCACTAGTGGAAATATGGTCCACTAGTACAAATTCACTGGAAAATCTGAAAGCCACATGGATTTGTGGCCCTCACGGACAAAATTATATTATTATGGATAATGTTCATTGCTTAATCACAATGTCTCTGCACTCCTCATATACACAATGGAGTGCATCTATATTCTTCTCAATTTTCTCTCCAATTTTCATTGGCCCTCTTTATGTTCATATATAGTCCACATTTTATATATTATATTTTATATTACTGGAAAAAATAGTGACCAAAATCACCATCAGAATTTATCTCCTTCATGAATCTTCATTTGTTCCCTTGCCTACCTATTTCAGTCCAAGCAAAGCCCAGCTGTGCATCTGTATTGTTTACATTTCCAGATACGTTCTCTTTATTCCAGTGGATAACAGTGAAGTTGTTAAGGACTATAGTATAGAAGTACAAGAAAAGCAAGGTCTACAAATACAAGAAATGCAAGTTTTATAGGGAAAGGTAACTAGACCATTTGCTACAGATCCAAAAAAAAAAAAAAAAAATTAAAAAAGAACAAAAAATACCTTTGGGCACAGCCTCTGCAGACCTACACAATACAGTGATTTGAAGACTGCCTGCTTCTGCTCAGAGAAATATTCTTGAATATACCAAGATCTGTCCGCAATATTTAACAGCTGTTCCATTAGAGAAAATGCTACTTGGTTTTATTTAGTTTTGGTGAGGTCTCCTGCTAAATTCAATTTTTTTATATGCCCAGAAATACACACTAGAGGCAGTCACCAAGTGTTCTATCACAATAAATGTGATATATGACCCATGTTGATAGAATAATTTTGTTTACTTAACACAATTGTGTAATTTATAAAGAGCTGCAAGACCATATGGAAAGTAGGGCAAAGAGTTATTTAATGAAAAATAGATTTAGTTTTTTCCATCTCTTTTTTTAAATCTTACTATCTGAAAAATATCAACATCATAACTGAATCTGTGTTCGTTTACCCCCCTATTATACACCTGCTGAAAGATTTGCTCTCTAGCATTAATGTTTTGTAAGCTGAAGAAATCATCAGTAAGCTGGTTGACTCCATGGAAATTTTGCTGATGTTTAAGGTACTCTTTGAAAGGAAGGGAGGCAATATCTGCAAATGGCCACATTAGTAAACGAAAAGATTTAAAAAATACTAACTTAGGGAAGTGTATTTTTGAAGAATATATGTTGAATTTACTGAAATATGAAAATCCTTCACATTACAGATATTTAAGAGGCTTCATTTTTCCTTAAAGTTCAGGCCTGTACAAGCCACATCTAACCAATTCCTAAACACACTATTACAGGCTACATTGATGCCCGATTTGACATTGTGCTTAAGCTTGACTCCTCTTCACAGACACACGTGTGGCTGTATCCACATCAGCTGCAGGAATAGAGTTGGAGTATAAGCCAGTCTCTCTTCCCTTCAGCCCTCTCCTGCACAGCGCCTACATTTCATTGCCTGGAGAGACAGTTGGATCACTTCAATGTAAAGTCAGTGTCGGTCAACTAGTGAGAAATCAGAAATTGGGCACGAGTGTTAGTTCAAACACTGTGCCAACAAAGCAATATTGAGCTACGATAATAAATACAATTTTCTTCAAGTTGCAGACATATCTTCTGATCCAATGTCTCTCTAAGTATTCACTAAAATATTGCACCTTAAAATCTAACAAAACTAATGTCATTGCACTTCCAGGGTGTGATTCTCCTTGATTCCTAGATTAACACCACTCCATATCCCTCTAGGAGCTACAGCTGTCCCTTGATTACACAGAAAAGTAAGGTCACTTCCAGCTTGAAAAAGAAGCTTTAATCTCAGCTGGTGATTGGCATATTTCTGTGTTGTTACATCTATGCCAGACCACATTTTATCCACTTGTCAGGCTCTAAACTAAATATGGGTAATGCTTACGCTAATCCATCAAGAGTTTGGGTTTTGCTTTCATTGTTACTGCTCTTGGTTTTTTCCTCCATTGTTCTCTGGTAAGGGGTCAAAAGTAATTTCTCAGGATTTCCAAGTCACACAGCATACCTTTGTTAGAGTGCTCTCAGAGTTACAACTCAGCCTCTGCACTTCCTTCCTGCATAAACCTTCTTACATTTCCAATGCCCTATGTCTGCAGCAACAACTACAATAACAACAACCACTGGCATGATCAACAGCTCTTTCTGAGTCTCTGCCTACTCTTTATGGTCTCAAACACACATCTTTTGCAGCTTGGCTGATAACTCGCAATTTTACAGTCTTGCATTACGAAACATCTGACATCATCTGCACTGCCTGGGAACTCAAGCTCCCAATTTCTTTCCTTACAGGATTACAAATGGAGGAACAGAAGATGACTAAAGGTAAGTTCACACTTGAGTACAGCCTGCCCTCTGACAGTATATACCAATACATTAACTTACTTGTAACATTATCTTGTTTAATCATTACTCGTTTCCAGATTAAAGGACTCCTGGTGCTATATAGCACCTGTACACATGGAAGGAGAGAAGTCCCATCTTGTCATCAAGTTCCTGCTCTGATCTCCATAGCTCCTTGTGTTTCAAGTGGACATCCACAAACACTAAAACTTAGGAAATTACTTACTGTCTTTAATGTGAGTGCCAGTAGCAAACTGCGATAATGTCAGTAAAAGTGAAAGATGTGTTTTCTCCATTTGACCAGAGTGACTAAAGCACAAAGTATTAATGCCAGAATCATATCTTTCTAGTTCGAGAGATCAGCATTCACCTGATGCAAACCTGGAGCAAGGTTTGTGGTTAATTCTCTGAATGAGAACTTTGTCACTGTGTCACAAATTACTAAAAAAGTTCATATTTTTCATTCATACATTATTGACCTATTTAACATTTTAGATCTGTATTTCAGGTACCTAAGAACAAAAAAAAGGTAAAATACATGGGCCATAATTCAGCCAGGCATAATTAACAAAGCTCTATAGACTTAGTAGAGCTATTCCAATTCATAGTTCCTGAGAATACAGTATCAGACCATTATAAAAAAATAATATCAATGATAGAGGAAACAATTCCAAACAGTTTTGCGGGATCCAGCCACCAAGCATGCGGAAAAAATAAGAATTGCTTAGTAAAAGCTACAGTCCTGACTGACATGCTGGAGTTCTTCCAAACCATTACAGTGCACAAGCGAAATGCAGGTAACATTGTCCATAGTACTTAGCTACTGAAAATCTTTTAGGAAAATCCTTCATCAAAACTGACTAGGTAATGTAAGAAATCATAGAGGTTAAGCAAACAAACTTAAGAGGAAGAAAACAGTCTCATGTTCCTTTGTAAATGTTAATTCATTTGATAAAAACAGGGGAACCCAAGAATTAATTTTGATAATTCATCTGCAATATCCAGAAAAATGATTTTGCTACCTCTATGAAATAGGAAGCAGAGATGAATAAATAGTGATATTTTTCCAAACTCTGTACAAAATTTTAACTCTGCCCATTTATGTCACTTTATTTATGTCACCAGAAAATACCTCAGGGTCTGAATTGTATCTCTTTCTCATTCAGTCAAGCACAAGGAGAAGGTTTCCCTGACATTTTGCTTTTCAGTTTTTAAATCTCACATAGCTCCCCGTTTCCAAATACTCTATCTATGAACCCCTTTCATACTCAAATGAAGGAGTATCTTGACAGCCACAGAGTCAAGAGGGTTGAACTGGACTCCAGATGGGTGATTCAGAGTCAAAATGCCTCTTTAACTTCTCTTCTTCATAAACATACATAAACACTTGTCTCAGTGCTGGGTCCTAAGAGAATATCAATTAAAAGACCAAGTAAAAAAACATGGCGGAATCTAAACAAGCAAGTGTGCTGAGTAACAAAAGGAAATGATTGCACATAAAAGGCTGGGACACGAACAAAGCATTTTTACTTTACAACAAAACCAAATATATTTTTAATTTAACTCATGGTCTCTCTGAAATTGTATTTTTGTAAATAATTATATCAGTGTGGTAAAATGCATGGCCTGTCAGAGCAAATGCATATTCTCCATAAGTGGTTTGTCTCCTGAAAACTATAAAAACAGCACAAAAGTCTCACCTAAGACCAACAAGTAATGATCATTAATACATAGCATTATTATGAGAGGCTGTCCAATGTATCAATAATTTCTCTGAAAAATCCATTCCCCTTAAATTTCATATTTTAAACTACTAATTAAGCACAGTTTAGGTCTTTATGAGACTATGCAAATAACAGTTCTGATCACTGACAGTAATAGAGCTAGGAAGAAAATACCTCACAGGGAAGTGGCACAGATTTGATATCTTATTTCCCTTCTCCCACTTCAATGTTTAGGAAGTGCTGTAGTAACACACTAAGGCCTTAGATTTTTAGATTCTACTATTAAGATATTTTCTTAAGCAGGGGCTTAATGCATTGATATAAAAAATTATTCAAATCTGTTTAAATATGAGCTCAGGAAAGTGTTTCTATAGTTTGAAACTGCAGCAATAACTAGGCAAAACCTGCTGATGTTGTCACCACTCCAGTTCCTGAGATTGTAACGGGTGTCCACTTCACCTTAGCCATCTCTAACGTTACATATCCAGCACAAATCTGTTTCTTTCTGTGTAACATCTCCAAGATCAGCCTTTCCTCTCAGTTCATATTGCTGAAGCTGAAACCCAGACCACCATTTTTCATCTTGACCTTTGCAACATCTTACTCTCTCATCTCGACACATGCCACTTCGACCATTTTCAATGCATTCACTTTTATACAACTAAATTAATCTTCTTGGCTGTGCCACCATGCCACCAAAAGACTGTTCTCTTTTTCAGTCTATCATAAACTCCTGATCCAAAGAGAAGTTTTAAATTGAATGTGCTTTGTAGCTTATAGTACAGTATAGCCTGTGGTCTGAATATGTGCTCTTCAGTGATTTTCATCTCTGTTCAAGCCAGCTGTCATCATCTATCAGTCCAGTTTTCTTTCAAACTCTCTCCCACTTTCTACTATCCTCTAAATAAGGGATGAATTCGCTACAAAAAGAGCAAAATGACTATTCCGCTTCAAATTATCCTTTTGATGTCACCTTTCTGCAGATGCCTATCAATCCTGAGAATTACCGTCTTCAGGATGGGCTTCTGTAAGCCAGGCTTTTGCCCCCAGGCCAAATGGCGTGCCATGTCCAGTGCTGAAAGTCTGCAGGCAGATGCAGGAGGCTTGCTCAGTATGCATTAAATGGCATATTCATGCATGCGTGTAAGACTTCCTCACATGAGCATTAAGTACAATTATACAAATGCAATGCATGCAGTGTACATGTTATCTGTGTACATCCACTATATATGATTCATCAGGCTTGGCTGTGAACGCACAGAAACAGTACTCAAGTGCCTTGGCTTGTTTAAAGGAGTTCTCAGCAGCTGTTGTGTTACTGCAACTGTTTACTGTAAGAAAGAGAAATATTGCTCCCCTACCCTGTTCCACTTTGTTGCATCCATCTATCATCATATATTTTCATCCTATGCTTTCTGGGGCAGGAAATGCATTGTGATTTTCAAACTTCAAATCACCCATTTGCCACGATATGTTACAAAGTACCGAAATGCAGAATCTCAAGGTTTTCTTGCACTATGCAATATAATTAACAGTCTAGAATACTTTTTTTTAACTATAATACATAATCACATAATGGTTTTTTTCACTTTCTTAATCAAATACACAAATTTTGATGTGCAGGTTAGACACCTACTGCTTTGTAAGTTAGTATTTAGGCATTTGAATGAAAAAGAGCAAAAGCATACATATTCGTATATCCTAGCATTCCCTGCACTTTACAATAATTTCAAAACATAAGGAAGAGGTTCTGGGCTTCATGCCAGCTTAAACAATTGGCGTTAAATCTCATAAAGCGAAGAAGTGCACATCATTAGTTTCTGAAGCATTTGTTCACTGCTGACAGTGGGTTGTAGTAACAGCAGAAATAAAAAAAGAAAAAAACAAAACCAAAAACTAAAACGTCAAACAAGTTACTCCATTCCCCCCTGCTTCACATAATCACACTGGCAATTTTGGAAGTTTTCTTTATGATCACCTTTCAGATTAATATTATTCATGAGTTGGACTGCTTGATAGGTAGAACTGTATTTATCTGTCAAATATTTCACTAGATAAGTAAAATAGTAAAATAACCATTCTGATCACAGGGTAAATAGCTTCAGTTAGCTGAGGAAAGAAAAAACTGCTGTTCTAGCATGGAGCAAAGAAGCAGATTGATAGCGTACAGTCAAGTTATGTTACACAAATACCATCTGCCCACTTCGCAAGATTTCATGGAATCATAGAATGGTTTGGGTTGGAAGGGACCTTTAAAGGTCATCTAGTCCAACCCCCCTGCAATGGGCAGGGACATCTTTAACTAGATCAAGGTGGCTCAGAGCCCCATCCAACCTGACCTTGAATGTTTCCAGGGATGGGGCATCTACCACCTCTCTGGGCAACCTGTGCCAGTGTTTCAGCACCCTCATCGTACAAAATTTCTTCCTCATATCCAGTCTGAATGTACCCTCTTTTAGTTTAAAACCATTACTCCTTGTCCTATTGTTGCAGGCCCTACTAAAAAGTCTGTCCCCATCTTTCTTATAAGCCCCTTCTAAGTACTGAAAGGCCGCTATAGAGTCTCCCTGGAGCCTTCTCTTCTCCAGACTGAACAACCCCAACTCTCTCAGCCTTTCCTCATAGCAGAGGTGTTCCATCCCTCTGATCATTTTTGTGGCCCTCCTCTGGACCCTCTCCAACAGGTCCACGTCCTTCCTGTGCTGAGGACCCCAGAGCTGGACACAGTACTGCAGGTGGGGTCTCACCAGAGCGGAGTAGAGGGGCAGAATCGCCTTCCTCGACCTGCTGGCCACGCTTCTTTTATGCAGCCCAGGATACGGCTGGCTTTCCCCATATTTCCCCTTAATTTTCTTTCTTCTGAAGTAGGCACATGTGCGATCCCTGTATTGACATGGAGAGGGAAATAAGGGGCACTTGCTCCTTTTGTTCTTTTGAAACAAAAAGGCTGAGAGTCTCAAGGGCACAGAAGGCAATGAGGTGCCATTAACCATCTCCATGGTATCACTTGCGCTACTTAGGTTATCAGTTATTGTACTGTATCAAGACTGTATTACGGACAAAGTTTTCAGCCGTTTCTGATGGTGATTGTCTGTGGTGAAAGCCACAAGTATTTGAGCAACATAGCCAGATAAACAAAAATAACCCTTCCTTAACAACTTTAATGAAGAAAAATGGCTACATCCAAGCCATATGAATAGGAAAACTCATTACCCCCAAAAAAGTACGTTAGGCAAAGTGCTTGCAGACTAAACAATTTGCCTTGGACCCCAATTGTGCAGCCATTGTAAGAGCAGACACAGTATTCCCTGGACACAGGGCTGAATTTCATTTCATAGACTTTCAGGGATACGTGGTTTAACTCTACGTTACTGTGACTTTGTCTAATGCTTGTATGCAACTATGTGATTTATGGATAGTTATTACGAACACAGAAGCAAACATTTTTCTTTGTTTGAAAGTAAAGAATTCATTTTCCCACCACAGACCTGAAATGGAGATATGTGTCAACTAGATCTTTCCAGGTTATCTTTGATTTCCATAGTTGCTTTTCGTTTCCAGTGAAACTCTGCAGAAGTTTAACATACAGCACCTCCCTTTTTGGCTCAGGTAACAGAGCTTTACACCAAGATCCTATCTGAATGTAAAGACAGACTGGCATTTAAATACTATAATGTAAAATATTGGAGTAGGGTTAAAAGTTGCTAATCATGACTCTGAAACCATTCTGCAAGGAAGAGTGAGCTCTATTTTGTTGCCCCCCCCCCCAAACCCAACAGCTAAACTAAATTAAATTATTAGAATAATTGTACAAGAGAAATAGAAAGGCTAATGAATGGCATGCATTATCAGTCTTCTAAAATTATTTTCAATTCTCCTATACCATGCGACTCTTTAAAAAAGTTAACTTATCTAGTTTTATTTACAGCCACCACCAACTGCCTCTGTATGATTTATCAACTCTTACTTCAATAAAATACAATGTCCATAATTCTAGAATATCTACATGCTGTCTTTCATAATTTTTAATTTTTACTTTTTTGTACTGAAATATTCCATCTACTTTTAGTCAACAAATTTTAATTCCTGACATATTTGTTCATGCAATATTTTTCTTTTCCTATTAGTATCACTTACCCTACTTTTATAGATTTTAATTAAGTTCTATTCCCATCTTTAAAGCAGTATATAATACAACAAACCTCTGTCCGGAGGACATAAAGGAGATGAATGACAGGGAGTCAAAGGAAAGCTTTTTCTAGTAGATGTTTGAAGATCTGGGCCCAGGCCTTGAGTTGATTTCAGTAAGAGATAGGTGCCTTGCTAGCTGCCTAGGGGAGAGACGCCGACTGGTAACACCACTTCTACGACAGAACATCTTCAGTGACTTGAGTCTTGCATAAAAATGCAAGATGAAATCTCCTGCTACGACCTCCCTTTTGACTCAGTGGCCTCATTCAGAATTTCCTTCTCCGAGGGTTACGTTTTGGATTGGAAAAGGGATGCTGATAGGACTAATACGTGCCAACTGCCTGCACCACTTTCATCATGCAAATAGTTACATTCTCGAGACCTTTGAGTATTACCAATTGGTTTCAAAGGGATTACTAGCACACATAAGGCTGTACACAACCATAATGCAAGTGGTTTGTAGAATCAGTGACTAATTTACACTAATTAAAATTTGACCCAGATCTGCAGTATCTAGGTCAAATGAAATAATTTCTATCTGAAGGCTATCCATTGACGTGTGTAGGCTTGTAGTGTCATGGTACTGACTTGCAATATGGATGCCTCTGTCATGAGCAGAAGCTACAGCATAATTGGGGACCTGCTCAGAGCTCTAGACAAAATTTTTGAGTAGGTTTGGCATGCTAGATATAGCCATGATTTAAGTCCAGATTAAGAAACAAAGCTCCCGATGGGGAATCACTGCCTATCACAGAGATAAGGCAGCTGATCAAAAGCATCTCCTGGCAGCCCCTGCTCACTGCTCCTACTGAGCTCCAAATTCAGCAAAAGCCCTGCTTTTTCTCAGAAACAAAATCCTCCCACTAAGATAGAATGACAAGACATGTAAGTACTGAGATATTTTAAGAATATACATAGCCTCATTGATTTCAGGTAGCATACCAACAAATAGGCCTGTCCTTGTTAATTATGAAACTAATTTCTAAAGGTGACTTATCTTCCTTGATAAGCTATATATACATTTGAGTATGTATGCCCCTAGAGATACAGGTCCAGGGGGAAAATGGACATCATTCACTCAACTAAGTTTCACAATCACAAAGTTGACAATGTTCTTATTTTTAAATAGATATTTCAGAGTAACTGGAGAATAAAGAAATAGTTGAAGGAAACATCTTGACAATAGCATGATGTAGGTAGTTTGGCATTTTCTGTAAACAAGTAAATAAATTTTGCAATGAAATATAGGTATTTCTTTGGAAACTGCTTATCAAAAAAGTATAGAGAACATTATAGTCAATAGAGTTGCATCATTTGGCCCCACCCTGTCCTATCAGAAAACAGACACACCGAGCCATTCCACTTCCTTGAACGCATATGGCTGAGAACACCTGGTGTGCACCACAAGAAATGCACCTCCTGCATCCTAGACTTAGGAGAAGCTTTTCATCGTTAACTAAACTGATTCAACACAAATACAGGTATAAACACTTTCTAAGCACTTGCTGGCAATGGTCTCAGAACAGCTTTTAATTTCATGAATGAAACTGTTTATCTTCATAAAATATATTTTGGGCACAGTATCCAAACAACAACAAAATTTACTTGGGAATCGTGAATAATGGTTTTCACAACTGCTTGACTGTATGTGTGTCCTTACATCCCAGAGCTGACCTTGGACTGGATTACTAAGAAATACAGCTCAAATACTGGACTTTGCATCAATTCTGTGAAACTCTGTCCAATGTATATGTATTTTTCCTGTAGTCAAATTCTAGTGATTACAATCACTTTGGAAAAGGCACGTGCCAAAATTTACAAACACAAAACAAATTGTGGGTTTTTTTCCATTATCTTTCTTTCTTCTACTTTGCATTTTTGTATATCCTTTTAAAACTGCTATAGTGCTTATTTTAGTTTTAAATAAGATTAATATATTCCAGAAAGCTAAAAAGACTACCACTGCAACATGTGATAAGGAAAAGGCAAATGTGCTAATTGGCAGTTATCATCACTGGCTGTTATATGACTATCAGGCCAAATCCCTTTTCCTAGGTTATCTTATATTAAATGATGACTTCTATGGAAAGTTGGACACAATCTACCACCTCTGCCTCATTATTTTTCTCCAACAAGAATTCTTAGATACTTAGATGTCTCCAGGTTACTTTCCATTTTGACATTAAAGCAATGAAAAGGGACCACTTCCTAACGGAAAGCTAAGTCTTATTCTCATCTATCCAAGCTGAATACCATATGTCTACAGAACAAAATACAATGGGTTGGAAGGGTTGTTGCTGTTAATATTTATGATCAGTTCAGCCTTCTTTTTCCATTTATAAATGACTTCTTAGAGGATCACAATTTCTCCAGATATATACATTATTAAACAACTCAAGATGTTTTCAAGCCCCGGCCAGAATTCATTTCAAGAAGCTCTCTGAGTATTTTCCTACTGCTGGTATGTCATTCATCATCAAAATTGCATGAAATTGTGCTGTTCCATGGGATGACAACAATTTAAATTAGAAGAAAATGAAAATTAATAGCAGAAGTGATTCCTGATAGACATTAATGTTTGGATTAATAATTCCTAATAAAAAATACATGAGACTTCATTATCTGCCAAGAAGCTAAGGTTAATTGCAAACTCTGCCACTGGTTCCCATTTTGTACAGACAGTTACTCCCTCTGGACCTCATCTTTAGGGATTTTGGTTAGAATCTGCATATGGTCTCACAGTGATATTGGACAATATGTAAATAGTGGCTTGGGAGTCAGCACTCTTAATCCATTCTATTTGGTATGACTGTAGATCTCTCCTTGTACACTCTCCTTGTGTATAATAATTTCTGCCAAACAACAACAAAACCTAATACATTTGGGAAAACACATTCATTTTTATCCTTTAGACTGCAACTACTGTAGAAATGGGAATACCATTCCTACAGAATACAAGTATATGCAATACATATAAGAAGAGAGATCTATTAAAAATATTCAAGAAGTTCCACAGCTTTACATAATTGAACAACCAACAAATAAAATTAACATTTCTTTTACACTCACATCATCACAAGGTTAATCTTTAGACACTCAACTAAAAAATAAAGTTAAAAAATCTATTCTTTTATCTAGAAGACTTCATTTTTCATCTGTCTTGTAATTGAGGAATAATTTTATAATGGATTCATGTCTTTACCGAATGAACTCAGAAATGTGGTGTTTTCTTGAAAGTAACATTAATCTCTGATAGCAATATTTGTGAACACTTTTGGGGCTGAATACTATGCGCCATGTCTAAAATACTCAATTATTTGAAAGTTAAATTAATAATACTTTTAAATCCTTTGGCAAGTATGTAAAGCACACATTTGTTATAGTTGCCTTCCAGGTTTGGTTGGCAAATAGCCAGATGGCTATTGATTCTTGCTGGAATACAACATTATTTATACTTCCTAGCTCTTTCATGGAAGCTCACAGTTTTGACATATCACTGGCATAGGAGTCAAATCATGTGTACTCTTCTGTTGTCTAATTAATTCCACATCACATAAATTGACTCACGATTCCTGAACACTCAGGTTGGACTGTGAAAAATGTCTACAAATCAAGCCATGTATTCTCAATTGATTTTGACTCATGATTTTGACTCACTTTCAGCCCATAAACAAGATAAAAACTGTCACACTTGTTTACAACTCTTAAGAGATGATGTCATTTTTTCCCTTTGTTTTCATCTGAAGTCATACCCAATCTACTTACGTATCAACAATTTCTTTCAAAAGTTATAATTTTTGCTCAAGTACAAGAAACATTTTTGTGTCATTGCAATAATAAAATGCAGAAGGGTTTATGATAAAGAGCAAATAAATTCCACTAAAAATGGTCCTCTATACCATTCCCTACTGGGGATTTCTTCCACTAGAAAGGCAGGTATTAAACTATACTGCAAAAATTTAAGTACCTAAAACTTGTGGGCACTCCTGAAAATTTTGACAGAGCCCCTTCAGTAAGTCCTTCTGTAACACAGAAAAGACCTGCAGTGGTTTCTGAAACCTATCCTGAAAGCATTCAAAGTACAAACTATTTCAACAAATTCTTTGCTACTTTTGTAAAAGCTACTTATTACAGTAGACCTCTTAAAGATAAAGCAGAAAATAATACATACTAACCTACAGCTTGAAAAATGTGAAAGTTATCACATTCAATAAAATACAAGATTATTTCCTTTTGAAAAATATACCTAAGGAAAATAAAGTTTGAAATAGCCCTTTAAACTGGGAGCTGCATTGTGAGAGCTTTGAATGAATTAGTTGGCCTGATTCCTGCTTAGGACTGAACTTCAACTTGCTCTTTACAGGAGATTTCTGATCCTGCCCACAGCTATTCACTCACCACAGGAATCATGGAGGAGCTGATACAAAGAGGCATACTATTTAAAATCACTTCAATAGCAATAAACGCATTTCAGTCCCAATTTCTGCACCCACACAATTTAAAATATTAAATCATATTTTTTATTAACTATACGCTGAGGAAACACATTAAATGGCATATCTAGGAATCAGTGTCACCCAATTACACGTAAAATTGTTATAGCAGTGAAAGCTATTCCAACACGGGCTGGGGAAAAAGGATACAATGCAATGTGTCTAAACCCCAACCTAGAGAATGGAAGCCTAGTTCTGATGTATGCAAACCTAACTCTATGTATCTAAGTCATGACAACTAACAACACAATAGACCTTTACTGGCAGACAAGATAACCTTGTTCTCTGTCAGTGTGCTGACACTGGTCTCACAAAAAACTGTTCCTGACTGGGAGAATTACCTTGTGAGGCAGATCTACCGTCCAGTTTCTAGTCCATCCAGCTGACCCTCAAGGGTTAAAATAGTCCTTTGGAGTCACTGCCAATTATCGAAGTTAACAACTTTTGTATGAACTCAAGGAATACACTGGTATATTGACATTCTCCCGTAGCAGTATAGTACAACAGGAACATGTACGATAGAAACTCAATGTCATCTACAGCCCAGTACATGATTGTAAACTGCAAGAAAGGTGATTTAGATGGTTATGTGAGATTATGAACTGCAGTGCCATTGTCATTATGTGCGTGAGTACACGAACATTGGAACACACTGATGTGTGCAAGAACCCTCCAAGCCCTCAAGCTTGGCCTCAGAACCAAGGCAGGATCAGAATGAGCAAAAGTCACCTCTCTCCCCACTCCCTCAGACCCCTGCACTGAACACAGGTTAGCTAGATCTATCTAGCAACTAACGGACTTCTTCATCCTTCTGACACTGCTATATGGTTTTTGTGGAAGTACCTGTGTCCATCTAAAGAAGATATCTGAGTCATGGATACTTCTGAATCATGTCAGATATACAGCGTAAAACTAAAATAGAAAATCTGATTCCAATCACCATGCCTCACTACTATAGCTGTGATGGTCTAAGTACGCAAGCAGGACAACGTTTATAAAAAGTTACTTCCACCTGTAAACTTTGCTTAAGAAAATCACCATTCATTCCAGAGCAATAGCTCTGCAAGCTCACTGCTATTCACTCATATTCACATTGTTCAATGTCAGACTTTAAAATCTAATTTTCACTTCTTGTGGAACTTCTGGAAATCACACCATTATAATGAACAACTAGGAAATAATAAAATAGTTTAATACATACTGCTAACGGAGCTGAAAATGGAAGGGTACAGCCAGCACAAGATTCTTGACCGTGATTCCAAGGAGAATTATTTCCCCCTCATTACGCACTGATGAAAAAAGATGCCATCAGTCTTTTCATAGATCAAAACGAGTCTTAGGTCAGACTCAGAATCTGCCCACTTGAGTATCAGTTATGCCTCACAGAAAGGCACACATTTAGAGGGGATCTTACAGATTGGCCATAAGATTGGCTATGTACTCTTTCACAACACTTTGTAGACAGACCTAGAAAAAAAAACTGTAGACTGATGGTCACATACAAGGTGAAAGTAAAACTTACACAAGTTTTTTGCAGGGTTGGGTTTTTTTATTTATTTATTTTTGAGTAAGGATGAACAGTGTATTACTGCTCTGAGTCAGAGTGACAATCTAGGCCAATTAACACATCACACTACAGTTCCTTACCTGACTGTTTAGAGAAAAAACACACCTGTATCTCTTCTTAGGCTCTTCTGTTGGAAGTGTTCTCTGGTTTCACCGCATTTACTGGGACAGACAGATAGCCTGTAGCCTGCAGATAGCTCTGTAGCCTGTAATCGGGCTGCCAAAGCTAGCAGAACAGAAACCAGAACCAAGATCCCCGACAACCAGCAACTGGCTCATTTCAGCTAACTTGTACTCTCATTTTAACCAGACATTGCATTATTGATGCCTTTAAAAGTATTACAAATGTTACGCAAGGATCGTCTCAAATTAAAAAAAAAAACATAGTGGAAGTAGCGACAGATAGAAGATTCAAAGATCCTTGAGTATGCCTTGCAAAACACTCAAAGGATAAGAAAAATACAAGATCAGCAACATGTAGATGCAATGTTGAAGAAAATCGGGCTGTTAGGCCAGTTTGCCATGAAGCTCAGGATGGAAACTAGTAGGGAATGGAGATTAACATACCTGATTAATATAATACATGAAAGAGGAGAGAAGAGAGAGGTTTTTCAAGTAACTCCGATACTAAGCTGAGCTGTGCCACAGATAAATGAAGATCATCTGATTTTCCAGTGCTGTGAGATGACTGAAAATAAAGGATTCAGAGAGAGAGACAGACAGACAGACAAAACTAACTCTCCTGCTCAGAGAAAGTAAAGAAAAATACGTATTTTGTGTACCTGCAGTAGAGAGACTAGGCAATTAGTATATTCCATCAAGCTTTCTGCTAAAATTTTCGTGATATGCATAGAGATAAATGTCAGAGCAAGATACAAGCTGTTCTGAGGTATTAAAAACTGCCCGATATGCCTGCAGAGAAAAAAAGGGTAAGAAATAAAAAACAAATAACACGCTGTCATATTTTCCCTTACTGTTGTAAAATTCAAGTCTTGATATTTATAATTTTAATTCTTCTGTACAATGCTTGATATAAGTGGGCATCTCTGTTCACTTTCATCACCTGAAATTTTCATCCTTTCCATACTCCTGCAAAATTAATAGTAATGTTCCATAATGCACAGTATACCTTGCCATTTCTACAGGTAGCCTCCTTTAATACAGCACCAGACATAACCTGCTCACTATTTGAAACTCATGTTTTCACAGCTCCTAAGCATCTTTTCACACTCCTCGATTTTCAGTCTTAATCACTGCGATGTAACTTTGCTAGTGTTGAAGGACCAAAGAACTGGTCTCATTAACCACTTCTGGTTTCCTTTTTTCCCCAAAGACAGACATGCTCTAATTAACTACTTGTCTTAGCTATTCTCAAGACAATGGACTAGTCCAGGCAGCCTGAGTGGAAATTAAACAGGGTGAGATCTGAGAAAAATGGGCAACATCAGTCATTGCTGCCATCCTATGCCAGACGCACAGAGAGCAAGTGTAAAGATTTTCTGGTCCTATCCGGTATCTTCAGTGTTGTGTACAAATTGCCATGTACTTATACCCTGCCTTCTGCTTCTCATTATGGTAACCAGAGAAGTTCAAAGGTATCTTTATGCTGCTATGAGTAAGTTTTTGAGGGTTGGCTCTTCTCAAATATGGTAATCGTTAAGGAAATGATATCTCATCCTATGCTAGTACTTTCTAGCCTTTCAGCACAGGGGTATGGAAGCGAGGACAGGCATCTGGTAGGAGATAATTACCAAGAAAGTCCAATGTCCTTTAACTTGCCTTCAGGCCCATTTGAGCACCAGAATAGGAGATTTGCATGAAGTGAAAGAAGGATAAAGCCCTCTCTAAACAGGGATCCAATAGTCTCACTGAATGCATGTACTGCCAGAGTACTGATTCTTGCCTGGAGGGCAGCAGTTTTGGTTAAATAGTCAATACCAAGTGATATGAAAGAAGAGCCAGTTCCTATACATACTCCCTGCACTGTTCTGAAACAAATTGGTTTTCCTCCTGAAAGTTATGTTGCAGTTTAAGTCAGAATAATTGTGCCACTGAATAACTACGTGGAAACAAGAATCAGGAAATACAGGTACTCACTTCACAATTTTTTTCCTAGATCAAAAAAGAAGATGCCAAATTTGACATTTTTCCATCCACAGAGAACATGCTATGTCAGCTGAAGCTAGAATCCTAAAAGAACAACCCAAATATGAGGAGTATGGACTCTGTTACTGTTATTTTGTACAGTTTGGGGCAAGAGCTCTCCGGCAATGACCTGGGCCCCTTAGGCTTATGTGCTATCAGTGAATATACTGGTGAGATGATTTTGTTGGTTTTATTATTATTTTTATTATTTCTTTTTATTGTTGTTATTATTATATATTAATAATATATTATTATATATATTGTGTTATTATTTTCCAACGGAACGATGTAAACTGCAGGAAAGAGTGGCAAGAGGAGGAGAAAAAAGAAGCACACCAGTGCCTTAACTTTCTTCATTTTCATAGTAAAACATTTAAACTTCTCTGCCAGAAGAAAGATGCTTTAATATTTCAGCTTCAAGCTTCCAAGACTGTCATATAAATTGTTGCAGGAAGGTAAAATAATCCAATATACACCTACCACAGGTTCATTACATCTTCTCCTGAAATAGCTTGTGAATAATGCAACACAAAGAGTTTTAATCTAGTGAAGTCTGGTATTCTTAGAAGCATTTTCATGGTTATAAAACAATGCTAAGATTGGCAGATAATATAGACTGAAAAGTACTAAACATTTTTTCTCATTTTTCTTAAGAAAATGGAGTCAGTAAGAGAAAAAAGGAAAAACTGTCAGGAACCATCTAAACATGACAGCAATATTTGTTTAGTCCATCCTAGCAGGAGTCTTTCTGTCAGCCATGAATTTTTCATAAATAACAATTACTTATTTTTAAGCTTGTA
Source organism: Platalea leucorodia (assembly GCF_965183815.1). Taxonomy (NCBI): domain Eukaryota; kingdom Metazoa; phylum Chordata; class Aves; order Pelecaniformes; family Threskiornithidae; genus Platalea; species Platalea leucorodia. Next base: position 65,961,729 of record NC_138829.1, on the reverse strand, counting down.
AAACTTTCTAAGAGCCATGTTTACAATAAAGGTGTTTCTTGTCTTTCTCTTTATAGGTATCAAGACTCCCCAGACTTTCTCATCTCCTGGGGGGGGTGGGAAATCAAGACATGTTTTTTATCATTATTTATGCCCAGAACTCAGTACATGTGAAGTTTTCGTCCTGGTGCTTAGATAACCTTACCAAATGTGCAGCACACCTTTTGCCCTCTCTAATACAGTCTCCAAAACATCTCTCATACTTTTTTAATTCATTGATTTACAACAAAGATCTCTTGGACAGTTCTAACAGCCTCAGCAGGGAAGGGAAGGGAAGTGGTTCTACCAAACCTAACCTTTGCATTAAAATTTTCCCACTTTATTTGCCCTGCTGGCTGTGATTTAGAATAAATTTTGAGCTGATTAGAAAGGCCTTGAGCACCTGTAAGTTCGCAAGTGATTGTTACCCTTAGTAAAGTGCTGGTTTCAGGAACCAGTGTGTTAAGCATTCACATTCTCTTGTAGCATGAGAGCTATTTCGGCATTACAGCATCAGCCCATACACAAAGCATAAGACCCATTTTTATTAGTGGCTTGTCTTACATAGCAGCAGTCAGCAGGATTGATTATGCCACCACATAAATATTTTCAGAAGCAGAGAAGGAGGGAGAAATTTTTGATTAAAGCTGCTGTGGGATACCAAAGGCCAACACTCAAAGGAACCTAACAGTGTTTTTTATTTTCCTTGAAATTGCTCCTTGAGGAACATACCAAGAGTTTGACTTATTGGATGTTTTCCCTACATCTGCAATTATACAGTCTTTCAATGCCAGTTTGACTGCAAGTCTATGGGGGTGTGCAATTTGTGATTTTCAGTGTCCAAAACCTACTGTGCAGATACATAAAATAAATTAGTTATACAGAGAAGTTTTATTGGCACCATGCAGACTGAGTAATCTAATAGCTATCCACCTCTACCCAAAATTCCTATGGACTTCTGAATCACAACGTAATAAGGTAAATTCTCTTTGCATTTTAATATAGTTCATTAACATCTGCTCATTCCTTAATGTATATTATTGCATAATGAAAGATTCAGTATCACAAGTCAGTAGTCCTCTAACTTTTTACTATGTAATGTAATTGTTTCTTAATTCATCTACTAAATGCAAAAAAGATCCCATTTTAATATATTTTTTAATGTACGAAGGCAAAGAGATAAGCAAGGGAGATACTGTACAGTCCTGCAGTCAATTAAAGCAAGTAGTTCATTTGAAAACCTGCCTTTTATAAGTTTTATCCTTAGATAACCTTGTCAGAAGATACAAGTAATGGTTGCATGAATTGCCATGAAATTGCCATTCATTCCATTGGAGTTTTCATGTACTGATGTGTCCCGGTGACTATAAAATAGCACATGCAATTCAGCAGAGATCTCCCTTGCTTTATGGTTATTTCATTACACTTAATGACTCTTTTCACTCTTGGGGACATATTTATATATTTCACAGCAAAAAGTCATGGTGGCTGGTTGTACAACAGTCAGACAGCTCTAGTAGCCTCTATCATTTATTTGTATTATTTGTTTTATTTAGTATGTACTGCTTGGATATTTCAGGTCATTAAAAGGTCTTGAAAACAAGACTCCCCAAGAGGGCTTTCAGTGAAAGCGCTTCTTTTTACTATCATTTCCATAGATACTTGGGCAGAGACATCCAGCATCTCTGCATACTGCAGAGTAAGGAGCATTGGTACGTTCCCCCTGGTTGCTGTAGCACCCTAGAGGATGCATTTTCCCCGAGTTACAAAAGCACTGAAACATTATGATTGTACATCCTCAAAAGCTGACAGAAATTGCCTCGTATTTGCATTTGAAAATGCCCTTTTGGATGTCACCACATAAGATGCAATGAAGACTATGTATTATAGACAGCATTGAGAAACAATAAGACTCCCTGCACTGACACACAGGTCTAAACTATTGTTCCTCACAAGAGCCCAAGCTCAAGATAATCTGCTAATGTTGTAGATGTTCATAATACTATTTCTGCTTTCTGAATACCACACATTTCTCACTCTTCTGATGGTCATATCTTTGCAAGAGATCACAGAACACACGAGTATCCTGCTGTTAGAAAAAGCATATTGTACTATGGGATCTCCTACTGCGGCAAGATGCTACACTGATCTTTGTCAGTCCCAAATTCTGCCTGGAAAAGGACAAGCTAAAGGATATTTTAAGAGCAGACTTTTTTTTTTCTTTTTTTGCATTAGCTACAATGTAAAAAAACTAACATTAATGCCCTGAGGGAAGGCCAAGGGACTTGACTAGCAAGACAGAGCTGTCAAGAATATATATACTAAGGCTGGATATCTTTAGAGTCAAAGTCAGAGGCAGGAACACACCCCTAAAGGAAGCTTGATTAGTCTTTGCTTTTATCCTGTGGTTTTTTTTCTGGTAAAATATTAGACATAACCTTGTTTGTTTGTTTTTTTTTTTTAAATTCCTACTTGCTCGCAGCTATTGCTTGGCCCACTTGCTCATTTTATCTTCTTTTTAAGATAATTGTGGAGAGCTGAAATCAGAATCATGCCTATTTGAGTATTTGTACAGCATCTAGCATAAGTGGTACTGTTGCTGTGCTACAATTTTACACAAATAATACCATGTGCTTTAGATGCTCTATTGCAATCTAGCTTGCAACAGAAATTACACAAAGGAACAGATGCATCACACAGTTTGTAAGCAATATATTTGCTGAAATATAAATACTTACATTCAAAAAAGAAAATATCCAAACTTGCTTATGTTGTAAGACAAAAGATAAATTAATCAAATATTACTATTTAGTCTTGCTCATTCTTAGCTCTATACACACAAGAAATCTCCTTGTCTTATCTGTGAATTTATTATGACAGGGTAGTGTTCCCTGATAAAATGTCTTACTCATTCCTGAGATGTTCCTAAGGAGTCATACCTCATTATTAGACACTTTAGGAAGAAAGAGCTGTATCATGTGAGAAGAGGTGTAGATAAAGATCGCTATAGGGTTCTTATTCCTAACTTTTTTCCTCCCTAATATTCTCAAACAATTCCATCAACAGGATGTTTGCACTTGCTTGTTATTTATTTCACTTCATGGTAACAAAGACTGGTACTACTGTGACCCACGCAGGGAAATTCTGTTTGAGCTGCAGTGGGACCATAACCCTGCCTAGCATCAGGCAAAACAGACGGTGCCGCCTTCTCAGAAATTTACCTCCATGTACATAGATGAAAAATTCTGGTAATGTTACTGGAGCACATTGTTTTTCAGACAGGAGGGAAGATGAGCAAGGAAGAAATTATAATGACCAACAGCAAAATAAAATTAACTACCCATTAGGTTACCTGCTCTCTGCGACTAAAGAGATTTTGTGCTGTTCATGACTCGCTGCATTCTTTCAGAGATAAGGTGTATATACATAGCCACAGTGGGTGTGTGTATCTATATATGGATCTTTATCTATCTTATCACACACACAAAAGCTCCCTTGAAGTGATCACTTTCTGAAATTTTCCCCGAAAGGCACAATCAGACCAAATAATAATAAGAGAGATACAGACCAGGTAGAGTGGAGAGCTGAAAAAAGTCTCCTTCCTTACTTGAGTTGAAGAACACCTGGTTCAACACAGATGAAATTTAAATGCAATTCTACGAAAGCTACAGGTCCATAGAAAAATCCTGAAAGAAAATAGGTGCTATATATCTATTGACAAGATTTTCATGTTGTTGTCTGTCTGCAGTATTTTTTGGGTCATGGGGAAGGAGGAATAAATAGCAAAAAGAACGGGACTGTTCAAGTAAAATAAAAACAAAATAGAACATTTTACTAAATTTGTACCATTGGCAGAAATGCAAACAACTTCTGATGAGCACTTTGATTTCACACTGAGTATTAGGCTTCCGTCATATGCAATGTATCCTCAGGGGCCTGTCAAGAAGCTTTAAGAATAAACAAGGCTAGAAGTAAAACGTGTCTATGAAACTACTCTGAATACTTTTGCATACACAAACATAGGTCTTTAGTAACTCTATATACACATACAGTCCACATGCACAGATATGTCCATTATTTAATGACTGTCCCCTTCAAAGTTTTTCTGGAATATTATCTCTTCAAACCCTTTAAACACAGAGAACTCGGTTATATATGTAAATAATTTTTTTAAAAAATTAATTTCAATAATCATTTATGTCTTACCTTCTCAAATGCGTATTTTTCTTCTTAATTGCCTTTATTATTATTAGCTGAAATGCATCTGAGTCAGATAAAGGATGTTATCTCTTACAGCCTGAGTTAACAAGGTCAACCAGTTTTCATTTAACCTCCAGGCTAACAGAGAAAACAAAGTAGTATAGTTTTCCCCGCATACTTTGTAATAACAATAGGCAGAAAATGATGGAGAAGAGTTTCAAGTTGGCCATGTCATTCATTCTTCGTTCTTCACTGGACGAGACTAGGCTTCTCAAAAGCCTGTATTTTCTGTGAAAAGTATTTCAGGACATGCACTAGTTTTCACTCTCACTAGCTTTTACTCTTTACTGCTTCCCTTTGCAATGTCTTATTAATTTATCAAATGTGTGGGATACAAATGTTTCTACCTATTAATACTATTTAAAAATTCATGAGGTGGAATGCTTTCTATTTAAGCACCAAAGACACAAAGCCATCGTAGCAAATATTTACATACTTTTTAAAGTTTGGTCTCTTGTACAAGAGGTGAAATACTAAGACAGCCAGTAAGAGAAAGGTCAAAGTCAAACCTCTCAGTGAGTCCCATGAGCAGGATATAAACAGAGTTTATGTGCTAAAATATTGATCTTATCTCTTGCTTCTAACAAGGACATAGTCTGTAAGCACACCAATTTCTGATATTTGTATTCATTAGAGCATCTAAAGTTTTGCTTCTTAGTTTCCTCAGAGCTAACTTAGTCTCAACAAGGCTGACCAACTTAGGTTATAGCTCATACTCAAATCTAGTTGGTGTTAAGCTAGTTAGAGAACCTGGCTGCAGAGAAGGATTCCTGAGTGTCCATGACAAATTAAACACCTGTCTTCGCCTGTGCTTGTGTAAAACACCTGAGGCAACCTAAGATTATCTTTCTGCTTTGTTTTGTTTATTTCTATAAAGCTTTGAAACACCACATACATTTCTTCCTTCCCAGAGTATCTGTGATTCCACCAAATTTCAACGCAGTGTTTTTACATTACTGTACTTCTTTCACAGAATGTATGAGCATACAAATATAAGCATGTGTGTACGTGTATAGATACATTTTTCCTTTTTATCTCTTGGATGATCCACACTTATTTTTATAATCATATATTCCTAAAGAACCTTATATCTACTTTAATAAGCTTTTTGTTCCCTGTTTTTTAATTGCAAGTTCTCTCTGCTCAAAATATCTAATGTTCATTATTATTCATTTGCAAGAGCTGAGTTTTTTAAATAACATGAACCACAACTTCAAATAGTTAAGTTGCACTAACTGTATATGAGTCTGCAGAACCAGACTGGTATTTTGTCTTCCCTAAGTGGATTGCTCTTACAATTGTTAAAACATATTTCTGTCTTGCAAAGACCATGCACAAATATTTTAAATATTTGTTTCCACAGAGGCTTTTTGGTTCCTAATCAGTGACTTCATAATCTTCAGACAAGCAGGTGTGCCATTATGTACCTGTAAACATATCCATCCACCTAATGAAACTACATTTTGAAGTCTGTGTTACTCGAAGGTTGCCATTTTTTAATTTTAAATGCAGTTAGCAAAGGCTAGTCACAGATGGGCTAAGCAGTTGTCTGTGCTTTAGAGAACTGTTAGTTTCTGACTTGTCAAAGGTATAACATCTAAATGCACTGTTTACCACAATCTACACTAGTCAAGATTAAGATTACATTTCTTTTCATGTTTGATTTAATTTAAAAGTTATACTGAAGTTCATTACTGGGCATCACTTTATATAGTACTATAAAGTGTTTAAATTAACATTAAAATTACAGATTTTTGTCCACAGGATATTTCTAAATAGCTTGTGGAACAACCAGGACATGAGAATTTCCATGTCACTCTTGTAAATCAGTGGGAAAAATCAGGCCCTTTGGAGTGCCTTAAAGGAAGGTAAATGTTATTTTATGTTAATAAAGTAGTACCAGGTTTCTGACTTCAGTAGAAGTGTGTTTGCTTACCAAAAGAGAGGAGAGAAGTACAAGTAAATTTGCTCCTGCTCTTAATTGCAAACTTCCCTGAGCTTTGCTTTGCATAGGGATTTCCTTGCACTGCAGCAATCTCCAGCCTCCATGCCCCTACACTACAGCTGGCTGCTCCATTAAGAAGCACCCCAGCTGTGTGCCAGGACGTACACAGCAGATGGAGGGAGCAGACAAGGATCATACATAGAGATTTCAAGTAAGGACACAGCCAGATGATTGCACATGATTTAACTAGCAGGTTTGAAGCCATCCCTGTCTCTAAGAAACGACTAACACTGCACAGCCATGCCCCTGACCCATTACAATGGCTACCAAAAATTTAAAGCATTCTCTAATCATTTGGAGTTGTCTGCCACTCTCTTAGTCGGCCAGTGCTAAAGTTATGGAAACAAGAGAAAAAGGCAGTCTTTCAGTTCAAAGTCTGAAGCAGAAGTGTCAGCCAAAAGACCATCCTCCCCATACGAGAACAGCTTTCTAACACCAGGTTTCTTCCAGTCAGAGTGGATGACTTAGCGTTAGTGTCTGGCTCCAACTCCCCACCCTTCTGACCCAGTGGCTGCTGACAGGAATAGGGCAGCCAGCCTGAGCCTTTGCAACCCTTGAGGCCCTATGAAGTGCCGAAATACAGGATACTCTGGCACATGAAACCTCCCAACATGCCACAGCAAAACACATTAAAAAGTATTCCAATGACAATTGTTTAAGCGTGGGGAAAACCATTTTACAATACTCAATATAGTCATTAGAATAGGTTACATGAAAGCTTAACAACTAGAAGCTGAATTAAATATTTAGAAAAAATAGCTGTCATCATTTGACCAAAATATTAGTGAAAATATTTAAAGCATACACAAAAGAAATCTCAACAAATCCATACTGTGAAAGTCTACTGGTCAATATCAATGATTGTTACATCAAGCATTCAATCAGTTTAGGTGTCACACAACAAGTTATCGTACCACCTTTAATTGTTTGAAGCCACAAAGAAGAAAACAGCCTAAATAAATTTGCTTCCAAAGAATGTCATCTGATCAGAAATTCTGTTTCAATAACACCACCGTTATGTTTCCCTTATGTTGCTTTCCGAAACCTAATGCTGTATAAGCAGGTTTCTACAAAGTGTTTGGACTTTACAAGGAAGACTTAAGCTTTTGATAGCTCTGAAATCTCACTAACTGTTCTGTCAAGTATTTGCCCCAGACGTAGATGCTTTGGAAAAGCCCCTGATACTGCATTTAAAATTCTCCTTTAGAAGCAGACTTCTTAGGGAAATACTAGATGGCCTAACTTTTGCATCTCTCTTAACTTTTACAAATTTAAGACCCGGACCCTAAAAACCAAAATTAACATAATATAGAAATAAATAAGGAATTCAGCACAATTCTGAAATGATGGGAGGAATCAGAAAATGATAGAAGTGTGCAACTGTATACCTCTGGAGAAAAATAGCAATAAAATGAAGATTTTGGAAGCTTGAACCATTGAAAACAATGATCCTATTCCTAAATAAGAGTAAATTACGGAAAGCAAATGACTTGTTTAATTGTTGAGAATATATTGTGCATCTCCATGTTAATAAAGATGGTTTGGAGACTTATTAAAAAATCCATTAGTATTAAGAGGCAACATTACTTTAATTGAGCAAACATCTCTAATTTTTTTTTTTTTACACAAACCAGAAAAAGCCATTGCACCTGCACTTGCAAAGAGTTAAGAGTAAAAAAACTTTGATTGCTCTATATTGTTAATGAAAGAGGAGAAGTTTTGAAATAGATTCATTACAGTAAACTTCAGAATTTATAGGCAAAAGAGGTTAATAAATTTAACTAATAAAGCTAAAAATAAAAGATTGTACTTGCATTAGAAAAATGCAACAGCATTAGAGTGAAGCTGCTTTTAGAAATAAATGCCTGTTTAAATAGAAATATAGGACTTAACACATACGTATGACCAGCTAAAATACTTGCAACCTTAAAAAAGATTTAAAAAAAAAAAAAAAAGAAATAATTGACCATACACTAATAGGCAGTTGAGCATTAAATCACACCAGGATTTGCAAAAAATGGATAGTCTACAGTGCACATTCAAATTATATATAAAGTATTGTAGAATACAAGAGAATTTTGGAAAAACCTTTACTCAGAGATTTTTAGACATTTAGTGCTGACATCAATGGAAATACACAAGCTGCTCTGTTGTCAACTAGCGCTTGAATTATCTCAGTTTACACACAGTTTAGGTATCCCAGACAGCAAAGGCACGATCAAGATGAGCAAGGTGAACGTCAGCAACCAGCTCAACCTAAACTGTATGTTGGAAATCAAAACTTATTTTAAGTAATAGTTAATGCTTCTGTCTTCTCTGAAGATGTTTCCTAAATGAAAATAAATCTAAGGGGTATTTTTATTCTGCTCAGATGAAATTTGCTTTTCCACTGAGGAAAAAACTGAAAGTTTCACTCCACAGCAACAGATCTGGAGGAATTACGTGGAAGTTTCACTCTTCTGTTACCTCCCATCCCATCCTGTCTTGCTTTTCCAAGGGTTTGCAATACCCTGCAAGGGGTCCTCGGTAGAAAAGCAATAGGCGGAAAAAAATGTTTTCCTCCTGGTGCTTTCCTCTTAGCTCATCTCAGCTTTGGTCAAAGTAATTTTCATCCAACAGCTGGAACATGACATCTCTGTCATTGTCATTGCTGGCTACACAACCCAAAAAGGTCATCCTTTGTCTTACTATATGCATTTTTCTACACGTCAGCTTCCCAATGTGTTTATATATTGTGAACACACCATAAAGCATGTGTTCTAATAGTTTTGGAGACCTTATAGCAGATGTTTATAGACAAGAAAATAACATAATTTGGCTTTAAAGTAAGCTAAGTGGAGCTTCGCAAGTACAGGGTTTAGACTGGAAAAACAAGCAATGTCTCTGCAAAACAGCAGGGGGAAACAGAGAGACAGTTCTAAGTATAGTATTAAACACCAATAATTGGTAGTGACAAAGAGGTTTGGTGGGTTATGTGAACTGATAAGTTTAAACTCATCACATTTATAATATAAATAATTGAAAGCTTGACTACATAGACTGACAGGCAGAAAGGGAGTTATGCAAATGAGAACTATAATTTATTACAATAAAGAAGCCTTCAGCTTACTGTATGCCTTTGCATGATTCTTCTTCATGACTCAACTTCAGTGTTCTATGAATGTGAGTATGTGACATTTACTTGCACTATCAGATACTGAAAGTGTGGAAAAAGTTGTCTTCTAGAATACTTAGTTTTCTGGAGCTTGTAAATGAACTTTTAAAAACAAATTTCAAAGCCATGTGGTTCACTTAAGCTCTCAAAGTAGACAAAATATTTCCTAAGTTTTGCCAGAGCTCATTAGCTGAAGTTTATTTTTGTTCCAGTTTCTTGTAAACATTTGTCCCAGGACAGTACTATCCACATAAATAAAAAAGTTATTTTCTTATGGTCACATATATGAGAGTCAGTTGAGGATACACAACAGGGCAAGAGGCCTTCTGTACTAAAGCTTTCTATAGGAAGAAGGGTAATTTGGAACCCGAAACCTGAAAGATGCCTTTTCCCACTACTATTTTCTATTGATTTTAATTACCTCATTTAATAAAATTTAGGGACTACATGCTTACAATAATTTATTTTTTACTAAACATTTTTAGGAAATGCCTCACCCTTTCTTCACTCCTTTGTACCACAAAAGATGACTGGCATTTTTTTTTCTAAAGCCAAATGTGTTTTCCAAGCCGTGCTCATGTCAAAGTGTTTTATTTATAGAATATGACATTTTTACAACTGACATAAAGGACTTTTCAGGTCTTAGTATTCTATAATAAGGTAATAAAATATTCCCTCATGTAAAAAAATATGAAGGTCTTAAGTGTATATACCTGGGCATACCTGCATATACATATGTGCACATATGTACGTGTGTGCCCATGTGCATAGAAGATAACGTATATACTTCACAATAAAGAGAGGATGCTGACAAACCTAAATAAAGTGATAATAATACACAGACATGAAAGAAGAGGAGAAATCATTATCTCCAATTAACTATTCTGAACTAGATATAAATATGGTAATTATTACTTCTGGGTTTATGAAACCGTTGAATCTCTCTTGTAAATTAAAGGAAATTTTATCTTCAGTGGAGATTTTATAGTGCACAGACTTTTCTCAGGTAATTTATATGGTGTCACTACCTGCAGCGAAGATCGTACTCCCCAGAACGTTTCACCCAACAGTCCTTGATCTCTGCATTCCATACTCCACTGTCAATTCAGTGTTGATTTCAATACTGATACCGTTCTTGATTCAGTTCATTCTACTACAGTCTGCTCTGTCATATTTCAGCCACAATGACTGAGAACATAGTAACTGGTGTTTGTACAACACAGATGCTAGCTATACCATAAAAGTGCTGTAGACAAAAATTTAGGACAGTTCTTTGGTTAACATTTTTCTCTTCAGCTGACATGGTAGATCTTTCCTATAGTATCCCAAGTTCTTTAAATCAATACTCAATTAACTAAATCCATCCTAAACACTACAGAATGCCCAGCCTTTGTGAAAGTGCTAAATGCTGTGTGTGTGCATGCGCGCATGTGTGCGTGTAACATTTCAGCCAGAAGAATGAAGAATCCATTATAATTAAGTCTGCCAAGATGGAGCATGGTGAACAATCCCCACTTCAAATTTCATCCACATAAATTCATACATGGCATATTAATTGTACATATTCTTTTTCTGTATTTGAAACGTTTCTCTAGAATTCATGACCTAAAACTGTCTTCCTAAATTTAGCTTGAAGAACTGCAATACTAAATGATAATGTATGTGTCACAATATTAAACACAAGCATCCTTTTAAGTGCAGATTTTTGGTTGGTGTGCATTCAAACATTAAAAAATATGAAAATAAATAACCATGCTGTGACAGATTCTATCTCCCTATCAGTCAGAATATGATATGTGATTTTTCTACACTGTACAAGCCCTGCCTGCAATTAGAGAAGACTAGCTGGCACAAGACAATTGCAAGCAGAACTGACAACTTGTGCTGACCTCTAGGAATTACACTGTTGTTGAAAAGCCATGCAGTGATAGCTTCTAAAATGCTCCTTAAAAAAAATCAATAAAGAGCAAAAAAAGAAATATCAACATCCATGGGGGGATAAACGGCTTACAAGATTTGTTCTTCTTTGATTCTCCTTGAATCTTTTACATGTCTAAAAGAACAGTATGAACAGGCGTCCAATCCTCTGGTTTCTAATCCTAGAAGAGAGTTCGGCACTTAAAGGTATTTACAGTAATCAGAAGTGACTGTGTTACCACAGAAAAGCATGCCAACATTTGCCAGTAGAGCTCTGATAACTGACTGTATATGTGCTATTTTCCTGTCCAGTTAAGAAGAAAAACACACTAGCTTAAGCCAAGAGTACTTAATCCTCCTGACTAGGCAGAAATTTTCTTATACATGTAGTGAAGTGTTGTACATGATGCCACATCAAACCTCTATGCTGGACCTACTGTATATGTAGCAAACCTCATTCATTGGGGCGGGGAGGAAGTTAAGCAATTCATGAAGCCCATTTTTCCTAGGGGTACACTGGAACTGGGAAGAAGGTGTGCTGGAGGCCAAATTATTGTTTTCATGAATCTTATCTTGCCCAAGAGCTGCAAATCTTTTCATTTCCCTCCCCACCTCAAACCGGCTTTGTGGTGAAAGACAAACTTGTTCAAAATTCAATTTTTTACCTTAAATCCGCCATTTAGGTGTCATTTAGATTCTCAAAAAAAAAAAACCAAAAAATGCTTGAAAGCCACTTTAATGTAATTTTCTAACATTTGTAAGATCGTTATGACCTCATGCCATACGATAGCAAATAAGATACAGCCCCAGAAAAGTTGTCTCAAAGAGAGGATACAATCTCTGAAGGTTCCCTGTCCTGTAGGTGTTGTTCAGATGCGTCAGACATATGAGTCCTATAGAGAAAAGTGGGCATAAATGGAGTGTATTCTGGCACTTATGTTCAATGTGAATCCAAATCTCCTCATCAAATCAGCAAGACTTGGATTTGGAGCTGTTTCTGACCAAGGGTTACAATCTATTTTGAAGACAAAGGCTATTTGCAGGTTCTTTCATACTGTTTCCAAAATTGGGAATAGAAAATTAAATTCCATAAACAAATGCCTGGTACTTATCTTGAGCAGATGAAGATACTTGTTGAAGACACCTGATGCTGATGTCTTAGAATATTACCAAGAACCAAAGTTTGAATCTGAAACATGAGAGCGCTACGGATGTTTTCAGTCTCACTTCCTCTACAAAGGGAGGAGCATCTAGCAGCTTGCAGCATAAGGCACCCAGGAGTTTTATTATTTGTCAATTAATTAAATTATATCAAAACATTGGCAAAAAATAATATTGCTCTAAAATCCCTGAGGGAAAAAGGGGAAAAAACATTGCACGAGAAGAACAGAACTACTCATTCATAACAAAACATAACACCACCAAAACTAGACATCTAGAAAACCAGAATCAGCAGTACAGCAGTAGAAGAAGAATTTTGTTACCGTGCTCCCTTTCATCAGTGGTTCTTTGTGTGTTCAGACCGAAGAACTAGGTTTCCATATGGCCCCAAATACTCTAGTCTTCCTAAGAGCCAGAGCAACAAAAATTCAATGGCTACGCCTCAGGATGGCTAAATTCTTGGCAGATTAACTAAATACTCTTCAGATAAAGTAAGCATAATTTTAGATCATGATGGGAGGTAAAGACTGGCAAAACTTTGTGCTGGAAAGACAGATTTGCATGCGGTCAGGAGTTCTGCAGAATTATAACTGTGTACATTTGCATTGGTATTTCTTTTAAAGAGCCCGGTTCACTGAAGTACAGTGTGAAATGGTAAATTCACAGAATGATCCGGTTTTGGACAGGACACTTATGAGACTGATACAGCCCAGAAACGTGTTCGCTAGTGGCCAAATGTCAATTCTAGCTTTGAATATTCCCCAGGATTTGCAACTCATAATAATGACTAAGTTAACTTCCAGTAGAAAATCTCTCTTGGAAATCAACACACTTTCTGAACTTGAGATAACTTTCGTGATAGTACTTTTTACCAGACATTAGAATTTGATCTCCAGAAGAACCTTAAGTACCTCATGATCATATAAGGCATTCCAGGTCCAAACTGTGAGATCTAAAGACTTCATTCAGCTGCAGTCTAGTCTCTAGAAAAAAGGGTCTCCATCTGAAGCTAACACTTGAATTTGAATTAAGTTTTCAAATATTTGAATTTGACCAAACTCTCAGCTTGAAACATCAAAATTCCCTAGGCATCTATATGTTTGATTATGGAGCATTCCTTAAGTACCCAGCTTGAGAGGACAAAAGGACACAGACTTTTCCCCCATGAAAAGGTACTTTGGGATTCATAAAATAAGTATTTGTTGATCTGTCCTACCTGCAAGGCTTGTCACAACAGACATTCTCAGTGCTTATCTACCAAATCAGACTCTAGAGAAGAAAAAAAAAAAAAGCCAACTGCACTAATACCCCTTTTTACACCAAAGGGTGAGTTGCCAGAGTATTCACTGGGGAAAAGATCTAAAATAAAACCTTCGTTACTAACCCAAACTATTAAGGTAAATTATACCTGGAATACATTGAACTTAGCCATATAGAAGTGTGCCAACCACTAAGCTGCATTTTCACCGAAAATCCTATTGCTTATGCTCCTTGCTCTACAGGCAGATAGGATACTTGACAGTATTTCTCCCACATATACAGTGGGGAAAGTATGAAAATATTTTTGTTTTTGCTTTGCTTTTCCCTTCTATCTGCAAGTAAGAGTTGCTAAGATTTTGTATTTTATTCATTTTTATTCATTGTTGTTTCTGTAAGCAGCCTCACTATTTTTGCACCGATTGTAGAAAAAGTGATGTTGTTTTAAAATACCAAAATAAAGAAAGCATCTGTCAGCACGTTGAACTTACGTCTGCTTACATAAGTATATCTGTCTGTCCTCATCTCAGCACTCTGTAGTAAGCCTAATTCTAACATATAAACATGCCTGTTCAATTAATTTGTAATGCATGCCTCTGCATAGAGAAATAAAGAAATTGTTCAAAATTAGGATATCCCCATCTGGCCCAATAGCTTTCAGTGACAGTGGCTCCTACTAGATGCCTTGGAGGCACATGCTGAATCTCCTGACAATCCAGAATTACTATGCTGCTACGCACAGGTTTTCAAACCTAGGTAGCTATTGGTTTCTCTCTGTGGTAAACATATGAAGCAGTTAGACTACTTAATTCAGGTACATTTCCAATATATTTCATTGTTTGTTCCTCATTCTTCCTGTCCTAGGAAAAATGACATCTCACACATACACCAAAAAAAAAAAAAAAAAAAAAAAAAAAGATGAGTACAAAAAGACCATCTTTGATTTATCTCCTCTTTGAAATAGAATTAAAAGTAAATTCTTAGCTTTAACCTTTTTATCATTTCCTAGACATCTTCCTTATCTACCGTACTTTATTACTGAAGCTGGGTAATCAATGTGAACACTGCAGTCATGAGAAATCACTGAATATCAAATGACTAACAGTCTGGTCTGAGAGATATATTCTTCACAAACAATATTACAAATGTTTTCATTGAAAATATTGACTGAATATTTACATGTAATGTCATCTATTTCAAGCAGGTGGTAAGAAAAGGACTGAATGCACAATAAATTGATGGTAAATAAGAGTTTTATTTTTTCCCACCTCAATGCATTTAGCAGGGGACTTCTCTGAGCTATGCACTATGACCCTTTCCTTTAAAAGTTTTAGTAAGCTTTAATCTATCAACAAAGGACAAATCCATTCTCTAACCTGGCATTCAAAAACAAACAATGAAAGAGAAGAAATTCTAAACATGCCAAGATCACATTGTCCAAATCAGAAGTTCATAAAGAAGAGAAAAACTGAGTAATCAGGACTACCCTGAATAAGACAAGTCAATGGAAAAAAACAAAGGGCCTTAAATTTGGCCAAACCTCGAACTAATTTGACATCTATTCCATATCAATTCCATACAAAACTGCTAACTAAAACTGCACAGAAAATATCTCCGTCAGACAAGTTTCTCAATTACAACTGACGTTGCGTAGCTGCAGAAGAAACCTGTTAAAAAGATGTCAAAATATCTATAGACCTTCAGCTGGAGACTTTAAAGAATTCTTTCACAGGGAGAAGAGATGCAGAGTTTCCAAAATGTAAGATGCAGATGTTTGAAAAAGGTAAAAATATAATATTAACAATATTATTAGAACTAAAAATAGCTAAGAGAAGAAGCCAAGACTGAAGTACAGAAGATCAAAACTCATCTTTAAACCAAATCAGCTCCTCTTACTCCTGCATATTCAGAGAGAGGGACCCCAGGAAATATTCAGAACATCTGCCATCCTGCTTATACGAATCATGGTGGTAGTGGGTAACTTTATTAGAGCTCTCCAGTTCTCTTTTTGCAGCCTCTTTCTTCACAGGCAGAGGTTTTGCAACAGTGCTCTTGTGCCAGCAAGGATTGTGACTGGCTTTCACTACCTTCATGGTGCAAATGGACTGGAACCAAGCTGAGAACTGGAATGAAATGTTAAAATTAAGGGGATGAACTGAAGGGAAAATATTTCTAATTTATTACTCCATCCTCAGCAAAAGTTGAAGTCTCTTGTTTTTAACGGCACCGTACATAAAATGGCAGAATTCCATAAGCAAAAGAAGGTTTAACTAACCACGTTGACTTAGCAAACAAAATGTAAAATCTCATTACTCTGATTTTCTAATAGTCTGGCAAGGTTCTCATAGCTTCCAAAAAGCAAGAGGAGTTAAAGGTTTCACAGGTTACCCAGCTCGTGTATACTTCAGAAGGCAAATTAGATAGATATCAATGTCTTTACAAGTCATACTAAGAAGGAAACATAATGAGTGAAGCAGTCCACAGAATACCTCAGTACAAAATTAAAATCACAGAAAAAAATCACTTGTAGCAAGAAATGCATTTTGAGCAAACAAGAAAGAAATATTTGTTCCAAAAAAATGAATCATGTTAGTAGCAGTAAAACTGGGCCATCTGGAATTGAGTGCTGCGTTGTCCTCCCAACCACTTGCTTGAGGCTTATAAACATCATAATCATAAAAGCGTGCTTCTAGAGGGAATAGAAACTGCCCCAGGTAACCATGCCTCTGTTAAACCAAGATGATTTAGACCTCAAAAGTAAATAGGCCACAGCTATTACAAGCTAAAGAAATTAGGATAAGATAAGGTAACAGCAGAAAGGTAACAGCTTCAACAATTTGCAAATGAAGAGCAACGCATGCACTCCTGTGGAGATTTTCAAGGGCACAGAAAGAAATTTGCGACCTGTAACAAAACTGCTTCTGTTCGCATTGTAGCGGGTACCATATCGCAGGACTGCCAGCAATATGCTATTTCTCTTTCCTTAGCCATGAGAGGATATAACTATCAGCTTTTTTTCCTAGAATTAGGCCTCTATTAAGTGGTTTCCTCCTGCAAATAGTGAAAATAATTTTAGGAAATCCTAAGGATGGCAAACAAGCAGGAGATATTCCAGTTTCAGGAAGGCAGGTGGGTAACATATTTCCCTACAGGCTAGTATATTTTGACAGCTTCTCCTCTCAAAATCTCATCCCAGGTCTGATCTGCTACTCACTCATTAGCTGGCTTCTTGCTTAGCCCCATGGGTTCCCTTTCTCCAAATTGGAGTTTACTGCTTCCCTCTTTTGCTATTTTAGAATAGTCTGTTCTCTGTGTTCAGAGTGAGCAGGGTACTTTTGTGCACTGCAAGAAGACAAGTAAGATTCAGGCAAGACATTACAAAAAAATTCCAGCAGTAAAAATAGCAAAGCACTGATATAAAAGCAAGGATAAAGCAGGGTCTACTTAAAGCATTAGAGGTTTTATTCTGTTAAGCTACAATGAACTACAAGTGGAAATCAAGCATAATTTTATTGAACTCAACTAGTTTAGAAGTGTTATATATCTGTAAGGATAATTCAGCCCTAATTTGGGCAAAGTTTTATTTTAATATGCTTTTAATATACCAGGAGACTATTACCATTGCCAAAATTACTCAAGCCATCAGCGCTAAGGGAAAAGCCACTTCTTATATTCAGCACATGGTCCAGTTAATTGATGGAACTCAATGACCCCCAAGGACACGCTGCTGATGTATTAGCTGCATTTTGAGAGTCCAGTCCTAGAGGCAGTAATGGAAACATCTGACACATCTGGGTACCAACATCTATGAGACTGAAAGGCAATACTTTGCAGATATGGAAATAACCCAGAAAGTCACTGGCTAAAGATCTTCTATGTAGTATTCTCATCTATTTTAAGCTGTAACAGTGGGAAAAACAAAGGGGAAAAGTGTTCCTGAGAAGCAAGAAATATTTTCTGAATAGTATTGTCTATCATAACAATTTCGGGGAATAAAACCCTCTCTTTGCCACAAGAATAGAATAAAGGCCCAATTCACATATACCTTGTTCCAGATGTACGCTTGTGTATCTCCTTTGATACGTGTGCATTTTTCTATGAACAGGTTAATAGTGATCTTATTCAGGACCGAAATAGGCAAACACAGCAGATGATTTATCTTTTAACCTAGTTACAGAAAAGCCTTGGTTAGAGGTAAGTGCTTATTTAGAGGTCCACAGTTGTTTAAGCCTTGTCATCACTACTTATTGCCAGACTAAACAGGTAATTCATTTTTACTTAAACCATCAGTTTGGTTTGATATTTATCACCATGCAGAGGATTTGAACTGATAACACAACCTTGCAGGAGAAGCACGAATCTGTTCTACAACTATGACGGAAAGATAAATAAATAAAATGAGAGTTTGACACTTCTTATACTAAACTAAAACTGCAAAGTTTCCAGATATTGGAATCCTGCCAGAAGAGCTTGGTACACCACCTGCAAGGCAGGCAATTCCAGTGCAGTTTTTGTTCTGCTTAAGCAAAAGTAAGACTGTGAACATGGATTTATTACATCCCAAATATGCATTCATATCATTGACAGCCAGAGTCTGAGAAATGCTTTCCTGAGCTCGAGGAGATTTATCTGACCAAGTTCTCTAGCAGCCTTAAAAAATACTGTATATTCTTTCAGCCACACAGACTTCTTCCTATTTTTTTAGGTTTTTCTCCTAATTAATTTGCTAAATGCTCTTTTCCAAATAAGTCACTCCAGATGTTCTATCTTGCCTGTTTTTGGCATACGAGTCACAGCTCTAGTCCTTCAACTAACCCAAAGAAATTTCAGAAAGTATTTGCTAACTAGACAAGTTGGCTGAAGAAGAAAAAAAGTTGTATAAAAAGTGACTCTATAAGCAGAAACAACAGAAGTTTATTCTTAGGAGAAAAGAAAGAGTCTTACCATGTACAACAATATAGACAAAGCATGATTAATGATGATCTTCCTATACAGATGCATAAATGGTGTGATATCCATTTAAGGCTGTCAGCCTTGAAAATGAGAAACAAGACTAATAAATGTTAAATAAAAAGAGTCAAAACGCCTGTTTTCACACACTTGTGGATAGCAACTAAATTAGCAAACATACACTCAGCACTTCTGGTATTTTCATGGCTTCACTTATAAAACCTTTGCAAAACAGAATGAGCTTAGAAATATAATTGAGATATAACTTACTAACTTTACAAACATTGATATTACCAGAATTAATCTTCGCATGCCCTCCATGACTACAAATCTTTCAAACTACTGAATGCAGTTACCAAGATGAAGGTTGGTACAATTGAAGAACCTGGATTACTTACTCTCCAGGGAGAGCTTTGTCCTGAACTACCTCACTACTCAGTGAGGGTGTATGCTAGATTATTACATGACACCTACATCACATTTAAGCTTGAGGTCTATTTGTAACTATAACACTAACTTCAAAAATTATTATTTGATCCCTCTTCTTTAAGGTCTGGGCTTTGTTTTGCTTTTGGCTTTTTTGCCCCTCCCCCCCCCCCCTTTTTTTTTTTTTTTGAGGTGGGGACACTACTGCATCCTACTTGCAGTGAGTTAATTACTTGATATCTTAAACACCTAGATTCTGGTGTCCAGACTGAATTGCTAGATACTGTCAAAGAATGCAAAGTGGAATGTTAAATATCATTAAAGAAAATTAGTATGTCAGGGTAGAGGAAAGGAGACATAAGCAAAGCTCTTTTTTCCATACAGACCTTACAGTGGCTTATCACTGTGCTCATGGAAATAGAGGAGATGCTTCTGACACCTGTTGCTACAGAATGAAGATAAACAAGGGCAGAACCTTGAAAAGCTCAGCATGATTTCTCAGCTAGGTACATTAGCCAAGGTAGAGTGTTGCACTCAGGTAACTATACTGTTTTCAGCACCTGAGTTAATTCTGATATTACAGGTAATTCTACATTCTGCTGCATTACAATGTAATATTTGATATCATATCTGAAAAATCAGAATGGGATTACCTCCATGCCTAACTTTAGACATACTTGTTAAATTGTATCCTCATTCATAAGCCATACAATTATCAGTATCAGTGGCCTGTTTAATAGAACATTTGCCATAACTAAAAATGAATGTGTTTGCTGTGTTTTGCATTCTGGCTACATTAGTAAACTCCTGAAATTTACAGCACATGGAATAAAAAAAATATAAAATGCCTGGGAACAGAAGCTATTTGCAGAGAAGACTTGAGTTCCAAAGTGTGTTGCCTCACTTCTTGCATTCTATCTTATGGTTTCCATTTCCTCATACAGAATTTTAAATCAAAAGTAAACACACAGAAGGCAATGGAACAATACTAGAGGAAAACCAAAGCAAGTGAAAAGAGAATTCAGGATCCTCAGTCTGACCTTTACAACACCATAAGCACTTCTTTTTATATCTCAGGGAAAAAATAGCAGAGGCCATTAGGGATTCAGCCCTGTTCTAATACAAATTGAACTCTAGCACACAAATACAGTGAGAAAAAGGAGAATTAGGAAACAAGGATAAGAACCACTATTTTTCCTCTTTTGCTTCTAGAAAAATATTTAAGAAAATATGGTTTCCATTACATCTAATATACTAATTTTGACATGGGCACAACAGGCAAATAATAGAAAAAGTTTAATTGTGAATTATTTTATTGTGAATTTATTTTATTAAAATTTTGGAAGATTATAGTGGGAACCCCTTTTTCCTGTTGATTCCACAACATGTACCATTTCTTTTCTAACTGAGCCAAAGGAGGTAAAACCTTCTGATCATGCACAGAAAGATCACAAGCTACATGGAACTGTCTGACCAGCCAGAGTTTCTTGTTTGTGTATTCTGCCGTTTCTTGTAGCAGCAGTTCACTGAAGAAGGCAGCCTATGCATCAACAGCTGCTGTTAATGTTGTAGGTGGCAAGCAGGCAAGGTTTTAGCTTGAGATGGGTAAGAAAAAAAAATCTCATGGTGGAGATTGAAGGAATCTAAAATGGTCCTTCCTGGTTTTGATCCAACAGATATTGTTCAACATACTGACACACAGGTAGAAATTTAGCCTTCCATACTAGGGATAAGAGTCTAAGACTAATGATCATCCTTTTCTCTGTCAGATTTCCCTCACAGCTTTGTAAAAACAAAATACAATTTTCTAAAGACACGTCCAGTATTTCATTTTGCATTATTTCACTATGGCATCAATAAATGACTGATCCTATTGTTCTATCGATCCTACTGTAATTGGTTGTATGCTTCTTTCTTTTAACAGTAAGCTTTGTTTCTTACTCAGTCTTTTCAAAACTAGTTCATCTCCATTAAACATGTTTTAGTTGCATCTAACATTACATATCCTCATGGCTCTATATTCATACTACAAATTCTTACTTCATGTTTTTCAGGAAAACATCTTGTCATTGCTTCCCCGACTACCAAGGATGCAGTTTAGAAATCATATAAATTCTGGCCTCAGCTACAGATTCCAGAAAAGTAGTCTAAAAATAATCTCAGTCCTTATAAAACTCTGTTTTCTAAAGATAAGGGTGCTACACAGTTAGATCTTGATCACTTAAATTAAAAAAGAAAAAAAAAGCGTAAATTTGAGGAATGCATTGCTGTAAAATATAGGTATTTTTAAGTGGTGAAAGGATGCCTTATTTTATTCAGTTAGCAGACAGTGATTAATCATATAAGCAGAGTATTGCACATTAAACGTGGAGCACAGTCTTCCTTCATCTAGAGTATGAGTTCAAGATGCAAATTTATATCCATGCTTCAAAATCCCCCAAATCTCTATGCATTTCATTAGGAAATATTAATATGCATAGCATGAACTGGCTGGCACTCTATGGCTCATTTGGTGGATGCTATTCCCTATATGACTGCTTGGAGAATGTATTTCTGCAGAACAATTGTTGAGGGTGGCAGTGGTGCATAAACTAAAAGCATACAATAGTTCTCTGTTGCCTAGAATTCTGCTGAATTTTTGCATTATCATTTCCCAGGATATCACCTCTCAGGCTTGGTCTCTCCTTCTGGGGAATTTTAAAGAAAATTTCAGGGAGAACTGTTCCACCTTTTTCAAGAACAATGCCAGGGAAAAACAGATAACTGCCAATTACCAAGAATATTCTATGTATGAACTTGAAGATGTCTCAGACTTTAGAGAAAAAAAACTACCGGGGGGGGGAAAAACCCAAACAAACAACCTTAACATCTGCCTCTTTCTGCCAAATGAAATTGCACCAAGATTTGATCCAGACTGAACTCTCCAGAAATTACCAGCAAATCTTATAGTATGACACACATAGCCCTGCCTCTGACCCAGTTTGCCTATATTATTAACTAACTATGCTTCACAAAGCTGATCAGGAATTTGTTGATTGCCTTTTATTAGCAGGTTTTATTAGAAAAGTTGCTGTCAAAACCTAAATGTGACAGGGTTGCCAGTTTCAGTGCACAGTCAAGAGAATGACTTTTAGAGATTCAGAATGGGATGGCTCACCACGATGCAAGAAAGACCACAGCTGACTCCCTGCTTCTCTTACAGAGTAGTCAGCATCATAATGGCTACTAAGCAAACTCTTGCTGAAAAAGACCCTCGTATAAATCCACGGCCACGCTTTATATCTTGTCCCATTAATACTATCTACACACAGAGGAGAAAACCTCCAACAAGAGATTTTGTAAGGTATGTACCGTTTCAGAACAGGTAACATCAATCTGTCTCCAAAGCATTCGTACGCTTTGCACCAGCCCTAGTGCTCCCGTAGCTATGCAGTCAGTCTGCTCAGGAAACGCACCCTGGGTCTCAGGGAGCCAGATCAACTCCCCAGCCATTTACAACCGAAGGGGCTTTCACGGTTTGGTCCTCAGCTGGATCTGCTTCCTGACCAAGTGGACTGCAGTTGCCTGTGTGAAGGATGAGAGTGGGAACCAGGACCTCTCTGGTCTGGAGTTAAATGGGCTTAGTTTTCATTTTCTTTTTTAAACAAGGTAAGTAGCTGAGAAATTGGACGAAGATATATTTGGCAGAACCGAATACAGAACTCGGACTTCAGATGCTACATCCTTTGCTCATATTTACACAATCCCTTTGAAATAGTCAGGTTGGCATATCTGAGTTCTAGACCGAGAACTCCTGTGTTACAAGAAAGCGCAGCACCTTCTAACTTGACTTCCAAGTGCAAAATGCAACGTACAACTTTTGAGTGTCACATGATGCTAAAAATCAGCTTGTAGTATTCTTCATTGTTTGAAATTAAAAGATAACATTCTATTTGCAGAGTCCAGGATAAATCAAGAATAGCCCTATATACTTCTTGTATTTTGCTGGAAATCAGGATCTGGTCCGAAAGTCTGTGATATTCGCTGGCTACAAAATGAGTGCCAATATATTATACGGTGTAGATAAAGGGGGAAACAGGATCGCAGGGGAGCATGCAGTTTAATACTGGGGGGGCTGGGCTATTGGACCTTCATGCTCTGACTGGTAGGGTCTGTTGCAAGAACGCGCACTTATAAAAATTGATAAAATTCAGTATAGCTTCACTGGGCCACTCTGCACGTGTAAAAGTCATAAAAAATATCATTTAAAATATATTGCTTAATATCTCAAGAAGCTTTTCCAATACAGTATCATTTGATTGACTGATATAGCAGAAAAGCACACAGACAGCCTGAGGAGATCAGGCTGGCAATGGCATATGCATGATTACACCATCCATTTCTTCCAGTTATTTTTCCTCTGTGTTTATTGCAGTTGTTTCTCATTTGTAAATGAATGGCAATATATTCC
This sequence comes from Platalea leucorodia, assembly GCF_965183815.1. Lineage (NCBI taxonomy): Eukaryota > Metazoa > Chordata > Aves > Pelecaniformes > Threskiornithidae > Platalea > Platalea leucorodia. The sequence goes on along the minus strand of NC_138829.1, from coordinate 65,938,131 downwards.
ATCATTTTAAATTAAATTTATTGAATTTTAGTACTCATGAATCTCGAAGACAAATTGCAGCAGCTGGAGCCACAAACTAAGAAAAATAACGTTAATGGTCTTAAATTATCCTGTAAAAAAACCCCAGAGATATCACTCCCTGAGAACTGCTCCTGTGGAAACTGTCATAAAGAGAATGGGAGGAAGAATGAAACACTATCACAAGTGCTTTTATTTCAGAGCATTAAAAGTTGAGTCTTAGTGATTCTTCCTCAATGCTGAAAGTGTGAATTTCCACATTTGTTATTGCTCTGAACATCTAAACAATAGATCAACTTAACCTTATGGCCTCTTAACTCTTGTGTACATTTCTGATTATTTCACTGGAAAGCATAAAGAACACTATTAGCTTTGCTTTCAAATCAAAAAGGAATTATTGTGAACATATGATGACCATTTTTAACAGAATTATTTTTTCTCATTTCTTCCACTATTATGGAGATCCAGTAGAACTTTTACTTTAGGTATTATGTAAAGCTAAGTAAAGCTTTTCTTTACCAATGAGGCATTAAAATATCTAAGAATATATACCTTTCAAAAAATTATTTATGAAATTACTGCATTTCTTCTGGAACTCTAATTTTGCTTGCTCTAACCTGAGCTAGCAAATAGAACAGGCTAATGATTTTTTTTTTTCCTAGTTGGCCAGTAAAGTGGAATAAATGTTCTAGCTAATGAAATCTAAATTTCACCTAGACCTAAACACTCTAGAGACGAGAATCTTATCTATAGGAAGATGTCTTTCTGCTAGTTGAAAGGTCTGGAATATTTAATTACAGCTTCCCTACAATCTTTGCTTCTGGCCAAGATTTTCCAGGTGCTGCTATTCTGGCAGACAAACAAAATCCACTTTTGAAAAACAGACTCAGAAAGTCTAGCAGCAGGCAGCATGCCAGTGGATTGTCTGAAGAGAGGTGGGCCCCGACAGACTGCAGAACACGGATGGTGCCGTACTCCACACTTCAGCCCCTACAGGGTTGACAGGAATCAAAGCCTCCCTTAGGGTTTATCTTCTTGGCAATTCATAATTTGCAGTGTGCTAACCATCCTGCACTAATTCCTTCTGTGGACAAGTATTAAATTAACCTGGGATCTTAATAGCTGTTCAACCTGAATCACGTTAAGACTTTTCCCAATGACCTTGCTGTCTGCTATATCTCTCAGATACACTCACCACCTCACCTCCTTTTTCCACCAAGTCATCTTATATAAATGGTCCTTAGTATACTGAGCCTTACATTTACCTGGAATTACTCCCAAGTAAAAGGACTCTCTGAAATGAAGACTAGTTTGCATTTGCAGAAATAGCCCCTATCTTATTTATAATAACAGTTAAGAAATAACAAACAACTAGAGGCAACAGAAAACTGTTGGTTTTATGCTAATGCTACTTACACAAAATACGCAACTATACATTTAAATAGAGTTCAAGTACTGTAGGAACTTGAGACATCTTGAGTTTTATAATCTTTCCACACCCTCATATGTCACTGTTCTGACAAACAGTATAATTTTGTCAGACGTTCATAAAATCACTTTTGTTTCTCTAGTTTATAGATTTATAGATTACATTCAGATTATATATATTAAAATTTTGAATATCAATTAATTTAGTTCATTAACTCAAGTAGTTCTGAGGTGTGACAGAAGTCTCCAGTTTTCAAGATAGACGCAGCAGTTTTCGTTACCGCCATTCTGCCTTCCCTTTCTTCTGCCAATGACATGATTCTCTTGGAGAGTTTACCATGCATTTGGAACGCTGCTGCATTTACCTATTAAATTCACACCTTTCTGTCCAACTTTTTCAGAGTTTTCTCTGATTTTGGAAACATTCATTTTTATGCTAGTAAACTTCAGATTATTTAATCTAAAGCAGCATACTCACCAAGCAGGTAGACAACACGAAATCATAAGACCCTTAGCCAACATAAAAAGGCTTCTTTCTCTCTGACAGTAGCAGAATTAAATAGACTTTAATAAGACCCAAATCCAATGCTTTGCCTAACAAGATCTATTTTAAATGTAAACTTTCCACTGTGTCTTCCATTATTTTTTTTTTTTTTTCCTTAGAGCTAAGCAGAAATCTTCTGGTTTTTAATTTTTAAAAACTTAGGTTTTATGCACTCGTATATCTTTTCAGACCAACTATTTGGAATCCAGTAGCCCACAATGAAGAAATCCTTCCTCTTCCAAATAAACTGAATTCATTATTTATACTTTCAAGCCACAGTCATTAATTCTCAGGGTGACTGAAGCATGGTTTAGGGCAACAAATAGTCAGCATATGTTTTGTGCATTTTTTCCCCTAAAATGAAGCAGACCTACATTTGTCTAATTTCTCATCTGCTTTTGGGTATCTTCAGCACTACCATCTGTGGGGAAGCAAGCTGCTCTATCAACAAACATTGAGCTATATTCTCGGGGGGGGGGGGGGGGGGGGGATCAATGAAGGGTTTTATGAATAGGCTGTCTGAATTAACCATTATGCAAGCATCTCCTTTTTCCTGGATAAACACACAAAAAGAATGCTTGTTTACAATTATAAGTAATGTTCTAGTTCTCTCTCCCACCAAAAAATTGATTCTGAAAGATAAGAAACAAATGTATTTGTTTATTTTCACATTTAATAATGCTTGTTTATCCTACAATATGTGCTCTAGGTTGTGCACATCATCTTGAAGAAAATAATTTAATAGAGGAATTAATTCTTGAAAGATTAATTGCTTTTTCAGCTGGTCTTGACATTTTTAGTAACTTTTCATGAAAGACAATTACATTTTTCTTTATAAAAATAAGGCTTTTAGGAAAAGGGGTTTTCTTCTTTTTAATTCTATGTATCTGAGCAAACTGACCAATGAAATTTGCACCAAGAAAAAAACTTCAACATACCGTGGCCAAAAAATTACCCCAAAAAATTTTCCAAGCAAATGAATACATATTTTCATTTAAAGTTGATAGTGAAAATTTCAGCGCTGAAGAAGAAAACTCAGAAACTTCTTATGAAGAGGAAGGCTTTTTTGGAAAGCGACCAAGCACAATGTACAACTGAATGAAGGGTTGCTTTCAACAGGCTTGGCACAGTGGGGAAATACCAACTCGGTCATTCCCTTAACTTGAGCAATTTCTACTACTTTATAATAATGATGCAAAATGTTAGATATGAGATTAGCTTTACTCAAGTGACAACCCCACAGTTATTAACAGGAAATTTTCATAGAATTATAGAATGGTTTAGGTTGGAAGGAACCTTCAAAGATCAGCTAGTCCAACCCCCCTGCCATGGGCAGGAACATCTTTCACTAGATCAGGTCGCTCAAAGCCCCATCCAACGTGGCCTTGAACGCTTCCAGGGATGGCACATCCACAACTACTTTGGGCAACCTGTTCCAGTGTCTCAACACCCTCATTGTAAAAAAATCCTTCCTACCTTCAATTAAAAACTGTTGCCCCTTGTGCTGTCACTACACTTAAAATGAGCCACACGTGTACAGTCTTAGAACCAAATAATGTAATTATAATAAAGATGTATTTCTCTCATTCGATTTTGTTGAAGCACAAGAAGAAAACCACAGGTGATGAAAATCAGATTGTTCCATGGGAAATGCTTGAAACAGCAGGAAAGACAATAAATGCAACAGTAATTACATAAGAAATCTCTAAAGAAAAAAAGAATGTTATAAATGTGTGTAAAAAAAAAAAAAAGAAATTTCATTTCAACTCAAAACTGAAAGTTTGAATGACATATTTCTGTAGCTTCAACAATATTTTTGGTGAATATTTTTTTGATTTGGTGAATCAAAAATCCCTTTTTACCACTCTATATAGAAAAAAAGCTAGAAAGACTCATGTTTCTCTCAAAGTAAGACAAAGCAGGCAAAGCAGAATCTTGCCTTAGAATTTTTCACTATATTAAGGGCCAGTCCCTGAAAACCAGTATCTAAGCACACACACACAGAGCAAGTTAATTGCAGGGACTAAACATAATCTGGAAAACCTAAAGATTAAATCCTGGCTGCCCTAAAGTCAATAGCAAGCACCCTACTGCCTACCTTACTCAGTGTGTTTGTACATTAATGAGAACACTAGGCTGATAAGCACCCTGCTTGTCTATCCTACCTCACTGAATCTGTACATTAATGAAATACCGACATACAGCTTCTGTTGGAGAAACAAGTCCTGATAATGAAATCAGGGAAAGTATAACTTCTACCAGTGGGGGAGCAGGCATATGATTTTATAATATGTATTTTTGAACACAGAATTATGATCTTTAATTGACTGACAGGGAAAAATGACAGCCTGAATTAGAATCCCTGTAAAAATTGGGTCTTGAAAGCAGGCCATCCAACATTTTAGGCATTCATAAGTATTTACAACAGTGCTGTATTTGGAGGGTAGAGGTAGGGTAAGGTGAGGAGGGAAAGGTGGTGCATATATAATAAGGTGCAAATAAAAGTGTAAATACATTAATGGAAATTACTACTGAAGTCACCTCAAAGTGGAAAGCTGTCAAATTAAAACCAGCATTACCATGCAATACTAGGCAAAGATAGGCTCTCGAGATGTTTATTGATATCCTTATATCTAACAGTGAATAAAAATTCATTTCAGCCAGCCACTCCTCAGACCCCCGCAAGCTGTTTTGCACAATTTGTCATATGGAAAGCAGCGGAAGAGCAGACATATCAGAAAGCTTGATTTTTTTTTATGACAATATTTAAAAAGTGAAAGGTAAGAGTTATTAGAAAAAGAAAATTATTTCAGGAGTTAGATAGAAGCAGGAGGGTGAGAAAGAAGATTAACCAAGAGATTAAAAGAAGCTACATAAAAGGTCTTTTATATTTCTTTACTGCATAATTTCATGGTTGCGTTATTCAACAGTAATGATTTTAATTTTATACTCTATATAAAAGAAAAAAGTTTCCTTATCTGGCAGACATCACTGAGAGAAAGAGGAACTTCACTAGTATAAGTGACAAAAACAAGTCCTCCTTGTTGCCTCTGAACTGAGCGCTAATTGACACCAACTTTAAAAAAAAAAAAAAAAAAAAAAAAAAATGGATAGAACTCCAACATGAAAACAGAGGTCTTCTGCTGAGAAACTTCAGCTTGTTTAAAGAACTGCTAAGGAAGATTCCTGGGAAGGTGCCACGAGGGAAATGGTACCAGGAGAAAAAAATTTAAAGAAAACTTATCAAAAGCTCAGGAAGAAACCACCTGAGTGCGGAGGAAGATTTGGAAATTTGGTAGAAGGCTTACTTGGCTACGCAAGGAGCTTCTCAATAAAACACTAGAACACAAAAACAGATGGCTGGAAACAAAGGCAGGCAACAAAGGTTGAGTATAAAAGCCATGTTTGGATACTTAAGGAAAAAAAAAAAAAAAATCAAGGAGGCCAAAGCCCAGCTGGATCTAAAACTATCAACGGACACCTTTTAAGAGTCACAAGAAGGGAGTCTACAGGTATGCCATCTAAAAAAGGAACCTGGAAAAAGTGAAGGTTTGTTTCTTGAATGGAGGAGACAATCTAGCATCAAATGATACAGGAAAGACTGAAATAGTTGACAACTTTTTTGCTTTGAGCTTCAAAGGAAAAATCGAGCCTCCACCTCCAGATGAATCAGCACATTTTGGAAAGGAGGAGGACTACTAACAGTGAAGGAGAAACAGGTTAGAGACTCCATGAAAAAGTTTCTCATATTCAAATCCACAAGGCTGGATGGGATTCATGTGAGGGTGTTGAAACAGTTGGCTGAACTGAAAAATCACTCTTACTTTACCTAAGGTCACATTGCTGTCAGCCACATCCTCAGAAAAGTGAGAAATCTGTAAGTCAAGAGACATGGACAGAAATGAACCTGAGACCAACACTCCCTATCCCTTTCAGAAATTATTACAGAAGATGGGTTCAGAAAAAGACAAGATGTATCTCTTGTTAAATAAACAGTAAGACAGGCTGGAAATAGGATAGCTGGTGTGAAGGTAGCAGCTGAAAATGATGTGTAGATCAGACCAGATGCGGCAGATGACTCATTTCTTTGGCCTTCTATGGTGTCAAGCATGCATGGGTAATTAATTCTCCAACACCCGCATACTAAAAATGTCGCATTCAGTGTGCCCTCCAGGAACAGATAAGATTTAGGATATTTTCCACTGATTTCTGTGGCTTTAAGGCAGAGAAATGTTACTTTAATTTTGGATAGGAGGAGCAATAAAGAACCTTAATGGAAGAAATAGTTAACTCAGTACTGAAGGCTAGTAACTCGGAGTCAGCGTGTCACTTTCCATCCAGGAAATCTGGAGATCATGTACAAATCATTCACCTATCACACTAAGCTTTTTTTTTTTTTAATAAAACATACAATATACACATTTAAAAACCAGTTTAACACTAATTACTTTCACCCTCCTTTAAAAATGACAGCTTGATTTTGAACAGGTAAGACTTTATAGAAGCTTTGCGCCAGTGGGGCAATCTGTGAGCAATCATGCTCACTTGACTGTGTGTCAGTGTGTAATACATAACATATTAAGCTTCTGCAAAATAAACACTTGCAAATTGTACATTGGATGTTTTCCTATGCACTTGTTCTCCAAAACACACTGTAATGCTAAATGTAGCAGCATGAACATATGAGCTGTTGACACAGCCAGATTCAGCTGCCTTTAGGGAATATTGCATCTGGATCCTTTATGAAGTACAGCAATTGACCAAGAGCAGTAAGCTTACTAGCCTAAAAATAGAACACCTTCTGTTTTGTTTCAGGAGCTACCATTATGACATAACACGCTGCGGTAATGTCTACATATCATTGGCAACCACACACTTACCTCCTTTCTCAAGATGGATAAAGAACAAGAGCTACAGCTGCAATAGATTGTCCTACACAACAAGCAGAGGTGAGCAGGGCTCACTAACACACTAGCTCTCAGCTGCTCCCTTTTCTGTGGAAAAAATAAATGTGTCTGCTTGAGTTTCTACAGTAAGCAGTAAGTCAAAGAAAAGGACTTAGTGACACCAGTATCACCAAGAGAACTGAAAATTTCAGCATCATCCAGGCAAGAATCAAAGGGAATTACTAAACAAGTATTGATTACATTCAGCAAAATGGTTTTGTTCTGACTGCAGATGAGGCACCATTTCTCGGGGATAAAAGAGGTGGCACATCTTATCAATAGTATCACTGCCACTATTGCAATAATGCCCAGTGACCTTTGCCTAGCTGGATATCCTCTCTGCCAGCCTAAAGTATCAGGTTCCCTGTAGAGACAGACACCTCTAGAAGGTGTTCAGATTGGGTGGCATCATTTGCTCTTTAGAAGTGCCCAGTTCTTGCCATTAATTATAAAAGGAATAAGGCAACAAACTGAGATTAGATCTGTATCTTTAAAAGACAAAATTTGGAGGTATTGTCATCTACCCCAAATGATAGTCCTTATCCCAAGATAAAGAATAAACTAAAATTCTGAGGGTTTCAAACAAGGGAAGGGATAGGGTCAAGCATAGAAACAAGCAAGAGGTCTAGTTACATGAAACAGTATAGCCATGATGGATTGTTTTAAGACAGCACAGGTGAAATGAGGTCAAATCCTCCTGGCTCCATTCTACTCCACAGAAACTTTTAATGAAATTTAAAGAATTTTTACTAAACAAGGAGGGCAAGATTTGCCCCCAAAATCATCCTGCTGCCCCTCCCATGAAGAACACTGAATACAGAATCATAGAATCATTTAGGTTGGAAAAGACCTTTAAGGTCATCAAGTCCAACCGTTAACCTAGCACTGCCAAGTCCACCACTAAACCATGTCCCTAAGCAGCACACCTACCTGTCTTTTAAATTATCATTTAGGTACTGGTTCCAGTGATGCTGGTTGTTTGTAAGCTCCAACAAATTTCTTAAGAAGCTTAAAACTGCAGACCAGCAAATTTTAAAGTACTTATCTTCAAAGGGATCCATACACTTAGGAAATGGGGAGCCACTGGGATCTTTTTACAGAAATGATCAACACTGAAGAGACTTGGTGCCCTTATCCTGTATCAGCCATGATTGCAGAGTAGACCATGCAATATACACTAAGGCCTCAAAACTATTCTCTCTTCTGTCAAAGTTCTTTAGTGAATCCACAGAGACACTGCTCAGACTACTCAAAAACAATTCACATATTGAAGGCTACATATTAGCCCAGGAATTGTAACAGAGCAAAACATGAGAAAAATCACTACATATTGCTATGTTTTTAGGAATGCAGAACTTCAACAACAAAAGTCCTATTAACTTGTTCTATTCTGAGAACAGGTTCAACCTGTAAAGGCGAAAAAGGGATAATAAGAAAAAATCCAATAGGCTCTATCGCACCATAAACTATGCTTGCACTCCATTCCAGGGCGAAAGCTGCAATAGTTTTTTTTGTTCAATTAGCAGCAAGCCCTCCAAATGCAGACAAGCTTTTTAACTTATCAGTGAAGAAGTCTTTGTCTCTTTGTAACCTATAGTTCCAACAGAAATCACTCAACTGCGCACCTAATCAAGGAGAGGGAATCTTATGGCAAATTACTCATGTTGAAAACTATAGAATTTGATATTATCTAGGGATCTCAGTGTTTTAGGAAAGGGAGAAATATCCTCTTTTTTCATTCTGCAACAAAACTAATTAAAGAATGGCTCTGTAAAATGGAATAGGAATGTGGCTAGAAGTTACGGTTTTATTTCAAAGAATAAAAGTTGATATTGCATTTACAGTTTTCTGCATAGTTCTGCTACTAATCATTTTATTTCAGTATACACAAATAAAAAGCACATAATTCAGCGGACTCTTGCAGATCTGAATGGCATGGGTGTCCCGACTGATAGTAAGTGTAAGTTAGAGGTTACATGCACACATTTTTTCCAGCATTGATTACTTAATCTTTTCTGTATATATCATTTCACCATCTCCTACGATCATATGCCTGCTAAGGAAAAAAAGGTTTTGAGCTCACAGTGCAGTTGACATTTTTTTAGAAAATGGCCTGGAACCTATTTCCATGATTATATGATGTCTTGCAGATCACATCAAAAAGTTAATGAAATGAAGGATAAGACTTGAGATTTGCTGTTTCACATATAAGATGACAGAATTAATGGAGCACCCTGGAGTATTCTGAGGCAAGCAGACATTAGAAACCCAGATGTCAACAGGCATTTAGTAATTACGGGCAAAGAAAATCCAAACAAAATCATATAACAGGTTTAAAAATACCTTTTGGCGGATTTTAGAAAAAAGCCAAGGACAACTAGTACAAAGAAAACTAAAGGCAATTTTTTCCTCCCCAGCAATCCTCACGTATGTCTCCCAAACCTATTGTACATCTGTTATCACAAACAGTTAAAGAATGATCATGGGATCCACCTTCTACTTATTCTTACATCTTTGAAAAAACTTCAGAGGCACATTCAAGAGAGCATGATCAACATTTATCCAAGAAATACACTTAGATTCAAATACTCATGGCTGTAGATGTGCTCCAAAAGAGACACTAACAAAATATCTTCAATATCGATGAGATGACAGCCTGGTTGTACACCCAGAATATTAATCCCCACCTCATGTCCTTTACTGCCAGCTAACTCCATCTCAGATTCCTATGGGACAACACACAGTGACACTGGTGGGTGATGCTATAAAAAGAAGAAAGTTAAAGGATAATTGGAGTCAAAATTGGAGTGTAGGGCAAGGAGTTAAAGCTGAAATACTAAATCATAACACTGGCAGTGTGTCTTGCAATACATATTGTATTTTTATTGCAAGAGTCCCTTGACAACCAACTGCCTTCATTATTATCTTAGCTTTACTGGTCTGTCCTTGAATTGACTTGTAACCATCCACTCTAAAAGAACACACAGAGTTGAGATATTATTTATGAAAGGTAGCACTCAGATTTGAATTAAACAGTCTTATACTTCCAGTATTTTGAGAGCACTGAATTGATCATCAGCTGGTCCACATTCTACATCATAAGCTTCGATTTTTCATCTCTACCTCTTTAGATCTACTCTTTTTTTCCAACTATGGACAACATTCTTACACATTTCAAATATATTATTTTTATTTATTTGCACTTTGGGTGATCACAGTGATGTCTGTAGCTTCACTCAGCATTCATAAAACACTTTGATCAGACAACAAAAGGCCCTCTATGAAAACACAGCTATTATTGTTATACTATGCAACATGGGGGGAAAGAAAGGCAGTATAACTTCACTTTTGCTATTAACCATTGTCTCACTCGCCAACTGCCACAGTATTTAACCAACAAGGCTGTAATAGCTAGCACTATACTGTGCAGCCTGTGGTTCTCCAGGTTCTGGGAGAAGCCTACCATACTGTATGAAGCAACCATATACCTCTAATTCCTGCTGCACATTGCTCAAAGCACACAGTTATTCTAGTATTCCCACAGTACTAGATCACTAAAATATCAATCCCTTCCCTCTTTTTGCTATCAAGGTGCCAATACAAATATGTTGCTTCAAGTGTATAATTTGAACTGAAGTATAGGATTGATTCTACCTGGCAAAGCATTCAAAACAGGTATTTCTGGACAGCTTGAAAGAGTAACATATCCAGGCTGTGAGAGATGGCTACTGCAGTCCTTAAAAAAATTTGTGGTCTCTGTGATTGATTTACTGCCTTTTTACAGGTGCTGATCACAAGTTGGCATGAAATTTAATTCATGGGAAAAAATAAATACTTCTTGGTTATGCCAGCTCATCTAAGATAAGGAGCATCAGTGGTATCTCCAAATTCTACTAACAACCTCCTGAATGTGTCCAAAAGGGCTCCACTGAAGGTTAAGTAAGGTTGCTGTTTTCCCACATATACTTTTATGGTATGCAACATCCTTCCTGCAAACATATAACGGTCCAGGCTGGGGCTTGCAATTCGTTTAGATCTGTTTGTATACACCAGCAATGAAGGATTTACAGAGCTTCTGTTTGGTCCTTTCCCAGACATTACATTATTACTTCCAGGTAGGAGATTACAGCCTACCTTCTTGGATATCATCATTGACAAAGTAGGACATGATTCCATCCCACAAAGATCTCTAAATCACAGGATATCTAATTAGAAGTTTGTGATGAAAAGGAACCTTCTGCTGAATTGTCCTGCTTTCTTTTGTAATGAGCAGTTAATTTAGGGAAGCAACATATAGTACTGGTTACCATCTTCAAATCCATGGATAATTTAACAGGTATTCACCTGACAGATAGCTTTTTGCCTCTATTCAGTAACATTATAAGATAATGTTAGTTATCTTGTCTTGTAACTCCATGGTGTAACATCCTTTGGATCCAATGGCAAGTGCTCTGCTGAGCACGAGTCTGACAAATCATGAGTCTGACATATCATTTGGCTACACAATGTTAGAGCAATAATGCATGTTAAATCTGAAGACAAAAATCAAGTTGAAAGGGCCTGCTATCTCTTCAAAGGCCATGGTGAGAACTCAAAATCATCTTGATTAAATAACTGTCCTGAAGAAGCAGGACAAGAGTTAAGTATCGCACATGGAATAAACTGATCAACTGCATAAATGTTAAGACAAACAACACTACTGAGGCCTGTAAGGTCCTCAGAAAAAAGTCTGGTGTTCAAGCAAATAAACTGAACACATATGAACAAAATCAGGCTTTTATGAATAAAAGCAAACCATACTGAGAAAGGAAAAACAGAATCACTCTATATAAGACTCAGAAAGCAATTTGTTTCTTCTGCTTGACTCTGGAAAGCTATTAGCTAAAATTCTGTATCTGGCTATGTGAAATGATTAGTAGATGTCATGATCAATAAGAGAAAATCCAATCCAAAGGAGAATAAAAAGGATCAAAAGTGCAGAAGTCACCAGCTGTGAGTAAAGACTGAAAAGATTGGGGTGGTTTGGTCTAGGGAAGAGAAAACCAAAGTAGAAAACACAATAGCAACCTAAAAAATACACAAGATTACTAGAAAGAGAAGGCTAATAAACTGTTTTCCAGGTATAATTTAGGACAGAAAATAAACCACGGACTTAAACTGCAGCAAGTAAGATTAGATTAAACTTATATCTTCTGAGTAAAAATTTTAACATTAGAAAGGTAAAAAACATGAATAAATTGTGATGAGAACTTGTAACATGTACATATTTGGAGGGCTTTAAGAAGTTACACAAAAATCTGTAAGAAAGGCACATGTATGGTTGATGTTGCCCTGGGAGGAGCAGGAATCTACACAGCAACTTCTTCAGGTTCCTTCAAACCTTACATGTATGTAATTGAATCAGTCATTTACATTTAATTATTAGTATATCATCAGTAAAGCAGATCATATAAGTTATAAGGTTTCATGATAAAATTAATTTAGCAGTTAATTTTTCAGATTATCCCTAAGAATCTCCAGAGGAAAAGCCCCATTTCAAAGAGGACTCACAGCTTTTCTACTTTTTATTCTGCATCTTTTGGGGCAGAAGATGAGACCATATTATCATGTTTTTTTTGTTTTAAATTGTCTGGAGGACAAGGCAGAAATGTAAAACAAGCAAATTAAATAATAAAAATACCCATCTTCCCATTTTGAGGCATTATGTCATGCTAAAACACGTTGTGTTATTTCATCCAAGATGAGCAAAAGAAGGGGGGGGGGGGGGGGAAAAGGAAAGGAGAAAAGGAAAAGAAAATGTGTAGTCTACATATCCTACCTGACAGTAAAAGAGCACAATTCCCCTATCACTGTCTAAAGAAAGCCCAAATTCAGTAACACTTTTTAAAAGAAAATTTAAGTTGGTATGACTGATTGCTAACAGATCCTACAGCAGAAAGAGCGTAAAAGCAAGCTGACATCACCTATTCTGAACTATTTTGAGGCTTTTATTATAACTTAAGTATAAAAATGGCCTCTAGACAAAAACTTAGCATGTAGACCTAGAATTATTTATATTGTTTCAAAAAAAAAAAAAATCCAAGGGCATTACTCTGTGTCTGTAATGGTAAATTTTCTGCTTGAGTGAGTTTTCATGACAATGTGAAATGCTGCAGAATATAATAGTCATGTCAAGGGTATAGCAAAGACAGTCATATGGGGGGAAAAAAACTTAGTGGAAGCTGCCTGTGTTTCATTCCCTAAAGAGGCTGTTGCTAAAGCATATCTAATACCACCTGCTGTGCAGGGACTGCCTCAGAACACAGAGAGAACAGGTAACAATCTCTTTTCAGTCTTGATTTCATTTTTTGTTGCTCTTCATGAAGGAATTTGTAGATTGAATCATGGGAAATCAGAGATCACACGTCATTTCATTGATTTGAATGAACCTCATTCTTTGAATTTCACGGGATTATGGACTTTTGTAGATATAAACATTAAATGGGATTAAGAATGGGAATACTATGCAACAAAAGAAGCATCCTCACTGTTTCTAGAAATGATTGGTGAATATTAACACTTGCTATTTTTAGTTCAATACAGTGAAGTATTATGTCAAGAAAACAATATTGATTAGCAAGACATACTTCTGAAACTCCTGGATCTACAGGAAAACAATAATGATGAAAAAACAGCAAGTCTGATGAGCAAAAAATCTTTTATGAAGCCCAGTTCTTTTCTCACCAGTTACCCATGAAAACAGGTTCAAAATGGGACATCTCAGTAGGGCATAAAAATTGAAAGTACCAGATGATAAACATACACAAAATTCATGTTAAAAAAAACTCCTGAATATGCTTCGCAGCTTTGGAAATATATCAGTGTACATTTTCTCAGAAATACTTGTCTTTCCTGTTACTTACACTCACAAAAAAGCAAGTCATAGATGAGAAAAGCATAGTCTAGCTCTATGTGAAGTAATAAAAAAAAGTTTCAGCACTGCAGTTTCTTATGCTCTGCAAGTCACTTTCAAACTTTTAAAGTCACTTTTATGCTTGGCTTGACATTTAAGAATCATATTCTCCTAATACAGAAATAGAATCCTATTTGTTATCTCACAGAGGTCTCATGAATGTGCTAAATAGGACTAACGTGGGATTTGCCTAGCTGGATGGGCGCAGACAGCTATAGGTGCATTCTGCCCATGCTGAGATTTGCCAGAACACAAGCCAGCTCCAGCATGAAAACAACAGAGCCACATTATCATGGCTCTGAGCTGGAAATAATATATCTACCTCTCAACAGGGCTTAAAGTTGAAAGAACCTTTCTGTTTATTTGATTTCTAAATATGATTTGTATTGGCAAACATGAAGTAGAAAAGCACATTGCAGTAGTTTAATTTCATTAAATGGTGAAAGGATAAAAAAGTCAATTTAACTGTAAATCTTTAGCAAATTCAAACTGGCAGCTACCATAATTTTTCACAATCAAAAAGAAAAAAAAAAAAAAATAGTAGGGTTCTGCACCAGTTTCTTTAGCCAGCAAGCATTCTCCTAGCTGTGATTATATACCATCACTACCAGTCCAGTCAGGCATATAAAGCATCGTGAGTCATATGGTTACTTTTTCTAAGCTGTTTAAGACAATATAGATGTAGGATGAGTTAGATTTGGCTACGTTCTCACTTCTGCTGGTTGAAGATTGGCTTCTCAGGCTGGAATTTCAATGGAACCAACTCAGTTTCAATGAGGTCAAGTGCCTAAATCCATCAATCTTCTCTTTAAAGTGTACACAATGACAAATGCCCATGAAGAATAGGCTGATTTTTCAGGAACAGTAACTGTATCTCTCACTAATTTTAAACGGAATAGAACTTGTAAAATCTTCTTTTCCTCCATTTGTCATATGACATGAAAACCTCCCTCAGGCATCATATCAAGGGTTCTAGTTCTGTGTTAAAAACAATTAATTTCGGCAACATTTTACTCTGATATATGTATTTGTTCCATCTTCCAGAGGGATACAGATACTTCTCAGTTCCTGCAGTGGCTTCAAATGAGATGTATCTGAGCCTCAATTTTCCTCAACAGTAGAGAAATCAACTCCTACTTCTAGAATCATTCAGAAAATTCAGAACAAAAGGGAAAAAATAATTGATTCTAATAAAGAGGTTGAGGATACTTATTTCAGCAAAAAGAAACCAACTTTTCAACAGTGAGCAAGCAGACCAAGAACTATCTAGAAAACTATCTAGAAAGTGTTGCAATATACTGTCAACATTGTATTAAATGCTTCCAATTTACTGTTTGGCAGGTGATTAATTCTGAATTAACATTAATTCTTCCCTAACATGCTAATTACTGGTAGCTTATTTTACTTAATTTTTGATCCTGTTCTTGAACAACACATCTGGAGAATTATGATAGTGTATACAACCCTGTATACAGAACAGTAAGAAGCTAGCCCTTGATCCAACAACTAACATTGTCAAAAAATAAACTGAAAGCACGGTGAAAAAAAACATCAGATCAAGCAGAGTTAATACTGTAAAGGCAGTATCATCACATCATCTTACTTTTTCAATAGGGAGGGTGGAAGGTGTTAACCTGGAGGGAATTAAAGAAAACAAGGCTAGAGGACATTTAAAGAAACGGGATGAGGAAAAAGGCAGGAAAAGACAAATGTGAGATGAAATAAAGAAAAATAATTTGAGACAAGATCGGGGCAAATATGACTTTGCTGGATTACTATTAGACTTCAGTTCTACATGAAGAAGAAAAATCATTCAGATACTTTCTTGTGTCTTGTAAACCTGACTGCTGCAGTGAGAATACAGTGATTGTTAAAAGACAGCAAAAGCTCACACATAGCTCAGGAATATCTTTTCTTCAAGAAAAGAATGACTGATCAGTGTGCTTGAATGATAGGCCTTCCCTTTATTAGTTAATAAGCCACTCAGCCTACAAATGATAGAGGGTGTCCCACACCCTGTAAAAACAAGCAAATAGGTGAAAGCTTTACCTTGACAATGATATGCTGGGAGAAAGGTGAATATAATTGATAGTGTAATCCTCTAGGACAGACTTTACTTTCCAGTATGCTGTACTTTGCTTAGACTGTTTTTCCAGCACTCTGACTCAACTGTCTGCAAACATTCAATTATACCCTGCAGCTATTTCCAGAGAAATAAACAGGGTCAGCCTTCATTGGCAGAAACCTGAAATCATACAAAATGCTTTTGGCATTTGTTACTTGCAATCAACTGTTTGAGTACAAATAAAAATTCAGCCCAGCATGAACAGCAAGAATATGTGGATCGTTATCTTGTCCAAACCAGACAGCAGATGTAGAATTCTAAAAATTTAAAGGGTTAATTGTAACAGAGACTTTCTCTCTAAAGAATGTAGCACACAGAGGATACTTCCTAAAAGGTTAGGTTGTTGAGATAGGAGTGGACTATAATGAATCAGATATATTCTATTAGCCTCATGCTATAAATAGTAAATTGCATTAATTGTAAGCACGAAATGTGTAGCTAGATATGACCTTCCCTCTTCATATACAACACATACTGAATACTGTAACTATGTTAAGCATACTGTTTCTTAGAGACTGTCAAATAGCTTACAATGAATTATAAAAAACTTGATCTCTATTTAAAAAATGTTCCCAAAACAATCATAACTTTCTCTATCATATTCTCATTTAAAATTATTCATAGAATAAAGTTGGTCAATAATTCTTGGTTCATAACTTGTCCATGAGTTTTACAGCAAATTTTCACTGGCTTAAGTTCAGGCTGTTTTCTACAGAAAGATCATACAACCTCTCTGTTGTGCTATTACCAGATTGGCAATACAAGTGTTTATAAGTACACTTACACCAACAACCAGGTATCTGTTAACAGACCACATAATGGCAATCCTGGTGCAAAATACACCATCTAATATGTGGTTTACCAGCAGACACATGACCACTTCTCTACTAGTACACATTTACCAGTAAGCCAGTTTTAGAAAAAAACCTGTAGTTTTTCTAAACCTATAAAAATAGGCCATCCAGCTCTCCTGAATAACCATTAAGACCAAGATATGTTAATGACATTGCTCCAACTGTGATATCTCTCCTCATCCGGAACCTATACTTTGAGGCCTCATGTGAGACAGACCACGATATTCCACTCACATGACTTTCAGCCAGAACAATCTCACTGAAGCAATAAATATAAGAGTATCTCACATTTTAACGACTGAAATGCAACACTGTAATAGGTGGAATTACCCCTAAAATGCCCAACAGCAGAGGTTTTTTATATGACACTCCATAAATGCCAGTAAAAGACTGACTTTCTGAACTTCACTGTTCAGAAACAGTGATGATATCCATATATTGCCATCCCACCCATGAAGAAGGCACAAACCAAGCCTCTTCTACCCTAAATCATGTTTGGGTTTTTTTAAATACAGAAAAAGCTTCCGCTTTTCTTTTTAGTTTTTAGCCTATGCTAGGTCTCAGTTTCAAGTTTTCATTGAAGTCCAAGAAATGAGAACTTATTTTAAAAAATCACGCCAGTATCTTACAAATCACAAGACTACAGGACATGGGACTTACAATATTTTTAATATGGCAAGACTTCATAACATTTAAGAACCATCAATCCAGACTCCATGCAGCACAATAAAACTTATTTTCTCTTTTTGGGTTACAGAATTCAGAATAGTATTTGGAGAAGATACCCTCAGCAACCTTAATTCAGAACTGTCAGAGTCTTGTTTATAAGAATTTCCATACAATACAGGAAACAGTGCTTAGAAGAACACATAATTGGAAATTAGTGGATGTGGCACTATCTTCCTGTACTCTATAACTGCTAAAAGACTGCTGAAATGAGATGCTTTAATTATTGTTAAATTTGATAGACTAAAAATTTGTATTTCTGACACCAGTAAGGACAGCTTTGTATTTCTCATAAAAGGCATTAAACATACTTTCTTCTTCTCTGGTGCATTTAATTTGTACGCAAGCATTGTTAAATCTCAGAAATCCCTACTATGTGTCAGGTTGAACTGACGGGTGTTCACCCTAAACATGGAGAACAGTTATAGGCCAGATAGAGCCAAGAACCAAGGCGGAGAAAAATGGAAGGAGTTGTCTAAATGCCTTGAGTACACTGAAGCAGTAGGAAGAATGGTCTGATGCTCAGGAAAATCAGCCTGACTGATATCTTCAAAATATTGTTACTGGGAAGTTAATCACTGTTTAACCTGTTGTCAAACCTTCAAAAACACTTTGGTTCAAATAACAGCTCTGAGGTTGGTTCAGGATTTCCTATTTTTGTTTCTCCTACGGAGCCAGATTATCTAATTTGTGATTACAATCAAAATATTTATAGTATCTATGTTTGTTTTAAGCAAAAGCACCTCAAAACATGGACCAGCTGTGCAACCAAGGTAGAACAGGTCTAAATTGAGGACTATTGTTAAGCAATGCCAGTTTCCATTAGCTGAGAACCTGGTACATCACACTTTACAATACACAACATTCTATAACATATCAAAGACTTTTTAAGAAAGAACAAAAATGTAGGAACCTAAAAGAAAGAAATATGTACAGGTACACTCCAGAAAAAAACTGCCTACCTAAGATCATGTCAAGCACAGCATATTGCACAACATCTGGAACTCATGCACAGTGAAACAGCAGGTGCATAGTCTTTGGTTTACTTAAAACACATGCAGATTACATGTTAGAACAACATGGGAGACTCAAACCTTAAAAGGACGATGTCACAGTGAAACAAAGAGAAAGACAATTCAGGACGCAACAGACTCAAGGAGGTGATGTCCACTATCTAGCTTTATAATTCAGTTGTAGTTCTTTAACAAGAGATTTTCTGTTTTCCTTTTTAAAACTAAAAAAGTGGAGCAGCACACAAAAATGGTCTTACAAAAAATTAGTATCAACATCGCACTGCTATTGATTTACCAGAATCAAAATATGTCCTACAATTCAAGAAATTCTGGACCTGTATCAGAACTACATTGCAAGAATAGTGTTAATATTTCAGATGATACACTGTCATGATAATTAAGTGTTGAGCAAGACTGCAAAGATTACTTCTGCTCATTACTCAAGAGGAGAGAGGTCAATATTTGCCTGGGGTTATCATGCTGTTTGGTCTGGAATACTGTAATATTCTCCTATGGCTTCTAAGAGAAAAGAATAAGACAGATTGGCTTTGTGAATTAAAATAGGCCCAGCTACAACCTTGTAATATCATATTTTGCTTTGAACATTATCAGTATTTTTATTTTGATTTGCAAAAATTAAAAAAGTTGTGAAAACATGATCATCAGTCTTGCAAAATTAACATCAGTTTATCTAAAGAGCTAAACGGAGCAATGCCTCAGTGCCCTAAGGATCAGATGATATAACCTTTCTTTCTCCATGAGAGGCTTCAGGGAAGAATTGTCTTCAGACTTCTTGCTACAATTTATCACACAGATAAATATTCAGAAATTAGTTTAAAAAGTAGAAGTATTTCCATTCTGGAATAATAATGATTGCATGTACTTAGAAGGTGGCACCCACAAAGATGCACATACAGTTTCCTTCAAAGCTAGTGCTAGATCCAGCATTTTGCAGGCTAATAGAAGGATGGTCCTGAACCCCACACAATAACCAGCAACATGTCACTGCATGTATCTCTGTTTTTCCATGCCTCTCCTTCTGCTCAAGTCAGAATATCACCTCAAAAGAATTTTCCTTTCTTCAGTAAAAATTAAGTAGTCCACACAGCTTTTAGCGTTTATAAGCTAACTGTGACATGGCAGTATAAGATGTATAAAATATTCATTTCTATTAAGATATTTGTCCTACCATCTCCAGTCTTAATGCTAAAGATTAAACCTAATATCTGAGCCATACATGCTTTGTATGTATGACATAGTGCAAACAGTATGCTGTATCTTTAAAAACAAAGGGGTTTGTGCTGTTTTCATTTATTGCAGCACATAGGTATTAATTGCTTTTTTTATAAGAGCTTAGCAAATGCACCAAATTTAAAAGCATTGAAGACCTTCATGACAAATAAAGAGTATGACCTATGGTGGGGAAAAAACCCAAACAAACAACAAAGAAGAGGCATTTTAAGGAACCTCTACCTCATTAATTCAGAAATAATGGAATATTTCTTCAAGAGCACAGTTTGCAGAGCTACATCTTGTCAGTCCCACTGTGCCCTCAGCTGAATATACAGTACCTTGTTCTCCTATAGTGTTCTACAGGCAAGAAATAAAAATTCAAGGTGTATTTCAAAAAAGCTTTACAAGCTCCTAAAACATTATCCTCTCTCAACCAATTTTATGAATGGTAATTTGTCTTCTTCGCATTCTCTCTTGGCCTTTCTTCCTGCAGTCATACAACAGCTTGCCAGATTCATCACAAACAGATGAACAAACATTGAATCCAAAGTACTTTCCACCTATGGAGAGAGATAGAACCCAAGGAGCAGATATCTGACCTATTTTTTGTGAAGCTGTGTTGAACATGCTATCAGAACATTTCCAAAACTTTACATTATGCCATGCCATTTACACTGGCTGTACTCACAACACTTTGTGCATCACATTGAATTAGCAGGAAATCTAAGAAAGATCACACAGAACCCATTAACTTTAAATTGCTTTCAGGGGTAATTAGAAAGAGTGGCAGCTCCTTTCTCAATATTTTAAAAGAACATTTTAATCCATTTCTGCAAAGGAACAATAACAAAACCAATGAATGAATGAACCTTTTGGTAACATTTAAAAAAAATATAAGAAATATCCTAGCCAGAAAATTAAAATGCTTCAGTCCCTCTAAGGCTTTCCTAGGTTACTGTAATTATATCTGCACCTAAGAAGAAAAAAATTACTCTTTGTTGTCATTTTGCATTAGGTTCTGGTGATCTGCAAACTACCATCAGAGTACATCTTTATGTTGCATTTTATATTGGCATGTCACAGGCTTGCTTTATCATATCAATGCAATTTCCATCTCTCAAAATTTAAAGGAAAATATGCACAATTATTCAAGCAAAAGTTGTCTTCTAACTTAAATACCCACCAGCCTGGTACAAAAGAAGAAAATGAGAACTTCTCCACTAAGTTAAACTATTGCCATGGCACTCATCATCAAGAATCAGAGGCTTTTTTTGCTGCTGTTCTTAAATAATAGCAGGACTTCTAATGTCGGTATGCTTGTTAACTGCAATCTTTATCTACATTTGAACACACTGACATCTGCCACACCTTCCTCAAACTGACTGTGAAGCTGATGTTCATCTTACTAACTGTGGAGTGGCTTTGAGGTGTCTGATATGAAAAATTATGCCTCTTCCATGGGTGAGAAGAAAATACAATTTTTCAACAAGGAACAACTGGACAAATGTTGCCTCGCCTTTGTTCCTATTATATACATACAGCCTGCATGGACTAATGAGGGTGAGGGCACTTCTTTTATCTCATTCCTTCCTCCATTTCTCCTCCCATCCCATACACAGCAGAGAGAGAAGAATCTACTTCAAGAAGGAACTAGGCTCTTAGAGAGTGTAACAGACTCCAGACTGCTGCTTCTAACACTGAGTCATGGATTCATGCTGATCTAGTTGACTGGTTCTCCTACTGCTTCTAGGGAGCCATTATTTTGAAATGTGCTTTGGTCACACACTTTCCCTTCTCTGACAAGTCCATCTGATCCATATAAAGGTAGCTAGTCACCAACTATGTTTAGGACTGGAAATGGGGCAGGGTTCAGAAAACAATATGCCAGATGGTTTTCCCCCTTTCATCTCTTCTTCCACTTAGAGGTGTGTGCTATAGGTAAGATTCAGTCTTATAGTTTGAGTCTGCGGTAAAACAAAAGGGTATTTCCTCTTACCTACTCCTGAGTTAGTAAACGCTCAGGGTCACTGGATCTGGAAGTTAATTCCACTGAGGGCTAGTGTCCCACTGATTAATAGATACCATGAAGTTGCACACTCATCTCCTTATTTCTATAACTGCATCACTGAGTACCAGGTCTGCTTGCACCAAGCCAGAATTTATTAAATTGCCTCTGGCATTCTTCCCAGAGAAGTATTTTGTGCATGCTATTACATAGATGAAAAAAAAAAAAAAAAAACCAAGAATTCTTTTACAATGCCCGGGATCTATCATGCATAAAGGTTACCTTCAAACATTCACACCTCAAATATGTACACATGCAGAAAGGTTCGTAGCAACCGAGAGTTTAAGTGAGGACAATGATTGCCAGGAAAACTGTCTAGATAACAAGCACGAGCTCAATTGCTTTCAATTACTTCAGTACGCTCAGCGGATGGACTACAAGAAATCCAATTCTCTTTTTTATTGCTTACTACATATCTGTATACCCATTTCTCAATCAGCATAAAATTCTTTCCAACAGATGACTGAGATCTATTAAGCCCGAAACTCACATCTACCATGACCTCAGATATTTATTTCCTTAGAAAACCAACATTTTGTACCAAGAACTTTAAAAGCATTAACTTCAGCAATATTTAACAGACACCGACTTAGCTGACCAACAAATTTTTATTGATGAAAACTAGCTTAACATTACAAATGACTCGGATAACTAACTGTCCTTACTTATTTCACATTTTAAATTTTATCCATGTCTGTACAGTGGAATTTAGGAAGTTCTCAGCAGTATTTCACATAATGAAATTATGCAATCAATTCCTCCTCTCCAAGATATTTATCTAGAAATGCTTTAGCAAGATACCATCACAAGAGTGAGACTAATTGTCCTCTGATATTCATCTTTATAGTCCAAGGAGGAATATTGGCAACTACATGCCATTAGCTATGGTCCAATACATAGAGACACACACAGAATTCATTTATCAGAAAACCAATTAACATTCTCAACTTTTCCTTCAGTATCATTTTTTGCTACTCAAATAAAACATACTGTTATTAAAGTCTAAGAAACAGAGAGTGCCAAATGATTTGTGAAAAATATGTGCATCTCCCATTGTGTGTCCTACAAGCATGCATTTTCAAGTATTCTGAGACTAACTGAAGGGCTTTTAAAAAAATTTAGCAACTTTATTCTTCCATGAAATCTCAAGGGATGATGTGAAAAAACAACAGGTAAGATGATTTATCTCTCCTTAGAGTGAAAAATGTGGGGTTTCTGAATGATCCAATGTCCTAAATAAGGAGCACAATGTCATTAGTGGTGGAAGCATCTTGTTTCATTCTCCTCTTCTGTAAAACGATACCTGCTCACAACTGAAGGGTGCACCACATCTACATTTGTAAAATGTCTTTAGATTACCACACGAAAGGAGTTGTACAACTGCAGAACATTAGCAATACTGTTTTCTGTTCTTTCCATAAACAGTCACATTAATTACAAAGTATAGTCAGAAGGCAACAAAAATTGTTCATAAAGAGAGACTTCAGCATTGCATAACTGATAAACATTTCCTTAAAAAATCATGATGGTATGAAAAAGATTGCCCGTTTTAGCAATACGCTAAGTGCTGCAGATATAGAAATAAAGGTTAAGGTAGTTGTACACAGCTCACTGAGTTACTGAAGTTACATTCTGGGAAACACGAGCTTTCTTAGTTTTTATGAATGCTATACATAGCTACTGAATAGACATGAAGAATTTCAAGGGTTTAAAGCCTAAAGGTGAGAGGCAAAGCAGTATGTCGGGCAGTAAAGCTAATGCCAGCTTTCTGGAACTACTTTAGGGCAAAGGTTGCTCCGTTGTCTAGGCTACCCAGAAGTTGCTCGTTTGTGTCGCACTACAAAAGACAGTGTAATGGAGTTCACGGGTCTCTTGCTTAGAAGTATAGTTCCAAACAACATTTTTAGTAAAGTTAATTCACACTTTTGCCTGAATGAGCCATGGGTACCATATGTATTTTTGTTACAGCCAGCCTCCACTTTTAGTGAGTCATTCACAAGGAAGAAAAAAAAAAAAAACAATTTCACTATAGCTATGAAAGCTGACTACTTTTTGCATGTGCTGGGATGACCGCAGTTTCCTCACCATCGATGAGTAATTGAAATTCTGCCTGCACCAGTCACTTAGTAAAACCTTTCAAATGGGAAGACAAAGTTGGTGAGACAAGGACACAGTGATACAACGCTGCCGACTCTCATCATGTAAGCATCCTTACAGCAAGGTCTGAATGGCAGACTTTAGCTCTCCAGATGTAGAAGAATTTGATGCAGGACCTTCTATCATTGTTTGTCCAGAGAATTCCTAGAGAAAGATTATACACTACAGCTGCCCCCTCGCTTTCTAAATACAAGAGGAAGGGAGACAATAGAAACGACTTTGTGGGGAGAATCTTCTTCCACTACTGTGGTTCTTGGTGGATCAAGCCGGTGTAAGTCCCTATGTACTTGAATTTACCAAGATGAAACAGGCCCTTCGCATGTAAACTATGCCATGCTTTTCCTGTTGTAAAATGGCAGAAGTGGAAGCTGGCTGACTGGTAGCTGCTATAGATGTGGAAAATATACTGGATTCAACCTTCAGTGTTTGTGATCTCATAATAAACTTCTGTTAAGTGTCAGATTATTTTTGGGAAAGGAAGTACCATTATGAGAAACCTTTTGCAATATCATAAACGCAGATCTGTGGAGGCTGCTTCTGAAGTCAAAATAAATCTATGTGAATGCAACTCAATGGAGGGCACATTATCTTATCATCATGACACAAAATGAGACACCAGCAAGGAGCTGAGGAGTCTGTGGTACAATGTCACAATGGAGTATGTCTGAATGAGTTACACTGCCACTGCTTTAAGAGAAAGTACTTTAGGTATTTTAGGTCTTTCCTTTCTGGATTATTCAGTTTGGTCTCAGTCATTAGCAGCTAGGCCTAAAACAAGAAGTTAATTCCTTGTCTTATCCTATTTTTCAAAGTGTTTCCAACTCTTTCACGCTTTTCTTTCCTACATTCAAGTGTTGTTTGTAACACTTAAGCCTCTAGACCCCAAAAGTATTTTGTGACCATTTTATTCATGCCCTTAAAAATGGGGGCCTGGATACCTGTCCCAACTATTTAGACTTACAATTTACATAATCAACCTGTGCATATCAGATGTTTACATTCCCTGAACAGCTAGACAAATCCTCAAAGGATTTCAGATAGAAAGAATCACCACCTAGAAGTGGTTAAACTCTCAATTTAGACTAAGCTTCTGACTTAGACCTTAAAGCTAGGTGGGATTAACTTGGATTCTGCAGTCTAAATGGACAAGAAAGAAAAAGTATAACCAGTCCTATTTTACAGATAAATAACTGTGACAGATGTGCCCCTTCTAAACACAGTTATATGTCCCCTCTTGAACTATCTTTTCCCAGTGCCTCAGATTTAGGATTGGCTCTTCAGTATTTCTTTATATCAGCCTTTTTAAAAAAAAAAAAAAAAAATTAAATTAAACGGAAAGTTTTCTAAAAAGTATTCAATAGCTTGTACATGTAGAGTTGAAACAGCTGGTTTGCGCAGTCAAGAATTCGTCCGTTTCTGTGGGATTATGTCTTAAACTAACCAAATCTGTATCACAAGAAACTTGTTCTCTTGGAAAACTGATTAAAATTAAAAAAAAAAAAAAAAAAAAAAAAACCAACACACAAACAAAAAAACCCACAACCCACCACCAAGCAACAATCTACTTACAATACGTTCAAAGACAACTGACAATACACCAAACACTTTTTTCAGCTAGAAGAGAAAGGAAGTAATGTTTAAATAGGCCAACATTAAATATTTTTTTTTACCAAATAGGATCATATTTCCTAGCACCCAGGTTTCAGAACAGCATGCCCATGTTGGAAAAATAATCACCAGGTGTCTGAATTCATTGACAGATCAATTCAGAAGAAAGCATCCAACAGCCAGTCACATGTGTTTCTCTAGGGTAAAAGAACAACTAATTGAACTCTTTTACTGAAGAATAATGACAACCTTAGACTTGTTCAGCAGGCATTGGTGTAAAATCTTGCTTGTTCTTCCTTAAAAAAACCCAGGCCAAATCATAAGTTCTAGCTCCAGCTGAAACCCAAAAGAATACAACAATATATTTTTTTATTTTTTCTCACAACAACAAAGTTTGAAAAATGCTACAGAGTGCTTTGGAACACTCCACACATTAATCAGTACCTACTCTTAAATATCTTACATGCTCATCACTAGTTTTGCTCTGTGACTGGAAAAATGTACACTTCCCAATTTAAAAGGAAAAAATGTACACTTCCCAATTTAAAAGGAAAAAAAAAAAATGTACACTTCCCAATTTAAAAGGAAAAACACCTCCAGATGAGGCCCAGATGAAGTATCAATACTTGGCACAGGTAAAAATGACTCTGCATCAGTTTAGCCTCAGTTAAAAGCTGAGAGTCATGGCAAACTTTTTGAGAAACCTAGAATGAATTTCAAGCCCAATACAAAGTCTAAGACCGCAAAGAAAGACTCAGAGAGTCTTTGCATAATATCTTCCAGTCTTGGTATCAGTAACAGAACACACAATCCTTTTCAGATATCTTTTCTGTATTTAATCTTCTAGATTCCTATGCATGCTCTCTTGTATTCAAGCCACAAGGCAACAAACAACTTAAAGTCCTTGAGATGAGGGAGAATCTTAATTCTGTGCTCTGACAATTGCTAACATACTGCAAAGTCCATAGGGGAAAAGTTTTCTACAGAACTGATTGCCTTCTTTCAGGAAGAACTCAACAGAAATGAGGGCATTCACACAATAAATTCCCAAAACCCAGCTCTGGAACACTACGGAACCACAAATAACCACATAAACTTTTGAAAGAACGCAAAAAGATTTTTCCATCACAATGTTTGAAATCACATAAAACAATACCCAAAGGAAAAGGACTAGAAACATACTACTAATAACAGGTCATATTCTAATCTTTTCTTCAACATGGCCAAAACACATGCAAAAGAACAGTGAAACCATTTCTTGAATTCTTAATTGCAAATATTGATTTGAATACCTACTTTTTTTTTTTTTTTTTAATTTCTGTACAATCAGCATGTTGAGGAATGGTCAGTTATTGCCTAATATTCATAACCATTCAGTGTTATGGCAAGTGCACTATAATACAATTTATGCTTGCTTTCACAGAACTTTTGAACAATTTGCATTTATCAATATTCAAAGCAAACAAACATTTTTCAAGCAACTTTCTTGAAGTAACACAACTGATAACTTGATTTTGATGTTTATACACAGGCACGACATTGATTTAGTTGGAGGACAGCAAGAGCTCAAAAACAGTCAGTTGTAATTATTTTGTGTAAGGAATATTTTGCAGGTTATCTTCCACTGAAGATAAGAACATTGTTATCTAAAACCCTGAGAGCATTGACTCTGGCACTGTTATGATCTCTACTCATTAAAGAGCTATCCTGTATCATTCTTCACGTGGACATTAAATAGATGCAGGATAACGCTGCAGCTCTACAACAGATTTTCTCTTGTATTGAACATATTTATTTTGTAGTTTAGGTGGCTGACAGAAAAGATATACAATAAGGAATGAAAATGAATGAATTAGACTGGAAACTATGGCATAGAATCACAGAATCGTTAACATTGGAAAACACCCTTAAGATCATCAAGTCCAACCGTTAACCTAGCACTGCCAAGTCCACCACTAAACCATGTCCTCAAGCACCACGTCTACCCATCTTTTAAATACCTCCAGGGATGGAGACTCAACCACTTCCCTGGGCAGCCTCTTCCAGTGCCTGACTACGCTTTCCGTGAAGAAGCTTTTCCTAATATCCAAACTAAACTCCCCCTGGTGCAGCTTGAGGCCATTTCCTCTCATCCTATTGCTTGTTACTAGGGAGAAGAGAACGACCCTGACCTCACTACAACCTCCTTTCAGGTAGTACATAGGCATAGTACACATAACAATTATTTTTTGCCCAATGCAGTCAAGATCTTCCTAGTAATCATCAGAGCTTTTCAAGAACAGGTAAATACATTAGCTTACATTTCCCTTACAAATCTTGGAGTTGAAAATTTTACTTTGAGCTCTTTGGTTCATCTTATGTCCTGCGTAACTGATAGTTGATTCTAGCTCTGTCTTATTTTAATACGATCTACACAGCTGCCTATTACACAACCCCACAAAAATCCATCTCAGACAGAAAACTCTCGTATCTTATGTTTTTCATTACCTATATATTGATTTTTTCAAAAGTATTGTGCTATTTATACTTAAAAATGCAGTAAGAATCTAATGATTTGGTTTCAAAGATGCTAAGAGCTTGCAATTCTCTTTTATAACAATCTGTCTGTTGATGTCCAGCACTTATAAACTCAAAACCCAGGACTTTAATGGAAGGCACTTAATTCCTTAAACCAATAAATAACAAAACCCACTAGGGTTTCATTGGAAGTGAATTTTTAAAGGGCAAAGTAATTCTGAAACTTGGTTCTTGCCACCAGTCACGCAGCCACTTCTGAAAAATTGCAATTCCTTGCATCTGAAGTCTAAAACGTTCTCTATAAATCAATATGGATTTAGTATTTAAATGTTAGGCATGCACAACTAAACAAGGAAGAAGTGCTAATTTCAATATATAAACAAACACATATGACAACCACCATCTACAGTGCAGATGTCATTATGCAATCCGCCTCTCCCATAGGAGAAAATGGATAAGAATTTGAAAACCAGCAACTGGTGAAAAGTAATTAAACTACAACTGACAAAAAGGTTGGAGTGACTAACTGTTGGCGTCAAGTCCATCCGAAGAGGATTTCAATAACTCACAGAGATCCCCACTCAACACAGTACTATCCACTTCTACAATGGTTCTTTCTTGTTTCCTGTTTTTTTAATGACTTCAAATACTCTTGAGTATTATACTATGGCCAAATAAGTGGCAGCTCTTTATTCATTTCAGAAGATTTTGGATCTAGGCCATATAGTATATTAAAATAGAATAAAAGGGTCAAGATGATAATAAAAGAAATTAAGATTAGCTATTTGTGTTGTCATGGATCCTTCAGATTTAGAATTTGATCCTTCCTTCATCTGTAAGAAGAAATGCTTTTTCAAGAGAGAACTCCAAACTCAACACACACAACAGCAGATGTAAAAGCAAATCAAGTATCCGCAAGAACTTAACCTGCACAGCAGCCATCTGTCTCAGAAGTACAGATATATTTTTCAAACATAGTCTTTTCTATTTCTCATTCAGTTGAGGATCAGATCCTCAGCTTCACATGGATCATCTTTTGGTCTTTTTTGTATATTTAAAGTTGTTCTTATTGAATTGCTTACACCTAAATTAGCAAGTAATGCAGACCAATAAAGCCAGATCTGCAGAGAGAAGCAGTTGGTGCTGAGGGCCCAGTGTCTACACTATACATGTTTTAAGGGGTTTTACTTCAATAAGCTAGAAGGTAACCTAGATGAATGATCACCTGCAGCTGGAATGCACGAACTGTGTTCCTGAGTGCTTCCTCTAGTTTAATTTCATTTGAGAGGAATCCAGTTCATGCACACGGAAACCACTCCACAATGTGAACTAAAGCACTAGAAGTGGGAAAAATAATGAGATTTAATTCAAAAGTACACTCTTGATCCAAACTGAAATCCTAATAGACAGATCTTTCCAGAGGAATGCCCATTTTATAAGTTGTCAGGTATTGTACATAAATGGAAGTAAACTCACTTGAAGGCTGTATAGGTGAAGCCAAGGGAGGGGGGTTGGCAGGGAGAACATTTGGGAGAGGAGGGATGGAGAAGGGCAGTTAGATCACAGACTTGCAGACATCATCTGATAATTTTTCAACTTGTCCTGGCTCACAAAGTACAATGTGGCAAACTCAGCCTGTGCAAGTGACAACTGCTCTATCTGTTGTGCCTAAGATACATTGGATGATATTAATAAGACGTTGCCAACATTGAAATCATTGACACTCCACTTACTGAAAGGTTTCTGGAAAGGACAAAAAGCTGTTCACTAATGCACTGGCAAAGACAAGATAAACATAGCATTCATCTTTTCTCATGGAAAACTCTTCACAAGTTACTTGTTATTTTCCAACCACAAAAGATTATCACACAAGCTCTAAAGAAAAAAAACAAACTCTAGGCAAGAAGAATGACATTTTAATACTTCCTTGGAACAAATGAAATCCTTTTGAACACAAAACCAGAAGAATTGCCATATCAGAACAAGGCAATAATCCATCCAGGTTGTTATTCTGCTTCCAAAAAAGGCTAATTGCAACTTTTGAGGGTAGCTTAGGTTTCCCATAAAATGAACAGTTCTGTGCAAGTCTGAGGAATAATTTTTAGCCTGACTGCAGCCTAACTATAAAGTCTAAATGTAGCAAGTACACGTGATCACAACAGGACAGCTCTGGTTTTTATTTCATTTAATATAATTACCAATACCAGTTTTATTTTGCAATGTGACCATGTCCCACAAACGCAAAGGGACAGTGTAAGTCAATATTTGCAACAGATACCTCTGAAGAAGCAGAGACACTGCAGAAAGTTGTTTTGCCATTCAGGATTTTTTTTCTCTTCATCATCCCCAAATCTGCTTGCCTGCAGAACTGTGAAACTCTTAAGACTTCCTTTATTCTTCTCAACCCTTCTTGCTTAATTTCTCTTTAGAGCCATATTCCTTGACCCATAGGGAACAGCACTTACTCCTGGGAGTAATGGCATTATTGTAACTACAGTCACTCATGTAAGCACTATCAAATGTGAAGAGTAATTACAGCACCCATGGAATGCATGAAGTTTTTCATAACAGTGTAAACTTTTACTAAAAATTAATATAACTGTTAAGTCCTTGGAAATAACAATTCCGTTTCACAATTACTTGTTAAGATATTTTCTACCATGCATAGCAGTTTTTAATTCCTTTCTTATTAATGACGGAAAAAGTTTTGTTTATAGTTTTTGTGTGTGCACCCTCCTGCATGCATGCACACGTGTGGCTGCAAGTAAATAAATAAACCTACTACATGCACTTAGGTTATCTGAAAATAAAGTTCTTGATACAATTTATTCTTCCTCTGTTTTGGAATAGCTCTATTTACCAGCACCTTTCCAGTGCTAATATTTCCTCAATATTGGCATCTCTCCTGCTCACTACTGTTATTCATTAGTGCAACTTATGATGGTGGTCCTTGTGATATGGACAGAGTCATACAGGCATTGTACAGCAGTCAGATGGCCATTAGTGACCTAACTTATCCAACAAAAAGCTCCTGGTTCCATTTCCAGTACCATCAGCTTATTATCTTCCCACTGCTTTACTGTGGAACGTGCAAGACATTTTCCACAATTCCAAATAAGAAATCTTTGCATTTATGTCATGATTGTCTACAGATAGATATGTGGAATCTCTTTTGAGTGTTCTCCTTCT
This sequence comes from Platalea leucorodia, assembly GCF_965183815.1. Taxonomy (NCBI): domain Eukaryota; kingdom Metazoa; phylum Chordata; class Aves; order Pelecaniformes; family Threskiornithidae; genus Platalea; species Platalea leucorodia. Next base: position 65,906,756 of record NC_138829.1, on the reverse strand, counting down.
GGGTGTACTAGTCTCATTAGGTAAAATGTTAGGGATTTCTAGCTTTAAAAGAAAATAATTATTTTTATATTTACTTCATCTTTAACCTCAAAATAGAAAAAGTCATAGGTTTTCCTGATAAATATCAGCACCATTCCTTACTCCTTTTTGTCCACCTAGTCATGAGTGTATTCACCTCTCTGTATGTACAGTGTTATTTTTTCCTAGCCCTATTGGTTTTGCTAGATTATTTTTGCCCACTTACTCTTCCTTCATTTTATTTTTTTCTGTTCTTTTTTCTACAGTCTGCATCTTCTTCCTTCTTTTTTCCTATTCTAACACATTTTTAGTCCCTTTTCTTTCAATCACTGAGTTAACAGGAACTTTTCCTGTCTGATTTCAGAAGCTTTCAGATCTTTTCCTGCTCTCTGCTCTAGTGTTCTATTTTCTTTCTTGACACTGTTTTTCTTCACACTACTGCTCTTCAAACATTACAATATCTTTCAGCACTTGAGCAAGGCGGCCAACAATCATGTCACTGGACTGAAGACTGAATGAATTTAAGCAATCTCTGTAGACCAAAACAAACCATGTTCAGCAATGTATCTGCTAATCATTTTAAATCCAAAAGAAGTGTTCAGCATTCAGAAACAAGGATCAGTCCTCTCTATTCACATTCTTATATTTTCCTAACCTTAACACCCACATTACTTTGTGTGTTGTACTGTTACTCCCTAAATCTCTTTTCTCCTTCATATTTTAGCATCTTCATTCCCCTGTCTCAGCCCAAAATTTGAGCAACTGGTGTAAAAGGCTTAGGCAACCATCTGAATATTACTCAGAGACTCTGGAAAGTAGTTTGCAGCTTTCCTACAACATGCCAACCCCTAGCCTTCAGTGAAAACAACACCGTGAAACAGTAAAAGCAACCTCTTCAGTATCCACTGAAGTCTAGTAGGAAACATAAGGTCTATCATCACCCTAAATATATGGTATTTTGCCTGATTAGAGTGCATAATGGCTGTGTGTATTAATTCTCTTCAAATGAAGCAGTATGACTGCATTCTTCTGAGGGCCTGCAGGGACTAGTCCAATATTGCCCACTTTTAATTGTGTCTAAAAATACATATTTGCTTACTCAGCCAGCTTCTACATTTATTTCCCTAAATGTATAAAATGGCTGTGGTGCTGCAGTACAACATTGTGTGACCACGCTGTGTCTTGGGGTGCATTCATCAAATTACAAAGGCACTGCGATTGGAGACCAAGCCAAGTCACCGCAGGCAGGGAAGTTTCAGGGGAAAGTGGTCTTGACAGAAGATATATTTTAATAGGCTGTATTTAGCAAACAAGACCGAATCTTATTTTGTGTTTTCAGAATTTAAAATCTGTTTCTCTTAGGGATTTTTGGCAGTATATGCTTATTATATTTTCTTAGCACCTGATACAAACAGAAATGCACAGCTCCTTCTGCCAACAGATATCTCAAATCCTAGGGAGATAAAGGAATTTTTATACCTCTTGACCATAATAGCTTTTACTTTCATACCTCTCAACCTGACGTGGCCATAGTATGAGGTGTAGAAAAATGTAGGACAGGAAAAAAAAATTACCAGTGCAGAAAAGTTTCACATGAACCAAAAAGAATTTCTTTACAGCATTAGTAAGCGTATCTAATCCAAATATCCGGACTCTGCATTTCCAGCACAAATAATTTATAACAGTCCAAGTAAGTTAGTGGGAAATACTGTGAAGGAAACAAAAATCTCAGTATAAAACAAAGGGGCAATCACTGCTTAGGACAGACAGACGGATCAGAGCAGACCTATGTTCTGTCAATAGTTCCTAGTTTATAACCACTAGGTTAAGTGCTGAGCATACAAATTACCCATATATTGCTGAATTCTGCTGCAGTACTAAGAATGAGAAAAATATTTTGCTAAAATTAGAATATATTTTACTTTGAGATTCTACATATATATGTATTCAACTCAGAAAGCCATCATATGCATAGCACATCTCTATGCTCTAGCCAGTCACTGGTTCAAGAGTTAAAATAATTTTAAAAGAAAACAGAAGATTTAACTCTTGTACCAAATCGCTGATATCCTAAAATCCACACGTATACCTGTCAAAAACATCACTTTTTAGGCTGTCATATAAATTGTTCCATTCCTATCAAGTATCCTGTATTCATACAAACATATAATTCCCAAAATTACATGTAGCTACATCTGCTGTGGATTCTTTTCTTTTGAGGTGAAGGTGCAGGTTTGTGGTTTTGTTTTGTTTTGTTTTTTTAATATCAATTACCCAAATCATGCTAAGACAAACTTAAAAAATGCACAGAGCAATTTAACTGCATCATGCCTTGACTTAAAGCGAAACGGCATCCAAAGTTTCCCTGATATAAGACAATTATGTGCCAGAGGCTTAAACAGCACTAGTCTAAGCACCACAGAGGTATTCAAGTGACACCAAGGCAGCTAAAAGAACAAACAAAAAGCTAATGCACAGGATCTTCATTAAGGAATACCTGAAATACACAACTCAGGCTTACGGAACAAAATTTCAACTCTTATCACATACTCCATAGTATTATCACATACTCCATAGTATTACCTGACGATGAGCAGAAATTCATTAAATTTTAGTCAGCAGTCTCTCTTCCACCAGGCAGCTATGGATGACTTGATGACCTTATAAAAGCCCCAGAAGCTCAGCTGTTACAAATTAGCATAAATTGACCAATTTTAAAGGAGCTGTGCTGATTTACAACAGACCAGTGTTTGGCTCTTGACAGCATCTTTTGGGGTTTTTTTTAATGTTTTACTTATAATACGTCAGTTAAATTTGCCCATAGGCTTCATGAAAAAAAAAAAAATAGTATTTTAAGCATGAGGAGACAAAGGAGCCCAAGAAAGACAAAATATGCTTCGTTGTATATAACAGTTGGTATTAATCTCAAGTAGTAAATTAGGTCAGATGCATGATACCTTTACAGTATCCCCTAAGACTGAATGGAGATCAGTATCAAAGTTCCAGGAGTATCATTGCTGTAAGACTCCAGCTGAGTAAGACAAACAATGAGTGAGTTTGAACAGTGCAGGACACTACAGCAAAGAATCACATTTCTACATTATAATAAGACTGGGTTATTAAAGTAAATATTAACAAATACTTGAATTCTTATAGTTTTGTCAACTTATCTGTCCATGGTTCTGCAGCCTGCAAATGGATGCAACTCAAATCTTGAATCAAAAGGACAAATCCTAATCCCGCTGAAGTTAAACAGAATCACGCTCCAGGAGAAAGATCCATTGATGTCAGGAAAGGAAAAGTTTCATTAGCCATCTAAAATACATCTCTGCATGCACGTTTCTATTGTGTTACGTGCTACAGTTTTAAGCAAGTGTTTCTTAGGCCTGTTTTTAATGAAATTGTTCTATGGGAAACTTCGCTTTATTTAGCAAAGAAATTACAGGGATATCTAGCGTCCCTGCACCTCAGTATATAACCATAACATAACCACACATGTCCATAATATGGCATTATTCCACAGCTTTGTTCCCATATTTCTTTCCTACACTCATTGCAAAATCATCCTCTTTTCACAGAACAACTGACCACTGCGAGGTCATTCCATCACCATACTGAGCTGTGTGCCATCAACAGCTACACTGTTGAGGGTATGTGAAATGGAATGCCCATTTATGAGAATTTTTATGCAGAGCTTCCACATCCCACATGGATGATTACTCGTTTACTGAACTCTAATCATTGTTTGAAAATTACCACTTCAACCATTCAGAGACAAGCCTAGAATGCTGTGCTGGAAAGGGCTTTCATAACCTCTTTTACAAGGGGAATACATTTGAGGAATATCTTTGGGGAATGCGTAAGAAACAAGGGAAATTCTAACTAGATCATATTATACTTTTCTAAAATTAGAAACATTTAGTCTTTTCCCAGAGGGCCTTCATATATCCAGTAATAGCTATTACCAGCATTTCAGATGCACGTGGCTGGGGAGAGGAGGAAATTTATTTCCACAGCTTCACAAAAGACACAATTCAGAATACCAAATTTGAATGGGATCAAGACTAGTTTTCTGACTCCAGTCAAATGGGTCATCTAATTCATTCTCCCGTCCTGTAACATAATCAGTTATTCCAATGGCATTAGCAGCTAGATGCTTGTTCAATCAGTTCCTAAAACTCTGAAGATGCAGACCCATAATCTTTCCAATGTTTTTCACTACGTATATTACCAGACAGGCTTTCTAACTTTTAATCTGAATTTCCTTGATGGAGTTTAAGCCCGTTATCTCTTGTCCTATCAAAGACGGACATAGAAAAAGAACATTTTTATGTTCTTTGAGAGTTCTACATAGTAGAAAAACACTATAATTTCTTTTCATAGTTTTTCAAAGTAATCTCTTCATTAAAACTGTCTTTGCTGATGATGTTTTCTAGATCTCCAATCATCCTCAAGACTTCAGAAAAGTGGTTCAGAATTCTGAACTGAAATTGGGTGACCAGAACTGTGATTTCTTGTGTTAGAAACGAACAGAACTAAAATCAGCCAAAAAAAACCCCAGCAAAATTTCATGCTCGATACTTCCTACTTCACTGGCATACTATGGTGACAGCTTTGCATCTAAAACAGTAATTGAAAAGCAAATATACAAAAGCTAAAATATCCCGAAATACATAATGATAGAACTAGCAGAGTTAACAAGCCAGTACAAAGCTGCCTAAAGTAAAGTCAGAAATAATTACTGGTTACAAAAAGCCTTGTTGACAGCATTTAATGCTGGTCCCTTGAATTATGAGAAGCATGCCTTTAGGGCAGAATGCATGTAATGCTTGAAAGTCAGGAGTATACTTCCAGTTGGCAGTTCTAATAGTACACTTCCACGCTGTGCTCGTTTTTATATTGTTAGTAAGCAACTTCTTGAGGAAATCACATTGCAGTCAATGTGCTTATGTAGGAATTTGTTCTTGTCCACATCAATTGGCAGAATAGCAAGTATACAAGAGCTGGCCATGTGGTTCAGCTTAATGCCAATGAGAAGAGGGATCTCCTGGTTTTAACTATACCTTGGGAAGGAATTCAGATACAAAACCCAAGCCATGCTTGATTTGAATACAGCAGCAACTTAGATGTAGCCAAGATTCTGCAACAGCACCCAAGAAACAGCAATTTTAGAACACAGTACATAAAAAGGAGATGGCAACTGTGGGTTAAACAGTTTACAAGAGGGATCCATTAATCTAGTCACGATAGACAGAGTTTCTCCATGACTCCGCTGGATGACAACATGATGTAACCTAGAATATACAAGGAATGGTACTACTGGTACTAATCCTGAATCGTGTAGCTGAGAAGCAAAATAATGTAACCAATCAGAGTAGCGCACTTCCTCATCAGCCTTTCTACCCTTCCAGATTTAGTATAGACCCTGGGAGATGTTGAGTCACTACTTGCAATCATTACTACCCTTTTCTCATTGCACCTCTGTTTAACTTTCTGCAGAAAGAAAAGATACAAATCTTGTCTGTCAACAGCTCTCTAGAAAACACTACTCAGAATTAAATCTTGTCGCTAATTGTACATAAAGCTCAAATTAAAAGGTGTTTGCACCATACAATTACACATCAAAGCAACCACTATTTGCAGATGCGAACAGTACAGTCTGATAACACTTTTAGACAAAAACTGTTAGGCAGTAAATTCATTGGGGTTTTGCGTGTAGATATGCTCAATTGGTTGACATTAACCACATCCAAATAGAAAGAGAGGTATGAGACCACAGTTCAGAAACTTTCAGGATGCTTTAACCAAAAGTTGCCTGTTGCCTCCTAAATGACAGCCTCCTGGGGCATGTTAATGACATTGTGCTACTTTAAGGAAAGATTTTTTTTAAATGCATCTTTTCTCTATGCAAGTAGGGTGTCTAGGTCTCACAGACAGCAAGCAGTAGTTGTCTGGCTTAAAACTGCTGTTTAGCTGGACTGCATTTCACAGGTGTTTTTTGTGGGCACTACTTTCAGATCACACAGTACCAGGTTAAAAATTATGCCTTCTTTAGAAATCTGACAATATTTTGTCACCTGAATGTGGACCATGTTTCAGGGCATAAAACAAGGGAAAGATACAGTCAGTTTATGTATATTCCTGGATCTTTCTACCAGAGATGCCCTGTTCTGCACTTAGCAGGTATGCCAATGCCAGTGAAATCTGTATCTCCTCACAACTGACTAAGGGACACTGCCCTAAAGGCTTCACATGTTGTATTCTAGTTGACTAACAAATGCCATCTCAGTTTTGGAGAAGCTGCCTGCAGCACTGCAATTGCTTCTGGTTGCATTATATTCTAGGGAAATTCTCCTTCAGGAATTTTAACTGTTGGAGCCACGGGCTTAAAAAGCCTAGTCTCAGAGCTGGGAGGGGGGAAGAAAAAAAAAACAACAATAGAAATCATTTTAAAAAGAACCTATAGCTAGCACTGGTATTAAAGGTTTCTATTCTTTAGTTTCTTCTTGTGCTCTTTTCTGTTGAAGATCAAATGTTCATGTGGGCAACCTTTTTTCCTGCATATGTTGCAATCTGAAAGGAGGCTTATCCTTGACAACTTTATTAGACCACTAAAATCTCTCAGTGGTAAGACACTTTCTTTTCTTTAGCCGCTTTAGTCCCTTCTCACTCTCGTCAACATGTCCTTAGCCAAAATGTTTCTCTTACCATGAAGAAATAAACATGGAGCCATAGCAACATGGGAATTAAATAGTATGTAGGGCCTTCATCGTACTGTCTACACGCCCAGATGGAAAAACTTGAAGTAGACAAATTGATGGGACAACTTGAAGGAACTCTGCTTTCCTGAACATCCCTTCCCTCTGAAAGGATTTCCTTTCTCAAAAATTTATTCTTCCACAAATATTTCTCTGATCTTCCTTTCAGTACATCCTCCAATTCATCATAGTAATAAATAAGATATAACTGATTGATAAAAAATAAGCATAATCCCTATTCTTTTGATATAAAATGTTCCTATAAGAGAATCCTTCTTATTTTCAGTTGAATATCAAAGTGTGTGGGGTTTATTTTTGATTTTTGTGTCAAGTAAGGTGTAAGCATTTTAATAAATAAATGGTAAAGAAAAGAATTAAAGTAACTCCAAAATCAATCTCAAAGTGACTCAGCTGAACAATGAGCTACATACAATTTATTCCACAGAAAAATGCTGTGAGTTTGGGAAGAAAACTAGTTCAGCATTTAGAAGATAGAGTGTAAAAATATAAAATGAGCTAAACACTGATGTTTAATTTGCATTATTGTTATTATTATTATTAATATTATTACAACACAGATGTTATCAGAAGGCACAGGGATAAGGTTCATATCCCTCCTCTGTCACCTTTAAGGTCTTTCCAGTTTTGCTGTATTTTCTTAACAAGTGTATTAATATTGTTGTTTTTAACCAGAAAAGACTATACTTTATATATTCCCAAAGCATTCTTATTCTTACGTTTTTTTAATCCATTTTAGCACAGACAAAAATGTCAAGACTATTTCTTTCCATTAAACAACATAACTTATTCTGTTGATATCACCTCATTTGTTTTTAAACAGCCTCAGGCTGGGAAAAACTGAGGAAGTCTGTTTCCTAAGTATTTTAAAAACAAGGTTCAGGTGCAAGTAATTTCTAACTTTAGAAGATATACATACAGCAACACATATGTATGGATTAATGGCATATGGATTTAATGTGTTGTTAGCACCTTATTCAAAATCATTTTTGTTCAGCATGCGCTAAACAAATTCTGCTGGGTAGAATAATTTTCATACTTATGGGGAGTAATCTCCAACAACAGGAGGATATGCCAGGGGAGGTTTAGGTTGGACATTAGGAAAAGGTTCTTCACCCAGAGGGTAGTGGAGCACGGGAACAAGCTTCCCCAGGAGGCAGTCATGGTGCCAAGCCTGACACATTCAAGAAGCATTTGGACAACGCCCACAGACATATGGTGTGATTTTTGGGGTTGTCCTACGCAGGGACAGGAGTTGGACTCAATGATCCCTGTGGGTCCCTTCCAACTCAGGACATTCTACGATTCTATGAAATCAGAAGAAAAATAGACTGAAACAGGTGACACTCCCATCCTTCCCAACAGTATTCTTATAACGAGATAAAGTTTTTTCTTCTGATACTTGAATCAGGTCTTCTGTGTTTATTAACATTCTCCGCTCAGCTTCCAGTACACCTGCAAATACTGCCACCTCTATCTGTTGTTTAAGGTCACCCAACTATATCCCTATGGATTTTTTTTTAACACCTTTTTGAAGTCTTACTGCTTCTCTCAATGACATTCATGCTAAAGATTTCATTGAGTTCAAAGTGAGTAGGGACAGGTTACTATCTGATTATAAAACAATTAGTTCTCATCACTAGATACACGACCTTTTGTTAACACGATGCTATGGGTATTTTCTTGTCATGTGAACCTATCTAGGTAGGGAAAATCACCCTTTGGTGAATGGTAGGACAGGTCTCCGTGAATCATTACTCCTTTTCACTAAAACAGAAAAAATTCTAGCACTAGGAAAATACAGTAGTAGAAACATATTCACAAAAGATCTGCAAGTTTCAGTGTAGTCTCTAGCCTCTTAAAACAGTATCTGGTCACTGCTGGGTCACTGTCTCCCTTAAATGAGCTCCATTCAGTTGTATAGTTTTAGTGCTAGGAGAAACTTTCAACAAGTTCCTGTAATTTATGTTATTTTCTCTCAGGTCCTGATATAAATCCTATTAGGTTGGCTTGATGCCTCTGGCTGTGTTAAAGCTGTGAGCATTAACACCCTCCTTAACAAAGAATTTCCAGACTTTATTTATTGCCTCTCATATAGTCAGGGAAATAAAATTAAAAGAATTTTTAAAAGGAAATACCAAATTTATAAAATGTCTTTATGTATTTCAGAACATTGATACAATGTGACTTTTCACAACAGCCACCTGTGGGCTTGCACCTTGATGACCTCTGAGTCATTAAAATTTAAGAGTCCTATTCATTATGCAGCATCTCTTACCTCCCTCTGTTGTAACTGTGGACTCTTTCACAATATAAGTGTTTATAAAGGAGAAATGCATACCTGAGAGATAATAATGAGCTGTACTACCATAGACCCACTTTTTATCCATTAATTATTGAGCATATCCACAAGAAGACTAAACATTTAGACCTATTGGACACCCACCACACGTATGAAAAGTATAATAGTAACTTGTCAGCTGCATACCTTACTCTGGAAAATTATCCTCATTGTAAAATATTTATTTCTCTGTATAGACATAAAGTAATAGAAATAACGATGCTTGCAAAATGATCTAGTGGAGAGAAGATCAAAATATCAAATGCAATGCCACAGCACAAACAACAAAAACCTACATAAAAGTTGCCAATATATAGCACTGACACCAGTTAAAAATATTTGTGCAATAGGGACTAAAATGTCAGACTAAAAGTTAAGTTCTTGATTTCATAGTTTCCATGCAGACATTTTACACCTGTCATCTTGCTGCCTTGGTTGGCAAACTCACAAGGTGCCCTGAACCCCTGCAGGATACTGCTGTGGGAAATACAGCCTCATTGGCAACAAAAACAGTTCAGCATGGTTGAAAAGAAATGAGAGCCGAGACATTGTCTGATGGTAGTCTTAAGTTACAATCATGAGAAATAAAAACTATTCATGGAGACATCAGAGGTAAGCCAAGGAGGCTGATACAAATAAGTGCATTCTACAGTTACACAGCAGATAAAAGGCAGGCTTTGTAAACACTGTAAGTGCATTTATGATTTACTAACTCCTTTGCATTAGTTAATTACCATCTCTATTTTCCAAAGTAAACAGCTTTTTGCTAATGAATCATGATTCAAATGAACTAAAATTGTGACTGAAATTCAACTGACAAAATATCTATTTTTAGACCTGCTGTTCTTGATTTGAATTACAAGTTGCTTGTACCTTTTAAGGAGGCTTTACTTCTGAAGCAAAAGTTCTCTCATGTGAATACAGTAAGTGTGATGGAAATAATGTATCATTTTAAAAAATCTTCAACTTTGGATACACATAGGTCAGTTTCCCCAATTGCTACATAAATCAAAATCAAAGTGGACATCCTCATGGATTTTTAGGACTCTAAAAGCAAATGGGAATAGCATGTAATGAAATAGATGTGGGACACAGAAACCAAAGAGCGTCTTTCCTTACCAATCACAGTCCTTGAAAAAGCATTCACAACTTGAAGAATAAAACTTACGTATGCTTATGTATCTGTTGTCTGTTATCCATAGTTTATATAGAGAGAATAATCTCTCCAGAAAGATGCATGTTAGCTGCCAGCACCAAATCTTCTGAGAGATTACACTGAACTATTTAAAAAAGGATCATTTATTTAAAGTACACACTGCAAAACACTCAGCACTTCTGATCAAGTGGAGTACAGAACCACCTCCTACCTTGTCTTTGCAAAAGCAAAGTTCTCAGAGCTCCTGAACAAAAAACAAAGAGAAGCATTTCTTCCTAAAATGAAAAATGGGAATCACCACCATGGTTTTGCCTTTCAAATAAAAAAGGAGATATTTATGAAATAAATAAACGTAGAGATAGTTTCTCATCAGACTTTAAATCTCATTCCTCTTCAACTTTTTTTCCTTGTAATGTCTTTCCTACTGCATAAAAAAACATGTAAATTCAGCTTGCATTTCATGCTATTTGCCAGACAAAAATAACAACAGGAAAAGAAAAGGAAAACAAGTTCATCTGTATCTCTCATGCACATATCTTCACTTCTTTCCCAGGACGCAGGCAAATGTCTCGGGAAAACTCTGTGAGTCTAACTTGCAACAATGAATCCTTGTAAGGAATCCTATATGGTTTATGGCCTGTAACAGGTACTTCAAGTGTAGAAAAGACATATTTGTAGGCGTGGAAAAAGGAGATAAAGTACAGGATAACCTTCCATTTCAAGGCAGTGTTCATATTCTGAGAACATATACCCTTTACGAGTCATGCAATATGGTTATTACTGCCTTTGTGTATGTCCATAGCAATTTGAAGCCTTAATCACTGTGCTTGATACACTCAAATTGTAAAACACAGAACAAATCAAAGTTGAGCCCTTCCCCAAGGAACTTACACATACAGGAGAAGGGACAAGTAACTACTTACAGGGAAATTCAGAAAAGAGTTTGTCAGGGACCTAAAAATGGACTTTATTTGTCAATATTGCTCATTAAAAAGAGAGCCCATGCTGAAGGTACCAAAAGAACGTATGCCTAACACATTCTATTTCTTTAATACAAGATGACAGAAGAAAGAAAATACTGGTATATAATATTCTATGTGAATGCATAAACCTATACCATGCTAAAAGATGAATGCTTAAGGGAAGCTATAGCCCATACTATAGATTGTGTAAAGTCACATGCCAGATTTCCCTTTCCAGAAGTACAGAAATAAAAAGTAAAGAAAGGGGGGGAAAAAAAAGTCACAAGAACTGAAGTCACTAGGGGCTTGCACAGCCTTGCATCTCCTGCTTCACACTGTGATTATGAAAACGCCTCTGGGCAAAATGAATCCATGATCCTATTAAAGCCATGGGAACTATCTCTTGATTTGCATGGGCCATGGTTTTACTAAGGGTATTGAGGGACCAGTGCACATTACGGCATGAATACATTAAGGCAGGAAATGAAATACAGAAAGTTCTGTGAAGCAAGTATCAATAATTAATGCTTTTTTCCATTGATTTCTCAGACTCTCATACCATATTACAGAGAGGGAGGCCAAAAAAGCATTGTCAATGACCATAGCTTGGCCATAGGCTATGTAACGCAAAGGAAAATGTACACTGTACTTAATACTATTAGTTCTGTTATTATCTTATTTGCTGTGTTGGGTATCATGAATTGTACTACATTGCACAGTCACAAAGAACCTTCTTGTGACAGAAGCAGGTATGAAGTTCTTATGAACAGCTTAGTCCATAAAAGTCCACATTAGGGCCTGAGTAAGAAAGACAAAAATATGATGCCTCACAAAACAATACTAAAACCCCTTATACTTTTTAATATGAGTTCTGAGGGAAGGAAGCAGAGGGGTTTTCTGAGGAAAAATTAACTAATTACTGATTAAAAAAATATCAAAATTGGCTTGCAGCAAGCTATATTTTGCCTGGAGCATGACATAAGCAATGGTTTATATGCAAGTAACGATTTGTAAAGGAGACAAATATTCTGGATACTTATAGTTTTGTTAATTATATTTTTAAATCTATTTCTATAGTGTGTTCCATAAGCCTTTGAGGTATCTGGAAGGTTATCACTCAGTAGGAGGTAGTCCCATGTATCCAATGAGACAATTTAGGGCTCAAAATGTAGAACTGTTGATGCAATTAGAAAATTAGATTATTCCTGGTATGGAATAACTTACTATTTAACTAGGTAACTCATCTAGAATGTCACTCGACAAAAATTCTAATATCAAAGAAAATTTATGGGTGAAAAAAATGTAAGAGGAACTTGCAAGCCACTATGCTTTGATTTGGATCAAGATTTTGATCACCTTCAAGTCTGGAAGTGTTAACATAAAAGCTGTTATTCTTAGAAACTGCCAAGTCTGCCCATTGAAATGAAGGTTTCACTGGCACATGGAACCCTTCATTGTTTTGTTTTGGGTTGGTTTGTTGTTTTTTTTTTTCTTTTAGTTTTAACAGAGCTGTCTGTCTCTTTTTTCTCTTTCTTTGTAAGATGGCAGACTGCCCTGCTTTTATATGCAGGAAGAATCCGCCTTTGTAAGAGCTTATTCTCTCCTGCCAGCCCATCATATTTGCTCACCTCTGTAATCAATGAACCAAAAATGGCAATGGATGTGAAATGGCTGTATCAGCTTTTTATCAGCTTTACTGATCTGGAAAAAAAGCAAACACCACTTCAGCTCACCACAATATCGGTCAGAGTTTCATGAATAACATCTTGGGGAGCTGATTTATAAAAAAATAAAGGACCACAGAATTAATTTACTTGGGGCTTAAAGCTAGATTCACTTATTTTAATTTTATTCCAAAACTACTCCCTTTTCATACTATTGTGCAGTCATCAGACACTTTGAAGACCAAAGCAAGGCCTGTCATGAAAGGACACTAGCCCAAGCACTTTCTGACAGCCCTTATCAGCCAAATCATGACGATATAAGCCAGGCCCAAAACTGGGCCATAAAGCGTAATTTCATGTACACATTTCAGAGGTGTAGAAAAAAAGATATTACAAAATCTCATCAAATAGAGAAAATATGCAAACTTTCACTACCCAGAAAATATGGTGTTATTAATTCAACAGGCATACCAAATTTATTTCTGAATACATAGCATTTTAGGGCATTTATTAGAATCATTGGTAAATGAGGAATTGCAACATTGCCTCTTGCCTATTTGCCTCCTGTCCTCTTCCTCCACTATTGTCAGTGTCAGTTAGAAGCAGTAACAAAGCGACAGCACATGCCTTTATTAAAGCAACCCATGCTCACATTCCTGAATGTTTAAATGCAGCCACCCTTCCTTTTTAATACAAAAAATAGTTATAAACTGGAATTCAGTCATCTCTGCTTGTAAAGCACCAATACAGAGAGACCAAAATCCTGAATGATGTCTTTGGGTGATAGCATAATATAGACTATTAGAGCTATCACTAATTTCCTGGAGATTAATAAGGGACAGATATTCCCTCATATTGCTGAAACATAAAGCTAACAAAAGATGTCTGTGAAAAGACGTGCATGTTCACGTCTCTCTCTAAACATGTTCAACATTTCAAACACTTCAAATGTCAATTTTTTTAGATGTCACTAACTCACCACCCTATGGACACTCTCTATGTACCCTATATCTGACATAGGCTTCATAAGTAAGGGAGACTTCTTTTTCTCTTAAGGAATTCATACAAGCTTGGAGCTAAGTCTGCATTAAACCAGTGAATATACAAGCAATATAATCTCAAAGTTTTTCGTATTGGCAAGCGTGTAGACTACGTGCTTTTAAAGCAGTCACAAGGGAACAGTGTCTTGTGGTATTACACAACAAACTGAACTGTGGGTTCCAGGCACAGTATGACCCAAAAAGGATAAATTAATTGCTTAGGTATGATGAACCAGAAACTGCAGAGTTTTGATAGGAATTACAGAAAGAAGTATATGAAAGCATCAAGTAAGGATTTCACTTACACTGTTAGCAAGGATTTCATATTCCATCTGAGAACATGAATGAATATTCTGCTCAGGTTGTACAGCAGTGAATCTGGGTTAGCAATATTAACTATAAAACGAGTGTTTCAACTGTATTGGACATACAGCTACTTGATTTCAAAAGAACTGTTAGTTGAAAAGGATGATATTTACAAGTCAAATGTTGGCACAACAGAGTCACAGTAGGCTAGGACTTGAAATCAGGAGGTTCTGTTCCCATCTCTGATATCGATATGCAATCTCGAACAAGTCTTTCTCCATCTTTCACATTGTGTTTACGTACTTGTTAATTTACACTATCTACGATACAAGACAGAGCGCTGCATGTTTGTTCAGCACACACACCCCTTGGCTTGACTAAGGCCTCCTTGTGTTACTAATACAACAGAGAGCATCCATTAATAAATACCAAAGTCACTAGTGATTTCAGAAGCCCTTGATCATGCAAAGTGAGTGAACTACTGTGTTCAAGTAATCACTCATCTCAGTGGCTCTAGTTCTTGATTTGATCTACATAAGTTTTAGATATGAACTATGCTTTCTGACAAGATTAAAAAAACAAAACAAAACCACATCAGTTCTGTGAAGGAGAAATTAAAATAGCCATGAATCCCCCTATTTTTACAGGATTTGTGATTTTAAGGTCCTTGGAACTATTTTGTCTAAAACTGTGGGACCAGAAGAGTTTGTGCTAGTCCTGAGTATTCCATGGTGAATCAGTTTATTTGGCAGCTGCCTGCAAAAGTTAGAATTCTAAGAAATCCAGTTAGAAATAAACTATCGCTCAGGAAAGAGATATGTCAGGGGACACAGGTGATAGGAGAAGCTTGAAGAAGTTAAACTTGTCATCCACACCCAACAAAATGGCAGTATTTGAAGATACCAAATCAAGACTGATTCAGTAAAAAGGTCATAGAAATTGCTGAACAGAAAGTTACACATTTTGTGAGATGAGCTGATACTTGACAGAAAAAAAAAAAAAAAAAAAAAACAAAAAACAACAACAAATTTCAGTCTTCTATGCAATAAAATGAAAAAAGCCAGAGGTATAACACCAGTGTGCATGGATAGGAAGAAAAGTTGGCAGACAAAAGGCAGACTGCAGCCAAGAATTTGGAACAGAAGCAGAGGTAAAGCAAAGCAATATGAGGGGAAGGAGTTAAACGAATGTTAGTCAGCCAGCAGTTGTAGATCTGTAAAGACCAAGAGACATGTTGATAGTCTCATGATATAGATTGAAAAACATGGCATTTTTCTTCTCTAGACAATGTTCTTTGTTTCATTATATGTTTAAATAATTGAGAAAGGTATCTAGAAAGAAATTGGCACCTTTTGTCACTGTAGACTTCTAAATAAAGAACAAAATGAATCAAGAATCTGTAGTTAAATTTCCAGATTTAAAGTATCAGTAGCAACATCCAAGCTGTAATTATACTCTTGCTTGCTAGCAAAACCAAAAAACTGTCAAGTCTGGAGAGGAAACACTTTTAACACTGTTGGAAGATACTGATAAAAAGACATGATTATTTTTCCGATTGTTACTTTACTGTACTTAGTATACTTATTGCATTTAGTTAGCAAACATACATTAATTTTGTATATATGTATGATCATACGTAGATTGTAAATATAATGCTCCAATATACAGTGGAGTATTAGGAGAGGTGAACATGGAATGCTATGCAGATAGGCCTGATAGAAATCTCTCCAAGGGAACATAAGAGTTCTAAGGTTTGGTCCTCAGCTGCTGTAAAAAAAAAACTCCTTTTCTTCCTTCTTCATGTCTGGTCCTGGATCTGTGTGGCAGATGGTTAAGAATTTTTCAATGTATCCCAGAAAGGTAGAGTTTTTAACCAATTTACCCTTAGTGGATGGCATTCTCCTTCTCCCCAAAAGCCATGCGAAAATGTAGACAATGATCTATGTTGTGGGATAGGTGGTCAGTGTCTCAGTGTTGCACAACAAAGTCAAGGCAATGGAGGTTAGGAAAAGAAAGGAACACGACTGGGAAATAGGAAATAGAATTGCCTACTCCATTATAGCAAGAAAATTGTAGTTTGAATTTGAGAGCTGAAGAAAGAGTCATGCAAGAACAGGAAAGTAAGCAACTCATTATTACAGCTGTTGTTGATCTGTATTACAGAATCAGCTGTCACAAAGGAAAGGGATAGGTCCAAGCTATGATGGTTTCAGTAGTATCAGTACTTGAATCCTCAAGAGCGCTCCACCAGTATTCAGTGGTATGTGGGTGCAGAATCAAGCTCATCCAATTTTCCTGCCAAAAACATATATGAAATGTTTGGGGTTTCTTTTCAGGCCACTAGATTAAATTCAATTGGTTTGAAACATTTACATTTTTGCTTTCAGGTATGTCACTAGAAATGTGCAGCGAGACTGCAAGCATGGTCCTGAAGTTAAACAGCACATGAGGCAAGAGAGGCAGGGATGAAAAACTGGAGTTACAACAAGGAAAAATAAAATGAGAAAGGTATTAGTTTTCATCTTCTGTAAGATATTCTTGCCTTTAAAAAAATACACAGGTGTGTCATAGGCCAAGCTAGACTGCAGTGCTGCTAAGGAGGTCAGGAGGGGTTGTGTGAGGAGCAACACATGGAGAACATGTTCATGTGTTCTCAGGCTGACACAGCCAACTATGTCAAAGCTCATCTGATAAAGACTGAAACATCTGGGTTCATCTGGTTTTTCTTCCATCTGTCAGCCCATCACACTTGTAAAGAGGTATTTAAAACCTAGAAACAAATGCCAAGACAATCATCTATAAGATAGGAACAGGTTTTTTTCATGTGGTCACACAATACCAGTGGGACATCTAAGTGCACAAATAACATGAAAACAAAAGCTGCAGAATAGATTTCTACGTGCCTCAAATCATACCCTGACACTTTCATGTCATGGCAGCAGTTTTTTATTTCACAGTGAAATCAGTCCTAAAAACCACTAAGCCAAGGAAAAGAAAGCAAGGCAATAATCTCCCTATACCTAACTTAAACACTTATCAAGTTATTTATTTTCATGACATCTTAATGATTTTGACATGAGCAAAATCTAGCCATTCATCTTACCCCTTCCTTTACGTTTAAGACTGTGTAGGCAAATGCTTTCTGTTTTCTTCAGCTATGCTAATTAACACACATCTACTTAGTTAAAGTTTTTATGCTCTCTTATAAATATCTAGTATCAGCCAGAGATGGTCATACATCTGAGTCCACAGGGGCCCTTACTATGAAAGCCTCCAATGATTTCAAGTGCATTTGTTAAGCACTCCTTCCCTCTTTAGAACCAATCCTGTATCATACCAAGGACTATATAAACAAGAAAACATTAGTTACGGAATATATGATTGTATGTAAGAAATATTGCAAACATACAAGAAATGACAGCTGTGAATCCATATAAGCCTGGGCTGAACTACTTTACCCATGAAAGCCAAAGCATTATAACAGGGATTCTTTGTTTATTAAATAAACAGGTTATTCTAATTTGCATTTAGAGAAAGTTCATCACCCTTTTTTGGCTATTGACTAATCTCGAGTTTTCCATCATTTGTTGGAACATATTTTATTCAGATTTTATTTTATAATGTTTATAACAAAATTTAAGCCTCTCTTGGATGCTTGTGCCATTGTTAAAGAAGCTTATCTCTCCAGAGATTCTGGGCATGAAAATTGCTTCTACAGGGGCCCATACTTGAATTTTGGGATCAGGTAAATATAGGCATGCAGAAGCCTCCTGAGCAATCTAACAAGGTCTACTACTGCAGCTTTTGCTTCCCCTCTTCCTCACACAACTGTACTTTCAGCTTATTCAACAGACCTGCTGACATCACAGATCCTGAGATGTCATGGAAGCCACAGCTGCCTGAAGAGCTGCAGACCATCTCTCGTTAAGCCTACTTGCTCACCACTGAAATGAAAAATAAGAAAGATGTAGATAGGCAGATGAATAGGAAAAGGAAAGGAGTAATAAAAGCACTACTGCCATAATTAATTCACATTTTTCAAGCAATCTCATCTCTAAGAGAATTCTAATAAAAGAGATGAGCATATTCCATCTCAAGAAAAAAAGGGGTGAAAAGACTGTTTTCCTAGACTGCCATTTTCTCTCTCTCTCTCTTTTTTTTTTTTTTTTTTTTTTTTATTATTAACATCATTCAAAGATCTTTACATTTTTCAGACAAGTAAGGTTAATCCTGTGTGAAGCATTGTTAACTCTTCTTCCACACTGTGATTTTTCTTTTACTCAGTAGGGACAGAAAATACAACTACAGGCTATGCACTTAATTATAGTGTAGCTGCTGCCTCAGCTGTGCTGTTATGACTGGTGGGAGAACGACTGGGGAGAAGTGAAGAGGTCCTTTTCAAGGATGGCTAAAAGCCACTGGGTTTAGCGCCCCCCCTGTGGCAAACCTCAGGATTCTGCTTCATTTTTATGGTCTATTTTGTGTATCATGCACACTCTGGAGAATGAGGATCTCTAAGACATAGGGTTCATTTGTTCTACTATATACTTCTGTGCTGGCACCTGCAAAAGGGTCATTTCCAGGATCACTATCAGTAGCATGCGCATCTGTAGTTGCATGGACAAAAGATTTGGACGTCAATCCAACAGGGCATAAGAATAGCATTTTAATACAGCATTTTAGTCTGTATTAGCTGCAGAAATAAAAAATGCCTTCTACAACTATTAAATTAAAATTTATAGTTCTAATGGAAAGTCTGTGCTCATCATCTCACATCTTAGCTGGTTCTTGAATCCTTGCTTTGTTACAAAAACAGTCTTTTGAGACTTAAAAGGATACACATCCATAAATCACATTTAGCTACATTCACATCAACAGCCATTATTCACTTGCTTCTCAAACAAAGCTCTTAAAATAGACATTTATATAATTCTTAATATAACCTTCATGTCTATTTCTCCACAGCCCCCCCTTCTTAAAAGCTAACATCAATGTAGCCACTTAAACACACATGTAGATAATTTTATGTGAATTGAGTGCTACACCAAATTCTTTGAAATGCTATGCTGCAAAGCTCTGTATCCTGTTGCAAATACTACTGTAAGAGCACATAGTGACCTCGTCCCTTCACTACTTTTCTTCTGTTACTTTCAACAAAAGATCACCTAAAAGTGGTGAAAGTTAATATGATAAAGTGTAACAGAAAAATCACATCAAATTGAAGTGTCTTATATAATAGCAAGTGTTCTGTGTCTCAGGCAGTGGGTTGGAGTAAATTGAAACTCTGAACATTACCATGGGGGTGGAAAGAGAAGGAGACATAGTTTATAAAGACTGTACTTTTTAGCCTGAGAAATTCAATGCAAGAAGGTCAATCTAGTTTATGCAGTCTGTATATTAAATGCTTAAAACGTCACCTAATCTACCAATTCAGAAGAATCAGAGCATGAGACTACTTCAAGAAGCAACATATGGTAAACAAGAGTATATAAATTAAGATAAAATATTCTAACTCTCTCATCTTGTGCTCTTCAAGAGAGAATGCTAGCCTTATTTCATTATTTACAGCCCAACCTAATAATTTCTGCTCACGTTTTGTATTCCTAAAATGTGTTCTATTATCACCCTTCTTACTAATAAGGCTTTGCTGAATACCTAAGAACACAAAGGTATATCCTTTGTCACTGAATATTTTAAACAGTCAAAAACTCAGTGGAACTGAGGGGGTTTTTTCTTATTATCTCCCTTCAGAAAACTGTTTTTTTTCCCCTCACTGCAGCTAATGGCAGGCAGATTCCTGGCACCAAAAGTATATGATGTGAACTCTTTTTTTTCAGCTCCCAAATTACCCTCTGCTGCTTTCAAGCAGTGGATTAGACTAAAATGAAGCTCAACACTATCACAATGGTGGAAAAATATGTGGAAAGTAGCATATACAGGCTGCATTGTTTAGGCTAAAAATAAGAAACTGAATGTGTGAATTCTTTCCACAATTATATGAGATTCCCTGCATCTATTTTATACATTCTGAAGCTCATGAATATGTTTTTGCTTACTAAATGCCCAATTAGTTCACATATATTCATAGACCACTGCAACTACTGGTGATTGAAACAGATATAATGAGTCTCTCTCTGCATAGTTTATTATTGGTATAATCATATAATCATAGGACACTTCAAGTTGGTGGGGACCTCAAGAGTCCAACCGCCTGCTGAAAGCAAGGTAAGCTATGAGATCAGACCAGGTTATTCAGGGCTTGATCCACTCGAGTTTTGAAAACCTCCAAGGACAGAGACTGCAAAGCCTAAAAGAATATGGCTATTTGCAGCATTACTTGGTATTCTCTTTCCTGACTGCTTGACTCCTAAGTCGACAGAGAAAAATTTAAACATCTCCAGTGGGAATATATACATATATATAAGCACATACATGCGCACACATAGCAAAATACACTTTCATAAGTGCATTCATAATGCTTCCTGCTCCCATAATATGTTTTCAAGGAAAAATATAAGTTTTTGAATACTGTAGGAAGTGAATAAATGGATGAAGGAAAATGTGATGCCTCTATCAATGAATATTAATTGATACTTTGCTAATTATCATAAGGAAGATTCCTGAGTGGCATTAGCGTATGTGTTAGCCCTGAGTCAATGCAAGAGGAAAAAATTATTTCTGCTCAAAGGCTGAGAAAAAATGTTTTGCATTTCCACACCTCAGAAGCTATTTACATTTTGTTTTTAACAGCTAACTCAGTCTCCTTATACTTGTGACATAGTTCAAGCTACACACTGGTAAGCATTAACACCTGTTATCCAGCACTGATGGATTGATCTTATATTTCACGTTGGAAATCCAAGCATCTTTAAGTATAACGCACCTAATATAAAATACTAAAACTGATTCATAGTAGCTCTCAAGAGAAACATTCTAGCTAGTTGAGGATGTCTTCAGGTCAAGTATGTTTGTACTCAAAATGGTACAGCAGCTTTAAAATGATTGCTTAAGTAGACTTGTTTATTGTAAAAGGTCCTTAGCACAGCTTTCATTATTCATTATTTCATTTATTTCTGTACAGCTTCTTACATTGCATCTTTCACTTAACTATCTCAAATCTCCATTAAAAGACATGACTAACCATATTTGGTTTCTTTTCTCTCTACTCCTCTCTCTCCAGGAACACTATCACATATACAACCTGGCTAAAGAGAGTGGGAAGAAAAAGGGGGAGTCTAAGCATATGTGGTGTTGCTTGTTTCTGTTAGAGAAGAAGCATTTCTCATTTTTTTGAGCAAAAGATAAGGTAGGCTGTTACCATCCCTAGCTCCTATGAGAGTCTGTTGCACAGATATTGTGTCATTATAAATTTTAATAGTATTAGTCTTTCCAGTATTGCTATAATTCTGCAATTATATTATCATCTTCATTGCTTGCCAAAGCAACATGCACGGTTTCCTAAATTATGCAGACTATTTCATTTAATTAAATGAAAGCTGCCTTAATATCTTTCATGGATACTTCTATTTAAAGCTACAGCACACAATATTCAATTTATATTTTTGTGGTCACTTATGGTTAATGTTCTAATAGTCTTCATTTGTATTACATTACTATTACTTTGAGAGGATAAGTATAGGCCATTAATATGAATAATAACCATTTATGTACTATTAAATCTTGCATGGGATTATACTTAGATTGTAAGAGAAGCCAGTAGTATTTTACAAATATACTATTGTCTCTCACAGTAAATTTATCTCCTGTATCTTTTCTATATTAACAAATACAATTTGTTCAACTGACAGTCCTCCCAGACGCTGAAAAACAACTACCGCATCTCTTAAAAACACTTGCAAAACAGTTTGCCAGAAAGATAAAAACAGGTGAACTTATTAAGTGTTTATGGTGGAGAAGCACACCAAATGATACAATTTCAACAGTAATGAGTAAATATGAAGACCTACCTGAAAGAAAAACAAAAGCTACCTGGTTCCATAAAATTATATTCTTCGGTTTTAAGTTTCCAAGCAGCAAAGCCAGTAAGTTTCAAGCATACATTCACATTTATATTAATATGTTACTTTCACAAACACAGACTGGGAGTGCATTTCTGCAAACCTTACTTCCACTCAATAGTACTTACTCAGTTTCACAGTTCTTATGACATTTCTAACTTCACACAATATAACACATACTTAAAGCATTTCCTTTTCTCAGATAATTCCATGATATTTCCATCTCACTTCCCCAAAGGACATCTCATTATCTATTCTAAGAATACTTTAGGGAAAATTCTTACTTAAGGACCAACTGCTTAAAACATTTCACCTGCCTCAAACTAAGCAATAATAGTTCTGAACAAAGGAATGTTTTTAAGGGCAACAATTTAAAAAAAAAAATCTACATGTGACATTATGATTTTAAAAATAAAGTAGGGTAGTATAAAAACAATCATCTTTGAAAAGCAAAACTAATCATTCTGTGAGCAAAAAACTTGGGGGCAACGCATTTGCAACTCATATGAAAATTAACATGAAATTAACTCTGCCTTTTAGGTGAACACAAACTACTTCTCAGAACTATAATTAGCAGAACCTGAGCTAAAAAAGACTCATGGGTTATTGAGGTTTGAGCACCTGACTAAAATCAAGAACCCCTACTGGCACAGATAAAGGAATAACTTTATTAGTTAAAGGAAGCACCTAGCCTGTTTTGACAAGTGTCGGCTCTTTCTCCAGCTATCTGGGTTTACCTCGAATGCCCAACACATTTAGCAAATTTGTAGATATATACTTTCCGTGACAACTGCCTGTCAGGTTAAAAAGCATAGTTTGAACTTGGGTCCCTCAATGCTAAGTGTCATCTACCAACTCAAAATAGAATGCCATTATCTCCTATTAGATTCTTCTCCTTTTAATTAGACTGATCATTAGCTCAAAAACAAGGACCACCAGACAAAAGTACACAAGCTACATTATGTACATTATACATGTATCGTTTGATAATTTTCCAGGAGAGATGATAAGGCCAACCAAACCTTACAAAAGACTAACTACCACTAACACCAGCCCTGTAACACCAGCTGTGCTTCTAGAAGCAGCAAGCAGCACTGCAGAATAGTCTGCACAGTCCAAGATCTAATCAGAAACGCAGAGAGTGATGTACTCGTCACAGGACGCTCAGACTGTGCTTCCCAGCAAAGGCAGGTACTCAGGAGAGAAGTTGTAGACGGGACCCAGTGAGCAAGCAAGACAGACCTCTTGAGCACAGAGCTCATTGGACTGATATGCACAGCAAGGAAATTGCCAACTTGTTGGCTTCTATCCTGTCAAGGGAAGCAGAATTTTGTGCCTTTTTCTGGGAATTAACTAAGAATATAGCTCAGTCATTTAATTTGTGTAAACCAACAGAATGTATATCGTCAAACTTTAGCTACATGAGCTAAAAGAAAAACACTATGGTCTCTACAGACGATCAGAGAAAGACGACAGAAGAGTTACTTACACATTCATCCATCACATTCATTAGTCCATTACACATATTGATCCTTCATTTACTAAAGGAAATACCATATGGTGTTGAACATCTCAATGTAAAGCTCAGTAAGGAATCCAGTTAATGAAAGCTAACAGGAATAATTAGACAGAAGAGGTAGCTAATATACATTCACTTTCATATATTTGGGGCCAGTAAATGACTGTCCTGCATTGCAGATGAGATGCAATTCTCTAAGGAAAAGGAAATCAAACTGATATTTCAGTATTAAGCCAGTTACATACATAAGAGTTGTGAATAAGCCAAATAATCCAAATAAAAAAATACTGGTTCAGCACTTCATCTGGAGAAAATTGCCAGTTTCTGACCCGAGCATCCAGCCCTAGTGTTCATTGTTTAACATGGCTCTGATATAAAATAAGGAATAGGTAATTATAACTGAGACCAAGAACAGCTACGCTCAAACAATTCTTATGCATGAAGCTACCAGAAAATATCAGGGGCAAAATCAACTGCTAATGATTTCATAATGACAGTCACCAGCTCTATTAGCCTAATGGTCCATAGTAGCAGAATACAACTGCAACGCACTCCGGAGTTTCAAACATTGGAGGACAAAACTCCAGTTTGTGTTCACAAGTAAACTGCTGGCACCTGTCCTATAGGCTTACTTCTGCCTGTAAAAACCTAGAGGGATCTTTTCTGCTTGCAGTCAAAGCAAGGTTTTTGACTAGGGATGTATGAATAATTATTCCTATCATTAATTGGCCAAACTGGGATGCTAAACAGAAATTCATTGTACTCCAGAATTTTTTTTTTTTTATAGTTGCTGATAAAACTAAAAAGCAGGAAAATAATTTTTTGAAGCATATTGCACTCATTTAACATAAGCATAAAGTTGTATTTAGGAGATTTTAGACCAACAAGGGCTTAATTTTACTTAAACTCAGCAACAAAGCTTTTTTTTTTTTTGCCTTTTTTTTTAAATGTACAAAGATATTTAACTTTCAAAGACACATAAAGTTTCAATGGGGAGGAAATTCAATACATTCAATGCACAAACTACTGATCAAAATATGTAATCTTTTTCTGAGAAAAGTTACGTCGGAAATTTTTGCTCAGACCTAGCCAAATGCCTTCAACTGAACCCTTGTACGTTTGCAAGGATCAAACATTAAGTACTATCTTTGTCCTGTAAACTTGTACGACCTGCTTTCTCAGGTCCTTGTTCTCACCATTTTCATTATCCTCTTTAACTCCTGAACATTGTCAGTCTCAGAAGTCCTCCTCCTTTATCTCCCACTTTATGTTCTCCACACTGAAAGGATTAATTTCTAAACTTACAAAGCCAAACCCAAACATTCTCCTCCTAAATATTTTCTTCTTTAAAATCACACAAGCCTGACATATTCCGTTCTGGAACTTTTATAAAAAGCAAGCAGCAGAAAGTAGCTCTATTAGTGTCAGAGAAACTACCGTGCACATTCATCATGTAAGCTTATGGAAAATTTAGTCCACAATTGTTAAAACCCTGTATTTGTCACAGCTATAGAAGCACAAGGGCTTCTATACCAAAAGACTATCCCTCTGCAACATTGTATCTACAAAGATGCAAGTTAAACTAAGAAGAATGAAACTACACCATAATCACTGCAGAACCTGCAAGTGTGTCAAATGTGTAAAGCAGTTCTTCGGAGGTACAATGCTGGAGGTTGTCATGGCAACTCTTCTCACTCCTTCCCACTGATTTTTGGCAAGCTTTTTTTTTTTTTTTAAAGCATTTTTACTCCTCCCCTCCTAGCCCTTTTCCCCCCCTTCACAGAATATGAATGATACCACTGAAAGTGAAGAGCATGCAAAAACATCAGTATGCAGGCACTTCAGATAGCAGACTGAAGATACATCTAGCCTATACCTGTTGTGGGGTTTATGCTATCCCAACCGCAACAGGCCAGCTAGCAATAAAAGTTTTTTTTTTTTTCTCCTGTAGAAGACATTGTATGTTGTTGAGATACCAGTTTACTGAAAGACTCTAGACAAGAACCAGCTTAAAAGGCCTGGGAAGCCAAGGTCTATGAGTTTATAATCTCCATTACACTTGCAGACAAACTTTGTGCCAATATTGTCCTCTCATACTTGTCTTCTAAAGAGCTACCTTGTTGCCCATGCATCTTTCTACAGTCAAAGTATGCAAGTGTTCTGATTAGTAACAGAAGGATTCTTAAGATTATGCTCCCAGAGTACCTTTAGAAAACAGATCTAGCAAAAAGGCAATCATCATCTCCATCTGCACTGCAGTCACAATTTGTTCCACTCATAGTATTTGCTGTTTTCTCCATACTATGGCACAACACGTGCCATAAATATTCCAGAGTGCCTGACTGCTCACCAACTGAAGCAGTCTAAAGCTCCTTTAGCTCAATGACGCCCTCAGGGATGTCTCTGTGTGACAGACCATGATGCGTTGAATACACGATGCAACCTGCTGATAGGATCCTAAGTCAGCTAATAGGATTTCTGCCCACAACTCTGAAATACCTGTGGTTTTGCTGCACAAGAACAATTCTCTTCAACTTTTGACTAAGTGGTAAAAGGCAGCACCAATGTGCCATTTCTCTGTGCTCAAGCACAAGGGTGAAACTGAAGAGCTGAGTTCTCACAGGATCAGAGCCTGCTTCTGGCTACTCTGTGAAGCCCATGGAATTCTCCCCCACGTCCAGTGACGGGTATTCTCTGTTTACAGCCAGCTTCTATGGAAAGGAAACCCATTTTTCATTTTAAAGGCAGCTGCTGAAGATACATGATTTCTGTCCAATTTCCTTCTCCAGAAACAGTGTGTCTGTTTCAGAGCGTATGTCCCGAGTTCAGGGCTCTTTGAACACAATGACTTCACATTAAATTGACCAAGTTTTTGCATGAAGAAAATATTTTCATGGCTTGATCTTTCAAGGAAAATCACTCAAACACGCTAGCAGTGTTCTGGGATATGTTCTTTTGTGTTCTATTTTGTTTCAATAAAAGTAAAATTATTTTAGCAAAAACAAAAGGTCCATCTAGTCCAGTGTCCTGTTTCTGGTAGTAGCCAGTATTCAGCGTGATTCCAGCAACGATGCACTATATTTCTATGCAAACCCAAAGTCTATGCATACAGCTGAGAGAAGACATTAGTATTTATCAATTTCTGGTTTAGGTCCTGTGAGCATTTTACAGACTTTTCTATGGGAAAGTGTGGGGGGAAAAACTGTTCTACAATTAACAGTAACCACAAAGTCCTACAAATATCCTCAGAACTCCAGAGGATAGTAACCAATACCGTACAAATCCATGCTGGCAGCTTGTGAAAGGCAGATGCTTTATCTCACACAACTCACATTCAAATGCAAAGAAAGGACTTGTGTTTTTAACCAAATGACCAGACCATACTTACCACATTATAATAGCATAGATATAGTTGCAGACCTCATGAGGGTTAGCAAAGGAATAGTCAGTTATGAGATACTGCTGATGCTTGAAAGAACTTCCTGTGTAATATATGTATTACGACAGAACAGTTTCGCCAGTCCTTCAGAGGAATGTCACATAAATACCTACTATGTTGCCCTCTACAATTACTCCAGATCAGTTAAGGTGATTCTATTCTGTTTAATACACATAAATATAAACTAAGTACAAGCAAAGGTACCAGATAATAAGTATCAGTTATATTTGCTAAGATGTAAACAAAAGAATTTTAGGTTTGTCTTACTAAAAAAAAAATAAGACTCATATAAACTGAAATCAAGCTGTTTTACAAAAAAGTCTTAGTCCTTCAATCTTTGTACTTCCTATTCCAGATTTTAGCATTTGAGAATAAAATGCAGTACTTGAAGATTTTGTTTGGTAACATCATACAATTTTCAGTAATATAAAGATATTCTGTCTAAAATTTGATCAGTGTGCTGTTTAGCATAAGAGTACAACCTGAAAGAAATTATTCACAAAAAACAGCTCAACAAAACAATTTTCCTTTCAGGTTTCCCTTAGTGTTCCCCCTTTCCCCTGCCATAACTTAGGTGAAGAAATAGGATTCAGTGGGTATAAATGGTTGTTACCCTACCACAGTTATTCCCTGCAGGAGGTGAGACTTGTTGCCAGTGATGGAGCTGCTCCTTTAGATCATGTGGCAAAGTTTCATGCACCAAGATCTACAATTCTCAGACTCAAGCCCTCCCAAAGACTTAAGGATATGGGATGTGGAGCCATCACTACCTGACTAACTGCTGCAGAATCAAACATGGGGAAAAGTTCACAAGTTCTACCATCAGAATTTCCACAAAGTAAATACCCTATCAACACGCTTCATCTCCATCAGGTATTACCATACTATGCAAGAGTAGCACAGCTGCTGCTTTTGAATACAGAGTCAGAGCTGACTCTTCCTCTTGTTACTCTTTCAGTTCTTCCACAGGATCTAGAAGTTGATTCTAGATAAGCATTTCAGACTATACAGATAAAAAGTACCACATGGACCAAAATACATTCCCAGAGCACTGGTACAATGAGCTGCATGAAGCATACCTCAATAGGTACGTGGCTGCCATTCCAAATATTTCTTAAGTGTATCTTCATGTAGAAAATGTTGCAGAAATTTAATCTCAAGTCAATAAAAGGGCTAGACAACTATAGTGAAGCCTGCGTCTAAAACATAAGTTTTACCCTTTTGTACATCTTTACTGTATAGAAGACTCATGATACATTAATACCTTAAGGAGCTGGGGAACACAATCTGAAGTTAATCTTAGTAAATCTGAATAGTGAATCTTAGTAGTGAATCTTAGTAAAATTCACTTAGTAATCTTAGTAAAAATGCAGCAATTGTAGCCAGCAAATTGGACAGAGATAAAGTTAGCTGACAGTGACCAGATCTGAATGGAAAAAATACCAAGTCGTTACCAATAGTTCAAAAACCTGTAAAGATTTTACTGGTTTGTTAGTGCAGGTTTATGAGCATATTTGTCAAAGTACACATCGCATTGCCTAAGCTGGCTACTCTTCACAGACAGTTACTGCTGTGAATTAATGGCATCACTCTTTTCTTCAGAGGCAAGTATGTGCTGGAGTCACGGAGGAAGACTACAAGAGGGATCAGTAAATATTTCACCTGAGCAGCTCACATATATTTGCAGAGAGAAATCTCACTCCTGCTGTTGGGTATTCGGTTCCTAGTAGTTATAGAGAAAAATGGGGAACTGGGATGGTTCTATTCTTGTAAGTTATAGCTTCATTATTAACCATACAGAAAGACTAGGTGGGTATGTTTATTTCTGTATCTATAGCTGAGAATGGCAGAGCAACACAAAAGGTGGAAAAAAAAGGGGTGAATATATTTACTCATAAGTAGTGTTCTTTCAAGGGCCAGCATAGGACCTAAGAGGCATGTAAAATGGATGGAAATCCTAAGCTTTATGGGCTTCAACTCATCTAAATAATGAATAAGCTTGTGTCAACATTCTGCTCACTTTATACAAAAGGCAGTGACTGGACTTGATCAACACTAAAACATATCATAGACAGAATAGGATATATAACACAATGGGAACTGAAAACTGTATTGCTGTCAATCAGTTGCTGAAAGCAGTATTCAAAGCATTGGCCACAGCCTCCTTGTGCCGGACAGAAAGCATAACTAGTAAGAGAAGATAAGGTTAGTGCACTAGAATAGGCACCTTGTGACCACAAATGGAGAACTGTTGCACATACATAAATAAGTTAGTTTGGGTTTGGTTTGTTTTTTCTTTCCTTCGTGTCTTTTCATTTACAGTAGATCTAGAGATGTTATTCTGTTGGATAGTTAAAAAGCTGTCCTGCTGTATTCCCTTATATTTTCATGGGCTATTTAGCATAGCATAGGACAGTGCCTCATTGTGTTCAACATGAACGTGCAAGAAAACTCTTCCGCAGATGGAAAATTTGACATCTATATCATGTAGAAGACATTTCCAGTTGCACTTACAGCCTTCTCTGTGGTCACTATCCAGCCACAGAGAAATTGAGAACAGTGCTAGCATAATACAAAATTTGCAAGGTCGAACTCTACTATAGTACGGACTTAACAATAATCAAATTTCCTTTAAAGTTTATTCTTTCATTGTCTGCATTTTTAACTTCTGAAATAATTTCATACGATCACGAAAGACATAAAAGTAAAGTAAAAAAAAAAAAAGAAAAAAGAGAGGTGTAAAGATATAAAGTCTTTTAGAGAGCAATACACAAGCACTCTTGGGTAATGAAAGAGTGAGCCTAACGGGTCACTGATATCGGAGAGTAAGCATGGTATT
The DNA here is from genome assembly GCF_965183815.1 of Platalea leucorodia. Classification (NCBI taxonomy): domain Eukaryota; kingdom Metazoa; phylum Chordata; class Aves; order Pelecaniformes; family Threskiornithidae; genus Platalea; species Platalea leucorodia. Next base: position 65,876,678 of record NC_138829.1, on the reverse strand, counting down.
TTATTGAAAGATGATACAAAAGAATAGGATTGATATGATATGGCAAAATTAATAAGTACATGATAAAAATCTGTAAAAGTATACTCTTTCAGACTTTTTCTATAGTCAATAAAATTGTTGCTGCTGATTCATCACCTGCTGGAAGATAACTGAACTGATTTCAGTAGGTCTTTATTGGAACCTGCTTGTGTTTTCTTAGGCTATTTATAGAAAGGACATGAGTTTGTGCAATTATCGTTTGGCATCTGAATAAGCCTAGTGGATTTTGAACTCTACTTTTTTTCTGTATAACCTGAGAAGCATGCAATGATGCAACTTCTTTTCTTGATTATACCAATCATTCAATCTCTTAAGGAAAACAAGAATATAATTTGTTATGATACAAAGATAGTGTGTTTTAAGGAAAAAATTGTATTCATTTATGCAAATGAGGCCTGGTTTTATCTGAGGGGAAGGATATAATGGTCATGAAAAACCTCACAACCACTTCCCGATTTAGTAGTAAAAACCACCACTGAATCAAAAACATATCAAAAGTAACAAGAGAATGCATGACATCGGTTAACTTGTAAATACAAGTTACCTACCTTTGAGAAATATCAAACCTCCACCTGTTTTGCTTCAAGCACTGCAAATGGTTGCTTATAATAAGAAAGCAACAGCTGAGAGTATCTCAGTGTCTCTCCTAAAAGAAAAATGGTCAAAAATCTGCATTTATATCTATGTTGTATTCACATCTTACATATGTCTCTATTGAGCATTTATGCTATTACAGGTTTAACACCACAATCATAGCCCAGCATTAATAATTCAGTGTAATTTTATACACAATTTCCTGGTACAAATGAGCCCTGATTAAAGCCATTCACCTTTAGATTCCCACCCATTGCTTGGGATTTCTATTCTGTTAGCAACTTTTTCTTCTGGTACAACGCTGCATTGTAGTAGCAGATCTATAATCATCTCCCTTCACAGTAAGCAGTGGGAGCACCCCATGCTTTTACACATTTCAATAATCGTTTACTCATATACATTAATATTGAATGTATGTGCCCACTTACCATTTCGTTCTAGAAATTTAAAACAATGAATGGTAAGTTGGATAAAATTGCGTCTTTAAGAAAAAGGAAAAAAAATGTTCTGAAGGGAGGGCAAACCATTTCTCTCGAGAGCATAAAGCTGTCACGACAGGTGACTCATGTTGGGCTGCATTAGTCATGTCATGGCACGTTATGTAACCAGCGGCAATTGACACAACATAAACTGACACATCACAACGTAGCTTGTCAGCAGTGATATGTATAAAGCTAGGCTTTTTAAAGAAAACACAGGGAAGAAAGTATTGTGGGTTTTATAAACACCACTTCGGAGAAAAAAAAAATGGTGTGAAACATTCTGCTGCAAGTTATATTTTTGCAAGGACACATTCTGCTACCCCTAGTTTTTTGGAGGATTTTAATTGAGTAGACTCATTGATCTCAATGGGCTTAATTCAGCTAAACCCCCAAATAGCTTAATTCTCTTTCTTAACATGCATATTTAGCAATTTTATTGTTTTCCTTTAGATACTACATTCCTACCTGCTCTCTGAAATGACCTTGTGATGTTCATTTAGGTTACAGTATAACTGCATATAGACTACAGCTCACCACTCTGGAGAGCGCTCACCAGGTGCCCACCTGATGTTAACCTGCCCTATTGTAAACCTGAAATTCCCCAGGCGGGTGTAGATCCAGTCAGGATTTGGGACTGCCTGCCCCCCTCAGGCAGCCATCTTGAACTTGCAAACGAACACTTCCACCCCTTGGCTTTCCTGCGCCCCTCGGAGGGAGGAAAGCTCGCATGCCCGTGCGGCAGTGTCACCCCATTCAGGAGCATTACAGACAAGCCGCGCCGTGCATAGGAAGCGGAGGCCAACGACACCTCTCACCACACACCCCTCGGCGAGGGAACAACAGCTCCCGGCCGTGCGGGGGCGCCGACGCCGCCTCAGCCCGCGGCGCGGCCGGCAAGGAGCGGGCGGCGAACCCGCGGGCAGCGCGGGAAGGCGCACAGCTGCCTCACGCCGCCTCTCCCCGGCGCCGCCCCGGCGCCGCCCCGCCGGCTGCCCGCCGCCTCACACCGCGGCCGAGCAGCGCCCGGCGCCGGGCTGCCTCCGGGGCTGCAGGCGGGCGCGCAGGCAGCGTTTGGGAGTGGAGACTGGGAACCTGGCGGGCAGGTTTCTCCTGGCAGCTGAAGGGAAGCGCTACTCGCGCTGGAAGAAAATGGCAGGGAAACGATTCCAAAGGGGTGGCGCCGGCAGGAGGGACAGCTTACCACAGAGCTCGCTGGGGCTGTTCCCATATTTGTGCTCAGCCAGGCTTTGCTCCTGCCAGCTCGCAACCACTGAGGTGCCGTTGGCAGACACTGTGAGGAGAGGTGAAGGCTCCCATCCACTGCTGATGGCAGATGGGGATGTATCACTACAGCCAAAATCCAGCTGGGGCTTGATGAGCTGTAGAGAGGCTATTGCTCAGGTGAATCAAATACCACATCCTAACCAGGCCAACAGGAGTTGCGTGAAGCTTGCTGCTGGTGGAAATAACCCCTGCAGCTCAGGAGCAGCCGCTCCCCCTCTTTTATGAGCCACGTATCAAAATTTTCATATGTGGCTACAATTCACACGGTACAGACTCCAAATGGACGTCAAAGCAAGAGTCTGCAGGTCTGCGCAAGCGTCTCCGACGGGCTCTGAAGGCAATGACCGCGTTTCCGCTGTCTCAGGGTGTGACAGGGGGTCCCCTCAGAGCCTCTCTTACAGCTCAGTAGGCTAATATGGGTACTTAATAAAAAATGTACTTTGACAGCTCCCAAATTCCTGCTCTTAGGATGATGAACTTGAAATAGTTTGTCATTACTACTACTTCTGGCATCCTCACCGCGTTCCACAAGCACAGATAAATGCACATAATTAGAAGGCAGACTGGTGGAGGCCAGGTTTGCATCATATGTTCACACTCATGAACGTACAAAGGGGCTTTTTTAATGTTTTCCATTAAAAATCTGGCTTCTTACATAGCCTTTTCAGAGGGTTATAGTTAAATGCTGAAATACGATTAAAGAGGAAATAGTGGGTAAATGCAGCTGTTCAAATGGCAAACCAGAGCACACATACCCCTCTAGAGATTAAACACAAGCCTGGTTACATTTTCCAAACCTGGAAGACTACAAGCCTATGCATGAACACCTCAAGCCGCTTTTGAAGGTACGCCTGACATAAGAAGTGAGGGGCCAGGCTTGGGAAAGTTGTTTACTTGATCCATCCCCAACACGCACACAGCTCCTGTGCTCAGTCACGGGCGTCCGCAGAAATGTCAGGGATCAGCGATGGGATGGTGCAGGGAAGCAGTACTTGATACACAATGCTGAACCTTAGCGTATTCTTTCCATTTCGCATAGAGCAATCGACTTAACCTCTGTGTGAATACAAATGCTTAACCAAAATCCCAGTCCAGGTGAAGTTTGGAGAGCATCTGAAATCAGCCTGAAAGATTGCAGGGGACACTGCTGTTTCCAGTGAGAAACTATAGCGCAACCATTTCAGAATAGAGAGACCTGACTACAATCTGCCTGACCAGGTAGAGGTTTATTTACTAGAACATGCATGAGATCTGGGCAACCAATACCATAATTAACCAATGATTCTCCTGTGGGGCTCCAGGTTTCTCAGTCAGACCTTTCTCTCGGACATCCTCAGGCCTTCGTACTTCACATACCAGTTGACAAAAGCAGCCCTTATGCTACTTACATATTTTACATACGAGTAAATTTTCAGGGAACTTTTCAACCTCAGCTACTTAATGACCAAGACCGTTCTGCCACTGGGACCAAGGTTTGTACCTACAGCCTGTATACTGCTCCAGGCTTAACGGAAGCAATGTATTCAACCCACAATTCACACTAGAAACTTAATTTACAAGTGGACATGCCAGAGCCGTAACTGGCATGGGACATCCTTCCCAGCAGAGGCAAGCCTTTGGAAGGGAGGAAAGATTTAAACCATGGGACGCTACTTGGAACACAGGATGTCACTTTTAACATGCTGAGCAGTGGCAGTCACTGAGGTAAATAAGATCGACCTTCTCATTTGCAGTGCTTGTCACAGATCCACCTGTGGCTGGATTTGCATGCCCCAGCTCCTCTCTCCTTGCTTGGAACTTTATAAATCTGGTAGCACTTTTTTAATAGAAATAATAGATTCTTAATGCAAAAAGATACTCTCATGTGTGTTTGCAAATAACATGACATCTCTTCTGTGTTGTTTCCACTTAGACTACACTGAGTAGTAATTTTTAGAATTACAATTTGTTATAGAAAAAGAAGTGTAGAGCTTTATTTACTAATTGCATTAGTTTTCTTGTTTGCTCTTATTAAAGTTTTTCTCCAAATCAAGAGTACCAACATGCTTTTTATTGAAAATTCTCCAACACTCAAAACATTGTGAGTGCTGCTCGCTTTTGTCAAGCAGCAATGAATTGCATGGTTAGAAAATTCCTATCTGTAAGTCATTACCTTAGAGCCTATCCATTTTAAAGCCCATGCTGTTCGGAGGTAAGGTGCATGCGCCCGTTGTGTGTTTTCCTCATCCCTCCATCATGGACACAGTAAACACACGGACACAGTAAATCTGTGTATTTGATCATCTGTACAATACCTTTATTCTTTATAACAACGGGAGAGGCTCCCAAGAGAAATAGTTTTCCTTTTGTTTATTTTTTCTTTTTGGTATTTGAACTTGTAGCAGAGAAGGGGAAAAAAAGCTGTGGCAACGTGATCAGCCCAACCTAAGGGCAATGTCTTTTTACTCATCGGGCTATATTTAGAACTGTCACTTGTTAAAAACACTGTCACCTAAAATGAATTATACACATGGCCTGAAGTACTTATACTGTAACATCACAGCAACCAAAATAAAAAGAAAGTGTGATTGTACAGTCTAATATTGGCTAATTTGTACCATTTTCATACAAATTTTAGCATTTAGCATTAATATGCTCTGTTGCTAAGGAGATCCCCTTCCATTTCTTTCTTAAACTATGTGTCTGTTCTTGCATAAAGTTGTATCTATACCAAAACACCATGCTCTTTTGCAGTCAGAAGGATACTAATTTCAAGATATACACAAATCAAGAATTTCCATAATAAAAACAGTGCTCAGACATAGAAACGCTGGGCTTATTCTTTAAGTTTTTGGGTTTTTTTTCCCACAGCAGGACCTAAGAAAGTTGAAACTAAAAAACTAAACTCCCAATGGGGCTTTACTGATATCAAAGTGAATTTGACTGCAAACTTCTGTCTAGGATCCTCTCTGTGAATAAGTGGATCAGATGTACTCTTTAATCACAAAAGAAAATAAAAATTGCAATCATTGTTGTCCAAATGCACAACGTTGTCCACACGTCTCAACATCCTGAGTGCTTGGACTGCATGCCAGAAATGCATGGTGCCCAGTTCAATCGCTGAAAGCCTTTGACAGGCCATAAAACAAAAAATAGAAAAGTCTGTAACATATTTTAATTAGGAACAAAAGATATTTTACATAGATAAAGGCATCCCTTGAAACACAAGCTCACAGAAACAGGGGAAATTACACCTCCAGAAATCAGAGTTTAAACTCACAGCGAGGTTTCCATTTCTTTCTCAAGGCGGGGGCAGCCATCTCACCAGTACAGAGGGTCTGTGCGATTTCTTTGGGATGAAAGAGTCTAGACGTACTGTTTCAGCTGACAAGGACAGACTAATTCAATGTAGCTGTGTTTACTCTTTGCCAGTTGCGTGTGTTATGAGGCTTGAGAATATAACCCTTGCTGAAAAGAAAGCTTATAAACCACTGATGATTTGTAAGCACTGCATTTGTCCTGACCTTTGTGCCAACAGCCTTATGTCCTTATTTTCTGGAGACACTGTTTATGCAATATTTCACTTCCCAAATGAAATAATTCACTTGAGATACTGTTCTTGAAGAAAAGATTTCGTAGGCTGTAGCCCAGTTCTATACGTTCTTAACACCTCACAGAATAAACTCAAGAGCTTCACTAGGCCTTAATCTATTCCTGATAAAAAATGATTAGAGGCCAGTATATGAAATCATAGCATTTAGTCATGCTCTAAATTTTTTTTCTTATAGTGACTGGATAAATTTACTTCAATACATATATTACCTCCCATACAAGAAATAGGGCATACAATTGAAATAACAAAGTTTGGAGCACATTAAACTAGAAATTGAAGGATCCCCAGTTTAAGCCCATGGCTTTACAATTGTGATTTGGACCATGGAAGGATTGTCCTGGGGATAAGAACTAGCCATTTATGCAAAAGACAGGAAATGCTTAATACTAAAAGTTCAATGTCCTACAGAAATACCCAAATTAACACAGAATGAACCGACTTGACTACCAAAAGCTGGAGAGTTGCAGAGGAAGCATCCCTTCAGTTTGTATGACCCTAGTAACATAGCTCTGCCACTTCTAGTACCCAGCTGAGCTCTTTGAGATCTAGCTTAGATAATTCAGCATATTGACTTCATTAAATAAATTAAATGACATAAATTAAAATGTAACACTGTCCCAAAATAACACTCTCTTATGTCAGCCACATCAAGTATCCTCCAGATTTTCTCCATGTCCTACAATATTTCAGATTGCAGAATGACGGCCTTTCAGTATGAGTACATCACTGAGCAAGGCATAAGCAGAGACTCCTGTCACCACCAACGTTATCCTTTTGTGTAACCCAAATAGGACTAGTTATCTCTTGTTTACAATGAAAATGTTTAATGAAACAGCACAATATACAACATACAGATGAAACAGGCTAGGATCAGTACAATATTAACTAATGTTTTATAATAAATTCTACATCTCCAATATTTAGTACATCTATGCTGCTCACACATCCCCTTCTGTCTTCAAAAGCGAGTAGGAAGCATAGGAGTTAGCTCACTTCTGGGTCCAGTATTTTCCATAGCATACATCAGCCTTGTGTCATCCATGGAGCCATGCTGCAAAAACCTCGAAAAATAAATCTCTTTGGGATGTTGTGACCTTGTACGGACTGCCAGAAGGAGGACTCTTCCCCTTTGTTTCAGTGAAGCCCCTTTATACACATTCACCATGCAGTAAGTTAGAAGCCTGGATTAGGCTTAATTCATCCCCATGATTTTAAGGGGAAGTTTTACAAAGTCTTCCAGTTGTTCCAGCAAACATTTTTCCTAGTGCAAAATAAATCAAGATATAAGGCTCTCCAAACTGTCAGGGTTTTTTTCTAGACTTTTATATCTGGGTCATAGAGTCATGTAACATCCTTGGGTGTGATCACAGCTATTGATTCCAGTGCTGAAAGCGACAGACTAAATGGTATATAACAACAACAGTGCAGGGAAACAGCAAGAAGGGTAGACCAGGTCAGTCTTTAATTGGTAAGCACATGCTTGCTGAGAGTGACAGCAAGAACACCGCCTTAAAAAATTAAGACTTTGTTTATGACAAAGAAGTTTACATCTAAAAAAGTGATCTCCTGACTGAAAAGAAAATCAGTTATTAATAAATGTCTCTTGTATGCACAACCACATTCAAGAAAGTTAGTCTATATTAATTTCTAAAATGGATTATTTAAACTGTATTAAATCCCTGTGCATACTTTTTCACTAAGAATTAAAGACTTCAAAACTGATTCAACTGATTTCAAAAGAGCCAAATCAATGCTGTAGAAGGCTGCATGGCTTCTCAGCTCTTTTCAGAATCAAAATACTGCTGGAGTAGAAATTTCTAGACTTGATTTTTTAGTTTTGCTTTTCAGAAAGGAAAAAAAATCTTAATTGTTCCATCAGAAAAGAGGTGCTTGACCTGTGTTATTAATGGTGGAAACTGTCCTCATGTGTTTTGTCCTGGCCTTTCTCCCAGAGGTCTGTAGATGCTATGGTGCTTCACAAACTGATGTTTGTCTTTGATGCCTCTGAAATTTAATCTACTGATTGCTCTGAAAATGGGGACCGAGATTCTAAAATGGTGTTTTGGGCTAAATAAGATCAAACCACTTGGGGAAAGGACTTCATAGGCTCAGTGGCCCGTATCACAAAGGCAATTCTGTACTAGGTGTACTTGGCAGCTGGTATTCAACTTCTATGTATTGAATGATAGCAACGGGCTGAAAGTAGCTAATTTATAGATTACAAGGATCTCTGATTTGGACTAAAGAGTCAAAGTTTACTAGTCAGCAGGAGAGATTTAGGCTTACCATTTACACAACTACTTTAACTTTAGCTATACTATACCACACAGGTGTCATCAACCCTCAAACAAACTAACTTTGCTATTTAGAAAGTCTTTTAGTTGTGCATAATATATTGAAATAGAACTCACTACTATGGAATATAATGTTGATTCCTTCAGAGCTTCATTATCTAAAATATAATTTCTGTCAAAATTTTACTATCAAGAGTTGTACAGAATGGACTATAGCCAGAACTATCCTGGTTTAGGGCATATTTTTAATATATAATAAGATAATCAAGTTAATAATTACAGTGGGACTTTAAAATGTAAGATCAGCAAATATCATTCATTAAATTCCTGTAATTAAAGTAACCTTTCTTACAGAAAAGTAACAGAAAATGAAAGACAAGAAGCAGCTCAGGCACCTGTTAAAATTGGTTTGTTCAGGACAGTGCTCATATTTCTATTAATTATGCTGCATAAACACAGGCAGCATTGATTAGACACATTCTGCTGAACATACTGTAACAACGGCACAATGGCATCTAAATGCTTTATTTTATCTTTATTACTTCAGGGTAATGAATTGTAATGTAAAGAGCTGAGGAGTAATTAAACTCATCAACTGTGGATTTAGAGATATTTTTAGTATCATATGATGGAAAATCCTCTCAAGAGTAGCAAGGATATATTTTCACAGCATATATTATATTCCTTAACAGGTCTCATGAGGGAGCACTTCATACTGTTTCTAAATGCTGAAATTATGAAAGAACACTTTATCTGTCTTCATTTTTTATTTCTTCCCTGTGCAAGATCAAGAACTTTAGATAGAACTTCTTGGTGAGCTAAAGCAATTTTCTGCTTGCTGAGTACCAACTTGGATACAGTAGGTCTTCTGCCCAAAGATCCATATACATGGCATCAGATAATGTTATTAAAATGGTGAAGGTCCATCCTAAAACTTTATTTTTATTGCTCCAAAATATCCCTTCTAATTTCCAGCTTAAATTCATCCAAGACTAGTTTATACCTCTTTGTCTGTATGTCAGCCTTTAATTAAATAGTAATTTTCATTCCTTCTTCTGAACTTCCCAAAGCAATGAGACAGCGCAATCACAGGCCCTTTTGGCTTCCAATCTGCTGAAATAAAAGGTCCAAACTCTTTTAGATTCCACTTAGATGAAATGCTCTGTTGATCACAGCTGGTCTTTTCAGAACCTACTCTACTCAGCTCACCTATCCAGTACTATTCCAGGTAAGATCTTGCTAGTGCTCTTTACAACCACAATTAAATCTTCCTCCTCTCAGATGGAAAAACCTGTCTTTAGGCATTCTGGGATTTTTTTTTTTTTTTTGTAAGCTAAAGAAGATTGATTGTGCAAGGTAATTAAACAATCAATTCATACACTTCAGTCCTTTTCCTACTGAGGAACTCGGAGCTTACGAAGAAAAATGTTTGTGATGAGTCCCCAAAAGCTTGCCTATGCACTATATCTATTATGTTTTGTCCCAGTTCTACCAAGAGAATTCCTTAGAGCATACAGATCTGATATTCCGGTCTTCCTTTGTCCTGACATTCCGCATTTGGGCATAACAGATACTGGCTTGGATATTGGATGCAGCTTGGTTAAGGGCCCCGAAACAAGTGTATTTATTACAAACCATAAACATAGGAAATGGAAACAGTAAACTGTAAGCAGACAATAGGAAATGGTGGAAAGTAGACTGACACTGTGGGCTACAAAAAAAGAGCTACAGCTACCGCAAACTGCAAACAGTGATTTATCATAATGGCAAACAGAAATCAACAACAATAATCTGCCCCTTTGGCACCCTCACAGCATGCAGCAATAAAAAAAAAATGTAGAAACCACTTCCTGCTCTCTTGAGCAAGAATGTCAATGAATGGTTAGTTCGATATCCTGACCTCCTACTGAATCGGCATTAAGCCCAGTTAGAGCGACACAGCTGAGCCAGGCTCATGCCTGCTGAGCAGTACTGGCATACAGAAACTGAGACACAGCCAGAGAGCTGCCACGCTGCCCTGCCCCTGCAAGCTCCGTGCCCCTCGCTTCGTGCATACACCTGAGAATCACTGGAGGTGATGTGGAGGAGGCTGAGCTTTTCGGAGTGACAAGCATGGAGCTGAGAGAGGGAGACTGAAGGGACGAATCATCAGCCATATGGGAGCTGGCAGTTCTTTTCACTGCTTCTTGAACCTGATCATCGTGTGCTTTAGCTTCTTTATCCAGCCTGATGCTGCCTTCATATTGCTTTGGGGGCTTTTCCTTCTCTCATTTGTAGCCAGCCAAATGTCTGCCAGAACAACTATCAGCGAGAGCTGCTGCTCTTTGCTTTCTGTATCTGAAATGAATGATTAATTGTTTCAGACATTATCTACCTCAGGCTTGGAAATCCACCTAAAGTTCCAAATAACCTACTAAGCATTCACTTCGTTCATATTATGTCTGTGTTCCAGATTCCACCTCAGAGCGAAAATATGATTGCCTGGTGATTCAGCAATTCCATTCCAATCTTTGCACTTTGCAAGAAATTCCACTGTACTACACCTTTGTGGTCTATTTCTTACAGTTTTGTAAGCATCCAGGCAAAAGCCCCTTCTGTCTCAGTGTGGTGCTCTCAAGGAGCAGGTGACAGCTCCTGATTAGCAGGTAAGGCTAACAAAAAGGACATCTTTCCAATTATTTTTTGAATAAGTCACAGTGTGTCCTGGGGTGGGAGTTTCTGTCCTGACTCTCAACATCTATACAACCAATATATAAGCATACTTAGCCATTGCTTGCAAGAGACATTAAGATCTACATAGCTCTGTATTAGTGCTAAATAATTTTTAAACTGCAGTGTCATGTACATCCATCTTCTATTCTAAAATAATAGAATAGACGTTTGGGGCAGGGGGGTATCTTATTCCAGCTCAGTTTAGAACTGAATAATGAAATAAAGCACAGATCATTCCACAGAAAATTACTAGAAATGTTCTATTACTGGCTGATCCTGGCCAATACAATCAGTCTGTGTTATGAAATCACCTTAGCTGGGACCAGATCCAATATTTCGTAGCGTAACAGATGAGTCCTTTATTGTGCAACAATATCACCATTTAAAGTCAATGCATGATTATTCATTCCTGAGACATTTTTGTGATATTCTACTTAGAGAACCCTCACTAGTGAGACAGCATTTCCATCTGCAATAGCCTCACCATGTGAGAAGGAAAATAAAACTGACCTTCTGAACAGTGAGTCTTCCCTGATCAAAGCATGCTTTTTCCCTAAAGAAAACACATATTTTTCAATTCCTCAAGCAGACAGTACTTCACATCACATCTTTGCATGAGACTGAAATAATAACATGCTCTGTTACACTGAAGTATTGAGAGATTATTAATACTTAAAAGCAAAATTACTTTTTTAGTACAATTATCAAGAACTGTATTGTGACTCTTGCCCTGCTACATATAAGAAAATGTGTAAGAAAATGCACATAGGTCACTGCATCCAGCAGATGAAGCATGAGAATGGGAGCTGTGTTCCTCTGCATTCTAGTCCTAGCTCTGACAATCATCATCTTGCTTCAGGCAAGGCACTTGGAACTCCATGGATGCAGCTTCTCTATCTATAAAATAATGAAAATATTTTACTGTCAAAAGCTTTCACCATAAATTAAAGGCTATAAGAACTATTATGTCTGAATTAAAAGGAGCTGAAAACAATTTTTAGCTGCAAGATTCTGAGCCAAATGCAGTCCAGTGGCAACCAAACATAATCCAGATGAAAATCACCGGGATTTCATTAATAGCCTCACAGAGTCTTTTTTGACTGCATAAATTGACAGAGTAACACCAGGCCCAGAGTGCTCAGCTAATTAAACAGGTTTACGGAAATAAGATTATAAATGGCTGTGCTGGGTTGTGGACATACAGCTGAAATTACCGGGTGTGTGTGCGAGATAAGAGTTCAGCGTTTCTGCCGTTTCGTTACAATGGCTGTGCCTTTCTCTTCTGTCTCCTAGTTTTTCCCTTCTCTGCAATTTCCCCAGTTTCTCACACATTCCCAGACTTCTAATACCCCATTTCAAAAGGCAGTGTTATGCATTCATGACTCTTGGAAAAGGAGAGAGATGCTGAGCGGTCTGCTGGTCAGATAGGATACTCACTGCATCTCAGTCAGAGAAAAGACCAAACAGCACGCTAATAGAAAAATGGCTTGCGGACCATCTAAGCCTGGGCTAGATTCCACAGCGCCACTGAATTTTGCTCCGTTTTTTTTTAAAGAGCTTTCTTCATTCCAGCTAGCATAAGATCTATTTACCTACTTTGGTTTTTAAAAGGTCACCTTTCCCTGTGATAAAAGCTGAAGTTCCATTTTATTATAAAGGCTTTAAAATGGAAATATGAAAGCACTATGATTCTGCTAAAGTTTTACATCTACCTATTTATTACATAAAAATACCTGGCAAAAAAATTCTAGGAATTAATGTATAAATTGTATTTTTCGTATAATATGCATTACATTTACAGTAAAAGGTAATAAAATCAAGAGGAAAAACTATATGGACTAGATCTCCCTAAAGAATCATAATACCTGAAATTCAGGCTTTCTCTCTTCTGACACAGCTTGAATTTTAAAAAAAACTGAACAAGCTATTACATAAATCTAAGAGATAACTGCATGGTAAAAATCTCTAACTGCAACCCACAACTATCTAAACCTCTATGAAAAACATATGTTTTACATAAAAATAACTGGCATTATGTTACCATGCAATGAAATCTCAGTATAAGTCATAGTTAATTATACATTCAGGGAAAAAGTGAATAATTTAACCCACATCTCAGATTAACTCAAAAGAACAAAGAAAAAAATCCATCAACCCATTGTATCCCTACAGTGTATTTCTGCACAACCATAAAAGGAGTAAGCAACAAAAAGCCTTATTCTTTACTAATGGAAGGATACATCAAAACTCTAATTAAAAATGTTCTGAACTTGGATGATTGCTCAAAGGTGAGATGGTATGCTGTAATGCTTTAAGGCTCAGCTAAGTTGTCACCTTAAGTTTGGGCTGGAGTTTCAGAAGCAGGGTCGTATGGAAATAGGAAATTCCCACATAAATTGTCCAACTGTCCGTGGTATTGTAACGAGGGAAAGCAGAGACACTGCTCTGACCCATGCTGTCCTTTTAATACACTTCGATTTTTTTAAGTGTCTCCTTGATTACTGAGATTTTAAGTATCTTAGTAAATCTTTATTTAAAGGATGATTTAGATATGCATTTATATGTATGAGTACCATAACTATCACAAGCCATTGAAATTAATCTTTGAGACACAAGTCAGGAATTTATTCATCTCTCCACCCTCTGCTTAGGGACCATATGTTAATGGACCATATGTTAATCTGTAACCATTTTGGTCAATGGTGAAATGTGATCCTGATGTTAATGGCTTCTTAGATATTTCTACAAAGAATTTGGTATTCTATTTTCCTTCATTTTATTAGCAAGCTTCTCATTATTTATGTGATTGTAAGTTAGGAGATTTCACGGTTCTTTTGTTTATATTTAGCACAGTGGCTAATTGCTTTTTGTTGCCCTGAGGAGATTAGGAAAGTCATCTTATTACCTACATTCACGATAATTTGATCAACTCATGTATAGGAAATAAAAACTTTCCTTTCAACTCATGTGGAATGTCTGGGCTTTTAAAGTTGAATCTGCCTCAATTAAATTACAAATTAAAGCATTATTTCTGCAGTCTGAAAACCGGAAGAGATAGCCCGGTTGAGAGAAAAGTGTGGCCCTTTGCTGCACAGGAGATCCAACTTAACAGTCCTAATTGGTTTCCTCTGGCATAAAAATCTATTATTCTCTTAATGTGATTATAGGATTACGGTATTGTATTTTCTATCTGAGAATTGGCTTGGTTTTACAGCTTCTAATCTATGACCTAAGAGAACAGAAGTCATTCCCTCTTCCCCAAATTTCACTCATGCTCTCTGCATCACTCATTCTCATCAGTAAGATGTTCTAAAAGCAGTACTTGTGTTGATCTTACCTATTTAGAAAGGTTTGAGATTATTTCCTGACCTTTTGAGCCTGCGGGAATGACTGGAATATAAATCATATGTAATATGGTTGAATCATGCTAATAAAGTCAGGGATTCACATGAACACAGCAGACACCGCACTAAGCATTAACACGTTGAGATAGCATCCACAATGATATGGGACGATGAACAGCCAAATAGCCTGGTTGTTCCTTTAATGTAAAAAATGTTACAAAAAAAATCTTTTCCTTTCCTCCTCAGCTTTTCTAACACCAGATATTATCCCTTATTATTCTCTTGTAACTTTACGCAGTCTAGCTATAATTAATGAATCATCATCTGAGATTATATCTAAACAAGATACCTCCCAATTCTTTTTGCTCATTTGAAATATTTTAGCTTCAGCAATTCAGATTAAAAAGAAGTATAAACAAAAACTACCCAATGAACAAACAGAGTGAAAAGACAGCCATCACAGTGGGAAAAAAACAAGAAGGGTATTAGGAAAAAAAACCCAAGAGCTGGGAGGAGAATGCAATCTAGTTCAGGAAAAAAAAAAAATGCAGAACAGTGTATCTAGGTCACTAGCTGCTAGGTCTCGTATGCACTTTTATTCCTAATGGACTGTGTAGATCATGGGTCCCTTTAACAAGCAAAGTACTTTTTACATATTGTTTTCATGTATAATCACTTCTGGAAAGAGAATAAATTAAAATGTGGATAAAGCTTTGCAAACCAGAACTATTTTTGCAAACCTTCTGAAGATAAAAGTATCTTGAGATGTCAGATAGTCATAAGAACTGCTCATCCTTATTGCGAATATCAAGACCATTCTGGTTTTTCCTTCTGCTGAAAATATAGCAATTATTTTTGGTTGTTCTGCAATGCCAGCCAAGACAATGGAGTGCTTTTAACATATCTGAAGCAGCACATACATACACACTGGCTTGAAAGATTTGATCCAAAGCTCACTGAAATTCATAGGACATTTCAATTTTTTCAATAGGCTTTGAATCAGGGCGGCATCATTGGGTTTCTGGCAGTTTAGTAGTATTGCAATGCTGGATGGATTTTAGTTAGCACTTTACATAAAAGGACACTCTACCTACTGCAGGAAACCCGATTAAGTGGAGATGAACATGTGGGTTTAAAAAGACTTGCCCTCAAAGCGTGGCTTGCTTCATCTTTGCTGAGTTTTAATTATACTGTACAAAGCGCAAAGATGGAATGAGGGACAAAATACTGGGCAGCGTAAAATCAGATGTAAAGAAAAATGGAACAGCAATAGAAAAAAGGGAACATATTAATGAAAACACATGCAGTAACATGCAGTATACATGACCCTCCTTGAACACGTTTCTTACACAGCTACTCAATTTCACGTGCTAGAGTAACCCTATGAGCCTTAACGTGTCATGGTTTTCCTACGCACAGGCACAGCTGTGTATTTGCATTGCGCGGGCATGCAGTATGGTCCCAAGATTGATTTGCCATACAGAACAGTGAGCAAACAGCAGTTCTTCTGACTTGCAAAAATTCTCACTATGATCACTAATAATCAAAATACTTAATAATAATTCGAGTTGAATATTCTTCCATAATGTATCTAGTCATGGTAGAGAAATCAATTTATGCATCCAAATACTGACCATCTTCATATAAAATAGGTTCTCAAGGATTAACAGGCTACTTGTGTTTGACAAGAATTTACCTCTTAATCATTTTACAGATTAAAAAAAAAAAGGCGTCTTGCCCTATTCCCATAAATCTGCATTTTAGTGGCTAAAATTCTTAGAAGTAAAGTTCTCATAAATACAGAACAAATATTTAGGGAAAGATTTTGAAATGGCAACATCAGGGGGGCAGGGGGGAATACATTTAACATTCACTTATTCACTTTTCCATTCCATGAAATGATGATAAGAATATATAACCGACTGTGCTAATGTGCTTGAAGGCCAGCCATTGTTAACAAAAGGCATTAGACTCTTTCACTTCAAATGGAAGACTCTTGCTTACAGAAACATCTTTCTTCGTTAGTCACTCCCACGTGCACCTCTGAAACCAGCATCTCGGTCACCTAAGCAGCATCATAGGAGTGAAAGCATGGAACACTTTCTTGTACCGTACTGACACAGTCCTCCGGTGATTTAGGGCTAGATTTACCATTACATTTCTAGACCACCTACAAAAGCCAACAGGGAGTTTGCTTACAAACTCTCTGCACTATTTGCAGAAGTCTCCATGACTTCTCTTACACATGGCATCACTTACCTTCTGCAAATGTGTGAGTGTTGGCTGTTTGCAACCCCGAGTATGCATGAATCAGGAGAGAGAAATGTGATTATTCAGATTTCCTAAGTGTTTCAATCATGCCATACTAGGAGAAGCCAGTTGAGGACAGTTGCAATACAGTAGAGAATGCTGTGAGGAAACAATCTGAAGAGTGCCGCATAGAGAGATTTTTCTACAGGAAAAAATAAGAACGAGGAAGAAAAAAAAAAAAAAGAGTATTTGCACAGCTTAAACATGGGCAGTTAATTTGGGACATCGCTGTGGAGGAGAGAATGGGACAGTACTTTGGAAAAAGAAGGTGATTTGTCTGATTCTTCCCTACAAAGTCCTCTTGTAGCAGCCCAGCGTGAGCGCAAATCCATAAAGTACTAGAACCAGCTAAATGATGGAAGGTACTGCAGAGGGCAGGGGGGCATGGTTCTAGCCCTGTATATTTCAGGATCTCTGTTTCAGGTCCTGCTGTGCTTTGCAGTGGAAGTCCTATGTCCTCCCAAAGGTGACTGCTGTTATCATAGGTAATTCTTATGTTCAAGACCTAGGACAAGATTCTCCCTCTTCCATCTGCTCACCCGAAGACTCACAAGAATCGGTTCCTCAAAGTTCAGCTCTGAATGACTTCCCTATGAACGTGCCTTTCAATTAAATTATTTCATCATTTTTCTTCTGCCTGTTCATGTACAGCTCTAAAATGATAGTTTAGAAAAATTCTGAGGTAGATATATTGTCTTTTTCTGCTACCTACTTTTAGTTGTGCTTTTTACTTTCCCTTTGCACAAAGAAAAGTGAATAAACTATATGCCACTGTGCCAGGGAGACACACTGGGAATTATGACAAATCTAGGCTATCTATCTGTACTACAAGAGATTTTCTTGTCACTTTACTATAACTACACGCAACAGAGAAAATCAAGCTTTTCTGTTCTGCAAGAAATTTATAATGATAGCACCCTGCGTTTCAGTTCAAACTACTGTTCTGCATTTTATACTGTTGATTTGTAGAAGAAAATAGAAACCTTTGTAGAAGACTCATTGTACCATCTTCCAGAGTTTAAGAATGATGCTCTTTTTAGAATTACAGGGAACAGTTCCAGGAGGGGAAAAACTATATTGGGAAAATGCTGTGCACTGCATTCTCTAGGAAGAGTAATTTTTGAAGAACTCTGCTGGTGGTTTCCCATAAAATAAGACGATATACAAATAATTTCAACGGGAATAGAACTACCAGAATAAAGGCATGACTACACAGCTCTTTTTCACTTAAGCCAGTTTAATTGTCATTCAGATTCCTTGGGCCAAAAAGATGTAATTAAGCTGCTTTTCCTCTTTCTTCTGTTAATAAATATACATAATGTGGAGAAAACAAAGAGCATATACAGCAACACCAGAGCATCAGCACTTGTGAAAAATGTTATACTGACAGACTAGAAAGCAAAATGATCTACAATACCAAGAACAGGGATGGCCCACATTATAATCTGAGATACAACACTCTGTATTTGGCATATTCCAATTCAGGATGTTTCAAACATCTTATTTGTACTTTCAGTCCAAATCTTTACTGAATTCATTAAATAAAAAGTGTGTCTTTTCCTAATGGAGTCAGTAGCAAAGTCATGGGTCATTTGCCTAGCAGGATTTTACACTCTGTTAATGATGATGGAACCTCATTATCCATCCTGAAGATTTAGTCTCACAGTTACTTTCAGTTTTTCACAACCAGATTTCTAATTTCATCACTAAAGGATAACTGAAGTAACATGTATTTACTCTAAAATTGGCATTACAACATAGTTCATTTATTGCTCTAATCTTATGTCTAGCATTTTATTAATCTTAATTTTATTATTGTGGTATATTAATTTATTTTGTAAATTTGTTTTTCAGCTTAATTTTTTTCTACCTCTTCAGTATCATTCAAAACAGTGGTTATAAAATTTAATTGAGAAGCACGTAAAAGAATAAGCCTTAATCACTCACTAAATATATTCTTCCAGTTGAAAAATTCTCAAGGAAAATAGAAGCTACAAATCTAGTTGCTTAACATACGGAACATGAGCCATAACAGAAGATTTTAAAAAAAAAAAAAAAAAAAAAGAGTGTTACAATTTGAATCAAATTTGAATCAGGGTTATGTCTTACCTTGGTTTGGTTGTTTAAGTTTCTGCAAGTATGTTTGATAAGAAACATGGCCAGATCGTACTATCTGCAACCCAGAGCACCCAGTTTCTATCTCCTGCTTTGCTGCAAGCCTGCATTATGACCTTGAGAACATCATGCAGTTTTGCCATTCTTCCCTTCATATGCCTACACATTCTCTCTCTTGTTGTGATGGATTTGAAGCTGCCTTGTAATAATGTGTTACTGCTTCATGTTGACCTGCTACAGGGAAGATGAATGGCTGAATAAATTCAGTGAGGTTCTGTCTGGAGAAGCAGGCAGGAAGAAAATGACTGCTTCAAGACAGGCATCTCTGTACACAGTATTGTTAAGGAAGAAACTCAGAACTCTCATTTACAGTCAACCTATAAAACTGGTTTTGTGTAAAGAGCCTCGAGACGGAAGATCCCAAAGACTTGAAGCACAGATTTAAAATTGGATACTCTCCAAGAAAGAGAAGCAGTAGTTCTTTCTGGGAATTAGATTCAGATATAGAATCCTAATGAGACTGTTAAAAAAGCTTCACCTGCCAAAGATGCCATCTATCCACGGTAAGATTTATGGTTAGGTAGGTTTGTAGGCCTGCTCACAAAAAGATTGTTCCAAGTCTTTTTTTCTCACTGAAAGCTTTGTTTTTAGGGTTAAAAGAAACACTACTTTGATGAAGAAAGGTTCTTGCCACACATTCTACCAAGCTACCTAAGCTTGTGCAGCACCCACATTTAAAGTGCTCTACCAATCTAGTCAAGAGACGATAACCAAATGTGCTTTTATGGATAAAGGATTCTCCAGACGAAAAATTTGGCTGTCGAAGAGTTTAGGTAGATTGCCTGAGAACAACAGAGCTTCATGGTAAAGAAGCCTGAAAAAAGCAATATATTGTATATTTTAAAATGAGGAGGAAGAAGTGGGTGTAGAAGAAATTTAGGGGTTATCAGCCAGCCATTGACAGTTCAGTTGCTGTAAAAATACTACAACAAGATATCAAATACTCAGAGCAACTAGAAGAAAAAAAAGGAAACAATGCACCTCTGTACAGTGGGTGTAAATACCCACTCAGAAAGCAGTTACCTCTGGACTGGAGTCTTACATGAGTCTCTCCTCTGCCCAGTACTGTTCCCTATTTTCATTAGCACCTTCCCTGGTTCTGTGCGGCAAATATATTGCAGTTTACTCTGAATTCAGAATACATGGGCAAAAAATGGAAAAACAGAGTGGGAAAAGGATACATTTATTTCATCTGTCCACAGAATCTAAAAGTGATGACTGCAGATGCTAAACTCAGTTTGTACTTGTAAGCTGGCTTGACAGGTATGTGGAGTCTCAGCCTTGGCCTAACAGTAGGGCAACAGTGACATTCCACCCTTGCAGCGGAAAGAAAAAGTAAAATTCAACAAGTCCAAGAACGCAGGAATAGGTACCAAAAAGCTTTATACCATGATATACATCTAACCTTTAAACCATGATAATTAAATCCTTTGGAGCAAGTACATTTTTTCCTCTATTAATTTTTTGAAAGAATGCCTTCCACAAGGAAGACCCATCCCATTCTGAGGCCTGTAGGTGTTACAATTACATGAAGGACACATTATGTGTGTCGGCATGCTTGCTCTCTAAATCTATTGTAGGCATATCTCAAAATTAAAATTAAATATGCAACTAAAAGCATACTTTTGTTTCTCTACAGGATTTCATTCAAGTCTTCTTTTATTTCAATGATGTGGCATTAGTTTCTTAGGTTCTCTTTCCTCTCCAAAAACTCCAATATGTCTAAACCATGATTTTTTTTGTGCAGGAGACAGTTTAAGGATTAAGGCAAAGGTTTTTAAAACAGTGCTGCAAAAGCAAAACCACCACTTTAGAATCTCATAAGCCAACAAAGAAAATCAGTAGTATAAAAGATGACAACATCACTAAACATGAACTAGGACTACTGCGGTAATGATTGACTGAGTCATGGTACAGGATTTCACAAAGTGAAGTAGGGCAAAATTTAGTCAAAGGAGCTGAATCCCAGAGCCCCAAGGGTGGGGTTTTTTTATTTTTTTTATTTTTTTTTTTTCCTTTTAGGAAACTAGCTCCCAAATTTTAGACAGCTTGCCAAAACTGAAGTCCTACAGGGTGAGGAAGGGAACCTTACTAGCACCACCACTGACCACCAACATTCCTTGGTGTGGTATCCACACCCTAACTCAGAAGATATGACACAGAGCCACTCAGCCATTATCTTTTTGTCAAGCATCATCCAAGGCCACATTCACTGAGCTGTACCTTCATTTTCTGAGCCTCTCAGTTTCTAACAGAAGAGCTAATTGTTGTGGAAATGTTAAGGAGACCGTGAAAACCAATGTTGTTATTACAAGTGTGCCTCTTCTGACACAAACTAGCTACCTTGTCTCCAAAAAAGGAATTAGAAAGCCAAAAAAAAAAAAAATCCAACTTCCCTACTAAGAGACAAGAAGTCCGCAAGTGAACCAAGAACTGAAAATAATTCCGAGAATTATTTTGCATCAGAAAACACAACATCCAGAAGAAAAGGAACAAGGAGGAGTTTTAACAGACTTTAAAGGGCATTTTAGGATAAACAAGCCAAAATTAACTAGCTCAATTGCAATATAAAACTAGTATGAGGTGGTTGGAGGGATTAAGTGTGTTATTTTGGGGTCATAACCGTCAATCTTCTGTTTTTTTCAGTTTGTATCAACTCCACATAAAACCCAGTAGACATAAGCCTTTGCTATACTTAAACCCAAATGAATGAATTATAAGTCTGCAAAATACCCATAAGTATATTAAAAAAAGACATTCCTAATCCTGACCTAAAGCAAAGCCTACCCTCCACCCACATACAAAACCTTCAGAGCTGAGAACCGTTGGTTAATTTTATTTCTCCAAAGAGAAACCAAACCCTCATTTGACACATTCATAGTGCAAGAGTTTTATTCAGTTACCACTTGAAGAATCAGCTATACTAAAATTAAATGAAAGGAACAGCATTATTAACTATCACATGGATGTGTATAGTGTGAATTTAGGATAGAACGATAGCTTTCTCTTAAAGGAAGAGGCATACATAACAGGGTCAAGCATTTGAAGGAAAACTCAATTAGCCACACTACTTTTATATTTGCATTTGTCCACATCTAGCATCTCTCACTATCTGCAGTTGGCCTGAACGTCATTTCTACACAAACTATGTCAATTTGCGCCTTAAGTCTTTTTTTCTAGCTTCATGTTCCACAGCAAAGCAAATCCAGCTTATCTGCTCCAGCCTTTTTAAAGTCAGCCCTGTTTCCTCATTTCAGCTTTGAATCTTTTTTTCAGTCTCCTGTGTCCGTCCTTCTGTCACAGAAGACTCCTCTCTCCTTTTTCAACTTTTCTTGCACTTGAAACAATCCACCTCTCTTTCTATAACTCAGAAAATTTACCTAACTTGTACAGATTGCCATACTTTATCTGGTTTTACTTAGATTTTTAAGACCGTTATAGCTGAGAATGTATGGTTTTTCAATGCGTGCAGAAATCCTATGTAAATGTATAGTTGTTATTGCTAACATGTATTATTACTCTTACAATTCACGCACAATCCAAATTTCTTTCTGAGCATGTTTCATATCTTTTCTCATTCATTTTATTTACAAAATCTTCCTCTTACTGGATTTTAGTGCAAAGATTTGATTTTAAAAATAGAAAATATGAATGTTTGCTACTGGTCTTCTGTGCCAACCAGTTGTTGCAGTACTCCGTTCTAAACACTTAATCCTTCAGACACTCAGGTTTTGAAATGATATACCAGCCATGACAAAAGTATCTTAAAAGCACTTTTTATATAGACTCTGTTCTCCATACAAATCTTGTGATGAATTTTCTGCACAAACTGTAAAAAATCCATTCACACTTTAACCTGTTCTATAAAATCCCATCCCCTTTTCGGCATACTATGTTCTTGCAAGTCCTCTAAGAGTTTTGCAAGATTGAGAGCAGCAAATAACAGGCATCTTTTACAAGCAATTTACTTCTGTATGCTTCAGAATTCCTGCAGTCCCAAGGGCAAAGAAATCTCTTTTTCCATGTATCCTCCAAAGAGCCTTCCTCTATGAATTCTGGTAGCTATCACTCTTGTCATGAATTTTTTCATTCTGCCTATAGGTCAATTTCGACAGGAATCTAAACTACTAGTAACACAAACAAATGTGCAGCAATTTAACTGTATCTTCAAGTCACAAGCGTCATAAACCAATCCATAGCAGGAGCTCCTGCATTCCCTGTAGGTATCCACCTACTCCTCCATGCATCGCTTGGGCAGTCTGAAAATTCCAGACTAAATCAATATCTGATTGACTGTCACATGTTTCTTCATTATAAATACTACACATAGAGCCACTGTCAAACCCCTTATATATATTATTTTAAACTCTCTGAATGACAAAAACCTAAAAAAGTTAAAAATATGATGTATTCACTATTGCCAAAGCTTTTTCCATTTACGATCAAGTAAATTTTTTTTTTTCCCATTTACGATCAAGTAAATTTCAGTCATTCCAGAACTGCAATTACGAACTGCAGAGGAATGCTGTGAATTAACATAGTCTGAAACTGTGCATTAAGAATTTAGGAGAAGATAATGAAGGTGATAATGATATCGTGTAATGCTAGAAGAAAAGATAAGCATTAGAGATTTAGATGTTGCATGATGAAGTAATTGAAGTGGACAAAGATGATCAGAGTTAACAAGGCTGTATTGTAACTTCTTTGGAACTGGGGAAACTTTAAAATAAATGGTTCAGTAAACACAGGGATGAAGAATTAAGTAAACTAAGAGCTGGGGATCTTGCCAGAAATCACTTGTATTTAAGCATGAGCTGAACAAATTACCTGGAAACAACAACTGGAACATGTTCTAAGTACAGAGCCTTAAGACAGTTCGTAATCCACACTTTATTCACTCCAAAACATAACAGGAGACTAAATGCTGGAAGCTGAAAAAGTGTTTCAATAAGCACAGTTATTATTACACCTCTGCTAACACCATCACTAAAACATGACTGTCTTCCAAAGAAAAATAAAGAGCAAGCTGAATCAAAAAATACAGGTCTTGAGCCAGGCCTTATAAAAGTAAAGTTAACAGTCTCACTGACATCAACAACTTCAGTTTTGGTTCATTAACTTCAATAAAAAGTAACACGAAATACTATTTAGTCATTTGTATCAATACAGCTATGGAGCTATGTACTTGTTTATTAATATGGAGTTTAATTACACACTTTGGGGCTTTTGTAAATCTTTTATAGATATTATTGCAAACATAGAAAACAATAGGATTTATCACAGTATGGAAAAGTAAAATTAAGTAGGGAATAGTAAAAACTGAGATTTTACATCTATATTATTCCATGTATTACAGCGTGCTACAGGAGATGAACTTCAGATGTTTTAAGTAAGTTCTGTACCAGTATGAGAGATGTCATAATTGTGAGCCATTTTACAGTGGTAAGAAGTTACTCTGAAACAGTCAATGAGCCAAAGAATATATAGACTGAAGAGAATTACCTCAAAGACTTTTATATAATTCAAAGAAAATCTTTTAAGATTGAAAGCTTAACAATATACTGTTTTGCTTTAAAAACGGTGACAATAAGGTAGAGATCAAAACA
Organism: Platalea leucorodia; assembly: GCF_965183815.1. Lineage (NCBI taxonomy): Eukaryota > Metazoa > Chordata > Aves > Pelecaniformes > Threskiornithidae > Platalea > Platalea leucorodia. The sequence goes on along the minus strand of NC_138829.1, from coordinate 65,852,246 downwards.
TGCCTATAAAGCACTGCACTGTGAGCCTCATAGCAATAATATTTGATTTTTTAAACCAATATTATCATTTATATCATCCATGTGACAGAATGCATTTCCAACCAAGTGGAAAAGGTCAGTATCAATACTGACCCTAGAGGAATTTGGTAAGGTGGCCATTTGTAACAGAAACTGTAACTATCCACTACAATTTGTCCAGAGCTCTGGCAGATTCTCAGTCTTTAAACTTACATAGGTGGGGTTTTTTCCAGTAAAATATGGTTCAAGGTCAAATACAAGTTAGCATGTTTCAGTACGCACGTCATGAGACGCTTCTTTTTCAGATAAGGGAAGAGAGAGTGAGGTGAAGCTACTTGAGCAGCTGCTTACTGTACAGGACCGGCTGCACGGGTAGATGCCATCCCTCCTGAATGTCTCTTTGGAATTTATCATCAGTACACAATTCTCTCCTGAAAAGGAATTTCAGACTTCAAACCTATAAACATTACTGTGCTTTGCTCATGAGTCAGCCTCTCAATACTGCACATAGTTTCTCCTACGTTCAATACTATGGGTATTATTCTCATCTGGTTTTGAGATAACCTTGATTCAATGATGTCTCCTATGCAGGACATAATATAATTGAGAGATTTAACGTCACATAGCACATATATTTCTGTATGGTGTGTTGGTGCGTAAGGTGGTGTTATGTATAATCTCTAAATGTCCTTGAAAGAGCTGCATGATTACATATGTCATGGTTTAACCCCAGTCAGCAACCAAGCACCACACAGCTGCTCGCTCACCCTTCCCCCGGCCCCGGTGGGATGGGGGAGAGGATCTGAAGAGTAAAAGTAAGAAAACTCATGGGTTGAGATAAGAACAGTTCAATTCAAATAAAATATAATAATAATGATAATAATAGTAATAATAAATTGTAATGAAAAGGGGCGGGAGGGGGGGAAGGAACAAAACCCAGGAAAAACAAATGATGCAATTGCTCACCACCCAGCAGCTGATGCCCAGCCCAGCCCCAAGCAGCAATCACTGCCCCCCAGCCAGCTCCCCCCAGTTTCTATACTGGGCATGACGTCATAGGGTATGGAACAGCCCTTGGGCCAGTCTGGGTCAGCTGTCCTGGCTGTGCCCCCTCCCAGCTTCTTGTGCACCGGGCAGAGCATGGGAAGCTGGGAAGTCCTTGACTGGTGTAAGCACTACTTAGCAACAACTAACCCACCAGTGTGTTATCAACATTATTCTCATCCTAAATCCAAAACACAGCACTAGACCAGCTACTAAGAAGAAAATTAACGCTGTCCCAGCTGAAACCAGGACAACATATAAACTTGAAAAAAGAATAATGTATAATGGCACTAGCTTTGTAGCAACTGTGGTCTCTACAATTCTGCTTTCTACTGAAGTAAAAAGAAAACCAAATATATTGGTATGATCTTTCTCCTCAGTTTTCTACCCCAAAATCTGTAACATTGTCTTAGCTATCACAGGAGGTAAAAAAAATGCAAAACCTCCTGGGCTAAATCATGTAAGGCTTTGAATGTATTCACCAATACTCTGACTTGCACATGAAAGTGAATAAGAAGCTAGCGCAGCGTTTCTTTACTGATGTAAAAACTGTAAAAATTGCTGCTTAGGAAAGCCAGTATTTCAAAATCATTATTGTAGCAGATTTTCTGTAGACTCACTTTGTAAGGGAAGCAAACACAAGGTTTACTTTCACATACCTCTCCATGTTGACTCCTCCTCATAATTTGAAACAGTAGGAGTATGTGTCATTATCTGCTCCAGAAAAATCGCACATGATCTGTACAAGTATAATAATACATTACCATTTCCTTGTCATCACAAGGCGATTGTAGGTGTGCATAGAAGTACGTTGTATAGCAACAGTTGTTTCTCTATGCAATGTTGGCATTTAGTGGTAGGATGATTTGAAGGGTAATCTCAAGATCCAAGAGGAGGTTTTTGTCGTTCAGTTGAAGTGCTCAAAAAGTAGGATATTGGTATCAATAAATGTTAGTTAAGCCATGCTGTTTCCATGGTAGTCGTGTTAAGCGTAACTACCTGTTTTACCTATAGGAAACTCTTTTGCAGATGTGTTACAGGCTTAATGCTTTAGTGATTCTAAAGATCTCCCTTTATACTATATATGATTTCTCATCATTTATTGCATGCATGCAAGAGTTACAGGTTTCACTGTAGTACCAACTCTTTTCCTTCGTCAGACACTTCTCTAAATATTAGCTCGGCTCACTTTCTGCCCGAGTAGGGACAAAAGTAAAAGCATTCTGCGTTTGCTGAAGAGCAAAAATGAAACCTGAATGTTTCCTCGTGAACAGCAAAACCAAAACCCGAACGCTTCCTCCTGTACTGGTGCAGAGTGTGAAACGAAGCTCAGAATGCTTCCTAAGAGCAAACGTGACTGCCTGATCCCCTAGGACACCTCACAATGGAGGCAGGACACATGGCTTCGATACAACATCGTCTCCTGAAAAAGACACACTCTATGTCTGGCACCAGGTTCACTGTAACAGGCCAAGTCACCACTGAAGCCAGCTACGCATCTGCTTCTTCTGGCATTCAGAAACCAAGGAACAGGAGACCATATTGGTTGCCTGCTGCATAATTTCTCTAAGCATCTATATCTTCGCTGTGTTTGGTTTATGACATTTCCATGGCACTAAAATATTTTGTCTGATCTGACTTTTCAGAGAAAGTTTTGAAATATTTGACAAATATGGTATGTTACATCACTGTTTAGTAAAATAGTATTGTAAATTAATAGCTGAACAATTTACTTTTTTGCATTATCACAAATTATGCGACCAGCTGATTTTGTTGGATTCTTATTGCAGCCTCTGGTGACATGATGGGGAGTTTTGTTACTTCAAGCTTGAATATGTCTCCTGTACGTTTACAGAGGTAATCTTCCACCATCCAAAAAAGACTGAAAGAGACTGAGAATGAATCTTCTCAATATATTTCCTGTAGACTGCCCCACAGTAGCTCATCCCTAATGCAGTTAAGTAGACTATAGAATGCAACAAAGCGGACACGTCCCCCAGTGATCCACTTCAGGCTTCATAAAAACCTGAGAGCGAGCCCTGACGTGCTCCAGAATCTGCAAAACTTGACCCACTGCCCTGTCGCTTAACCCTCTTCCCTGCCTTCACAGAGCTGTCGCTGTATTTGCCTAACACATATCACACCACCTTAAGCTTTCTTGGCTTTTACCCCGACTGGTCTCTAGTAAAAGACAGACACTAACGTATCAATCCAAATAGACAGACCTGGGTCTGCTTCCTTCCGTTCTTATCCCTCCTTGCTCAATATTACTCTTGCACAACAAGAATTTTATCTAGCTTCCATTTAGGCAGCCTACATTTTACACCACACTATCATATGCAAAGCCTTTCTTCTCTGAAAAATAAAACCTTCAATATAATAATCTGGGAGTTGTTCATTTTGTTTGGTTTGGTACATTTTCCGAAACATTCCTGTACGACAGAAAATTATCATAACATTCAAAATAAAATTGTAAATATTCAGCTGCTCTCCTAAGGGTACAAAACCACTAAAAAGACTTCATAGTCAAATAAATTATTCACCCATTCAGAAGAAAATAGTGTAGAGCATATCAAGCTGGGTCGCGCTCAATAGCAGTAGGATTTTCCAGACACCAGTAAGGGAGCAGGTCAAGAACTTGCTCTTGGGTGCCTATAGCAACCATCAATAATACAAAAATCCACAAATTATCAACATCATTACAGCAATTTTCTAGGTATATATGAAATTAAGGTGTTAAAAAAAGGGCTGGTGTATTGGGGGAAAAAATCTTACAGCAGAGAAAAAGGGAGAAAAGGAGCTGGTAACAGTCTGAGGCAAATATATTTGGTGGCTAAAATATGGGTATTCCTGGCACAGGAAGGTAAGTGGCAGATTACTAACAAAAGTGGTGACAGCATGATGCTATGCGAGTCAAATTGTCTGTTATTCTTAAGAATGCAATTAATTTTGTAAAATGTGCTAGGCTGACAGACACTTATCAGAGAAGTTTAAGAACTGGATCAAGTGCCAGAAAATGGCAGTGGGATAGGGAATGTTGAACTGCCTGATGTTAGGTAGAAAGATTGGCAGGAGAAAAACAAAAACAAGAGAAGAATGAAGAAAAGAGATGTAGGATGTGACATGCCTTTTTGTGGTGACATTCTTTGCAATGCATCTGCTTCTCAATTATTTTTTTAAAAGAGAAGCCCTTTCCCAAGGTTGAATTTCAAGTAAATAAATAAATATGTGTATTTTGACACACTTTGCTTATTCTCTGTCTTTTTCAGAAATGGATTATACAATACCAGTTCTTCTAAAACTTTCACCTTGGCTTTGCTCAGGAGTACCACTGAGGCCTTATTCCAAAACAGAGCTCATTTTAAAAATATTAGTAAAAACGTGTCACTTTTTAAAAACTAAACAAGTCATCTGTTTCTATAGGCCCTTATATACCTTTAACTATTACGCCGAGAGCCTATTCCCACATCTACCATGCAAACCACCTCTGAACTGCTTCAGACTATACTTTAAATACTTCTTACTCATTCTCAGTAAGAAAATTGTTTAAATACAGAGCTCCTGCTGATATTTAAAAAAGAAAAATTATTAAGGTCAAAGATGACAGTTTGTTCCTTCTAGTTTGAGGAGAAGAAAAAAATTTTTTTTTCATAGTAGTTTGATCTGTCTCAGTTAATTTAAAAAAAAATAAGTTTCTCACTATCATAATGATCAGAATCTTTAAAATTATGGCCTGACCCCAAGATGTTTATTATGTACTATGTGTGATCTGCCTCCCTCTTCTCACATGATTTTGGAATACTGAAGTTTACTACTGTATATTAATTTATTAAGAATTAACTGCTTAATCTTTACTATTTTACCGCATGATTCAGAGGGGAAATCCTGCTAGCATTACAGTAACAGAAAGGATATTAAGACTGCAATCGACTTTAATTTTTTTTTATTGACTTGCTCAACATATCATATAAATGTTCTTTCATTGTTGAGATCTCTTTCTTTAAAGCAGGGGTACTTCGGAAAGTTCTGTGACATTCTTTACTGATATTTTTGAGATATATGAAAGTGAAAAAAACCTGAAACTTTGCAGTAATGTATCTCTGAGCCCATTTTATAGAGGAGACCTAAGTCACCTGAAAGTTTCAGGCTAAAGAGAGTCAGTAAATGTCAATTAATCTTCCAGCAATTGCTCCTGTAATTTAAGATTTACTACAACCATTTTTCTTTATTTTTTAAAACTTAATACCAAAGCCAAGAAATATCACATAAAAAAACCCAGTAAATTATCCACTGAATTGGAAACTGGTTTCTAACACATTTTTGATTGAAACAGAACTTGTTTTCATTAGAAATAACTTAAACGAAACTGCTGCAGATCCTGACGTTACAAAGTCTGCTTTGTAAAGCATACTTTCAGCATAGCTGCAGCGTAGCTTCAGGAGGGACTAAAGACTTCAGTCTAGTATTTCTTTTGTACTCCATCCATATTCTGTATAGTACTTCTAGTACTGCATTCCTCCAGACCTAGGCTGACGCAACTTTACCCATAGTTTTGTACCTTCTGAAAACCTTCAGCTGTTAGAGCATGCAGATCAAGGGCGATAAAAATTTCCTCCAGCTAGAAAGATACGGGGAAAAGGGACAAATACATGCAAAACTCGGAGAATACACATTTGAAATAAACAATAAACCCCAAGAACTTAATGTTTGTCTGCAGCTACTCAAGTTTAATCCCACAAGTAACTCTGGAGTCAGACGGAAAGGAATGAGGGCAGAATTTTGGCCCCTGCCTTAAGTATAGAAACCTCAAGGCTTGTAGAAATCCTAAGACTTCCAGAAGCTAGATTTCAGCTATGCTGAATGTACAAAGGTGTCTCACAAAATATAACAGACAGCCCCAACCTGTTTGGTTTGGATTTTTTCCAAGAAAGAGTTATATACCCATTTTCAGCCACAGTAGCTAAAACTTATAAAGAAAAACCGACTGAAATTTGAGGGCAAAGAACGGCAGTCTGTTAGCTTGTGATGCATAATTATTTCTGCTCAGGAATGCAGAGGGCAAAATGTCAGGGTTTGTGCTTGACTGACCAGATCCTTAAGTTAGTCACACCTTCAAAATGCCACTGTCTCCAGTAATATTGCATAAGCATAACGAAGAATAACATCCAGGACCAAAGGCTCTGGATAATATGTAAACATAAGACACCAACCAAGGATAACAATCAGCGCAGAAGAACATGTTGTGTAATTCCCCCATGCAGCATCAAAGCAGAACTGATGTGATGAAAATAGAAACCTATACCTTTGCTGGGAATGAATATGGAAAAAGTGTGTTTCTCAATAAGCCAGGATCCTTGAAGATCCATGAAATATGTACCCCAGACCCTCTGGATAAGAGCAGGAGGAGAAGGCTGCTTCTGGTGTCCCTGACTCTGCTGAAGACTGTCAATTCTTTTTCTGAAAAATGTAATTGAGAAGCATATCACAGGGAATGCTGTGGGTTGAATCCTGATTTCTGTAACACAGACATAAATCCAGAGAAATTCCATTGGTTACTGCTGTGAAAAGAAAGGACCTAATAAAAGGCTATCTAAAAATATTAAGACTCTAAGAAAACAAGAAAGGGTGGTAGTAAATTGACATAAATCAGTTGAGTATCTAGAACAAATGGAGCTAAGCACAAAGAATAGGTAGGATACATACTTGAGAACAAAACAATCCTATATTATGAAAAACAGTTGATACACTGAGAAAGTCAAGCCTGTTGCAATGACGGGTACATCTAGGGAGCATAAACTGGAGTTAACACCCATGTCCCATATTCAGCTTTTGACAGAATTACTGTACAGCCAGAGTAAGGCTGATAAAAGTGTTGATCCACATGTTATAGTCTACCAGCACTGTAAAAACCAAAATTTGTTCCTATATTCCTACCTTTTGTATACATGTATGATCTGAGAATACTTTTTTCTTAATCTTAGACAATAGAGATTTTACTTCTTTAATATTACACCCATCAGAAGGTTCACATAGCGCTAGCAGAGAAGTTTGCGTGATTTCAGTATCTAGATTCTATTCATTCATTTTCTATTAAATAAAAAAGTGTCAAGTCACTTTATAGACAAAGAAGAAGATTAGGCAATGGTACAAAATGCTTACAAACGACGCCTCAGATTCTATAACACAGCACACTGGGACAGTTGTGCTTGAGCAAAATTTTACGGGGCAGAGCTCCTCACCTGTACATAATCTGTGGGTTAATCATTTACTCATGACTTAAAGGAATATTTTAATGTTAGAAGTATTAGAAAATCCCAATGCATAACCACCACCTAAACAAACATGGCTCAGCGATGACAGGCCATGGAAAATGAAAATGAAGGAATGCTAATCCACAGGCAATAAAATACCAGAATTCATCTGGAATTTAGCATTGCTATATAAAGAATTATCCTTTACTTGAGCAGAGAAAATATTTAAATTGTAAAACATAATGTTCATACTGTTACCCACTTACATGAAGAACTCAGTAGCATTATGGAATAACAGTAGAAGCAGCACATTCACAGCAATGGCAGCACATCAATTACTATATCCTCAAGTATATGACAAATTACTCGATGAAAAATGTTCCTTCCACTAGAATTAGAAATAATTAGAACTAGTTATTCAATTAAGAATATTCCAGAGTCTTCACCTTATGAAGCATATGCCCATTGCAAATCATTAGCTTTTTCTGTTTAAATACGGTTTTCCTCAGCAGCAATAATAATCAGTGGCAAATTAAAAAAAATTATATATATTTACCTTTCTACTGAGGCAAAAGAGAACATACACACAGGAAATACAAAACAGGAAAAAAAGAACAGGAAGGTAATTACCTTTTAACATTATATATTGAAGGAATTGTAGCACTGTACATGCCAAGGGTGATATTATCTTCATGTTATGTAGAACTAAAAGTTGGAAGGAACAGGTATTTCATATGATTTAAGGCACATTTTATTAAAAGCACTATCTGCAGAGGCCTATTGCAGAGTTTTAGGACTGGAGCAAAGGCTTCATTCCAAGCAGGCTGCACAGAGACTGAGAAATCAATGGAGCTCAAGGGCCTGGATTGAGGGCTCCCCACGGTTCTTATCGTCTTCAGCAACACTAAAGGTCATTCACTAAATTATAATTTCAGTAAAATTAGGATCAAAGGGCTGACATCACAAACAGAAATAGAAGCTCAGAAGAACTGTCACCTCGGGAATTTGACTTCCCCTTTGCCCACTGGCTTTTGCAGGAGCTGCGACTCTTTATGATGCTACCCCTCAGCAATGGTCTGAGAACGGAAAGCGGGAGGGATGGCTGCCATTCCTCTGTGCTCCTATGGCAGTCATGGGAAACGCAATCCACAAGGGGAGTACGGGCTACAAAAGTCAGAGTAAAGCCACAGTTAGAAGACAGTAGAAAAAAACCCAAGCAATTTAGCAGAGAGCCACAGGAATTGTGTGAGCTAGACAGAACAAGAGTAGTGTCTGTCTTAAGTGATATTAAAGGATCCACATGCTGCTAATACAGTGTGTTTTGTGTGCACACGTATGTGTACATACGTGTAATTGTGCTGACCAGCTGCATTCTTCCATTGCTTTCCTCTCTTCCCCATCTTACTACTCTTTATGCACGTGAACATGTGTGTACACATAACCAAACTGTGCATTTTGGTTAATCTTGCTTTCTGTCTTCATTCTGTTTCAAGACCCTCAGCTGCAAGTTAGGACAATTTTAATTAAATATCTCTATGTGGGTTATCAGCGTTGTTCTACTTTATATAAGTCCTGCCTCAGTTAGTAGGACTGCAGTGATAAAACTAAGAGAAGAATCTTAATCCCAGGAACTAAGATATTTTCTAGTCACTAATCTGTGAAGCAAGGATACTGAATTTCATCACAAATAGCCTTAAATTGCCTTTGAATATATTAAAACAGCCAGCATTGCAAATACCAGTATTTAAAAAAGAAAAACAAACCAACCAACAACAACACTAAGCATCTTTTCTGAACAGACACCTATGTCTGCGTAGACATCCTAAACCCCGTATCTAAGTTACTTAGATAGCCCCATCCTTCTCACTGTCATCATCTGCGATGCAGCCATCCCACTTCGCAGAGGGTCAGCTGGCATACGCGGTGGTTAAAGAGTCTGCCCAAGGTTTAAGTTTTCGGGGTGCAAAATCACACAGAGCTACCAGATCATTCTCCCTCTCATAGCTACAAAACTCTGGTTATACAAAATCACTGGTGGCCTTATGGTATAACAAGCTTTCCTTTTCTCCATCCTCATGCAGAATGACTGCAGGAACAACCCTATAACAATTTTGATATAAACTTCATATACTGTTACAGAATTTTAGTTCTTTAGTTTAGATAAAATTGCCAGTACGTAATGCGTATCTTGAATAATGCTCTAGTCAAAACCCCATAATTAAAACCATATGGACATACTGACAATTTTCAATAACACAAATGAATAAACAAGTTTTTGTTCAAGGGCATAGAACGTAACTTTATAAGAAAATTTTAGCAGCCTAAAGAAAGTGCCTAAAGCTCCGGTATTGCTACCTTTCCCTTGCATTGATTTTATTTCCAAAGTTGTGTTAAAACTTTTATATTTCTTTTATATTTCTTTAACTTTATAAAAGTTAAAACTTTTATATTTCTTTATGATTTTGCAATACAGCCTGAAGAAATTATAACCATTTATTAAAACTAAAATACTGAGATAAAATAAAGAAAAAACTAAGTAAACTTTTAGACCAGGCATGAGAAAAGAATCCTTTCAGATTTGAGTGAGGTTCTTCACTATAGCTTCTTGGCACTAGTGGTAACTTTCCCGGTATATACTGACATCCTCGTCATTATACCAAATATAACAGCAAAAATATTCCTCCCTTTAAAGCCATCTATGAGGCTTGTGGCCTGGTAGATGGATAGATTCCTTCAGAGCAGAGCCTGGATCTCCTTAGTCTTCAACTTTTACTCTCTTAATGAATCAACCTGCTGTTTACTTAAGCAAAGAACTAGATGTCTTCAATGTTCTGGGCATGTCAGAAAGATATTGCCTCCCAAGATGGCAAAAGAAGCAAATAAGAATCTGCTGGCAAGCTGCTCTGAATAGATCCCAGGCAGCTTGTCTTGTGATGAAACTTTCACTTCAGTGGAAGGCTAAATATCAAGGCTACATAAGTCCCTTTTATTCACACAAGCAGGATTCAATAAGAAATGTCATCCTGAATTCAAAAAGGGAGACCAACTCACTGAAGCTTCGAAAATTTACCTCTATTCTGCTAGCAGACAGTGAGTGAAATGTATAGGAATTGCATTCATTAATATGGCCAGGTACAGCAGTAAAGGCGATGCTTATTTGCACTGTTAATAAATTAACAACTCTAATGACTACCAGGATTTTAACAGAAAAATTCTCTGAATTATTTTATTTAGAAAACTGACTAATGAAAACAACAAAACACTGGTCAGGAAACTGAATTAACGTTGGTCCACTGAAATGGTAGTAGCACAATTTATTTCATTCCTGCCAAGGGATCCAAAGTTGATAAGATCCCTCAAGCAAACAGAATCCTGAGGCACGATTGAGTTTAAATTTGAGTACAGGATTATGTTCAGTCCACTATTTGATTAACTTAATCCTGATCTTTAGAGCTGGCTTCTTTCACCAAGTCGTTCCAGACCACTGAGCTGCTGAGAAATAGAAAGCTTCTGAAAGCGGCATTTATAGACAGAAAAGAACATTTTTCACTCAATGAAATCCATGGGCTTCCTTAAGTTATGCCTCTAACTGAACTGATTTGATTAAAGTTTTGTTCCATTTTCTTTTAATTAGCCAGGGCAGCTTAAATTAATTATTAGTCTGGAAGCAGTACCAGGAAGTTCCATGCAGGCATCATAGAAATATGCAATTTAAAAAAAAAAATGTTTAGTCTAAAGATTGTTCAATCTAAGTTACAAAACAAGATGCACTGAAATGTAGTATTGATTTAGTTTCATTGATAAAAATTTTAAAAATGCAATCCACAGTTTAAAACCCAGTGGTTTAAAAGCCATCATGGTCAGTGCTGCATAAAACCTCCATGCAAAATTCTGTCTAATGATGCTGGGTGTTACGCAGAAGGGTAACGCTGCGCAGGCACTAGCCCGGAGCAGCCATTGCTCTCCTGATTGCAAGGACAGACTCTGTACATGAACCTGGCTCAGGGACAGAAAGGCAAAAGCTTTCAGTTATCCGCCTCCGGTACCTATTTGCATAAAGCTAAATACAATCTAGTACACATTTAGATATGAGTATGTTCTGAGTTACTCAATCAAATTCCACTGAGCTATTCTCTGGTGCAAATAAAAGCAAAATCTGGTCTTAATTGTGTATGTGTTGTCTATGCTGCCAGAAAATATACACACTTCTCATGGACAACCGGACTGTCGAAAGTTCTTGGCATAGTGTTTACTGTTAAAGCAGTTAAATATGCTGACCTAATTTGTCTTTGATGGTTACATCACTTTAAGACAACTGAGGACAAATCTCACTTTCCAGTGCCGCTGCTTCAAGCTGTTCCGTAGCGAGCACCAGTAGGTAACAAGCAACATGCTGCACCGTCACAGGCAGGGCTGCCTGAAGAAAAGCTGTATACCTTGTTTTAGCCAGAATAAAAATTAATCTGCAAATTGCAAAAGCATCAGTGCTAAAAACTTAAATCTCCTATTTCTTTAAGACAAATACACGTAAGAAGAGGGAATACTCTCCCTCTTCTTGTACACAGACACAGCATTTCTTCTTTCCCTCAACCATCACTGTTTTGTTTCTTTCCAACTGGTGAGTCAAAGTTCAAAGCACAGCTTTTAAGCACTTTTTCCACCGTAGTTGCTATCTTCTTTACAGTGGAAGAGTTTACTTGCTGGATACAGCAATCCTGCTTTATACTGTCGTAGCCATAGCATATTATATATTGTAGTCCACAGCTTGCTTATTTTACCATAGCAATTGCAGCCACATAGCTAATATGTTACAAAATACTGTCCTCAAAAAGAAACTGTAGATGAAATTGCTAGGACAGGAGCTGTACGCCAGTACAGTCTAGAATTAAGCTTACATACCACACTTGTCAATTAGTGGGAAGAGGAAGCATAGCCGACTATTAAAATGTGTTACTTTTAATATAAGAGGTTCTCTTACATTTGTTCTTAAACATCCATTTTTTTCCTTTTAGTTTGTATTGAGAGCTTGGCATTCCAGGCTGTGAAGTTTAAAAAAGCTGACCTTGAAAGCACAGTCACATTTATTTTTGAATGTTCGTTTAGTTTCACACCCTGAAAGTGGCTTCCTGCCTTCCAGATTTTGCGGAACGGTGCCTGACCAGCCGTGCCTGAACTCGCTGCACAGCTCTCTTCAGGCTGCACCACAATCGGCAACGACCTGTCCACGGACGGCCTGAAACATGACAAAAGTCTGGTTTACTAACCCGTGCTATGATGCTAATCACCTCCACCCTCCTTCATGGCAATGACGATCTGCTGCACACACACCTTACCGCTTGTAGAGGTGGCAGGCCAGCTTCTTGCAGCAAACGTTTTCTGAAATCTTCCTCAGCATTGGAAGAAGGGCATTTTTACTCCCCCATAGGATTCATGCAGTGCTCTCACTGATTTCACACACGGGTAGGTATTTCAAAGACCTGCCTAGGGAGGACCTTTTCCCATGAAAAAACCTGAAGCAGTCTTTGCAGAAGTTTTGCCCGCAGTGTGCAGAATGAGCACAGCCCAGTGCGCCCTTGCACCTTGCTGAGCGGCGAGAGTGTCTGTTCATTAAAGCAACCTGTCAGGCTGACGTTAAGCGTGAAGGGGTTGCTCTGTGCTAACATCAACTTGTGACATTTCCATGAAACTTCCCTAATAGCAGTACTATTACTATCTACACAGTAATTTTGATAGGCACTGCAGGACACAAAGCCATAAGCATATATACACAGCATTCTACAGGGAAATGTGGGATTATATCAATGATTTTGATACAGCTGGAGCTGTGAAATATGCACAGTACTCAATGCAAGCATTAACTTTATGCTCTCACACCTTTCCAGACGCTAAAGGTGATGGGCTAAAGACAGTCAGATATAGACAATTCCCAAAGGTGGCTGTTCCAACACCGAACGCTGTCCTAATTCCTGAGACTTCCAGCTAGCTGCAAGCTTCGCACATTGAAGTTTCAGACAGCTGCCAAAGAATCAACAGCACATTACATGTTAATTTCTATTTCTTTCACACGTGACCCAATCCAGAAAGGCTTACTTGGAAAGTATTTCCCCATCTTACAAAAAAATCACTTATTCACAGTTCGAATGGACCTTATTCTCACCTCACACTTAGCATCACATTTAACCAGATTTACAACTCCACTGTCTTTAATGGAATTGCTCCTGATATGTACTGATACAGTTCACAATTAGGGAAGAAGCACATGACATAGGAGAATCAGGATACAGTAGTTTACATGTTTGTGCCTGCTAGATGAGCGGCTATAACTTACTGAATGTACACTCTTAGCTTATCCCAGTTACAAAGTAAAACAGGCTGACTTAAGCCTGAATTGAAGAATGAGAAGACAGAACATAGCTAAGAAATTATTAACTTGCACTGGAGCTGCTAGCCATCATCTACTGGTGCTACAGAGGAACATTATTAAAATAAACAGCAAGAAATCCCCCTCCACCACCAAATTCTCAGGGAACAATTATTGCATCTCCTATGAGAAAAAAAGGAAAATAAGCATTAATGACCATGTTTCTGTGCTAGACTGAAAAAACTGCTGCTGCTTAAGGGTTTTTTAGTTGTTTTTACTGCACATACCGCTAGAACGCATATTGTGAAATAACACTGTTATGTCAGCCCTCTCGTAGAATCACAACTCCTTCTTAGCCAGCTGCAGTATTTACATGGATTTATTAGATCCCAAAGTCCATATAACCTTTTACACAAGCACATCACCTGAATGAAAATTAGGCATCTAAAGTTTCACATAACTACGGCATTTGAGGCAGGACAGAACAGTACAGGAGCTCATGCTGGAGTAGCTTTAGTAAAGCACACAGACGTCAACAGTGCTGAAATTGCTGATACTGTAGGCATCAGAATCCAGCATTGCTGCACCTTCTAAAGCACTGGTGTTGGGAAATCATTATCAGCAACCAATAGCATTGGGAAAATTAGTCTGACATCAAACTGAAACTATTTGAAAGCAGGGAACCTTACGGGGGGGTGTCAAGTCAGCAGTCCCCCAGTGGCTTAGTGCTTTCTTTGTACAAAGAACTTCCCTTTACAACTCTCACTAGTTCTCCCTTTCTCCCACATACACATTCAAAGGCCAAACACGCTTGCAGTCCCCCAGTCTTCTGATCGTAAACACTACAGACACCCGAGAGAGCTGTCTGGCCAGGGAGAACTGCACACGCCGCACCCCCGTCCTGCAGGTAAGGAGGCACACGTGCCTCAGCGACATCGCTCCGGGAGGCATCGCGATCGAACGGCTTCCGCCGAAATGTTTGCCAGGGTGAGATCGCTGAGCTAGTGTCTTACTCGGTTTGTTCTCCAGCAAAGGTCTGAACATAAAACGCATTCCTCGGAGGACGAGGAAATCTTGTGATGCCTTTAAAATGCATCTCTTGGTATTTCAAAAGAGATTCCAAATCATCATGGGCAGCCTGTGGGGTGTTGTAAAAGAGGTGCAACGTGGGATTGATGCATCACATCTGCAAGGATATTGAAAGCAGTATTTTTATATGTTTAATTCTGAATAACCAGAAACTGAGTCTTTATTTAATAGGCCATTACATTAGTCCCTTCTAAAGATACAAAGATTAGAAATCAGGGCTTTCAGATTCATTTGTCTTTGGCTCATGACGAAATACTCAGTCTTTGCTTGATTCTTACCCCAGGTAGGCTGGTACGACTTCATTTAACTCCACTCAATTAAATGGAGTACTGCCAATTTATGCCAGCTGATAGTTCAGGACCGTGATCTTTTATTAAAAGGGAACTTCTAGATATCAGTTTATTTTGCTCAATAAAATCAAATGCTACCCTATCTAGCACAACATTTTAGCTTGTAAGAATAATGCTTTTAAGTATATGAGGGCTGTAATTGTTCCCATAAAGACAGGCTGAGAACAGCGAGATCCACAGCAGGTAGGGGAACTCGGCTCCACAATACCGACAGCAACACACTGCACAATCTCAATGTGGTAAAAAACTACACAGCGCACAGGCACAGAGCCAAGCATGTATCCTTTAGAGATCTCTGTATAACATACAGAAATATGAGAACAGCATGTCCTCACTCATTCTAACAAACTGGCACAGACCCACTATGAATGGAAATTAATAACTACTACACCAAAAAAGCCAACCAATTTTTTAGCTATTTTACAGCTCCCCATTACATACTGCACCAGTACTGCAGACAGCCCAAGAAAAATAGTTACTGGAACTGGTAGGCAATAATAAATAACCTTCAGTGGGTAACATCAGTTATGATATGATTTAACACTGGGCTAGAGTTGCTTTCAAAACAAAAAATATTTATAGATAGCTGGCTAAAAACATTGACAACAATCAAACAGTCATAGAATAAAAAATTGTTCACGTTTTCTGGACAATGTAGCCTTTTTCAAAAGCAAATGCATAGCAGTTTATTTCAAAGCAACCAGGATAACTGCTGAAGCTGGTGTTTATAAAATCTGAATAAACTTGACACAAATGGAAAAACTCTGCTTTCAGTTACACACGTACAGCCACTGTGAAGAGGAGAATTTGTCCCCAGGGGGACGTACCATGCCTAAGTAGGAAAGGGCCTCAAAGCCAGACATAAGCAAACTGGACCCAGTTCTGTTCTCAGCTGTACCCAGCTGTGTTTCCACAGCACAAAAAAATCATGGCACTTCTTAAAAATAATCAAGTCAAAGAAAAAAGGGTCTTTTAAAACCCAGTGTCAGCTTTTTGAGGAAAATCAAGGGGACAAATACCATCAAAGACTGCTGCTTAAAGATTCAAGTAAATAAATATTGGTGGCGTTTTTTGGTGGCATATTTCCCCAGCTGTAGTCACACTGTTGAGATATTCCCAAGTTTAGGGATAAACTGCAAGGTAAGGAACAGATGAGGAAATTAATCCAGTAAGAGACAATCAGATTTGTGCCAGAGTGTGCAGGAAACGGCATCAATCTCCCCAAAACCACTGGACCACATAAAGACAGACAGAAAAGAGGAAGCGTCACAGGCAAACGGGAGGAATACACCGCAGGAGGGGGTTCAAGTTAAGGTGACAATTTACAAGCATATCCTGTAAAATTGGAAAGCCAAAGCAAAACACTTCATGTCTTCCAGCTCCATCTGTGTTATATGGCTGCTTCACTGCTGCAGTTCTCCCCTAATTTGGTCTATATTCACCAGTTCTCCAAAAGTTTTTTCTCCCTTTTCCTCTTGTTCATTCTTCAGTACTGCACACCTTTTTCTTTATTCTCAAGTCATTCTTTCAGCACTGCTCTTAGCTCTTTTCAATTACTGGAACCTTTGTTCGCCAATTTTAAAGGAGCTCAGGGAGCTCATAAAAATAATTTTTAAAATCCATCTCTCTCTTGTAAATTAGTATTGCAAACATTCATTCATTCTTTCACTCATTCTGCTACTTCACTGGTCTTCTAACCAAGAATTTCCTGAATACTTTCCACTTTTTCTCTAAATTAAAGTCGATCTTGGAAACTCTTCAACATACTGGTTTTTAGTGCCTCGAATGTGAGCTGAAAGCACGCCTCAAGTTTTACTGAGTTAGCAAGAAAAAGTCTCATTCATTTTTAGAGTATTTTAAGAATGACACTTCAACACTAACACTCTGTAGTGTTACAGTCCACAAATATGAGCCTCAAAACTTTCCTGTGAATTTGAGTGTTTTGCTGAATCACCAGGGTTCCTTTCGAAACACCTTTGATCTTCAAACCTAGAGGAAACTTTTAAAATTTAATCTGTCCTTTATGCTGCAACGGTGACTGCCTTCTCTGGCTGACGCAGCATGTACCATAGCCACCTTGAGTGTGCATAATCCACCCTGACGCAAGGCTGAAGTAGGCTGGTTGAAGCCACAGATGTGCCTCCTTGCACAGACTCCAGCAACGCAAATCAGCCGTCAGAATGGCATTTTCAAATATCAAATACAGACAGGGCAAATTTTCATTTTAAATAACCCATAGCACTATTTAGAGTATTGGAAGCTGCCCAGACACAAGCTGCCAGTGTTCCTAAAAGCCATAATTAGCCTGATTACTCAGGAAAATGATGAAAGTGATAAACTTGCCAATTAGCGGTCATTCAAACACAAAGACCTAAAGAAGAACGACTGGTTCACCGACTGGTTGGAGTATGCCAGCGCTGGAACTCCAACAAGCAGGAAAAGCACTGGTCTGGCTTAGTTTGGGAAAAACAACTTGCCAA
Source organism: Platalea leucorodia (assembly GCF_965183815.1). Taxonomy (NCBI): domain Eukaryota; kingdom Metazoa; phylum Chordata; class Aves; order Pelecaniformes; family Threskiornithidae; genus Platalea; species Platalea leucorodia. Next base: position 65,834,653 of record NC_138829.1, on the reverse strand, counting down.
ATGGCATGAAAAGGCACAGAAAAAACGACGGTGTAAGACTCCACAATTTCTTGACAACATCCAGCCCCACATGGACTAGACCACAGAATTAAGTTCTCACTCTGGGAAATGACTGATAGAGCTCAACAGTGCTTGAAATATTAACATAAAGTATGTATAATTAATACAGTCCATCAGCTGCAGTTTATGAAATAACATTTCCTACTGTAAAGGCAGAGAGTATCATATTTAAACCTATTGCCAAAAGATAACACGGTTTAATTTAAGAAATCATATGTCTTTCCATTTAACCTGTACTGCCTAAACTAGACCCATCATTAATTTAAGGCAGGTGCATCACCTTCGTCCTCAAACCAAACATATAAAAGTAGTTCTAAAGCCAATCAAGAACAATCGGGAGCCATTAGGCTCTGAAATTATTTTGAATTGTCCTGTGTGTTACCTTGTCTAACTCTTGAATTCATACACGTTTCAGAGCAAAGATTACACCTGTGGCTGAGCACCGTGAATTGCTCTTCTATCATGCATGCGTATTTCTTTCACAATACTCCATAAATAGCACTTTGCAGCAAGTTCACAACAGTTTCTGAATGTCTGGCTTCTGGGGTCACTCTTCCTTACACTTCCAGCTTCTACCACCTACTTCCCCACGCTTTTCCTGAATGACTGAAGAGCTCAGCGTGAACGGGTTTTCTGCACCTTACAGCAATGTAACGAACAACTGAGTCTAGCCCAGCAAACCGTACGGCAAAGGGCTGCACTCCTCAGAACAGATAATCATCAATATTTGCTAGCCTACAAGTGGGCAAAAAATAAAGCATCTTGATTCCTATTGCATTAAGTATCTGGATAAAGAGATGCGGCATAAAAAAGTGATGGAAGACAAACTACAGCCCACACTTCCTAACATCCATGAATTAATATTAATGCACAGATTTATTTTTTTTAATAAAAAGTATACTGAAGTGTAGGTTATGGTAGGAAGAGACTGTAATAATTAATCTCTGTGATGCACGGAAGTACACAAATATCATAGAAAAAAATATTTTTTCAATATTATATACTTTACATGTACAAACTAATCCAACATCCAGCTTAAGTACTGCAGCATTACTGCCATTAAATGAACAAATTTTCCAGAGAGGCAAAGAAGAAGCAGCCACAGTTCTGACTGAGAAGTTACTGACTAATGATAAACTATTCGTCATTGTATCTATCACTCCATCATTACTCTAGCCATTCAGATAATAACTGAATATTTCAGCTACTAAGTCAGAACAAAAACTGGATTAACAAGCGAGACCTTGATTACCAGAAGACTTTTTCCAGTATGAAAAACAGAGCACAGAGATTCTCTTTAATCAACCCAGAATTTTTTTTCCAATACCTATCCTCAATTAGCAATCTTTAATCACAGGTTGCATTTACACTATTTACATTGTCTGTAACTAAGCTTCATTCTAAAATATATACTTTGTCTGTGAATCTGTATGCATACAAAAATCAATATCTAAGCCATAAAATGCAATCTCTAATTGTAAATAATGTAATGGCAAATGCTAACTCAGGATGACCCATAGCTTCTCCCATTCAGTGACATCAAACACCAAGAAACTATCCTTGCATTACATTTCCATTGATAATAGACACGCCAATGGACTACCTTCACCAGAAGTCTGTTCAAGCGTATTAAAACTTTCTGGCTAGAAGAATCAGACACCGTGACCTGTGCCCATGAAGCTCATCAATGGTGCATTCAGCAAAACTGCATCAGCAGTACATGTTTAAGACACACAAGGTCTATGCCCAAGTTAGAAAGAAGTGAGGATACCTGTATCAGGATGCATGTTTGTGGTTACTGAAGATAACTGAAAGGCTCCTGTTAGCCTAGATATAGACAAAAGATGCTTCTAATCAGTATTGAACACTTGATCATCACCATAAATTAATCGGTATTTTCTACCCAGTACAGACTGAGAGAAGGTAATACAATAAGCTTTTTTTTTTTTTACACCAAACCACAGGACCACAATCAGTGCTTTTTTACCATCAACTGGTTTGTCTTTACATTTTAAGGATGTTTTAAAGTATTTAATAGAAAACAGTGTTAACACCTATTATTTGTTGCCTTTCTATTTAAAAATAGCAATTCTTTTCTTTTGCAACTTATTTCAAAATTTAAATTCTTATAACTAGATAAACATCAATATAAAACACTGTATTATTCTGAACAGAATTTCACAATTTGCAGCACTGGGCAAAATAATTCAGTAAATTTAGAAACTACCCATAATAATAACGAACTACATATTTAAGCCATCTTGCATCATCAGTTCCCAAGCAGAACACATTAGTGAGTGATAGCACTAATGAGAATGCACTAAAGCTTGATATTGCTTTTCATAATTAGAATGATTTTGTCAGTCATTTTAGGCCAAGTACTTAAGACAGAAAATTAAAAATATTGCAACAACCAAAATCCCAAAAGCTTGTGGGATTTTCTTCCTCACTTCTCATGAAAGTAGTTTTTTCTTGTGTATCTGCATTTCTCTGCAGTCCTCACCAGAATGGCATCACAGCAAGAGAATCAGAACACAAAACGGACTAGAAACAAAAGCGAAAAGAGGCTCTCTAGCAAGATACTGAATTCATTCTTATATTGCCATCATTTTCCAAATCAGATTTCAGCTATTCATTTTAGATAGCCTTTTACAATTGCTCTTGAGTCTATTTATATTCTTTGACTACTCGTTTTGCTATGCAGTTAAGTAAAAGACACCTGAAAGATTACTAATGATATTCTTACTGGTTTACTGTAAAAGAAACTGAATATACCCAATGTAATTTGTTCTCTGCTAAAATTACACTTCCATAGTTAGTTACTGAGTTTTCTTATTAGGTCACATATACTTAAGAACACTGATATCCCACTAGTTCACTTTACTGACAGCAGAACATTACCTCTCCCTGTTCAAGGCTTTGTATAAGAAAAAAAACTAACATATAGAAATGTCTCTCCAGTGATCACCTCTGAGCTACCCAAGGGCAATTTGGTTAAAATTGCATGCGGATACAGACTGAAAAAGAAGCAACCCGCAAGAAACAGGGGTTGTCGTAATCAATAATCAGCTCAGATTAGGAAGAGAAAGTTCTAGCTAAAGGAAAAGGGAGGATTCCTCATCTGGAGTGTCATTCACGGAGTCTGGACTTTCTTTCTTCCCTCTGAGGGAAACGCCTGGCAGTTACGTACTCAAGTCCTTTTAGGACAAATCATATTGTTCTTCTCACATTTCTGGAAGAGTTGGCTGTTAAGTGACAAACAAACAAAATCCCTTCTTTTTTAAAGCCACGTGTAAGCGCGAGTTGCCTATTCTCCCAGCACTGTCTCTTCTCCAAGTCCAGAGTCTCTGCAGAAGAAAGCAGGAAAGATTGAGTGGATTCAGGAGCAATGGGTAGAGCGTGCCCAGGTAGATTCGTGATCTCTGCAGCTCCCCAGGGAGCCCTCCCTTCAGGGTTCCCCCGGCAGGGCTACAGGCCCCTGTAGTCACGGAGAAACCCTGCAGATACGTAGTCCTGGTGGTGTGCTGGCCTGTAAGGAGTACCAGAGCCTTTGCAGAAATGCATCATTTCTGAGTGGTTCACTTTGTCACTCATGACTATTTTGGGTCCATTAAATTTGAAAGTAGCTCCATGGCCTCTTCATTGAGTGGATGTAATATACACTGTTCTTTATGTAATAACAAGAGAGAGAGAGATTATGAATGGAACCTCCTGGATATTATTATGGCAGGTTATAATTAAATCACTCATTATTTTTTCATCATTTTATGTACAGTACCATTTAATATTTTATATCGATGACGGCCAGTCCACCAAGAGCTTTTCAGTGAACCACAGCACACAAAGCAGTGATAAATATCAAAGTCTCAAAACTAAGGCTGTATATGATCAAATCACTTGCTTCAAGGGAATAAAGATATAAAACAAACTCTGCATTTATAAAATAAATGGAAAAATTCCCCATCAACTTAACAAGAGCAGAAGGAATTAACAAGTAAGATGAGAAACTCTGTGGTAAATTTAACTACAGCATTAAAACTCAGCATTTTCTTCATTTAACACAATACCTTCTTTGTATAGGCTGAAAATACAAAATATTACTGAGTATATAAATCTCAAAACAGAAATAACTGTAGGTGGTTTGGAACAAGTAAATGCTGTATTTATACAAGTACAGCATTCAGTAAGCATTTGTCAATATTAGTCAGTCATTGAGCAGGTTCCCTGCACTCCAGTACACTAAATATGTGCTTGCATAATTATGGCTTGTTTGCGTGACATCTGGCGGGGAAAAAATATCGCATCTGATATGAAAAAAACAGAAATATTTTCATAAAACAAAAAATGCCAGTGGAAAAGGACTCTTGTGTCCTTTTCATAACAAGTAACCTCACATCAATACAACCCAGTCAGCCTAAAATATCAACTGTATCATCAGATCTCCAGAACAGAAAATAAGTAGGTACGCAATTAAACACAATTTCCCAAGAGTTGTGAAATTCAATTTCCTTCAGCTCCTTGTGTCTACAGAAAATGTAAAACTCAGGTAATATGTCAAATGCATGCATATGATTGCTGTTAAATAAATCAATTTATCATTTAAAGATCTCACTGAACAGCCTAAGGCTTTCATTGCTTAGGGGCATTTTATATATGCATAGTCCTAATAAATCTGCTTGTGAGCTGTACTGTACACATTATTCCAAAGAATAATGTCTGTAGAGCAAACAGTAATAAAGCTACAAGTCCTGCTCCTCTATTCTCTTCTCGGTGTCATTGTATTAGAATTAGAGTACCAAACCTTGTTGTCTGCAACTTTCTGAACAGTAAGAAAAAAAAAAGTGAATCCAAATGAAAATGAAAATTAATCTGAAAGGCAGGGGGGAGGTGTTGTACTGGACTCTTAAAAAAAAAAAAAAAAAAAACCAAAAAAACTCCTCTGTTCTTTGCTTATATTAAATCAAGAGGAATATGAAGCAAGCAAACGTCCTTTTCTGATTTGGTTTGCAAAACCAAAAAAAAAAAACAAAACAACCAACCAAAACCCCCACCCTAAAGACCCACTTTTCCACATGGCTGTTCTTTTTCATTTTAATTCCCTCCCTTTAAGAGAAAAAAAAAAATCACTTCAAGAAAACATTCCACAAATCCACAAATGTTATGTTAATTTACAATAGCTGATGAACAGGTGTAGAAAAAAATATCTGTAGCACAATGCAATGGCATTCAAAGGGATCTGTGTTATCTTAGGACAGGAAATAGTAGGGATACATTTCATAGTGAGCCACACAAATATCCCTCCCTCGTGTTCTGGGCCAGGCTGCTCCAGGTCCTGGGCAAATCTGTTCGCAATGCGCTCAAATACCTGAGCACTGTGCCATGTCCCGTATGGGCTGTGTCACATTAACATACTCGTAATTCCACTTATATCTTCTGCATTACTGACCTCCTCCCCCTCCCAAAAACAAAGGCTACTTTTATATAGCCCAATATTAAAGTCAGTGGTATGCACAGAGATGAGGCCAAGCTCCAAAACTTAGATCCCTACACATCTCTGGTTCTGATTTTTCAGGATCGGGTTCTGCAAGACGCTGCAGGTTTTCATATCTTCATAAACAGGGATCTTAATCCTGCAGAATGTAATGTCCTGCTTGATGCCTATTTCTACATAAGAATGTATATATATGTATATATATTTACAAGATAATTTATACAGTCAAATAATTTTTTAGATTTTTTTTAGCATGTAGAGCCTGCTTGTCTGTATGGGGTGGGGACAATACAATCGTGAACATGTTTCTGTCATAACTGTTTATTTGGGTAGTAACATCTAGTAAAACAGAAACATGATCCACCTTAAGTGATTTCAGGCAAGACCACTATCTGTAAATCTAGCAGGAAAAGAGAGAGGTGTCTGAACTTTCAGAAGGAAAAAAGCAAAGCTTCTCCACAATCTGAAACACCACGGGTTATTACAGAAGCAGAGTAATTCCTGTCGAGTCCTCCTTAATCCTGGGGTTTAAATGCATTTTCCCCAAGTGTGTGAAACTCATTATCAATGTGAAAAAATACTCTCTGATACTAGCCGTATCAGCTTAAGAAATCTACCCTTGGCATTTCTTCTCGCACAGCGTGTGAGCAGATAGCATGCAGACGTGGAGCAATGCAGCAGCACGTTTTTCCGTTTGAGCTGAGCAGTTGCTTCTGCTGAAGCAGCAAGCTGCAAACGGCATCAGCGGGCAGCTCCTCCAATTCACTAACAGTGGGACTTCTACTGTAGCCCTTCCTTCCTCTAAGGACCGTGTACCACTGACATACAAACCACTGCAGCGCTGCCTCAGTAGCACGCAGCTACAGGATGTAAACTGTCTATTTATAAAAAATCAGTTCCAAATGGGAGAAAGCTTTCAATCCTTTGCAATGTAAAATACCCGTCATTAGAAATAGGAAGGCTCAAGATATAACAATTCAAAGGCAGGAGAGGATATAATAATGAATCTACCTCTGAAGGCAGCTGTGAACCTCTCTAATTAACATAACATTCTTAACAGTAGTTAATGAAAAATAATAACCAAAAACTCTTAACTTTGCTCACAGTATGTTGAATTTGTGAAGTTTGCTGTCATTCTGGACTTAGTTCCTGAATCTCCTTGGACTCATTTACCCCAGAAAGCCACATAAACTAAATGCTCATCCCAGAAAAAAATGATCCAGAGAATGCTCGTAGCACTGCACCAAACACTGGGTCTTCAGAGAGAGCCGAGAGGCTGCAGATGGCCCTGACTCAAAGAGCCCCTTCCCAAGGGGAAGAGGAAGATGAAGGAAGGCATTGCAATATATTGCAATCTTTCCTTTAAGGCTTTTAATCCACACAATTTGGAAGGGATGGGGAACAAAGGAGTTCTCCTTCCCCTTTATATTTTCATAGCTTATGACTGTTCCTCCCTGGGAAGTGGGATAGAGAGGTGATGAGAGTGGCTGAAGGCTCTGTGAAGAAGCAAGTCTTGGGAAAGGGGTGAAGTTTTGCTTCGTGATCCTCAGAACTTAAACCTTGGTGTTTGGTCTGACAGGGACTCTGGACTTCTCCAGCACTTTTGAGTCTGCAGGTGTGGATGGTCCCATGAAAACTGCTGTCAGAAAACTCTGCTTCTCAAATACGTGCAGTTTCCCATCTGTGTGCATAGATATTGGCAAAACCACTCTGGCTTTCTTTGAAACTATGACATTCCGGGCCCAATCTCCTTTTTAACAACTAGTCATGTTCTACATTCAGAACTTATGTACAAGCCACGTAGGCTACCTCCCACCTTTGGCAAACAGAGTAAGAGAAGAACATCATCCCAGCATTTTTCATTAAATATGTTCATATCAGGCTAAAGGATTTTTTTTCCCCTCCTATTTATAAAACACAAAAAAAACCTGGATTTGGGGTAAAAATTACTCATTTTCAGACACCTTTTCAAGTATTTCAACCATTATCATAAAATGATAGTAACAGAGCTAAGATATCTTAGATACAAGATAGAAATTTCTAGATATTTCCTATGGCTGAGCATAACACCTAACACCAACATCTGCTACAGTTCCAACAGTGACACTAGCTACTGAAAGCACAGCAAAAAAACTCGTTGGCTCAGTCAAAAGATTAAAAAGTACTACACATGGCTTTTTAACACCTTTCTAGATGTCAGTCCAAATCAGAACATCATTAATTATTTCCCAGCTTCCCAGTAACAAACGATAGCATCTTTGGGACCCATCCATTCAACAGCTGAAAAACAGCTTTGCCTTTGAAGACATTCTGGCCTATCAGTACAAGCAAGCTGCCTAGAAAAAGCAAGCAGCAATGTCTACAATTATTCTCCTAAACTGTGTATCAGCATCAGCAAGGCTAGCAACATAATACTGAAGAAATAAGACCTGGGGATGCTTAAGAGGCAAAAATCAAGAGTAGCAAAAAGCTCAACAATTGCTCAGTGTTTAAGGCTCTGAAAAATTTACGTTTTCAATTTTGGCTTGAGCAATACAAACCTTAAGCCACAACTGCATCTTAGTAGAACAGACCTAGACCTAATAAATATGGTTACCAGCAAATGCAAGGTTTTTGTCAGGACCCAGAGTGCTCTAATAGGCCTTATGGCCCTCACTAAGCCTTGCCGGGGCCCCCACCCACACCCCCTGCCTATGGGTCCAGGAGCCCCATTTAAACCTCGTCCTGTGCCTTCAGCCTCTACCTGAGCTTTGCTGCAGGACAGAGCTGTGGGCTGCCCTGGGGTGCCCCTGCTGCTCCTGCCCTGCTCGGTGGGACGGGCCCTGGCTGGCGAGGTCCCTGCCTGACGGCTGTGTGATCACACTCAGCTCCTGGCTCCCCAGCCCCTAGGAAGGAGACGGCCCTTGCTGCTCCCTAACGCTTTTTTTTACCACCTCAAGTTGCCATTCATGTTACGTGCATTCTCAGTGTTAGTCTGACATCAAGAGAAGCTTTTCCGGCACAGAACCGAGGTCAAAAGGATTAGGAGCATTTCTTTAGACAATGCTACAATCTAAGATGCCTGACTATTAAGCAAACCTTTTAAACCACATATATTGTCTCATGTGCCAGTACAACCAAGACTATGCTTGAAAACATTGTGGATTCTCTGATCACCTCTATTAGGTATAGTTCAAAACTACAGAAAAACACAGAAAACACAAAAAGGCTGAAATATAACTTATTCTTTCCTCCCAAGGAAACGAAATCAGTTGAGCCATCAGGGTAGAAATTTTCAAAAACAGCTAGTGGTTTGAATGTCTTAATTTCTGGGTGCCCAAAAATGAGACAATTTAAAATGCACTTTTTCTGCATCGATTCAAAAGTAAATCTCTCTATAGTCACTCCATTTCACTTAAGAATTGAATTGTCTAATATCACTAATCAATTCTGGAAATATCTTCTTGTAAGATAGGTCAAAGAGCAACAAATTAGTACCATTTCTACTTACTTACTAGTGCCTTTTCACATTTTCTACATATTTCAAAGCTAGGAAAAATGCTAATCCTCCATTAAGCTATGAGCAACAAAAAATATTTTACTAGCCAGAGAAAACATTTTTGCCTTCTAACCTATTGAATCATCATATCACTTATTAGAGCAGATGTTCACAAATTAAATGGCACCAAAATAACAATTTATTCTAAAAGATACTCAGAAGCGTTAAATCTTGCTGTTCCTCTTTACTGAAATCCTTATAGCATTTTTGGCTCTGATTTTGTGATCTGTAAGTCCTGAATAATAACAGTGCTTATAAGTAACTAATAGAAATAAATGTATACAGAACTGAATCCTGAAGTATAAATTGCTATACAATACCTCTACTGTACTCTCTGCAGTAGGATAGATTCTTGCCAGAATAACGTTTATCTGAGCTTGTCATTTGGCACACAGTAAAATATGATAATGCCCTTTAAACATGCAGTCAAAAATCTTTTCTACCCCTTTCCTGTGACGAAACCGTATTTTTCTCAGTATGTGTATCTGCAGCTAATATTTAAGAAAGTGTTTAACAGAAAAGCTACTATTCCTTAGCCTCCTTTAACCTGAAAAATATGCAAGATTTCTGCTTTAGAATAATGCCTTGCCATTTTGAATGCAAAGAGGGATTATCTTCCTTCACGCTTGAGACCTGAAAAATATTCAATGATGTCTTAAATTCCTGATGAGTTCAGGGCAAATTGAGGGCACCTTGAAAGTACAAGCCCATTAATGAAACAGAACTTATCTACCCTGAAATGTACAGTCTGTGGAATGTATAACTTGTTGCAATACAAATATATCTTATTGTATTTGGACAGAAAAACAAAAGGTACCTTTATTTCATATCAACAGTCCTTTGCAGTTCTCTGTATTCAGGCTCACTGTGCTATTCAGGCTCCACTATGCAACAAGAAACTGTCACTGAATGACGGCCTGAATTCATTACAAAGCTGTACCGATAAGGAGACAACAAAAGGCAGAAATTAATGTTCATTCATACAGTGGATGAACCACATCAAGGACAGATACCATGGGCTCTGACTGAAAACAAACCTTCACTGATCTAAACGGAACAGAAGTAAGGAACATGGTTGAATCAACAGCGCAGGGCAAGCATAAACCGCGCTGCATCCAGCAGGCCTTGTCCTTCGATTGTACAAGGCAGAGGAGAAAAGGGGATGCTGTCTCCCCAGGCACGTGGTTGGATTTCTTTCCCAAGCATATCGCGGGGTGTTGCTCACCTAGCAGTGAAGATAAACATGCAGTGAAGTACTCTGGAACGTCCCTCCTCTGCGGCATAAGTCTACATCATAATTATATCCATATAAATACAAACGAGGACGAGCAATGGTCTTCTCAGTTGTCATATACTGCGATACCAGGTAAAGCGCACTCTATTATTGACACAAGAAATTATAGATGACTTCAGTGCAAGAGCATTGGACTTGAAGCCAGCATACTTAAATTAAAAATACAGGAGCGATGCTGAGTATGTCTCATTTGATTTTCTGAATTGAAAGATACTGTTCATGTCCAGGATGATAATTTCAGAGTCAGTGTACGTTCTCCCACTGAAACGGCTTGTATAAGAAGTGTTACAACTAAATAAAAGAATAAATAAATAAATGAAAACCTTAGCTTATTCTGACCACTAAGAATACAAAAATATATCTATCTAAAAGTAAAGACCCCTTTGACATACCTCACTGAATCTATCTATCCTCCTCCCTACCCTCAACCCAAACGCCCCAGGAACATTCAAACAAGAGATTAAAAACAAAGAGAGACCTAAATCTAGCTTGAATATGTGCTGCCACTTCCTACACTCCTTCAGGAATCGCTGTAACACTTGGGAAACCTGCTCCACCACAGTCTTCCTTTTGACCCTAAGCAAAGTTGGTCCCAGGTTCAGGAAGGATTTTGCAACCTAATTCCTAATGAAATGAACGGTCAAGGTGCCTGAAAGCACGTTTTTTGAGGGCGGACCCGAGTCCCTCTGTAGCTTAGGAAGTAGCAGGCTGGAGCCTTTGAGACCTCCCTGTCTAAAAGGGTTACATAGTATTTCAGAGCAAATCACTTGAAAACTGTTGGGCACTCAGGTAGGATAGTTGTGGTAGCAGCATGGATTTACCAGACAAGCTAAAACCTTCGGAGTACCCTCTCCCGCCCCAGCTGGTACTGCCGGCTGCACGGAGTATCTGCCCCCTCGCGTGCCGCCGCCGCAGCAGCTGCTGCTGCTCCCGAGCGCAGCTGGCGCAGACGCACCGCCTGACGTACCGCTCTTGCGGCCGCAGATCTCTTCAACCGATTTGCCCCCAATTTGTTTGCAATGGCAATACCACAAATGCACAAGTGAAGAAAAAAAGTTTTTACTTACCTACTTTCCCTCAATTAGAATATTTTATCAGATTTTGACATGTAATTTAAGATTTCTCTTCTTTCCTTCTTATACACTTATGTATTTATTTTCCAAAGGACCTGTTCCAGAAAAAGGTCTCAAGGTACGTCATAATTTTACAGAAAAGGATTAAAAATAAAAATTAATTCAACCAACTCAGTACATAATGCTTTAATGAGTTTTCCTTCAGAATTAATGTCATCAGAGTTCTGAATACACAGACAGCACAGTAGCAATACGTAAAGTTTCATGTTTGTACCTGGTTGCCAGGTACAAAACATTTATGTGCTTTAACCCAGAATTAATTTGTCCATCATTTTTTCCACATTAGATGATATCTGTGGAAATGAAGGAATGTTCTTTTTTTAAAAATTGCCAATTTTTCTACAAGCATGTTTCAAACAGAGGTGCACAAATATGGTAAATCTATAAACTTGATCTTATTCACTGCAAAATCAGGAGCATTTGATCATTCCGTTATAGCAACAGGAAAATGTATACCCTGTCCCATGTCTACAGATGTTACGGACTGTCATTTAAGTTTATCTAATGATAAGAAAAATATGTAACATATGCTGGGTATTATAGAATTTTATTTTTTTTTTTTTTAAATCTTTGCTTTCATTTGTTACTGTCTCATGCCAGTTAATAAAAAAAAAAAAAAAAGTAGGCCTGTATTTATAACTGGACACAATGACAGTAAGAAGTAGTAAGGAACCAGTAAGAAATAGTTGAAGGAAGCTAGTGACATAGTCTAAAGCACCATGGATAGTTCATATCTAATTGGAGGACTATCAAAGTGTAAAGCGTATGCTAAAAAATCATTTATACTCAGAATTAGTTTTACGAGTCCGGGATCACCAGAAAGACATATTTCATTTTTCAATGCTGCGCAGGAAAGACTTTCCACAAACTGGTTACACATGGAATAGACTTGCTGATATTTTGCTGGTTTTCCATAGTACATTTTTCCTACATTTATCCAAATATGAAGAGGAAGTATTTCATATTCTTGGGTAGCTTAGCACTGATTTTTCATATCCCAAGTCAAATTACTTTCAACACCTGAAACCATACTTGACAGGAACCTTCCATGTCAGGAGTTACAAGATAATGATCCTTTATTCAAGGTTATGGCCTGGCCCCAAACCCTTTGCACGCCAGTATTATGCAAAATCATTTTCGCATTCCAAAGCTATTTGATTAGTTTTACTGACTGAAAGCACACTCAGATCCCATTTTTTATGACCACAAGCAGTCCATAATGCCTATTAGTATTCCCAGACACCAAGAACACTGTTGTCATGAATTAGATGTAATCATGATAGCAGTGGGTTTTTTCACTCCCTTGGTCTCCCAAATTTACTCCGCATTACACAGTCGTCACAGAAATGGACTCTACACAACAGAACTATGTAAACACAAGAATTTTCCTTCAAATACAAACAAACAAAAAAAAAAAAAATCACACTTTCCATCAAATGGAATTGGACTCTTGTGGAATCATTCTGAGAAAGCTTAACTGAGCACCAAAAAAGGTCACCAAGAACTCCCTGGCAGGGTGACACAACACTTCTTTTGATCCAAGTTTCAGCATGCAGACTGAAATTTTCAAGGAATCAATGTAACATCAGAAAACTCCATGACTGTAATAAAGAAAAAAAATTATGGATCTCTGAAGTCGGGCATTAAAAACAATACTTCAGCTTGCAGAACTCTCTCCTTATGTGTCTGGCCTTGGCACTTAAGATTACTATAAAAGACTTACGAATTTCTCTAAATAAGTGCCAGTACACAGTTAAGCATCAGCCTATATTCGAAATCTGATTTCATGCTGCTGTGATTCCATGAATTCTAATGGAACTCCTCCAAATTTTTTCACCACTGCGAGTGAACCTGAAATATCAAAATATCTCATTTTGCATTATTTTTAGCTGAAATGTATGTCAATGTGAAATCATTTGAACTACATTAGTAGAACTAAAATGATCCCTGGTGTAACTCCATTCACGTCAGTTACATCAGGAATGCATTTCACCACTATAATTTAAAATATAAAATGCCCAAGTGACGATAAAATTTTTTTTCTGAGGGTTGTCAGTACCCAGTAACACTGGGGAAAGCTCTGACAGAAGCAGTAGTAGTAATTTGGAGCCATAACAGCTCAAATACAGAGTTTCTCTGGCACACAATTTCAACCGAAATAATACTTAATGGAAATTTCTGTTTCTTGTTAAGCACTTGGGATCTTTGGGTTTTAGCAAGTGAGGGGTAGGACTTTGGCATTTCCAAGCTGTGTTGTAACTGACTGGACTGATGGGTAGCTGAATAATCAAATTATAAGCCAGCCCAAGTAAAGGTATTTGCTTCCATTCCGGAATGCACAATTCTTTCTGTGATTCAGAATGGTCTGCCAAACTGATAGCACAATCTAACATTAAGCTACCGTAGTTCTTATTCATAATGACAAAGTAGATAGCTTTGTACGTTGCAGCAGGCAGAGCAGGCTCCACTGTTACCTTAGGATACGTCTCCATGGCACTGCAGTATGTGGTGCTGACACACCCAGCGCTGTTCTGCCAACTGCTACGAGGTCCTACAGTAAGGCCTTTTCCTTCAGAGAGTAAGGTACTGCTATGATCACAGCATAATGCAGACATTGCCACGCTCCTTTTAAATTAAAAGGTTGTGTCCTGGTAGCAGAATAGCTGAACGACTTGCTGGAGAAGCTGGGTAACTGCTGAAGCAGTTACCTCATGCTGAGCTCCGTGTCCACAGTGCGAACATATTCTAAGAGCTATTCAAAGTTTTCTTCCTTATTTCCATTAGATATCTACAATTCCACCTATTATAAACCACCTTCCCTTTCAACCAGTCAATACTGCAAACACGTACTACTTATTTTCCTCTAAGTTCTTTATTTACCTAGTTAGTATTTCTTTTACTCCTACCTTCTTGCCATGATCCCTGGTATTATACAGAACTACTAGCAAGCTAGCTTACAAGAGAACCCTTGTGCTTTTTACATCATTAACTACTAGCTCTTAAAGAAACACTTTCAATTACAGATTTTTGCCAGATGTTACAGAATGCTTATCCTCACTGCTGATATTCCCCCTGTAGAAAGAAGTATTTAGTACATTTAGCTCATGTGAGCTACAACAAAATGCAATATTCAATTTTGGCAAGTGCCTATGTATAAAATTGTTTCATTCAAACCATATTTGGAATTAGTATCACCACACTAAATAGGAGCTTTGTTTAAAGCTTCACATCAAAAATACAGTGAAGCCTGCTCTGTGATTTTAAATTAGGAACTAGACATTTACACACAAGTTTTGAACCAGGGCTCAGCACGACACAGTCTTTTGTGTGTGTCTTGGTTTTTATTAGTTCTTCTGCAACGCAAAAGAGGACAAGCAGAGAAACTTTTCGAAGAGGCGATTCACAGAAAATCCATGAAGGCAAAAATCAACCATTAAAGAAAAACCTGTCTATGGCTCTGTTCGGTACCACTGGATGCTGCATACAGCAAACAATGCTTATCTGATAGATTATGCATAATGTTGTGGGTGCCCAATTTGGACTGCCTTTATCGTCGCTTTTCAGCTCCAGAACTATAAGTCAGTCACTAACTAGTTCTCTTCCCTGCTAAAATCCTCTACTCATCTTTAAATGAATATTGCAAAACTACTGTAACTCAGTAGTGTTGGTAAGCCCCTTTTTCTCTCATAAGGGCCTGTCCCAGCCCTTAAAGTGCATATGCCAGTTTGGTTCAAGTTTTATAACCTGGAATGTTCCACAGTGCCTCTTCAAAAACAGTTCCAGTTTAATTGTGCCTTCCCTAGGTAATTATAAGTCTGAAAAACACACCTGTTCTGAATCTATTATTTATGTTACATGCAGCAATATCTTACCTATTTCATTCTGGAGTCTGAAATGTACTGTAGGCCAGATAATCTTCACCTACCTTAATCTCCTAGGAAGAGCAATGGAAGTTTTTGACACACAGTACAATACAGCTGGCCTAAGAATCAGTGAAAAGAAATCATGGAATGTTTTCTCAAGGACTGCATGGGACCCAACATGTTCATTTTGAATCCCAGAATGCCTATTCTGGATCTTAAATGTTGCTTCAAATACACATGGGTGAAAGCTGTAATTAAGGGAAAATGCAGCACCAATAATAGCATGTTAAAAGTTAGCAATTCTCAATTGTCAGTACTGTAACAACTGAATATCTTATTACTTCTACCTTCTCCTCCCATACATTGAATTTCTTCAATACTGACAAAGTGCATGTACTAATCACAAACTCTGAATGTTAAATTAACCAGGAAAAAGATATAAATTAGGTTGGTATTTCTTGAGGGCATCAGTAGAAAACACTGATTTCAAATAATTTTGATTATAAAATTTTACTTCACAATCCTTTTCCAGATCACAGATATTCATAATTAAAAAGAGTATGGAATTAATGTAATGTTAGCTGTTTCGCCATCAGCATCACATAAAGAAAAAAGAAACAATAACATATGATGCAGAATTCACTCTTCCAATGATTGTCATTGAACTATTACATTAGTAAACATTCACAGTATGAAGTCTCTTTCAATATATCTCCAGCATATAAAGTAGTGCAAAAAAGCATTCCAGTCATTTTGCCTTTGCAGTCAGACCAGGTTAAACGATTCTCTTACTTCATTTCTTTCATTATTAGACAACAAATGCTGCAATGCCTCCAAAGAGAGTTATAAAAATAAACCATTTCTGGAGGGTCAGCAGCCTTTTCAAAGTAAATTTCCAGTTAAAAACAAGCATTATAGATTTCAAGAAAAAAATTTAGATCCATCTTCTGTAGAATATCTTTTTACAATAAATTTACCCTTTGAAAAACAATGACTATGGTATCCAATGATTTATGGTAGCTGCTATTAAAGCACTGATAAATAGATAAATGACTACCAAACTTCATTGCTTCTTACATAGTAAATACCTCTGAATGCCAACTTTTACCACAGAGCTGTTATTAGTGATGTCGACAGTTCATGCACCCACTTTAAAACTGACTTGGTTTTAATAAATTTTTCAGCCTCATGTGCAAAACACTTGCATTCTAATAAAAATATAAAGTCTGAAATTATATCAGCTCTAGCAATCCCTTCCTCAAGTTATACCACTTACTTGATATGTAATACAAGTTTAGCAATGCTTTTTATTTTTATTTAACCATTAAATGGCATACTACTGTATGCTGTGGACTCTTGTTTGCATATTTCATTATTTCCACTGCACTCTTTAATGCATAAATATATTTGGAAACGTTCAAAATTACACATCAGTTTCCACAGAATTTGAATTTACACAGTTTTTCTTCTCTGACTCACTGCTATTCCCCGTGTCCTGACTTTTTTTCTGCTTTACACAAAGAGATTCTTTAACTCCTTCTTCCATCTCCAAATATTCTGATTTATCCTCTGTGGATGAAGATGATGAGCTTCTAAATTTCTTCAGTAAATTTGTTGGGAGGTAAGGGCAACTGACTGCATTTTGCATCAGCTGCGTTTGTTCTTCATTCTCAGTCTCTCTGTGGTAGAAATAGTTAAAATTGGAGACAATCACTGGCACTGGTAAAGCAATGGTTAACACTCCCGCAATGGCACACAGGGACCCAACTATTTTCCCACCCACAGTTATGGGTTTCATGTCCCCATAACCAACTGTAGTCATGGTCACTACAGCCCACCAAAAGGCATCTGGGATGCTTTGAAAATGGGTGGCAGGCTCATCAGCTTCTGCGAAGTAAACAGCACTGGAAAACAAAATGACTCCGATAAAAAGAAAAAAGATGAGGAGGCCGAGTTCCCTCATGCTGGCCCTGAGTGTATGACCCAGGATCTGCAAACCCTTGGAGTGCCTGGAGAGCTTGAAGATGCGAAACACCCTGACCAGACGGATGATCCTCAGGATGGCAAAAGACATGGCCTGTTGACCATTACTGCCCTGCTCCTGCGCCAAGTCAGTGCCCAGAGTAATGAAGTAAGGCAAGATGGAGACAATGTCTATGATGTTCATGATGTTCTTGAAGAAGTGTGCTTTGCTTGGACATGCAAAGCAGCGCACTGTAAACTCAAAGGAGAACCAAATGATGCATACTGTCTCTACAATGAAAAAAGGGTCATTGAAGATGGTGTGCTCCCCAGCATCCAGGTGAAGTGACTCATTGGAAAGCCCCTTCCCTAAGCTCAGGGACATGATGAATTCTTTGTCATCTCTGAACTCTGGCAAAGTCTCCAGACAAAAGATGACGATGGAGATCAAGATGACCAAGACAGAGACAATTGCAATGCCTCTGGCTGGACTGGAGCTCTCCGGGTACTCAAACAGCAGCCAAACCTGCCTCTTAAACTCATTCTCCGGCAAAGCTTTGTCCTCTTCCTCTTTCACAAACCCTTCATCCTCCCTAAACTTGAGCATGGCCTCCTCCCCAAGTTGGTAGAATTTCACCTCCTCAGTGAAGATGTCAAAGGGTACATTGACTGGCCTCTTCAGCCGACCACCACTCTGGTAGTAGTACAGGATGGCATCAAAGCTGGGCCGGTTCCTATCAAAGAAGTATTCATTCCTGAGAGGGTCAAAGTATCTCCCTCGCTTCGCTGGATCACCCAACAACGTCTCCGGGAACTGAGCTAATGTCTTCAGCTGGGTCTCAAACCGCAGTCCTGACACGTTGATTACCACACGCTCACAACACTCGTACTCACTGTAGCGAACAGAGCTGTAACCCCCAGGGCCTCCACCATCATCAGGTGGCTGGTCTGAGTATGAAAACTCATCCTCCCCATAGTCATCACTGTAGTAGAGCTTTCCTTCTTCCTCATCGTCTTCATCCTCGTCTTCATCCTCCTCTTCCTCCTCACTCAAGTCCTTCAGTATTCTCTCTTCAGAACCACTGAGAGGCAGCAGCTCAGAACAGGGGAAGGAGGCCCCACACTCCCTACTTCCCAAGTGGTGGCTCCTCTTTTTCCCTTTCTTCCGCCTCTTACCACTCTGGCGGTGGGGCATGCTGCTGCGTGACGCGTTCCCACCGTGAGAGGAGGATGCACCTCGACTCTGTTCCTGATGGTAGTGGTGATATGGCCCACCTCCACCTGTTGCCCCACCTTCTACTGCTGCTGTTGCTGCTGCTACGGCTGCAGCTGCTGCAGCTCTCGAGTGTGCCAGCCGCTCTCTCTCTCGGGCCCGAGCCTGGACCGCATATCCATAGGGCATGTGGCTGTTGCACCCAGAGCTATCTGCGCTCACCATTGCAACCTCCATTTTGCAACTGCTTTTTTTAATCGCTTAATACAAAAAGGTTTTGTTTTATTTACAGTGTAACCTTAACTTTCATTAGAAAATTCAAAGCCATTTGCATTTGGAGGACAGTCCCTTGGACACAGAGCAGGGCAACATAGTTGTAACACTGAATCTATGTTTTGGAAAACCACAGATCTGCATTTTCTTATTGTCCGGAACGTTTGTCACAAACTACTGTTTTGCTAATAAGAAAAGATGAAACTCTCAGATTGAACCAGGGAACAGCTGAGGCCTTGTTCTTTCAGCCACCAAGCCCCTTTATTTTTATTTATCTCCTGTGGCTATCACAGATCTGATCAGAATCATGACTACCTTGGAGGCTACAAGGACTGCATTCATGAGGAAAAAAATATGCAAATCAAAGGGTACCTGCTCACCACGGATGGGTTTAGTTCATCATTGCAACCAAATGCAAATAGTCTCTTTCCTCATAATTTGTTCCTGGTAATGCTTTGGCCTAGCAATCTTACTGTTTAATATCATTACTTGGGGAGTTGAAGTTAATTCCAGCCATCACTTTATTTACACAGTGAGGAGGTCTTTGCAAATCCTTTCTTCAGCCTGTCAACAATGTCTCAAACCTGGGAGCAGCACCCAGGGCGTCAGCAGCAGTGGTAAGAGGAGGAGGAGGAGGAGGAGGAGAAGATGAAGACTGAGAAACTGGCTCTGAGGTCCCCATAGGACATAGGGGAGTGGATGGGTCACCCTTTGGTTATGGTCATGCAGAAGAAGCACTTAACCTGAGGCACATGCACAAACACACAAAAATAAACAAAACAAAAAGGGAAAAGATTGGATTGTTTTCCTCAAAGGTCACACTGATCAAATGAAACTGTGTCATCTATTACCACGGTATTCAAATCTTCCCCTACCCACACTATTCACACTTCTACATTACACACGCACCCACATCACATGCACAGAGATTTTGAACGACTCCGTGGGTAAGGGTGTGGGTGGGTATGTCACATATATATAGACAGAGATACAAAATCCCCACCCATATAAGCACTTGCATCCATACACAAACACATGCATGCTTCTGAAACACCAACACATATAAACACTAATAAAAATACTGCAATAGACAGTGCATTCAGATCTTTGAGTACATATGTAATAGATACACCTACATCTATCTATATGAAATATTAAAGAGTAAACATATCTACACAAAGAGCTTTTGTTATATTTGTAGAAACACATAAAAATGCAGGAATGTTACATTTTAATCTATAACTGAATTGTGTTTCAATCATAACGAACACCTCACTGAATTTAATTTGGAAACAGGCACGTACGATGCTCACTCAAGCGAAAATACTGTGATGTGATATGATATGTCAATAAAACACAACTGCAGGTGCACTGAAGCAACATCTACATGCAAGTACACACAAAAATACACAGGCACACACACCCCCTTTGAAACAGAAGCCTCATTTGTAGCTATATCTATTAATACGTGATAGAAAGTGAATACGAACTATTAAATGATGCTATTTTTAAAATCGTACCTACGTGTCATGCAGAAAAAGATCT
Organism: Platalea leucorodia; assembly: GCF_965183815.1. Classification (NCBI taxonomy): domain Eukaryota; kingdom Metazoa; phylum Chordata; class Aves; order Pelecaniformes; family Threskiornithidae; genus Platalea; species Platalea leucorodia. Next base: position 65,814,281 of record NC_138829.1, on the reverse strand, counting down.
GAAAAACGCTATTATACTTACTGTTCCTAGGCAGAGAAATAGCAATGCTGTTCTCGCTAGTGTAAGGATCTGGTGACAGCAGTCCTGAGGAGGGGGCTATGCCAACTGATCTACATTTGCAGGTGTGTATGGTCAGTCAGCACCACAGGTTGACGAGTTATTTCTCTCCCTTCTTTCCGGGTGCAACAAGAGCGTCAAGAGTGAGCCAGCGAGGCAGCTTAAGCCGGGGGCACTCTGCACAGCCACGGGCACTGCTGCTCGCCCAGGCATTTGCAAAAAGGCAACAAGCAAGAGTCTTGTTCCAAAAGGAAAAAAATGAAGGCGGTCTGTTTGTGTGTGTGTGAGAGACAGAATGAATGGATAAGCGCGATCGCTAGTCTTTCCAAGCCCTGCTTTTGCAGTAGATTTGTAAATCAACGTTAAAGAATCCGCGTACCAAGCCTGTTTCCACTGATGGGAGGACGGGTGTCGCTGCTTGCAGTTTCTCCCCCAGACACGTCCAGACGGCAGCGGCTCAGCCAGCACCCGCCCGCATCATCCACTTGTTGTGCCGGTTTTTGGTAATGCTTACAAAAGAAAAAAAAAAAAAAGACAAACCAAAACGAAAAGCAAAAAACAAAGCGCACCGAGAGGAGGAAGCAGCTCCCTACTACGAGGTTTTTATTGCCTGGTTTTGTAAAGCGGTAGCTAGCAGCCGCAGGGGTGCTCCGGAGCCAGCCCTGTTGCTCCGCGGGGCCGCCGCCCGCCCGCCCTGCGCTGCCTGCGCGGCCCCGCCGCCGCCGCCGGGAGACGCCGCCGGGAGACGCCGCCGGGGCCGCGGCCGCGGCCGCTTCACCGCCCCGTTCCCGCCTCGCCGTCCCCGGCTCTCCGCCGGCCCCTGGCGGCCGCCGCCCGCACTGCGCCCCCTTCCCCCCGAAACGAACGTTCCCCCTGAATGCCTCCCCCGCCATGAGGCGAATATTCCGATGCCGGGTAACGCACAGGCCGGCTGACAAACCTTTGAGCTCGAAGCGATGCTACAAGCCCTGGCTTCTGGCTTTGTGAGGCTTATTTTAAGGAAGAAAAATACCTTGTTGAGGTGGCTCAGGGAATTTCAAAACCAAGTGCAGATCAAGTTTCCCAGAAAGTGCAAAAACCTGCCCCCACCTCCACCCTGCTGCTTCGCTCGCCCCAAACCATCCAACGGCACAAGCAAACCGGAAGACAATTCCCTCTGCTCCTGCAGCCTGCCAGCTGCGCCCGTCGGGCAAACGAAGCCAAATTCACTTTTACTCCTAATTCCGTACCTACACGGAAAAGTAGGTCTTAGTTCAAGAACAGGGCACCGTTGTGCATTTGGTAGATGAGACCTAAATAATAGAGTTTTAACACCAAACTGCCAAAGATGTCAAATCCTTGCTCCCTCTGCCCGCTGTCTGTAACGCAAGCAGCGTATAAACTGGCTATTCCTTCTGCACCTAGAAAATCCAAACCGTGACTGATTCCACTCTCTGTAAGCGAGCACCATGAAAATGCAGCTTGGCTATATTTGACATCACAGCTACAATTCTACCATCTCAATAAAAACGAAGCGTAGGCATTCTTGCTTAACATGGAAAAAGAAAAGGAGGATTTTGGTGCTTCACAGCCCTATAGATAGGACCATAGCAAGGACAAATCAAGAGCAGCACTCACTCCAGATACTTTGGCTCAAGGTGTTTGCAGCTGGAGGCAAATTCAACATGTGCAGCAAGTGGGTTAGGCATTTTTTTCATCGCCTAGGTCCACTCTTTCTCCACAGTCCAGAGAAGCCGAGAGAGCCCGGTGAGTATTCCCCCTCAGATCCCCAGCGGCACAACCCAGATTATCCATGTGACCTCTCTGTCTCTACTGCCTACATCAGTTAGTGCTCATACTCTGGATCCCATTCATTTCAGTAGGCGACATACATACGACTATATTAGGGAGACCGAAGGATCAACCAAATAAACATACTGAATACCAGGCACCAAATCAGTTCACGATCTTGCCAAAGCACTGTGAAACGTATAAATGGCAGCTATAGCCAACCAATTTTTCAGCAATCACAATCCTTCAAGTTCCATAGTCAATATAAAGTGAAAGACATAGAAAAACCTAATGTCATCCCAAATGCCATTAAAATACAAAGGGGTGTCATCACAAGAGCAGTCCAAAATTTTGATGCTCCTGGATGCAATTTAAAAGCATTCTACAAAGTCACTTCCAATACCAAAACCCAGATTCTTCCGCAACTCGGCACAAGAGCAGACCAAAACCAGGGATCAAACCCCTATCATCATTTAGTCACAAGGACACGTACAATGCCATAAAAATAGAAGAGATATCATAGGTATATTTTTTAAATTATTAGATACACCTAGACTTACTGCTACTTCAGTACAATTTAATTCTAGGGGCATTTTCCAGAATTCAGTCACTTCATTCTTAGAGCAGTGTTGTGTTGCTTTTTATCAGCAGGACCTGAACACTTTTTTTATTCCTTTTTGAGATGTTTCAAGGGCTTGGGACAAAAAAAAAAATTGCTTATCTAGCCTTTACCTTTCTTCCAAAGTTTCAGATGCATTTTCCTGTCATTGTCTCATGCGACTGTTCAACTGAAAAATTCAGTGGATATCTGAGTATAAAGACAGACAAGCTGAAACAGACCAATTACTTTGGTATGCCTTTTTGATCATTACTATTCTTTTCTTTTTAATAGCTAAAGCATATTCTTGAGCAAAGATAAATAAATTGTGACGTATGAGGGGATACACACATGACGCTGATAATGGGAGAAGCAGAATAGCTTTTTTTGTACCTTTTTTAACATCCGTTCTAATGTGATAGGGATCACGTAACATGCAATTCAATCTAACTCAGAGGTCTTATTTGATCCAATTTTAAACTGATTTAAAAGCAAAAAACAAGCTTTAAGTATTTACAGATGAATAGTGCGACTCATTTCATTCAGCTTTGTATTTTCATAGTATTCAAAGAGCAATTTTTATTTAAAAGATATTACATTCCCTCTGCTCCTTTGTATTCATAAGGGATACTATTATTGGTAGAACAAAGAGAGAATACGTACATGTCATTATCTTCGATAGTACTGTATTAAGAACATTATAGCATAGCAAAGGATCTGTAAGGTATGCTATCATACAGATTTGTTCTGTTTCACAGTAATGTAGAGGAGAAATACACACCATTATTCCTTATCTATGTACACAGTGCCAGAAAAAATATACAACAATTAAATACATTTTCACGCAAAGGGAAAATGAGATTTAAAAAGCCTAACTTACGTTGCTATGCCCAATATTAACTTATGCTGTCCCCCAATTGCTGCAATTCACACTGGCAGAGTCTGGCCTCAGTCCAACACTAATCTTCCTGCTGTAATCAAGAGTTCTGTGCAGCGAGTAAGACTGCGCTACAGCTCAGTACTTATTGCACTTCTAGACTACAAGTTATTCGATTTCCCTTTTAGTCTTCTCTTTTTGCTCTTCTGCTCCTTCCTACGCCTGCTTCACTATTGTGGCTATTACCCTCCCAAGGCCACTCAGCCAACCTCCCCTAAGATCAGGAACTCCTCTCAAAACAAGCAAAATGTTGCAGCAGTGGGCACTCAGGATCATTAAGTGAAAAGACTGTGGCTACTGTTTCATTTCAGATGTTCATGGGTCAGAACATGCATTTCCTTTTTTTTTTTTTACCCTGTTCTTAGTTGATTACAAGCTGGAGATCCTTAGCTACTAAAGAAGCAATGAATTCTTGTCTCCACAACTAGGTTTTCTCTCCCAGTGTTTATATTGCCTTAGGGAGTTCATATTTTATTCATATTTTACTAACCAGGCTCCCTCTGTAAGACACCCCTGTCAAAGAATCTGGCTTGCATACTGTTCTTTTGATTATGACTGGCACTACTTAATGAAGTACTTCGCAGAATAAAATACAGCCTATCCTCAGTTAGGTCTTACACACAACATACATGAATAGCACATCTGTTCATTACTCATACTGCAACAGGCTGATCCAAGGAAGTTGACGCTCCAGAGAACAGCAGCCCTTTTATACTTTCTGGGGAAAGTATGCAAAACCACTGGCATTTACCACTGAATTTAGGATGAATAGCAGTAAAAACACTGATGATATTTATATTTGGAGAATAATTTCTTGTACCGGAGTATGAACCTACTCATAAACTGGGATAAAAATACCATGTATGGTTTATTTTTGGACTTAAATCTTTCTCCATTCATTCTAGGCAGACAGGAACTCATATCAGGGTTATTCTTGAAATTAACAATAGCAAAAAAAAAAAAAAAAAAGGGATAGTATGGAGAGAGAGCCTCTAAATAAGGAACTGCTTGACAATGGAGAGACCTTACTTGTACTCTTGGTCCCACCCCAGACTTCCAAGATACCCACAGCCACATCACTCTTAATGCTGACCTCCCTTTTCCACTATAACAAGGATCATTTCCCACCTTTTTATATTTTTATAACTGTTATTTATGAAATTAGCATGAATGGAAGACATGCATGAAGGAATTGCAGGATCAAACTAAAAATAGTGGATACACCATCATATCTGTAATGCTCCAAATCTTACTAGGAGGCTCCATTTACACTTAAATTAGATGAAAAACCTAAATTTACTGGACTAGAACAATTCCTACTGAAGATTCTGGCCATGTTTTACACATAACGGTCTCAGTTCATAATTTGATGGTAATCATATATAGCTTCCAGATGAACCTTTGGGTCAAAATCACCATAGTCTGCTCTGGCATCATCTTGTCACCCTGCTGAAGAATACAGAAGAACCAGGACAGACACCAGGTGAGACTGGTGATGAGAGAAGCAGCAATCAGACTTCACACCCTTGCCATTAAGTAGGTCAACAGGGAAAGGAACACAGCCATTCGCTTTTGATGTTTAGAGGTGTGTGTGAGGGAATGCTTTCATACCACCATTGCACTAAAGGATCATTTTCTTCCTGCCATGGTAAGGATACAGAAAATTGCTCCATGTTTTAAGGAGACCGATTCAGATAGATCTGAGTTCATGACATGTGTCAGAACTATGTCAGAGTATTCAGATATGAGACAAAAATTTTGATTCCACTCTTTTCTTTTTCCATACAAATGTGAATCCTGGAAGAATGTATGGGGTTTTTTAACCAGTCTTGGTAGACTTCCATATCAGAGAAAATGTAAACAATTTTTAATAAAGAGATCTACACTGACAAAAATGAGAATCTATTCAACCTTATTCCTAATGGCTTCAAGATGAGATTCACATGGGAGCTAGATGCCTAGAAGTTTTAAGTGCCGTGTGTACTGATCCACATGGGAAAGATTATAAAACAAACTATTCCCAAATGAATTAGATACTCATAAAAGTTCATTAAACCTCTTTATTTCAGAGATATTGTTGTATGATCTCAGGGGTGTATTAAGCACAAAGTTAACACACAAAAAAATGTTCCCAGCTTGAATAAACATGCAGAATTAACCAACCTTCGCAGGGTGCAACAACAGATATTACTACACAAGGTTGGAGAAAAAGAAATTCTTGAGATTATCAAATAAAATAAATATTCTTGTGGCTAATTTTGAACTAGCAAGTGCTATAGAAAACTCTTATGATAGCCTTTATTTTCATGTGAGGTAAACATATAGTTTTGTTGTTGCTGTTGTTGTCAGTATGATATCTACTGAGGAAAACCTTTCCAGAATGGAAATGCCCTTTCTAGAGGGTTGCCATTGAGAAGAAAATTGGTCTGGGGGCCAGGGACTAGCTAGGAATCAAGAAATTAAAATAGGTATCACAAAGGCCATATAAAAATTGCTCTAATACTGTAGTATATATGAAGATACTAAAAATACTTTAGAAATGACCCTTTTGAAGGAGACCTGCATTTCAGGACATTAAGGATCATTTACAGTAATGCTTGGAAGAGCTAAGGTACAATTAACACAATAAAATAATATACCCTGAATGTCAGATCTAGCCTGCTGAATGAACCATCCAGCCTGTTGTCTTTTCTTCAGAGAAAAGAGGGAATAGTGTTCTGGAAATCATATGCTGCCCTGCCAGTGTTTCTCCTCACGTTCAGGCAGAGCTGTCACAACCAGGTGAGGGAAGGAATTACAGCCAGAAGTACCCTTTCTGTGGTTATGCATCAGGGCAGGTAAAGCTGTAACTGTCATAGCCTCATTAGTACAGCCCAACACAGAGTTCCCAAAAGTAGCACCTCATCCCTGTAGCCCAAGTAAATAAGTTGCATACACAGATCAGATACAGTCTGCAGAGAGCTGATGTCCTTTTGTGCACTGGGGACAGAGTAACTTCTGAAAAATTCCTAGTTAAAATTAGCTCATTTCTACTCTATTCCTGTCCCAGGACAGTAAAAAACTCCTTATCAACCCCTAAATTTAGAGAAATCTTGTGGTTCTCAGCTACAGTTTACTATAGCAAATTTCCTCATATCTGCGTAAGTGTGGGGACTCTCATTGTGTTATCGGGTGTCTCTGGGCGTTGCTTAACTATTGTTGAACACAAACAGGGGCAGGAGTTTTCATACGGAGACCAAAAAGTAAACCAGTGGTAGTTTATGAACATATATGATTATCATTCATATGAGGTCCTGAAAACAGAATTAAACTCAGCTCTTTTAAAAATTTGGCACTATACCCATGTCAAAATTCTGTGTCAGAAATTAGAATGTGGAAGTTCCAACCCAAATGTTAACCTCAGCATGGAAGCCCAAGGTTGAAAGTCTTACTGAGTGTGTTGCTGAAGTCGGAGTTAAGTAAGTGGACCTAAGGGCTCAGGTACTTCAGACCTTTTCAGTCTAACACAGATTAATTTCTTTCCTGTACTGAAGTCAAGAGCTTCACTGAATTGTTCAGGATGAGGCCTGTGTAGCTAATTAGTTGGAACTAGAACCTTTAGTAGCCAGCAGATAACTTGCTCTGTGGGATACAGAGCTAAGTCTATAATTTATTTAGGAACAGCTTATCACATTCCCCATGTGGATCTGTATAAATGGCACATAAAGCTATTAGACATCTAGCTCCCATCTGAATCTAAGAGGAATCAAGTTGAAAATAGACTTTCATTTTTGTCAACATAATTCTCTGAACCCATTGACTAAAAGGGCCTAATGCTGAAGAATTCAGTGGGGTTTCTGACCTCAAGATGAGCTATACATCCCTCTGTACTAACTGAAAGGGCCCAATCTACCTAGGCTCTTAGATCCCCTTGCTTGACTCTCAGCGCTTAACAGCACTCTCCTTATGAACAGTGCTTCACACAAGGGATTGTTGATGTGTCAGTTGCGAAAGCACCCTCCGCACTACTGTGCTGTGAACGTTCGTCCTACTTCTCTGCACCACCATCTCAACATACTATGAAATGGATTAATCAATGAATATTGCACACAGCCACCAGACCAACAATGCAGCAGTTTCTATCCACAAGTAAAAATAGTAACTTGGAGCTAGACTGAAGCTATTCCCTAACAAAAAATAAACATCATGGTCTGTTGGCTGTGTTGTCATGCCATTGTCCTTCTGATCTCTTGAACATGCACTCTCCTAGATAAAATACTTCTAGATCATTACAGCTATAAAATAAATAAATAACTAGTAGTTACAGGAATAGACTCCCTTCTGATTAAAATGACCTTTACAAGGCAAACTCATGTTCAGGAATGTTTTTAAGGAGTTTTAATAAGGCAAAAGACAAGAGAACTGATGTATAAAAATCCAGTACATCTTTTACCAGGACAGGCTTGTCATCTCTCTGCCATGCACACTTCAGGCAGCCGCCTTCAGATATTCTGGAGAAATATTAGAAAGTAACATCTTCCATTTTTCCCTTTCCTGAAGGAAAATAAAGAATGCTGAGTTTCTCCAGACACTTTCCCTAAAACAGAGAATGAATATTTGAGAATGAATGTAGTGCTGATGAGGGTGCTCTAGAGACCAAGGTTCTCTCTTTATCCACAGTCAAGCAAGTCAACAAGTTACTTTTCTGGGCACTATCATATCTTTGTGCTGACCTGGTAGGAGAGAAGGTTCTGTGATTATTTCATGTATCCTATGGTGAATAATAATGTGCTTGTAAGACTCCCTTAGCATTTTAGTAAGAGAGCTGCACTCAGAGATGCTGTCATTACTGATAGTGCTGAAATTAAGTAAAGAAACTGAAGCTACTTTTATTCCTGAATGAGTTCACTTTCTTGGGAGTTAACTCATATACATTGAAGTATTTGCTTTAACATAGATATGTTTGACATCACAGCTTTAACTGAGTAATCTTAATCTTGCTGAGTATCGCCACATATGCAGGCTTTGGACTGAAAAGCTGAGAGTTCATTGATACATCTCGTGCAAAGCTGTAGGTTAAAATGCAGGTTATGAAAAAAGACTATACATAGACATCAGCAATTTTGGTGATCCTCAAACATGTGGTGTCTAATTTGTGGCTGTCACAGCCAGACTTGATGTAATAACTTTACCTTTTTGAATGGAATGCATAAAACGGGGACAAAACACACCTTACATCCCTTTTACCAAGGCCCTTTATTCCAACATCCATCAAGCTGCACAAAACCAGGGTTTTTTCTGAAGGCAACCACTCAGAACTGGAACAAATTGAAGAGATTTGAATTTGAAAATGAGCTCCAGAGTATCCCCTTTGGACAGGGACATGCATCAAATGAGAATATATATCCTTGTGGGTATGTGTATTAAAGTCATAAAGGAAAAAAGTCCCAAGCACTCATACGTACAGGATAGAATACACAGGACCAACCCAACTTTCGCTTCACTTCCAATCTTACTGAAATTTTCTTTGAAGTTCAGTAAAACTTGCTTTAGATTTTTTTCCTTAAAATAGCAAAGTTGCTTTAGAGCTTAACATATTGGCAATTAAAAATTCCAAAAAACACCGTGACCTCAAAACCAGCCCAGATTCATCCACTTCAAGTTCAAGCTCAATTTTAAGCAACATTTCTTCTCCAGGTTAGGAAGGAGCCAAGTAAATGTCAGTAACATGAAGTTTGGCTTGATCTTCAGGGTCCCTTCATAATTCAAATTGAAATGTACAGATATGCATTATCAATACAAATATTTATCAAAACCATAAAGTCTACCAATTTAACCACTGCCAAGAATTTTCAAATGGAAGGTGTAAGAATGACCTACAATGGTTGCTCTGACAAAGTGCTTGGATTACATTAAACAATGCAGTCTAAGCAAAGGCATCTGAATGATATAATGTATGTGCATTATTCCTGGAGCTGAACTCTATATGCAAACCTCTTTGGTATAAAGTGATTTACATACAAAAAGGTTTAACTATTTCAATAAACATCTAGCACTCCCCCCTCTTTTCTGCAAAGTGGAATTGATACATTTCTGGTGCCCCATGTATGGGCAGATATATGGACACACATATGCAGGGGCATACACCACCTAACTCACGTTCTCTGAGGGTTTCCTTTGTGCATCCATGGACTTATTAAATGACAAAACACGGTATCTGAATCACCTGTGGAAGGACAAATGTTACTCAGAAAAATAATCTTTGCTTTCTTTTACACATACAGCATGAATTCCAACTGTGATTCAAAAACAAAACAATACAAATTCTTTCTGTGAAACATATCTTAAATTCTTAATTTGCATATTGCTTTTGTTAGCAGTGGCAAAGGGAAAGACAAGAGTTAGCTGAAAATCAATCTAAAGGTGGCTTCAGTAGTCCAGTATAGATCTGGAATATCTAAAGGTAGGAATTAGCATTTCAACGATCCGAAAGCAAGCAGATCCTGAGAATAGTTTTCTCAGAATACAGTCAAAACAAATCCCCTGTTTTATCCACAAATAAAGAAAAGAACTTTTCTCATTGCTTGCATATGTAAGAGTCCATTACCTATCTTTAGCTAAGACGACAGATAAATGAGCAACCTCCAGCTTTATGGGGTAATTTATAAAGTCTTGGTTCAGCAGAGTGGGAGTTCTAAATGAATGTTATTTTACATTTGAGTAAATGCCTGACAGATCAGGGGGTTTTATGCAGTTCTGGAACTTTCTTTATATTAACAACGCACTCTGTCAAACTAGTAGGAAAAAAATCTGGTATAAAAATGTCCATTATCTAGGGAAATCATAATTGGCTTTCATATCAGCTTTCCATCTTAAAATACCCAAATGAACAAAGTAGATAATTGCAAAGTTCACAGAGTAGCAATTATATTCTGACTATAGCAATCAAGATGCTGACAAACTGAAGACCCACTATACACATAAATAGGTTGATTTTTGTTTACAGGTGACAAGAAAGCTAACCTTTAAAAGATATTTATGCCATCCCTTCATTCATTCCACGGGGATTTACACATTTTGTTTGTGGCATTTCAGCACTTTCTACACACTGGTTCAACACGGGAAACAAACATGTATCTTACTGAAAGGAAGTGATTGGTTCCATTGCCTGTTGTGGACCACCCTTACTTCAACACATCCTGATGCCCCTTGCTGAACCGTGCTGTAACTAACTCTTAACGTATATGGATCTTAGTTTCTTTCTTTTGTTCTCTCTCACACAATGGGAATTTGTCTATACTTGTTTTTATGCAACTCCATGTAACGTAAACAATTCTTACCATGCATTTCCATTTCCTGTCATAGTTGTGTTATTTGCACAGGCATAGCCAAAGCAGTCCAGTTTCCACTGGGCCACAATATACAAAGTGGCATTTTGTGGGGTTTTGTTCCAGCAGGATTGTTTGTTCCAACCTCATATTAAATCCAAAGTTCTGCCTCTTACTTCATCTTGCTATGTTTTGATGAGGACGAGAAAAATGTTAATGCTTTAAAAAAATAAAAGATTACTTTGCTTTGAAAATTGAGAAAGATGACAGGACAAAGATACCTACTTTCTATTTTATATTTAGCATCAAAATATGTCATCATTCAGCTGCAATTTTCTGTCTTCTGCAGCTTTTGCTAAGAAACCAATACTTATTAAATCTTTGCCTTTGTCATTAAACTATGAACTTTGTCACTTATTTTGAAAAGACATTTTCCTGATTTTCAGCAACTTTTCTCATTTGCAAGGAATTGCTCATTGGGTCTTTACTATCTTTCTTCCTATGTTTTTCTGGGGCAGCATAACGAAACAAAATATGGAAAACGTAATATATCCTACATTAACACAAAAAACAGTAAAAGATACAAACTATTTCTCAGGCTTTACATTACCAAAAACTCTGAACAGTTCTCAGGTGTCATTATCTCCACCTGACTATTCTGGCAGAACTGAGAGGTATTTACCAGGCTGTAGTCTACTCACTGAAAAGTCTGTAAAAATGCATTCATTATATCTGTGAAATTCATGGTAAAACAATGCCAAACACAGTCCAAAGGGCAGGATTTAGAAACATCTTCCAAATCAGGAGCTGAATGCAAACACAAGTGCCCTGTTTTTCTAATGGCACATACCAGAAAATCATGGGAAGAAACCCTACCTTAGAAAAACATAATATATGTGCCAAATTTTCCTCCTTGTCAGTAGTCAGAGGCTCCTGTTTTGCATAATTATACAGTTCTTTTAGTAAGCACCTTTTTTTTTTTTTTTTTTGCTTTTCTGAAATGACCAGCACTTAAACCTGTTCTGCCTACTGCCTGTTTTCCATAATTAAACTCCCTTTTCATCTCCCTGGCAAAATGCAATTCCGTAGGGATATAAATCGTGTAATGTTTGGGCTCTTTCCACTCTTACCTGTCATCCTCAAATTCTTCCTCAGTTATAGCAAGTCTTCTTCCCTTTAGGTCAGCCTTCCGATAAAACTTTTTTTAATGATAAATCTTCGTATTACCCACACCCACATTTCTGCTAATGCTTCATTTGATACATGAGCAACACAGGAACTCTCAAGTTTTTCCTATGGCCTCTCTGATAGCACTATTTCTGCAATGAAGTGACAAGTAATGACAAGCACAGGTAACATTTAACTGTTTTAGTCAATCATCAAGGATGCTATTACCCTCTGTTTTTAAGTAGCTTAACTAAGCAGTACAATAGTCAAGTATCCCATTCAAGCAAAGAATAACACCAAATCAATTTTCAATTTCTTCCAACTGTTTTTGGTGAACTTATATAGGATAAGTCATAAGGAGATGTTTCACACACCTTTGACATTTCAATGGGCCTCAACGAAAAATAACTAAATATAGCTATCTCCATACTAACAAAAGCAGATGAAGATAGTTGAAACCTTTATCTGATAAAGTTCATCCTCACCCAAAGGATACTCTTGAGATCTGTTATATCTGCAAAAGAATACTTTTACTGCACCAAACAGCAGATCACGAGGAAGCAAAATACAGCTGTACAGATGAAAACACAAAGACTGAAATGCCACCGTGAAAATATGCCAAGGCTTCACGACTTTTCCCAAGAAATTGTACGATAGCTCTTTGAAACCAGCATGGCAGGGTAACAGAACCAGCAATACAAGCTAGGATATGCAAACAGAAAATAAGCAACTACTTTCATGAAACTAGATTTCTCCTCATAGTGTGATTATATTTTAAAATACAATGTATGTTGCTTACATGGGAAGTGAGAGTATTAGTGACAATGCCAGCTGTCTTTGAAACCTCCTAATGAACAAAAAGAAACAGAATCATAATTAGAAACAACTTAAGGATAAGAGACCCTGTGGATGTTCTATATGGTACCACGTTCACAATAGATTTGTAAGAAGTGGAGGAGTGCTAATGCTCTCAGTAAGTAGGACTACTAGGAACAATAATTGCATATTCTTTTTTTACAGGATGGATATTATTTTCATGCAGTTAAGGAATAGATGTGGCTTAAGCGAGGCACATTAAGCTGCACCAGGGCTGCTTTATCATAAACTCTGACTGGAGCAGCGGAAGTCACTCCTGCGTGCAAAAAAGGTGAGTACTACCAATGGAAACAGCAGTCTAGCCTACCTACAGCAAGGCACTTTCTGTCTGCTGTTGTGCTTGGGATTAGGATTTAAAAACAAAAACAAAAAAAAGAAGAAAGAAAGAAAGAAAAGGAATAATTTAAGCATTCATAGTAAGCATCAGCACAATTCCTGAATTAAAGAAATATTTTGTTTTGCTCTTGCGTTCAACATTGTGAGTCTGTCCTCTGTGATTCACTTTTTGGCTATGCTTTGAGTAATGAACGACTCGGGTATCACAGCTACTAGCACTCTTAAAAATATTCGAAGACTGACATTCCTAGGGCTTCATTTCTCAAAGGACTCACAGATTTGTCTTCATTAGCTACAAAGTTAAGTTGCTCAAAGATAGCACTTTTGACAGATATGTTTTAGTATGTTTAACTTGCTGACTCACTTAAAAATAAACAGCCTTAGCTTCACAGCACAGTTCATTCATGGAAGCAACTGACTCCCCCCTGCTTATTCTGCCCTCAACAGAAAGCGCCAACCATAAAACTACACACCATTCATGGGATCTGCATTGCCTCTGATACAGAGCAGGTGGTAGAACTTCTAGGGCACAGCACAGTTGGCTTTTGTTCTACATTAGCTTGCGAGTTTACATAAACTAAAGACACAGCCCTTATCCTGGTGAAGACACAAGTGCCAATTTTGTTGCCAAAATGTACAAAGGGTGGCTCCTCCCCAGTCCAGTCTGTCAAGTGCCTACAGTCCAGCACCGCTCTTTTTAACCCAGAATTTGATTCTCTCTCCACATCTCTTTGCTGAAATTGATTTACGATTCCAAATATCAGAGATTTCTCCAATGCCAACAGTATTCTGTTGTAGCATCTGCTACAGCATTTGTATGGTAGCCTAAGGATCTCAGTAAGGCAAGATTTATAATGGTGAGGTAGTATTAGATAAAATAATTGGACCATGTGTGAAAGAAAATGGGAAGTTTTGAAAAAACATATGCCTGTGAAAGAGTTTATGTGCCTCTGTTTAGTTTTCCAACCATTCCCCTATCTAATAAAATACATTAATTGTCCCTGCAAACTTCAATGTGCAAACAGTATTTTGTACATTGGAGTTGATGTTTTTCAATTTCAGCCCCTATCGCATTGTATCCACAATGATACTTCATTGCTTTGCTGTTTTGTTTTCCTCTTCTAGCTTGTGGCTATGTTATCCTCTTCTAGTTCACTTTCTATTTATGAGACTATCTAATTCACAGATACATAGAGATCATTAAAAGATGTACGTGCTGAGATACAACCTGGAGAGTAAAATACGGACCAAAAAAAAGGTTCACTGGGAGAGCATTTCTTGTACAGTTTTAGAAGAACAAGATGCAGTATTATAGAAAGTCTTGAAGGAAATGTCACGTGATCCTACACCATTTACTGATGTACAGAAACAAGCAGTGAGAGAAGTAGAGCAATGACGTGGTGAATCTTTTAAAAGAAATCATGGATCAAGATGTCACAGAAATAAATTCTGACTGTGGTCATGAACACAGGGAATGAAAATACAGATTGACTGTGGAGAATGAACTGGTACAAAATGGAAAGAGCACAGTGATTCCAAAGATGATGTATTCAGAAATTCAAGGGGGAGAAGGGAATTCATTATGGACAGCGCTGTATGCATTACATGAGAAATCCCGTATAGGCCAAGTATGACTGGAGAAAAAAAGAAATCATCAGAAATTTTGAGTCTGAGCCAACTACAAGAGTAAATTAACAGAAATCTGTTTTTTAGTGATGCACTCAGTACGACCTGGCAGCAATTGGCAATCCAATTATAATCAACACAAGAATAATCATAAGGCAACATTATGACTTAGCTAGGGCTACAAGAAGCACATCTTTCTTCAAAACCAACCCATCCGAGGATAATTGTTACAGCAATATTAATAGTGGTATCTCCAAAATTCTTGTTTATTTTACTCTTTAAAAGATGAGACCTTAGGCAGGATACTACAGACAGAAAGAGGTTCAAAAGACAGATTGTAGCTTCCTCATTTAATGACAGAAGGACTGGGGATATTATTTTTATCCAGACTCTCATTCCAATTTTACACTTTACAAAGCTGCTGAAAGAATCAAGTTCCAGTTCTGAAGTCCTTGCATCACCAAAACTCCCACTGTTGGCTGAAGGATTTTTAGCAAATCACAAATGCAAGACAGACCAAAACACACCAAGTAGTTTTAAAAAGAAAAGTATTTTGTAAGGCGATTATTATAGAAATCCTCCTTCACTATTTTTCTGATTACCTAGAATACTGTGCTATAATGCCAAAAAAATATTTTAAGTCCATCCAGATATTTGGCAGAGCAGCATATAAATCCACAAAGTTTGGAAGAACATAATTTCTACAAGTTCAAGTGGTTTCATTAAGTGGCCTCAGCTGCTGGACAGGAATTCAGACCAACAGCCTTTCTGTGAAACAATTACTAGAGGCATTTTTCAGGATCAAATTAGCTTTTCACCATAAAGGCTTCCTACTGATTTTTCTTAAGAACTCAGTTTTCAAAATGCAGTCATGTACCATACTGATACCTGTTTATTTTAGTTGATTTGGCTGGAAGTTTGCTTTAGGATCTTACTGAAACTGTATTCATTGTAGGCTTTCAGTTGTGTCCTTGTGCTATATATATAGCCCCCCATTCTTATTTCTCTTATCTACTTTCTTCCTCCTCAGTTTGCACTCTTTGCTTGATGAAGCCACTCCTTGCAGCTGGACTGAAGTTGGGGTGGACATGCAAACTTTGTGTATAAGTGGGTGCGTAGTTTTGCTCACAAAATACAAAACTACTCATTACCTCCCACAGGATGCTCACAATGCAAGCACCTACAATAGGAGGCTTCAGATAATGAAATTTAATAGTTTTCCCATCACGAATGAAAAGATCATTACTTTGAACACAAGAAGAACTGTAGTCTTCAAAAGACTGTTGTACAGCATTCATAGGGTGACCCTTTTAGTTACTCACATGGCATCTGTTGCTGTAATATATTACCACCTCAAAGATCTGCAAGTAGTTCTCTTTACAACATTCCTCTGAAGTTAAAATATCCTATTGAACCTCATCTTACAGTGAGGGAATTTGTTTACAGAGAAGCTAAGCGGCTTTCTGCAGTCATACAGGAAGCTGTAACACCACAGACCTACGTCTCAGTCAGACTGTTTATCTTTCACGTGTGGCCATACCCTAACCATGGAGCCATTCCCCTGGTTTAGTTACTGGTAACAGGGAGCACAAAATGTGAAGTACAATGGGAACATGAACAGGACTTGGACTCTAATCCAGTGTTAGTTTATGACCGTGAGGACACGGATCAAAATGAGATTAACAATTCTCCTTAGTTTCTAACCTTGCAAAAGCAAGCTACTAAAGTCTGAAGACACTGAAAAGTTTCTATGAAATAAAAAACAAACAGAGCTGTAAAGTTGTCTGCAGCTTAAATAAAATGACAAATTCAGGGAATTACTTCAGCCTCTTCAACCTCTGGGTGCTGGCTTTCAAGGACTGTAGGCCAAGCCATTTTTGTGCATCTGTAATGTGCCCCATACAGGATAACCCAATGCAGCACAAACTATTTAAAGGACAATAAACTCTTCTTCTCCCCAAAGAAAAAAAAACATTAAGAAACCACCTGGGGTACAGAGTGAGCAGACTGCAGTGATTTTCTCAGACCATTGCACTACTCAAACATTTATTCACCTCTGAAGAGGAGCTGGCTGCCTTTCAAAATTACTTTCTCTGGTCTTCTAATCAGTCCCTTACAGACAGGAATGGAGGAACAGAATCTGTATTAAAAACATATAATGACCCATATTTTCTCTCTCCCTGTGTGAGAAGAGGATATGAAGGCTCGTGGTCTGAATGCCAGTCCTCCACAAGTACTACCGATCTGGCAGGCAAGCAGATGGTATGTGATTTAACCAGTTCATTGCTCTCTTAACCTTGCTTAATGATTAATTTGGCACTAACTGCGAATTCCATGAATACAGCTCATCATTTGTGATTCAAGTAGCAAATGATTTTTCAGGTTCAAACCTCAATTTTAGCCAAATTGTACCTTCATCTTCATGTTTGTATTCAGCAGTTACAAGGTCTGTTGTTGGAAACCCAAACCCAACAGACAGCATTCCTGCGGAGAGTAAGTTTCCCGAGTTTGCAGAACACTGTCCACCAAGTTCTCTGTTCATGTGTATTTCCATTTTTAGAAGAAAACAGATATTTTTTTTTTTTAATGATATAGCCTAAAAACTGGGTTGGAAAAGAGTGCTTACTATCTATGTATTTTTTCATAGTAACACAAATAAATATTTTTTCCAGCATGCGGCAAGCACAGGCCTACAGTGACACATGCAATACCACTTCTCTAACAGCTGTGTGTGTTGCAGCACAGGTTAGGTTTTATTGGAAGTGTAAGAAGAGATTCTGGAAATGAGTTTCACTTTCCATGCTGTCTGAATTTTCACTTTCAAAGCACATATTCATGTAGCAGTTCAAACAAAACACATGAAAGAGAAGCAGCTTGTCATTATATGAATGTGTTGCTAATGATGACTATTTGTGGCCAGCAGGACCAGGGCAGTGATCATCCCCCTGTACTCGGCACTGGTGAGGCCACACCTCAAATACTGTGTTCAGTTTTGGGCCCCTCACTACAAGAAGGACACTGAGGTGCTGGAGCGTGTCCAGAGAAGAGCAACGAAGCTGGTGAAGGGTCTGGAGCACAAGTCTTGTGAGGAGCAGCTGAGGGAGCTGGGGTTGTTTAGCCTGGAGAAAAGGAAGCTGAGGGGAGACCTTATCGCTCTCTACAACTACCTGAAAGGAGGTTGTAGCAAGGTGGGGGTCAGTCTCTTCTCCCAAGAAACAAGCGATAGGACAAGAGGAAATGGCCACAAGTTGCACCAGGGGAGGTTTAGATTGGACATTAGAAAAAATTTCTTCACTGAAAGGGTAGTCAGGCATTGGAACAGGCTGCCCAGGGCAGTGGTTGAGTCCCCATCCCTGGAGGTATTTAAAAGCCGTGTAGATGTGGCGCTTAGGGACACAGTTTAGTGGCAGACTTGGCAGTGCTAGGTTAATGGTTGGACTCGACAATCTTAAAGGTCCTTTCCAACCTAAATGATTCTACGATCCTGTGATTAAGTACCACAATTTTTTCAAATTCATTTGATTCCTATCTCTTTTTGTCTTGATCTTAAGCTACCATTGTGTTTACCATCGTCAACAACTAATACTGCGCAATGCTGGAGCAAGAAGGATTCTTAAACTATTCTATCGAGGTTTTTGCCAATGTTAATTCTTCCAGATTAACCATGCATTGTCCTGTGTATTGTCTTGTGTAACATCAAAAAAAGCCTTGAATTCTTATTCAGGAGCAAAGTCTTAGAGAAACAAATCAGTGTACAAACATACATGCAAACAGTTACGGTGAGGAGGAAAATGTGCATGCAAGAATAATGCATCATCAGACCTAATTTCAAAGCAAAGAATCAGACCTTGAGTCAAAGGACAACAAAAGACTTGTTTGTCCATCAATAGCTGTAAAACAGACTTACAGCAAAATTCACAAGGTACCTTTAGCAGCAACTTGAATCTTCACTGCATTCAGAGTAAAAGAAACAAAGAAACCTTTTGGATTCAGAGGGAACTTTATCCTCACATGAAAGAGGAAAACATGCTCACATATTCCCTAACACTCCTGATATGGGTCTTAAGGGAGTAAAAATACGCTACATTGTTCTTCAAGAAAGAAATGTTTCCATGTATACATAAACACTACATGAACTTTTCTGCTATGGGAAAATGTTCCCTTCTGCAATAAAACAACTCACTCTGTCTCTCCCTCTCATCTATACATACATATACGTACGTATATTTCCACGTTTTTCCTTCCATCTTGTGATAGTCCAGACAGTTTCCATAAAGCCCACTAGACACTGTAAATCTCAGGTAGGATGGTTTTTTACGATATATTTGTTTCTAGACTAACCCCAATGTCTGACTGGATCCCCTTCCAGGCTCACTGCAATAAATGTTAATTGAGATGACAGAATATATGTAAGCATTATACAAATAAGGAATTTTCAGAATTTTTCATGCACTAAGAAAAATAAAATATTTTATATTACAGGAGCATCTCAAAACCTACTCCAACTATCAGGCACTGAAAGTGAAATGAAAAATGATGAATCATGCCACAAAGGTCTCACAAGGACAATATAATTGCAAAAAACAATGCCATGTGGATAAAACAGATCTGGATGAGAAAAGGGACATACCAGATAACAATAAGCCAGCAATTAATTAAGAAACATTAGTGTATACAAGCTGCCCAGTCATTATCAGATTTTCCAGTTAGCCTGAGAATAGTAAATTTTAATAAAGCATATTAAATGCTATTTTCTTTCATCTGTTTAAGATTACATAGCTCTTCATCTTTTTAGCATGTTACAAAAGGCAACAACAAGCACTTTTGTGACCAAAGGACTAGGTTTGTAGCCACTGCAGAGAATCCATATATTACAGACTAATTTTGAAAAATGTATAGTGGCTGCAGATGCACATAGCAGTTGTTAAAGCTGACATATTGAATGGATTTACATACATTTGTATTCTAATACTGAATTCACTAAGTAATACGTTATTTAGTTAAAAACTACCTTCATTACATGCTATTATTACAGTGGTGCTGAATTCACTTTCATATCCATATCATGAAAGAAATGCAATTTACCCAGTGCTCACAAGTTAATTTTGTTGTGTTATCTAGCTATAGATTAATTACTCTTTCATTGATATTAGATAATATTTTTGTGATAGAGCGAGCTTCATTACAAGATACAAAAGGAAGTAAATGTGCAAGATGCAGGTTTAGATTATAATTCAAAGTATACTAGGTTTTTCTGTGAGCGGAATACCAATTTAGTTTATTTTCAGGTGAGATCATTATGTATCTCCAGCAATTCAATCAAGATAAAATCTGACTTATACATCACATTAGCAAGGGTACCACAAGGTCCAATATTACGGAATCTACTTATTTATGTCTACAATTACAGCTTACTGTTGAGCTCTAGTCCTTTTTTCAGAAGGTTTGCAACACAAACTTGAGAAGCTTTTTATAATGTGCAGGAACTCCATCATCTTTGGAAACAGGAAAGTAATGATGTCTACATTGCCAATAAATGAAGCTGAAGAAGTGACCCTGTAAAGACAAAGATAACAGCATGGCATGCTCAGGAAAATGTGTGACCATTGCAATCAACCTGAAAACCGATAACAAAGTGAGTTGCAGTGCATCAAGGCTTTTTCCAAAGGATTAACAGAAATGTTCTATTTGAACTCTCTCATATAGACAGAGCTATTTAAGAATGAACAGGTAAAAATGGTGAAACTAACTGGTAAATATGTCAGGATGTTTATTAAGCAGTCATAACATTGATAAGGCTTAAATTCAGCAAGTAGAATCAGAAATCTAATTGGATTACATCAAAAATGGGCACATCAAAAACAGGCACAGAATTCAAGCTTTTGAATCTGGCTCCCGAGATGAACTTAAGATTGATTAGTTTCCACAGCAAAGCCAATGTAAAAAAAGATTAAAAATTTCAGTGGAGAGGTAGGTAGCAGGGATAAATCCTTAGTAAAAAACAACACTTAATCTTCTGTAGAAATTGTTTACTTATTACTTAAATAAAAATTGCTTGCTTACTTTGCTTGTATCGTTGCATTACAAAGCAGTGAATAAATGAAAGATGTCTCTTTTATGCTGCCTTTGGTTCTCTACACCTTACTCCTTTAAAGTCAGCCTGCCAGTTGTCACGCAAACAGTTTAATAATTGAAATCAAATAAAGTAAAATAGTAGTAGTAGTAATAATAATAATATTGTAATAATGATAATATACAAAGCAAGTGATGCACAATGCAATTGCTCACCACCTGCCGACAGATGCCCAGCCCGTCCCCGAGCAGTGATCGCTGCCCCCCAGCCAACTCCCCCAGTTTCTATACTGGGCATGACGCCATACGGTATGGAACAGCCCTTGGGCCAGTCTGGGTCAGCTGTCCTGGCTGTGCCCCCTCCCAGCTTCTCGCTGGCAGGGCATGGGAAGCTGAGGAGTCCTTGACTGGTGTAAGCACTGCTTAGCAACAACTAAACCATTAGTGTATTATCAATATTATTCTCATACTAAATCCAAAACACAGCACTAGACCAGCTACTAGGAAGAAAATTAACTCTATCCCAGCCGAAACCAGGACATATCTAAAAATTATATCATTTCTAACCTATCCTCAAAATGGACTGAATTGTTCAGGCTGTGTATGGAGTTATCAATTTTCAAGCTAGGTTCTGTCAATCAAGCCTTTTTCCACATCCATGGATTTCAGTAACAGTGCCTTTAAAGTAGAAATCCTTTAAGAAAAAAAAAAAAATTTTCAACAAGATTTTGAGGTGTCTGTTTATATTCAATTCAATCATTTATGCTCAGGCTATTTTCTCTTTGAACTCCAACCACATAACAAAACATTTTATATTCATCTGATTTATTCTCAGATTGTTCCTGAACTAAATGCAGGAAAGAAGTAACAAGTGGTGAACTGCTAGCTTATTATAATCCTGTTGTTTTATTTGATAGACTCTGAATCAGATACTGTAAATGCTAACCTCAGAGTATTTTCAAATTCCATTTGTGCTGAATAACAGTGATGTGGATCTGGAATTCCAAAACACTTACAGGTCTTTCTTTAGTTCCACCTTCACCCATTCACTTGACTCACACTTCTTTTTCTCTGATATATATGCAGTGACAGACAAAAACTTTAAATTTACAAAACTAGGAAACCTTGTGACTCTTGGAAAGGAAAATCCTGCTACATCCCCCGTAACTACTTTGGCTCAATAGCCACTGAATTGGCAAAATTAATGATTTACTCTCCTGGTTACTTACTGTAACTTTTGAAATTATCTAACACAATGGATCTTTGAGATGTGCATCTTTTTTTTCTCCCACTTAAGTTTTGCATTACTGTTTTCTCATACCCAAATTATTCAACACTATGTGGAAAATGCAGCAATTGAATAGTAACACTCAGTAATAGCATAATAAATTCATCTCATGGGTTCATGCCATTAACGAAAGCTTGCTCCACCTCCCCTTCCCTATTCTTTTTTGTGGTAAACCAAAAAGTATTAGTAAATACATCTAATGTTCCCACTTTGTCATTTTCTATTTATAAATGAAGATTTGATGCTAGAAGTTTTGAAACCAAGTCTTATTCTTCTGAGACACATGCCCAATGCCCATCAGAGGTAATGGAAAGTTTTCCTTCAGAGGAAAAGATGATGGCATCATTTTTTAATTAAATGTTTTGATCCTATATGTTCTAGTAATTAGGCTGCTTCTTCAGAATAATGCATCTTACAGAGGTTATCATCATTTGTAAAGATTAATAGTATATCCACTTAAAGGAAACCATCTAGGGACATTTTCATCATTGTCAGAAAGACACAAATACATTCTGTAATCCAACTTTAAACTCATATATTACCACTTCTAAATCTTTTCCTGCTATTTATAATCAAACTCCATTTTTTTTCCTTCTATTACTTAAAAGCTGCTGAAAATGTTCACAATATTGTTCAACCAATTGCTTGTATTTATCTATAGTGGGTTTCCAAAATGAGTCAATGCCTGCTGGAAATTTAAGTTAATTACGTGGGGAGGTTTCACAGTATAGTTACTAATTCAAATATTCCAGTTCAGTGCTGAGTACCACTGATTATAGTTGTAAATATAATTCATTGTGTTCCTGTTATACATATTGTTGCAAGTAGAGATATTTTGCACATGGGAGGTGATGATACGATACATTTTGAGCAACACGAGCCTCAACTAACTAACCTTATTCCCTTCACAGGCCAAATCTTGAGAAACACAAAGATAAGCATATAAAACAGTCTTCATTCCAGTTTACTCTTCAAACTTTTTTATGAGACTATGTGCAAAATCTGTCAAAATTGGGGTTTTGTGAAATGCAAATGATCTCTATCTGTTGTAGGACTGAGATCATCAACACATTTGACAATTACAAGATCATCCTTTGTCATTCCTGACTGGTGCCAAAGTATTGCCTGGCTCTGAATCTGCTGTATATTTTGACAAGGTACAGAGGATGTCACTAAGTGTCACTAATAATTGTTGTGTGGTATGACAGTGGAAAAAATAAAAGCACCACAAAGAGGAAAAAAGTTCACATAAAAATGATGCAAATACAATATCAATATTGGAGAGCCATAAAGAGCCCTTAATGTTCTTTTCTCCTCCCACGCTACAGTAAGCTGATTTGCTTTCAGTAATAGTTTATCAAAATTACTAAGTGCCATCAGAAAATTACAATAAGTTCTGATAGATGATTCATTGGTTCAGAGAGTTAAACGGGAATATTAGTTATGATATATAGTTTGTGCATAAAAATATAATTTAAAGGGCTTATCTGAGAATGGGTCCTAACCATGCACAAAAATCATTTTTAAAAAGTTCCTAGCACTCTGGAACAGTGATTTTGCACATGTGGACGCCTAGCTGCCTAACAACAACAACAAAAAAAAAGAACTTTTTTTGACTAATGAGAATTAATTTCTTGGAAGTTAATGGAACCGTTTTCTTTGGAGAATCATTTACTTCATGCAAAGAGATGAGTCGAACTTCAGATGAAATTGATAATTTATGATTTGGTGTTCAGACTGCTAATCAAAATGAAGAGGAAAAAAGTAAGGAAGACAGAGCGAACGTTTTAAATTTCCACAGCTACCATCAAAAAGGACACATAAGGCTTAAGTCTGAACGCTCTAGTTTCATTTTGTTCAGTGTCTTTGCAGAAGAGCCAGAATAGAATCAATGCATAAATCAGAGAAGAAAACAGTAAACCTCACAATGACCTTCAATTCAGATATTCAGTTGATTTCAAAAGACTGCGTACTGTGAAAATTGATACTTCCAAATAAATTCACTCATGTGAGCAGTCTCATTGCATACATTGGTGTTAACTAAACAAAATTTCATTTTAAAAAAATTGACAAAAATCATGCAAACATTTTTTAACAATGTATTTTCCTTCAACTATACCTAAAAGTCAACCAAAAATGAGGGGTTTTTTTGCAACAAGTCAAGCTCAAAAAGATTGCCAATACAGTCGGAATTGAACTACATTAACTGAAACGAAGATTGGTCTGGCTGTGCCATGTTCATTCTGTGCGTCAGGCCTCCAACCTGTCGCCTTTTTTTAAGAGTCATAAGCCTTTAATCTTACACGACATCCAGTATGTAACTGCAGGGCTGGCTGTGTCTTTAAGCATACAGACACAAGTGAAGCGTGCTGCATATGATGCGCACTGCCCTAGGAGGAGCTCAGGGAGGTATCATGCACGACAGATACAAGTCTTTCCCTCTTCTCCACTTTCTGGCAGAGGCATAGGTTTAAACTGGACTACATTTGTAACCAATTATGTGATTCTTGCAGCAAGACAGATGCTTACTTTTCCCTCGATACTTGCTTACTTGCAGACATACCCCACGCAGTAGGTAGGTTTGCTTTGCAAAGTAAAGGTCTGAGCTTTTTCTCAGGTTCAGACTCTTTTTGTTTACATGCTCTCATGTTTAAATGGACTAAACACCAGTAAAAACATGTCACAGGCTTACATAAAACTCTTCTTAAGCACTGTAAGGATGATCGACACCGGACCTATAACTTGGCTTGGTCAATAAATGTGAATGGGAAGTACACAGACCACAGGCATTTTTATGTTTAACTTGCTCTTGACCTTGCAGTTCATCACCATACCATTTTCTTTTCCAGGTCTTTGGACTAAATGCTTTTTTAATAGAAATAGTGGAAAATTTCACAATAAAATATTTTTAATTACACTCTGCTAATCTTCAAATACTGACACTTTTTTTGATAGAATATTCCAGTTTTAATGAACATTCACCATGAAAGTGTGTGAGTCAGATTAGGATCTGGAATCTTACTCACAGAGCCTGACCTCAAATCTATTAGTTTACATTCATATTTCACTATCTAATTTTGAATTTTTTTAAATACATAATTAAATGTTTACTTGGACACAGAAAAGCTTGTATTTTGTATTCCTGATCTGAATAAGGGCTCATACCAGTCTTCAGCATTTGCGTACCTAGGCTTCTTTATGCTGATTAATTGGAAAAATGTGTTAAAAGAGCCTATTTTCTCACATTCTTTTATTCTCGCATTTTTTAAGCAAAAAAGTCTTGGAAATCTTGGAAAATAATCCATAACAACTATTTCTTATCTAGCTTTAACTCTCTATTACAATGTAGCATATCTCCTATGTAATGACCTCTGATTTATGGAAAGTAAATCTGTTTCTTGGTGCTCCATTGGGCTCTGTCAAATACATGGGTATTTGTGATTATGTGCTAATTGATGTAGTTGTTTTAGCTACAGCCCAACAACATCGAGTCAGAGTGCTCTGGAACTGTGTGATTATGGAGCCAAATTCTCATACTGCTGACAGCAGATGCTTCAACAGAAATTCTTAATACCTGGCACTATTAGGACTCCTGGCCAAAAAAAACCTCTAGAAAGAGAACGCAATGCAGAAAGCAATAGAGAATAGAACAAATTTCATCGTTTCCTCTAAAGAATAAGCACCAGAAAACTGGCCTTTGATGCTGAGAGTTCCCCAATAATAATCTGTACTCAATATTGGAGAGATATATGGGTCAGGTCTAATAATTTCTTCTTGCTATGAATATAAAAAACGAACACAATTTCACACTGTGTAAAATTATGGTCTAAAGTTTCACAAGTGGTATGGAAGATATACAATCAGTTGACTATTAAACAATGCAAAATATGAAATCAGATAATCAAAGATTATGCTGTAATGGATCCCAGATTCAGCAACCATGTTAGAGACAATTTCATTAACTGTGGGAGGCTATGTAAAACACAAGAATAGACTGCTTTTCAGATATAATGCATTTAATTTTCTTCACAGAGGTACAAAATCCAGCTCTTTCTGACCATTGATAAGAAAAACACATCTCAGTATTCTTTTGTTATTTATGCTATTTTTGGATGTCTATGAAGAATTCTCTGAATATAATTCTGGATGAAAACCTCAGAATCCAAAAATATTTTAGAGTATATGGATTCTATTATATGAAAGATAATGTGTCTGATTCTCCTTGGCATAACTTGGAAATGGCAAGTCCCAAAGTTAACTTTTTCCTCAAACAAAATGCAATCACGGTTAATAGCTAACCAAGATTCTTGGGCAAGTTATGGCAATATATAGATAGGTATCTAAGGTAACAGTGAAGGCTGAAGTAGTGGAGTGATTCTTGGCTCAAATAATAATTAAAAAACCCAAGTCGAGTTACTCACCTTGTAGCAAGGAGTGAGGAAAGGAAAGGAAACGTTCACTACAGTGAATTACACGGAATTATCCATAGATACAGCAGCAGTCAAATATGACCCTATTATGAGGAACATATCATGAGTATAATACCCCTCAAAGGCAACAGTTGATCACCTTTACTAGATCACTATCGGAGACTGCACTGAGCTGTCCCGAAGGCTGCCTCTTTAATTCACAGCGTAATAGAACTAACTGAAACAATGGATGCAATCCACCGGAATAAACTATCTCAGAAAGTGAATCAGAAAGACTCTTTCTGGAACTATGACTAAAGAAAGCACATTTGAAAAATTAAAGAAATGCAGCTCTACTGTTTTGTTACCCACAATGAAATTCAGTAAAGCACTCATCCTCATTTTCCCTGGAAAATTCACTAGAAAAAGTGGACTCACAGAAAGAAGATTGTTTTTATTCTTTGTCCTACTGATGGAAAAAATTGTTTCATTCTTCAAAACTATTAAATCAGACAGGCAGGCTGAAAACCTTAAAAAATAAGAATTTGATTTTTTTCTCAAACCAAATATTTTACACCCATATAGAGCCATGTTCTGTACTTCAAGCTTTATATTCTGTACTTTGAAGGAGAATCAGGCTAAACCATTACAGTGAAAATTTCACTCCTACCTTACTATTAATTTGATCAATCATTTTGATTTCTCAATATTTAATGTAGTTCTTGCAAAATATACTAATACAAGAAGTGATTAAGTGCAGTGTTGTTTCTTGCATTTCCTGTAACATGGGAGGGTTTATTAATCATAGAATCATCAGGCTGGAAGGAATCTAAAGATTTCACGTAGTCCAACGTCCTGCTCAAAGCTAAGTGAGACCAGGCCAGATTGCCTGGGGCTTTGTCCAGATGGGTCTTGAAAATCTCCAAGAACACAGACTCCACAACCTCTCTGGCAAACCTGTTCCAATGATTAGTTATCCCATAATGATTTTTTTTCCATATACCTAATCCAAGCCACTCCTGTTTCCACCTATGAGCACTGTCTCATTCTCCCACCACTATGCACCTCAGTTAAAGAACCTGGTTCCATTTTCCTGGCAACTTCTTAGGTATTGAAATTCTCGTTTGTCTGTTAATGGATGCAAAAGCTGTATTTGCTCAGACTGCAAAGAGAATAACTGGCAATGCCTATAAATGGGAAAAATTACATTGCATTAGATTTTACATTCTTACCCACTGATATTTCTAAATATTTTGCACAACCATGCTTATGTTCTATGAATAATTTTTAAAGATACAGGCTTTTTTAAAAAAAAGGTGGGGAGGGACAGCAAAATATCATTTAGTTTGAGTGACAGATCACAACTAAAGACTAGGAGTTAAACTACTTACAGTTTTCTCATTACATGTTCCCCTACCTGGTATCACCATTCCTACTCATTCTACAACACCAGTAGCTGTGAAGAAAGAAAATATATCTTTAAATCTGGAACCAAAAGCAGGACTCTGGCAGAGCCTTGGCTTAAATAATGTCCCAGTAATTAACAAGACAAAAAGACAGAACTATATGACAAACAGTAGACAGACGGGCTTCTGAAAGGAACTTTCACAAACATTTTCAATCAGTTATCAGAGAGGGCTCATCTCAAAGCATCCATTCTGGGAACATTGCTTTTTCCATTACACTGTAAAGAACATCGCACAACCACTGTTATTTCTGGCGCAGCAGAGCATCTGGGAGGCAGACGTAAGCTTTGCCATCATTGCTACTGTGCTGTTCTTTTACTATTTACATGCTTAGAAATTCAGCGCACTCACATTCCCCTGGACAATTTGTCTGAGTTTATTAATTCTTTCTCCATTAATATTTTCTACTTGTTTTAATGACAGAAAAGTATCCCTGAGCCTGCAGGTAAACTGAATAAAATTTTTAAAATGTCAGAGCTCTGATAAAGACCTGGTTCTTTAGCAACTATTAAATAATTAAGAGGTTGCAGCAGCAGTTTGAAATGGCCCTTGTCAATGCTTGATAATTCATTTTCATATCAAAACAATAAATCATGGGCAACCCACGTTTCTAGTGTCATTTGAGGACAGATTGTAAAGTTCTAAGGCTGTTTTGAGGAAAAGACAAAGAAAATACACTGCATTAATAAAGAAATAAAAGAAAAATCTTTCTAGTTTAAAATTAGATTCTACAGCTAAAGTTCATTTCTATTTCATGCATCTTCCTTTACGTTTTTCCACTATAACGAAAATGAATCTACTTTGTTTGCATGAACAGACCGAGACTGAAGAAACAGCACATCTTGGTTTATCACCCCATACTCTTTCAAATCTTTTCTTAGTTACTGCAGCCCAACTCCTGCGAAACTGGTGAATTTCTGTCCTTGATAAGGGAAGGACAATGGATCATTTTGATACGTCTCTGTAGGCTCTGTGAGATAATAAGATGTGAGCCAGCAGAGGTGCAAGCATGGGGCTGACAAATGCAAGAACACATGAATCTTCAAGAATAATGGGAACTGCAAAGCTCTTTGGGGGAATTAATCCTTTTCTGTTCTGGTCCCTATAAAAATTCTCAGTGTTCTGGTGTTTTCTCAGTTCACTGACTGAGGACAGCTTCTCCCTGGATATAAACCATTGACTTCATTTGTGCATGTCATCAAGATAACTTTCAATTAGCCATAGAACTCTGCATGTAACAGCTTGCATATTTGTAAGGTGCCAGTTCTGCAGGAAGCCAGGAAACCTCCACCGAGGTCACAGACATCAGCAGGGGATCCTTCTCACGGTGGATGGCTCCACCCAATGCTCCTCTGCCATTGTTCACCAATTCAAGTCAATACAGACAGCCTTCCCTTTTCGGAGTACACTGGAATTAAAAACAATACACTGGGGCTCCCAGAGACCCAACAGTAATTTTAAAGAAATAAAAGAAAGCCTAATTATGTCACCTAGTTTATATTAGCTGCCTTATGGCACCAGGAATGGGAAAGACCTGTCAAAAGCTCAATTTTTTATTTTCACAAAACAGGACTTTCCTTCAGCTTTTGAGAATTTTGAATTCTGCTTTTAAATTACAGTGTCCAGCTTTCCATGAACTTTACAACTAAACCAGAACTAGAGGAGGAACAGATTCAAGTGTTTTCATTCTTAGGCCATGTATGATTTTTTTAAATGTGAAAACTAGACCCACAATCCATCCAAATTTTCATCAGATTTTCAGTTATTCTGAAATAAGATTTGTTTGTAATGAAAACCAGATATAGCTATGAAGTATCTCTGCTTTTTCAGTCTTTTCAGATAGAGAGGCTTAAATAATTTTTGTAGTAATCTTAAATAATGCTCTAAATAAAGAATCACAGTAGAGCAAAGCCTTTTTGGCTTTTTTATTTGTTTGCTTCTCCCTAAGAACATGGTTAAAGATCCCTTGGCAAAGGACAGTAAAGCTTCAGTTCAGGCAGAATTCAAGCAGGAACGTACAAGCTCTGGAAACTGAAGTCGCTTGCTAAGAGCCACCATAAGCATAAAGTAACTGCCCATTCTTCTTTTTCCCTTTAAGCAAGCATGAAAATCAACGTCAAACTCTCAGGGCCAAATGTTCAGCTACTGTCAGTCAACAATTCTCAACCTCAACACAGGTACGCTGGCTACCCCGGCTGATGATATCACTCCACAGCTTAGAAAATATGGAGACTGAGAAACACTCAGCTCAAGCATTAAAAAAGGGGAAAAACTAACATTGTTACCTCCAAGCTTGCTAAATTATATTGTGCGCTTGCAGTCCTTTGAATTCAAACCTTCTCAATTGAAAAGGATCCCTAGTGGATTACTATTAATTATAGTAAGAGTGCAAGTGGCACGCTACCCGCAAAAGCCAAATGTTCTTGTGCTAAAGAAAAATACTGCTGCCATGAGATCTAAATATGCACAATTTACCTTGAAGAATTTCTAGAAAAATAAATTACTAATTTTTCCTCTGGGCTAAAGCAGGTTTCATGGGGTATCAAAGTTGCACAAAGATCGGGACAGCAACTGTAGAAAATAACAAGTGCAGTATTTAACTCTGTAATTGAAAGAGAAGTAAGTCATTGCTAACAAGACAGGTCTGAGCTAACTTCATATCCATGCCCACTATATGCTCAAAACAAGCTTTAATAGAGGAATCCAATATACCTGTATCAGGGAAAATGCCTTTCTGATATCAAAGACATATGTTCCCTTCTCTTTCCTTGTCTCATGACTTTTTCTCCTCCTAAAAATGAGGTAACATGAACCAAATACCTTGCTTTAGAAGGAAAGAAAAAATGTAGCTATTACATGGTTTCTAGCTACGTTCATCACTAAAGGTCTGATCAGAATATCTTCGGAGGAAAACTGTGACAGTGAAGGCAGACCCTATACCAACAATCTCAAAATAGAACTAAGTTTAGGTGGCATTAACTATAAAAGGACAAGAAGAGGAGGCTGAAGACAATGGAAAAATAAATGAAAATGATGAGTGGTCTGCAGACTTAGCACAGGGGAATTCAGGGAACAGCACAAGATGATACTCTTGGAAATCAGAAACAGCAAACCTATGCAGGAAGATAATCAGAAATACATTAGAAGCATAAGATACTAGAAACAACTGAAAGACCTATGTCTTTATATTCTCATGCATGCAGCCTCAGTGAAGGAAGTGCATTCACTGAAATTTCTTACACAAAAACACATTTCTGATCTAAAGACTGTAATCCATAAAATCCCTGCAAACAGAAGGGAAGGCACTTGAACTATAGTAAGAAATGCAAACACCAAATTTATAACATTCCTTAAATATTAGTTTTCCCACATGATACAGGAAAGTGATGGGTATTCACAAGTTACTTGTTCTTTAGTCAGGAATCTCTCGGAGGAAATATCCCATTAGAAAAACAATCTGCCCAAACCTTTCCTTCTTAAGGCAAAGAAAATTACTTCATTGTCAGAATTATAGTAGAAACTACAAAATAATAAAATTAGTCTGACTGGGAGACTGCCACTCTTCTGCCACTTTACAGCTGCAATCAATGATATGAAACTGAAGGGACTGAGCACTGCTGTGAAATTCTCCCAGCTACAGAAATTATTCTTCCTTCTGTCTGAAAGCCATCTGTAAGACCATGATCCAAAGACTAGAAACAAGAAAACAGACTCTGCTACAACATATTCCTACTAATTAATGTATCGTGCTGCCTCCTAAAGCCCATTGTTATTTCCAGGCTAAATTTACTCATTAGAACTATTTATCCCTCAGCTGACGCTTTACCTTTAGTTCAACCATTTAGCCATCCTGATACATGCTTCCCACTACATTTATAGAGAGAAGACACATCTCTTTCACCCTTATTTTGCAAGACTTACCAAAGCAGTTTTCTTGGCCAATATCTACACTGTCACATTATATAGCACTGCCTCTGTTCCAGACTAGCAATTCACAAGCCAGCCTACAACCATAATCTCTGTGAGCATACTACCCTGCCCATGCTAATGAATTACAGACAAAGCTCTCCATTTCCCATACTCATCTGAGCAATGCACATGCTCCAGCTTAACTTCATCTGATTTAGCTGACCTGTACCATACACACAGTCTACCTGAGGAGGTCTTACCAGTACAACAGCATTACTAATTTCTCCTGTTCAATATACCTGAGCACCATGTTTGCCATTTTCACTGCCACATCACTGCTGAAACATAATTATCTTGCAGCTGATTAGTATACTCATGTGTTGATTCTTGTCAGTCATTACACACTGATGAAGCTCTAGCTGATAGCAGAAATTCTTGCAATTAGTCCCTAACTGCATGACCTTGCAATTTATTACTGTATTTCATCCTGTTTCTATTAGTTCACTTCAAATTCACTTAGCCGGTTTCACCTCATCTTTCAATCAAATGATGTTTTCCAGCTTTAAGACATCAATGTATTCACCTACTATTCACAACAGAGTAAAAATGAAAAAAAGATGCATAAGACTGATGCTTATGCTGTTCTGGAGTCTCTCTTCCAGACCACTAGTTCTTATCACATTAAAATTATCATTATTGCATTGAATTTTTCATCACTTCAGGATTTATCTGCTACACACCACCTTTTCCAGCTAAACAACACTTTACATGGCACAATACCAAATACATTCCTGCAGACCTTATAAGTAAGATCTGCTGTAGTCTCCTTGCTTATAAAAGAGTCAAAACAAACAAGATTATCAGGCTGATCTTTCACAATCTGTCTTAATTAGCTTTTTGTTGTTGTTCCTTTATTATTTTCCTTTACGTTTTTGCTTACTTTTTTGGTTGATAAGTTCGCAATCCTTGCGTACTATTAATTCAGACTCATGGGTATACAGTTGTCCACAAGCTTTTAGGTTTGGGTTTGTTTTTTTTTTTAATATAGATGTTATGTACAGTGTTCCCTGTTTTAATAGACTAAGTTCAAGATCCTTGCTAGTAGTAATTTCACATGCCCATTTTTCCACTGTTACAGAGTGACGTGTAAGTATGTTGAGTATAACCACTTCTAAGGTATGTTATAAAGTTCTTTCACAAAATGTTTTTCCCCACAGACAGTTATAGTAAAGTTGTCATCTATGGAAATGGGAGATCTTTTAGTTAATTGTTGAGATATTGCTTTGTTAGCTGAGAGATTGTATTTAACTTTGTTGAAGTGTGACATTTTGTCTTGCACAGAAACTCAATAAGCTTATGGGAGAAGTTTCTGAAGCACAGGAAAGATTTCCATTTTCTTTCACGCATATACAGACATTGATAAATACTGAAAGATAGAAAAAATGTAAAAAAGCATCGATTTGCTTAGTTGACAGTAACTCCATTTAGTTGTAGTATAGTACAGTTCATTGCAGAGCAAAGGATAAACTTTTTCACCTAAAACTCACAGCCATTTTTCTCACATAATTTATTTCCTTATGATATAAAATCTGTAATTTGCTTGAGAGGCAGAATCCAATTATTCCCTAATTAAAAAAATCCTTGTCCTTTGTTTAACTGGAAGGGATCCAGACTCAAATAGTTAAATGCTCTTTTTTGACACCATGAGCAAAAAAAAGAATTCTTTATGTTTTCAGGAAATACCATCAATTATTTCTTCTGGATTTAATTCCTGGAAAATGACTCTTATCTCAGACGTGGGTAGACTGAGTATCAGAGACAGTTTTACAGCATTGTACTAGACTGAAACTATAGTCTCTATACATCATAAATATTCCAATTTGCATACCTAGGAGTTGCACTTTGCAAATAAAGTGCTGCAGAGAGATCCTTCAACATCATGCAGAGGCCAGACTTGCAGATGTCTGCACAAGTTTGACCTATCTCAGTGTGGGCTGGGAGTTATGCCTTGATATTAAAATTCTGACCTGCGCATGCACACTGGAAAACAGGTATACTACGTCATTTGCATGTACTATGTCATTTGCATGTAAAAGTGCATGTATGCTTTTGAAATTATCCAGGTCTTAACTGCTACTTGTTGGGAATGTATAATTTCTTTCTAAAATTTGTTTCCATCCCCACAGGATAGTGGATTGGGACTTGAGAATATCTGGTAGACATTATTATTTATAAGGCTTAAAATCAAGGACTCCTCCTTTCCCCAATCTTCTATTACCCATGACAAATTTGTCTTCAATTTCCTTATAAAGGGTTCCCAGATCATATAGGGATCAGTGTCTTAGAAAACTATATAATAATCTTTCACAGTTTCTGGTTTATGCTAAAATGGGGTGGGAGGGAAGAAATTCAACAGATAAGGGAGGAAAAAAAAAAATCATCATTCAAAATTCAGAACAGCTAAATAGGTCATTCAAGTCTTATAATAATCTCCAGTATCCAGGAGCAGGTGATGACATTTGTAGTCAGGAACAGAAATTAAGAATACAGAATGCTGGCATTTTTTGCAGAGCTTATAGGTCTCATGAACACTGGATTGTCTCTAGCACACGTGATGCTCTATGGGGTAACCCTTAAATACATTATCAAGCATATGAAGGTGAAAATATGTATGAGAATATGCAGAACAGCTCCACAGCCTTAAAATATCTGCATTTTAAGCCACTCAAATACAGTGGCTTAAATACTGCTCAGAATCCTTCAAATAGCACTGAAGGTAATGACTAGTCCTCTCACTGTGTCAACAACTACTTCTCTGATCTCACTTCTGCATTAGCCAGTATTGGTTAATGAATCATGGCTGCTTCAGTTAGCCAGCCAGGGAATTCATTACAAAGCTCCCTCTCTTACAGTCTGCAGAAGGTAACTAATCAGTTGATTTCATTAGCAACTTTGCTCTACTCCTAGAAGAACGGTAGCACACTCCCTGTGACCTCATCTGAAGCCATAAAAAGGTTGTCTATAATGGGAGAATGGTTGTGGACATACGATGGAACTTTTCTCAGCTGATTCCAAAAGTACCTACTGAGCCTTCTATTTTTTTCTAAAATGCTCAAACCTAACAGATTGATAACCAAGGCTCAGGTCCATCCCCTCACCTTCTCTGTACCCTCAGACCTCAGCGCAGATCCTAGTGTTCTCGGCCACCTTAAGCATTTTGCAAGTCTACCAAAACCACAGCCTATTAAATTACCCATCAGGATTCCATGGGCTGCAATGAACACACCAGTTCTCATCTCTTCTTCCAAGATTGCATCTATGGCACGATCACATCACAGCCTTTCCAGATTATTTAGGAAAGGGCATATTATATAGCAGAAGTAATTTTCTCTTTCAGTGACCCACCTGCTCAGCTCTCCTGTGAAGATTTTATGTCCACTACCTATAGAAACTGAGATGTGAGGCAAAAACCTCTGTTTGGAGCTAGTAAATCATATGCAGCCAGCAACTGCGGGATTCGTAGTATTTACAGACACCCAGAGGTTTTATCAGATAGACGGATATATTGACAGTTTCTTTCAGAAGTATCATTACGTAAAAGTCATTCAAATAGAAATTAGAATTCAAGAAGAGACGAATATGACAAACATTTTTCTGAAAATGCCTGTTAATCTTCAGGATGCAATAAAAAGTCATAAAATGCAATAGCAAAACAGAATGGCAAACAGTGGACAACACCAACAAAACAGGAGGCTGCAAAATTATAACCATTTTAATGCTACTGAAAGTTTCGTAGTTTTTGAGGATTGAAAGCAAAAATAAAGCCTAATAAAAATCAGACTTTCATTAACAATCTGCTTGACAACATTACATTGGAACACGAGGAGTACAACTTGGAATAAACATCATTCTTTTTCAAGGTTTAGAGATTGGTAAGATGAGTGAGGTTCCCTCACAGGACATAGAAAGACTGCTTGAAGTTAGGAGGAATGCCCCCCAGCATACACGCTCTGCAGTGAGTAGGTGGAAAGGAGATGGAGAGGACTGCTATATATACTTTTCTGTAAATCTTCTTTCCTTATCCTCAACAAGGCGCATTAGAAGCAGGAGGGCTGCACTCTCCCTATCCACTTTCAGAGCAATTCTATGCTTAAGACACCAGCAGGAATGATTATGTTTAATGTTCCACAGTTTAGAGAGAACGAAAAGAGAAGGCATGTTTTCTTGAGCACAATTCTCCACGCCTCTCATACACAGGAACAAGCAAAATGGCCTGAAGTAATTAATGTCACTGCATTTAAAGACTGCTGTATTACCACCACTCTTACAGTGAGAGTTCTGAAACTTCTTTTTGCCCAAAGGCTTTACTGGATCTAGAAAGGCCTGAGCACGGCAGGAATCTGGCCAAGAGCCAGGAGGCTTCAAGTGCTGTTTCAGTTCTCAGCCCTAGCATTTAGTTTGGCTAGCATTTAGTTTTGCTTGCCGCAATGCTGTAAAATCCGCTTTAGCCGTGAGGGAACGTTCAGCAGCGTGTGAACTTTTACTCAAGAACCACAAGATGGCACCACAAGAAGCCACAAAACCTGTTGAATTATCAGCAACTATGATCTTGCTCATTTATATAATTAATAAAGCAATTGAGTAGGACTGTTTCTTTTTCAGGCAGTACTACAGAGATTACAAATGGATTTCTGCTCAGTGACTTTTCTATTCCTATAAAGCTGAGCAGCCAGTGTTTAGACTGATCCATTCCAAACAGCTGTTTAATACTGTGCTGAAACAGACACAACATAAATCAATATTTTAAAAGGTGATCAGTGACCACAGGTATCCAATTTCAAGGTAATTTTAATCACATTTAGGAACCCTCATTTCACAGGCTGGCTCATTCAACTTGTCCTGCATGACGCCTGCCCTGTTCCTTCCTCCCACAACACCATTCAACTCCTCTGCCTACCCCAGTGCCCTGCCTGGCATCCCCCGTTCCCCCACAGAGCTGCCTACCAAGTGGGCCTTCACTGCCTGACACCTGCCATGGAGGCAGGAAAGAAGGGTCCCAAGCCCTAAAAAGAGAGAGAAAAAATTAGTTTCTAGAGTCCTTGGCAAGGTAAGAACTCCAGGATCCTAAAGGGAATGATAAGCAGTATTTTCTGCTGTCATTCTGGCCAAGACTCTAGCTGGAGGTTCCAGCCATCAACTAGCTCTACTTTTCTGCCATAAGAAAGCTTTCCATCTTGTGACGTCATGTCAGATACAGGAGTATTTACCTGCTAGGCTAAGCAGCCAATACATCCCACCATAGCACAGTCTGGTGCAGTGCAGGTTCAGCTCAGTCACACAAGACGGAAGGCTCCTCCTGTCTATTAGACCCTCCCAGCTATTTTTTTATGCCCTTAAATAATGGAGTGCTTCTGGTCACTATAATTCACATCCCCTATACTATAAACGTGTTGCACCTTCCTGCTTCCTATCAGGAACAATATTTCTAGGTTTTCCTTGTGGACTGGAGAGGGCATGAAAGGATGATATTACGGCATGGCACAAACAGCTTTGTGCACTTCTCTACTCAACCTCCAACAATCACCAGGGAAACAACATCAAATCCAGAAGCCATTAACACAATACCTAAAATAGCACACCTCCAAATAAGCTTCCTAAACCTGTATTTGTCTGAATAAATATGGTGCCTGTGCATTGCTCCCCAAAACGTGTTCAGCCCTCAGCAGGCAAAAAGTTCCCAATACTCTGAATTAAATGAAAGTGATTTTCCGACTGCTATCACATTGTAGTTTTTTAAAATTCTGTGACATTAAGGTGCTCAGATATTTATTTTTCAATATCTCTTATCAATTTTGGATTTTTTTTCTGTAGTAAAATGACCGCATGGCAGTGCCAGGTCAAATCCTTTAGAAACATGAGCAAAACTGAATTGTTGGTACTCAGAACTGGGATGCTGGAGTCCAAGAGCTGCTACCAGAAAAACAGAGAAATCTTGGGGTCTTGGTCTGGCTAATACCAAGAAAATGTCTGGAGGGATGAGACAGACAACTGTTTCTTCCACCGGAGGAATAACCTTAAACTCTCACTCTGTCACACACACACTCTTCAAGCTCTGTCGCAGGCAAAAGGGGCAACAAGGCCATGGTTTTCTTCCCCTCCCTAGAACTCTTCTTCCCTGCCACAGCTTGCTTTGCTTATGCTTGGGACTCATTCTGCATAAAAACAGTGGCATTCCTACAGGGTGGTTAATGAGGAGAGAGTATCATGTGAACAAAAAGGCAGAATGGAAGGGAAGGGAAAGAGCTGCATCCTTCACTGAGAACAGTAAACACAGATCCTGCTAACCACCGATCTGGTTGAACCATGTATGATGCTATACAAAGTAACCAAAAGTTAAGACTTCAGCTCAAGCCTGAACCTGCCAGATCTGTACCTACTTTATTTAAGAATAAAGCCTTTGGTTTTAATTATTATAATTGTCTGGAAAAATACACCTTCATCAGGAATTTAGCCAAAAACAATGCTTGTTTTTTTATTTCATCATTCTGCTAATACAACCTAACAAATAAGATTTGGTTTTCGTATTGAGCTATATACTGGGCTGATACCTGTGAAGCTTTTCCTTTAAGCTTCAGATCTGTTTCCTCATTAAAGCTCTGCAATACTGATTCCTGCAGCACTTTCATGAAATTTCTTTGTAAATTTGCAATCTGATCACAATCAAACTCCTACAGCTACAGAGCAACTCCAACACCCTATATTCTGCACAGTAATGGCTCCATGCCCTAGAATAAAGATTCCATAGAACTGCTGAGAAAAAAATCCTTCAAAAAATGTTTAGAATCCCCCAAACCAGTGAGTATCGTAGATACAGCTGGTCAGATAAAATGTTAAAATCGCAGCTGAAGGTGGCTATGGCTGTATACACTCTTTTCAACCTATTTTTCTTAAGCAATTTGACCTAAAAATTACTGCCCTTGCAAAAAGAATATGGGTCAGACATCTTCAGCCTAAGACTTTACTTAGCAACCCAAAATAAGATGGCTTTTCATCCATTATCCAAGCGTGCTGAATCGTTCTGCATCAACTTCATTGTGTTACCAATGCACACTGTCAGCAAGATCAGATAAGCCTTACCTTGTGTATCATAGCTGTAGTTTGAAAACAATTAGCAGGTGCTGCTGTCTATGTGTGACCGAGGCACAGTCCTGCCAAACTTACTGTTTTAGAAGAAACGCACATTTTTGCGGAAGTCCTTCCTAAAATCCATTACAGACAAATGCTTGCCCAGCTTCTTAGCATGGTTACAGAACATAATAGAAATACTGATGAACTTTTAAAGTACCTGAAACATTGTCCTTTTTATTTCTAGGTTTAACAAAATATGAACATGACAGATCAGTGACACAAGCTACATCACAGAAAAAAATGCAATCATTCCTTACACAGACTACTAATGCCAGCCTTTGTCCTTTGGACTCAAGTCATTCTTTAATATTTGGGTCTTGAAGTATTATTTACAGAAAAGTTTAAAAAAAAAATCAAATGTTGTTATTGATAGAATCTGTGTACATTTGTTGTAAACACTGACAAGAAAGAAAACCAGAAGGCCTCCTAGCTCAGAAATTGCCAGGTTTGCCACTCAGCAAGTTGTGTCAATGAAGCTAAGCATCTCTGCTTTCTCTCAAGCACTTTTAGGAAGCATATGCAGTACCAAAGCACTCAAATGCGTCAAATTGGATTTGGCTTTTCAAATGAATACTCAGATATGTTTATTTGTTTTTCATTTTGGTTTGGATTTCAAAATTCAGCCAGCTCCTGATTAATATGGTTTAAGATAGTAATGTGCAGATAAGCATCTCTTTAGCAACCTAACATCATTGTTCTCCAAAACAGAAGTCCGAAAAAATCTCATACATTTTTTCCAAAAATGTACCATTTCTGTAGGTAAATAGCAAATGACGAATTTTAAATTTGTTGAAAACTTACTCTAGAAAAATTATTTCAGTGAAGTTCATTGAAACCTAGGTTTCCTGCCAGCTTTCTCATCAGACTGCTCAGAAGCCTATCAAGCTGGGTTGCTGAGGATACTACACTTCCAATGCTGGGGAACCCAGTGCTTCCAGTATTTGCACCTGCCTAGGCAGTCCACATCTATGCTCTGGCTTCAACAGACATTAACTTGAGACAGCAAGACAGTAACCTGAAGCAACTAAACAATGAAGAGTCTTTCCTTCTATGGAGGATTTCGAACTTTGGGGGTTTCATTTTTAAGAATGAAATGAAAATTTAAAAACCAAACTGGTCTCCCTCTCTTGGATAGTTTTGCTTCCATTCACACCAAACTCTTCTCCTACTTAACAACCCACGAGTCACAAGTAAATCCAGAGGGCTCTCTACTACTGCTCAGTAAGGAAGACGACAACACTTAGCGTGGTTCCTTCTTTGTAGGCACCACTTGAATTAGAGTGAAACAGATCTGGGCATATCTCTGTACTCTGTGCAAGACCAGCAAAAACAAGCCATAATGAATCATATCAGATGCAGCCTCATGCCCCTGGTTCTAGTTTCTTCAACCGTATCCTCATAGAAATATTTCTGCAGTTTTGCTATCACAGCATAACGTCAATGCCATACAGACCCAAGAACTGCTCACATAACAAAAAGGAAACCCTAGCTGGTTATGGATTAGTGGAATACATGACTTTAAATATATTGTCCATCAGGTCTCTCCCTTGCTTTGTCAACTCTTTTCTAATATGACTAATCTATTTCGTTAAGTCCATTAAGATGCTTTCTTGTTCTTGTTGAAAAACACTAATCATACCCAGAAAGCTTAAAATAAAGCAGTAGTGCTCCAGGACAGTCACAGGATCAAAACTGCTACTTATTCACATACAGAGAAGCTATTCCTATAAAAAAAATTTTTCATTGGAAAAATAAAATACTCGGGAACAAAGTGAGATGGTAAAATGAAAGAATGATAAAGAAAAAAGAAGAAAAAAGCATTCCTAAAAAACATACAATTTTTAAACTTCATTTAATCTTGAGCAGAATTCTAACACACATTTCCTAAAAGATACCACTGGAGTTATCAAATGATCTTATGTAAGAAGCCAGGATCGCACTGTGGTTTTGCAAGACCAAACAGCTGAAGGTCGTAAGAATCCCATCACTACAAGGGTAAGAAAATGCAGCTAGTTCATATATTCAGAAATATGGTATAAAAATCAGCCATGAATGAATTTATATCATGTGAGACAAAAACTACAGGAAAAATAACTGGATTACAGTAACAGAAGCATCTGTATTTTTCCTTGCACTGTTCTGTGTTTATTAAACACTTTTCCAAAGGATTAGTTTCTGCTGCTGCTGACTGCAAGCAGGATTTTCACAAGACTTAGAAAGACTAACAGCTTGTGTAAGTATTTGGAAATATGGGATATATAATCTTTGCTCCAAGTAATGGAACCTAGTATCTCAAAAGCTTTCTAAAATTCTGTACTACTAAATACATAGTCAATGCATTCTAGTCTTTTCTTTATTCTCTTGAGGGTGAAGTATTCTGCTTGCATATGGGTGGATATATGAATTCTTCATCAATGATTAACTCTTTAGCTGACACTAATTAGTTTCAACTATCCAGCTACGTGCTCAGCAGGCCCAAACTCCTTCACAATTCTGCATCATCAGTGCTGGGAAATTAAAACAGTATCAGTAAAAATTGTATTGAACAACAGTGACCAACTACCCAATGCAGTTACCACGAAAGCCAATGAGGGCCTCTCCAATTACTTTAATAAGAATAACAGTAAATCCTAAAGGCATATAGAGGGGTAACGCAATGACAAAAGTTATCTCCCACCAGTAGCAAGAAACAAAAACAACAACAATAAAAGGGAAAGACAACACTCGGGTCAACTTACTTAACACAGGCCTGTGCTGCTGTGCTGTGAAATACCAACCCCACACAGGGAGTCCTGAAGCAGAGATTCAGGAGCAATTGGCAATCTGTGTACTTCAAGGATATTAATTAAGTCAATCACTGGGTAGCAGCAATAAGGTCTTTTGCTTTAAATACCCCAGGTGAAACTTGGATCTGTGCAGAAAAACATTTGGACAAACACAAAAAAGGGGAGAGGAAGGGTATTCAGTCAAGACAGGCTGCATGCAGAAATTTCACACAAGCACATATTATACTCGGCATGATGGCACTGAAGTACACAACTCCAAACCCAAGAGAACCAACTCTTCATTCTGTTCTAACCCATAGAAACTTAGTTAAGCCATAGATTTAAGCACCTTCAACATGCCTTGAGACATACTTCCAATGAGAAACAGCTTTCAGATGCAGAAACTATTATTCCCAGTAACATATCTATTTAACAAGACCTAAAACATGTAACCACAACCATGAATCTAACAAACCTAAAACCACATCCCTTGACACTTTTAAAAGAATGTATTAGAAGCTAAAGCTAGTCTGCAGCTGGAATAATTTACAGATAAAGACCTGTCTTTTATATCAGACATTGTGTTTTTTCCCACTAGAAGGTTCAATACATCTTCTATCAGGACAGAGTCAGATTTATTACTCATGCTGGATGAGCTGCACACATATAACCAAGTTTTCCAATAGCACTTTGATAGATGCTGAAGTTCTCTGAAAGATGTAAACTACCTTCTTTTAAGCAAGGCAGATTTACAACTTGCAGTAACAGAATTGCTAGTCTAACCACTACCCTTCTTGCAGAATGACATTTCACTAGTTTAAGACATATAAGAAACACAAAGTTTCCAGTTCTGTATTAGATGCTTTTGAGAAAGAAAAAAGAGAAAGAAAAAAAAAACAAACACAAAAACCAAACCACCACACAACCAAAAAAAACCCAACAACAACAAAAAAAAAAAAACCCCAAACCCCAAACAGAAGAAAAAGAGCATTTACTGCTTAGAAGGGAAACAACAACAGAATGTGTCACAGCACTTCTAGTTGAAGTGATCAGGAATAGCAAAGCAAGTGCTCTCTTGTGGCAGCAGCAGTAACAATGGCTTGCTAGGTTACAACAGTAAACAGTCCAAGGGAAATAGTCATAGAATACAAAAAAATAGCAATATAGAGAAGCCTTTTATTTCCCTGAGATGCCACGAAGGCATTAACACAGCCATATGAATCCCATGCCCGCTATGACTTGTACAAAAGTTGGAGAGTCTTCATCTACAGGACTACCTATGCTCCAATGAACCAACTCCCTGTCCATGTTGAAGACCAGATCTTCCGTTACAGCATTTGCCAGATTTCCCCACTCACTTCAATAGGAATACAGCAATCTCCGTTGACAGAGGTCTTGACCATTAAGTGCTAGCTGTTCCAATCCAACTCTTCCATTCCCAATCATAATGCAATTAGAGGATTCTGCAGCAACTTGAGCCCTCTCATAGGGCTTGCTAGAGCTTGGATTCTGCACAATAGACCCACTAGTAAGCTAACCCTAGAAAGGTGGAGAGAGAACAAGAAATTGCTTTGCCACAATCCAAACAGGACGTTTGCAAAGACACTCCAGGTCTGTGAATTGCGTAGCTAGCTCCAGGTGGGAGCAGAGCACACACAGGTCTGTCTGAACCTTTCTGTATAGACATGCCACAATATCTTTTAATTTCCTAGGCTGTATACATAAACCACCACAGAATTCCAGGAGTATGGCTTCAATAATTCCGCTGTGACATTCTGGGCAACACCTAGCATTCAGCCTGGAAGCATAATGACAACTGCTAAATCTAGGATGGGCAATACTGCTTAAGAACTAGATAGATAAAACCACTACTTAACGCTTGAAAGTTGCTGTAGCACGTGAAGAGGAAGTGTTCTTCCCTCTGACGTTATTCCCTAAATTGAAATATAAACCATTTAAAATGGAAAACATTTCTATTTCTCAAATAGATACAAAATTCAGTAACACAGAACCTATGTATAATGTTCACATATATGTGAAAATTATAGCTTTCTGGATAAATAACATTTGTTATTCCCTTCACAATTACCATAATCTTTTTTTAATCTAATGGGAATATAAACTGGAAGGAGTTTGATATAGTTAGCATACAAACATTTCCCAGAGGTCTGAACTAATAATCTTAGAAAGACATGTACTTACACAGCATCTTGCCCATCATGAGAAGTAATTCCTTAGTGTATCTTTCTAACAAAAGGTGCGGGAACAAAATCAAAGTCAACCAACTAACAGCTCACCAAATTACCACTCCTCAGAGGATAGGCTGGTGGTTAGTTGATTTCAGTTTGTAATTTCCTATTACCCTAAAAATGCATATTCATATATTCACACAATGAATTTAGCAGAGCTGATAGCTGGAGAACCAACCTAGAACTAATGATTGCAGAAACAAATGCCCTTGAAGTCAGTGCAGGACGAAATCTTCCTGTTAAAAAGTTTGTATTGTGTTTACACTGTGGCTCCATGAGCTCTCCAGTGAGAACAATCTGTAAAGCATTTCCTGTCAACCTCCCCCCTCATTCCCACTCCCCAATCAATCCCATCAATTACACTGCTACAGCTGT
Organism: Platalea leucorodia; assembly: GCF_965183815.1. NCBI lineage: Eukaryota > Metazoa > Chordata > Aves > Pelecaniformes > Threskiornithidae > Platalea > Platalea leucorodia. The sequence continues at coordinate 65,769,886 of NC_138829.1, read as the reverse complement.
TCATTTCATTGTGGAACAAATTGATATGGATTAACAACAATGCTGTAAAAGACAGCTGGGTTGGGTTTTTTCCTTTTAATCAGCATGATTTCCCTAATTTGTGTTGCCACAAGTGAGGAGACTGAGTGGGCCAGAAGAAGGAACTAGGGGAGGGAAGAAACAGCATGGTAGGGGCTAAACTTGTACTCTCTGCTTGTGAAATGATGGTTCTAGTGAATGTACATGACTTCCTCAAACCATGAAACAGGTCATTGCAACTGAGAGATTAGATATTTTCTGTATTCTCCTCCTGCAAATGAAGTTTATTTGGTTTTATTTAATTTGACTTAGAAAAGGCAAGATCCTCAGTAGGGGTATAACTAATTGTAATCAGCTTTTGTCTGGCATCTCTGGCATTAGTGATTTACAGCAAGTGAGAATCTTCTCTGAGAAGACAGATCGTGTTGACAGTAAAAGACACAAAAGACCATTATCAAAAAATCACAGAGTTTATATTAGTAAAGAGGAAGATGTCTGCTTTATTGACTTCTTTATACATTTAATTGAGCTGTATTCTCATTCAAACAAAATTATTATTACAGGATATGTCCAGGGAAAAGTTGCAGATCACTTTCTAATTTGGTGTGATAGGAAATTCATTAACAAATTAAGGTATTGCAGACTGGATGGAAACTGGAACAGATGGCCAGTCTGCAGGACCACAGGAAGGTCTGAGACACTTAAAGAGCTCATTTGTAAAAGCCATTTTGGAAAGAATCCTGTCTGCAGGACAGAGAGAATTTCTTTTCATGATAAAATGCTGTATGTCCTTGCCTAGTTTTCTTTTGTGGATGGATTTCTGTAAAAGTCAGACTGACCATAATAGAACAGTCATAACAAAGCAAGACTGGCTGTTCTGGGCAGATGATAGTAAATACAGTGCTACTGTGAGTCATCTTCCCCAGAAGTGATATGTGAAGCTCAACAAAGTTATTTCTCTGTCATTATTCTGGTGAAGAGGCACACCGCTAACTTGTGAACGCAGGAAAAGGGCAGTGAGCGGGGGAACACTATTCATAGAATCTTTTATTATCATGATGAACTAGGGAATGCATTCAAGCTGGGTTTGCATGGTTATCTGTTAAAAATATTAGCATTTTCCCTGTAACATGACAATACCTGATCTGAGATCACTAACAGAAAACACAGATCTGGACCCTCACTGTGACATCTTTATAGTTCCTTTCCACAATACAGACATCCCTTACATAAGTTAAAAAAAAATGTGACCCTGTGACAGAGAGGAACCAGGATTGCACATACTGGGATAGAAATCTGAATTTTGAAAAGCCACAGTGGTATTTTAAATGGTAAAGAAAAGTTGAGTTACGGTTTAACAAAACTCTCAATACTAGCTTTCTTGGACCATAGATCAATAAACAAGTATGTATGCAGCTCACTGGGTAAGACCTAATTCAGAGAAAAGCAATTAAGATTGATACCCTGAAAAACTCAGGAACATGTTCATTAGCCAAGAAGCGCTCTAGCAATATCTCTGCTATGAATTACCAAAGGGCCAGCTTGCACCCCAAGCCTATCAGTTTGAGGGCTGACATAAAACACAGTTAAAAGACTTGAACTTTTCTTTTCCAAAAATAGGCTTCTCAGCCTTCTTTCAAATTGTGGAATGGTTCAGCTATTTCTAAATGCCACTGAATCAAATCCAGGGAAACTTCTAAAAAGACACTGTGACAGTAACCTTCACCATCACTTCCTGAGCGTGTTTTGCTTTTCTTTTTTCGTCTTAACAAGGCTTGATCTCACTGTCTGGCTGAACATTAATCCACTTTCACCAAGTACCAAACGAATGCTTGCTGCATTAATACACTGCAAATCCTCAAGGTATAAATTACACACGATTTAGTATAAAAGGTGAGCACAGGGCTTTCTTTTCACTACAGCTACTACCAGGAAGGCAAGTAGAATACAGGTAAGTTTTCATCAGATCCTGATCTAGAAATCTTTTTTCAAATTGCAAACACTGTCTGTAATTAATTGCTTCTGAAAAATACATTATCCTTTGCTCTTTCTCTCCCTTGCTTCTTTTTCTTTCTCCTTAAAGACAGGACACATTCTCTGTATGGAAACTTAGATAAAAATATTTCATTGAAAGTGGTATGGTACTCTGCTATTATTATTCCGCAAAGATTGCTGACATGCCATTTCAGTCGCTTTGGAAAATCAAACTCCGTTAACAATAAACATACAGATAGATCTGTTTAATGGCTTTATCCTATGTTCTCACTGATGTTTCTGAAAGCTTGCTATTATAGAACCACTTGAGGATAATGTGAAGGCTCAACTTCTCCCTATTTCTATAAATACTTCCTGTTGAAAATAACTATACATGTTTCTCTGGTATAGATACATTTTTTGCTTTATACACAGGATGAAGACAGTTAATTGCTACATGCTGTTATTTTGCTGGAAAGCAATTTGTTGCAATAGCTGTCAGCTTACCAATATTACTATAGCAGTGGAAAGAGAAGAATGTGAATTCTGTATTACAGTGAATGCCACATGGTGCTCAGGATACTGCTTCACGAGGGTGAGAATCTTAAGTTTAATTTCAGGCACCAGAATTAAATATTCCAAGTGATGTATAAATAACTCATTTCTCCAGTCCGTAATGAACACATAGGCAGGATGAGCCTTGTGAAACAAAAGGTTGAGTAACTTCTGTGCTATTTGACAGGAAAGTAGATACTCAGCCAGTCTGAACTACAAAGCGAAGGGTGAAAAGATGCCAGTAAAATTCAGATCTTCTTTAACTGGCTGCACACGTTTATATTGTATAACTAGAGTTGAAAGTAATACAATCTGGATCTCTGCCTTGTGTTCAATTTGTGGTTGCAAATGGATACAATAAAGCAGCCATTACTATGTAGACTCCTCTACTTTTCCAAATAATTTGAAGAATCAAGTAATTGACCTGAAAGATTGTCTGGTGATGGTATGACACAAATCTGCCATATCAGTCCTCCTGAAAGGAGAAATCTAAGGATCTAGGTTAAATTATAAGAGTCTGATGCAAACCCTTTGATCTCAGTGGGATTTTCCCCATCGGGTTAATTAGTTTTCACATCAGGTCCTTTATTTTGAAAAATTTGGAATTCTACCTCATAACAAATTTCAAAACAAGTATTTCCTTCTTGTAATTTTCAGGATCCAGTATATAAATATCCACCAGTATCATCTGTTCAGCAAACGTGTACTTTCAAGGAGGTTGTGTATGAAACAGTGAAGATCCCAGGCTGTGGTGACCATCCTGAGTCTTTTTATTCGTACCCGGTAGCTACAGAGTGCCATTGTGAGACCTGCGACACTGACACCACTGACTGCACCGTGCGAGGGCTGGGGCCATCCTACTGTTCTTTCAGTCAGAATGGAAGCAACCAATGAAGGGTACTTGAGATGGCAGCTTGGCTTTACATGTTCACTTCTAAATAAAGGTACTGATCGGGCTTAAGTGGAAGATAATAGGCAAGGCTATTTAGAAACTGCCAAGATTGAAACAAAGATTTTTAAGGCCAAAATGGAGAGCTACTGACTAAACTTCTCTTCAGGCCTTCCCTACTTATCCCATCAGTTTCCTTAAAATCATTTTCATGTGTCTATAGAACACTGCCTCCGATTCCTTCTGCCCTTGCCTCCTCTTCTTCTCTATGACACCTTCATTCTTTATACTCCTGTATTTCCACTGCCTAGTTCACTTAGATTATTCTACGCTATCCTATGCTTTCAAAACATTCCCATCTTCCAAGTCTTTATTATCACCTGCTTTCCATCTCTCCTCAGAACGCACCTATTTTAAAAAGCCTTGCAGCACTGGTTTTCTTACAACCAACATCTATGCCCTCACTTTCTATTAGCTGGACTGTAAACCTCTCTCAGCTGAGATCCTGACTTTTTTTTTTGGCAAAATATTTCATATAGTCACTATGCTCTGTAAATAATAACAGCATGTTTATTTAAGAGCCAAAATCTATGTTCAAATGTTGAATGTCACCTGAACTCTTGTGCTTTCTCAGTAAGGCTTGTTAGCTCAGGCTCAGTGCCACAATAACGCAAATAACATGAACTCTAGTTCATGTCTGGCTAACTTGAAAAAAGAATCATCAGCTGTCTACTTTTGCCTGAGTAAACATACCCTAAGTTAGCTAAACAATTCTGAAAATTTTGCCGCATCTCAGAAACACTGGATTTCCTCTCATTATGCAACAGAATGTAAGAATGAGAATTTTTTAAACACTATTTAACATAGGAGTCTCACAAATTATTTAGGGATGAATCTAGAGGCACCTGATCCCAGTAGTGCAAACATGGTGTGATAACATGCCTTGAAAGTAGCTCACAGTAGTCCCTCTGAGAAGGGAAGTTTACATAGAGTTCTGCAGCAACCTAACTCTGCAATGGCCAATGTGAAGTTGGGATGGTCTGGAAGCAAGCTGGAGGACCGGCTGAATCAGAACGGAAAATTATCTCACGTTATTGGGAAAATTATCTGAAACCTACAGAATGAAACCCTATCAGGAAAATGAAAAGATACTGCTCTTCATCAGAAACAATCACCTACACAAACACAGAATGGAGAGCAACTGGTTCAGCAGCAGTTCGGCACCAAAGACTTGGCGGTTATATGAGCTAAGTATGAGTCACCAGTATCACACCACTGCAGAAAAGTGGGAATGTAAGGAGTAGAGACTACAAGACACAACCTACTTCCACCGCTCTGCTCAACATGATAAGAGTCTCAGCAGAGTTGTTATTTCCAGCTTTGGACACAGAACTCAAGGCATCGAAAAAACAGAGAAAATCCACAGAAGAGTAATAAAAATGGAGAGAGGCCTAAAAAATATCTTAGGAGAAAAAGATTTAAATAAATGTGGTTGTTTTGCTTACAGGAGGTAACCCTTAGAGGGGGGAAATTAGTGGAACCTTTTACATGCTTGAAGACTGTTACAAAGAGAAAAGGAACAGTCAGTTCTCCATGTTCATAGTGAACAGAACAACTAATGAAAGATTCAGAGTAGCCACTAGGAAATCTTTGGAAAGGTACAGACAGCCAGACGCTGAAATAAATTGTTAGGGGGTTGGGGAAGGAAGGGAGAGAGAGTGGGGTCTGTGGAGTAGTGACCACTACAGGTCTTCAAGAACACACTGAAACTGTTGGGAATGACAGAGATAAAGTTAATTTGCCATGAGGCAAGGGAATGAAGTAGACGACCTCTTGAGGGTGCCTGACATGTCTGCTTTTGAGACCCTTACAGACATATTTATTTAAAGGGAATTTGTCGGTTACTCTGGATGTCTCTTATAATAGATATTTTAACTTATTTCATTTTTAGCTTTTTTACTGAAAGATATTAGTTCTCTTACCTTTATTTATAAGATTTATCTGCATGGACATTTTCTTTGGTCTACTGAAGTATTAAAAGTGGTAAAGTAATAGGTAAATTAAATTGCCGCTCACTTATTTCAGTTTTAAACATGAGTTGACGTTGGTTAAAACTAAGCATATTATTAATTTCAGGAATTATTCCATTCTGGATGAGAGAATTTTAAATTAAAATTGCAAAACAGAGTAGCTTGTAGTAAAAAAGTATGGAAAAAGATACGTCTTCAAAATAGATCTGTAAACACCTGTATTGTCTGCTGTGCATTTTGGAACAATAAAAATAATTTTGTTGCACTTCTGTTATGTGTCTTAATAAGCCAATTAAAAACCTTATAAGTCCACCTGCCTACTTTACTATGCTTTAAATCACACTTCCACCCCCCCACATAATTTTTTTCATATAACTAATATGCTCATCTGAGCCATATTTGCATTATAGACCTGCAGTACTGTGTCCAGCTCTGGGGTCCTCAGCACTATAAAGACATGGACCTGTTGGAGCGGGTCCAGAGGAGGGCCACAAAAATGATCAGAGGGCTGGAACACCTCTGCTACGAGGAAAGGCTGAAAGAGCTGGGGTTGCTCAGCCTGGAGAAGAGAAGGCTGCGGGGAGACCTTATTGCGGCCTTTCAATACTTAAAGAGGGCTTATAAGAAAGATGGGGACAGACTTTTTAGCAGGGCCAATAGCGATAGGACGAGGGGTGATGGTTTTAAACTAAAAGAGGGTAGATTCAGACTGGATATAAGGAAGAAACTTTTTACAATGAGGGCAGTGAAACACTGGAACGGGTTGCCCAGAGAGGTGGTAGATGCCCCATCCTTGGAAACATTCAAGGCCAGGATGGATGGGGCTCTGAGCAACCTGATCTGGTTGTTGATGTCCCTGCCAATTGCAGGGGGGGTGGACTAGATGATCTTTAAAGGTCCCTTCCATCCCAAAGCATTCTATGATTCTATATGGCCAAATCCCATCAATTAAAAGACTGGTATATTTTAGCCTGACCCAGTAATGTGATGATGAAATATTATGTAGTTGTAACACAACAGAACTGTGGATGAGAATAAAGATTATCAGTAATATTGTATTTAAACTATAGGGACTAGAACCTCTCCAGAGCCGCGTCCACATCTCTGTCACAAATTAGCTTGCATGTAAAACCAAAAATTATACAGCTCTCATTTCATCCATCAGACAAATGAAACCACTCATTTTCATTGTGCAAATGAATCTATTCAGAACCTTGGAACTAAAACTGTAACTAATGCAGTCAAAAGAGTATTGAGGTTAATATCAGAATGCTGGCAAAAAAATCCTAATCACGCACCACTGCAAGCTTCCAGACTCTCACTTCGCATCTCTCACAAATCTTAAGTACCAATGCTGAGGTAAATAGCAACTCCTAGAGACTCAAAGATGCAATGAAAAAGGTGCCCTCCTTATAAGCACTAACCCCTGCCAAGCAAATTATAGCCTTCGGGAATACCTCTTTCAAACACTTTCTCACAACCTGTTCAGTACCTAGACACGAGTTCTACCCAAAACTCTTCCATAAAGCTGGCTTTTTGAAAAGATGGGTATGTCATGCATCAAAAGCTTTGTGTTTTTCAAAATATCAATAGGGGAACAGCAAACAAATAATTTACTGAATTTGTCTTCTTTGTCTAATCACAAGCAATCGCACAAAAGGCTCAGGAAACATGCAAGTCCTACATGAGGTCTTGCTGTTAACGTCAGCGAGCTTTGAATGTATGCCTCCATTTATATGAAACTAGCACTGGCATTTACTCTGAAGTGAAATCCATTCCAAACCATGTCAACAATTATTTGTTGTTCTACAGACTGCAAATATTTCACTGCCAGTAGTTTCACTGACAGAAATTCAGAAATTCTTACAAAAGACTGGCTTGACTTGAAGGTATCTTGGACTATCTTTGACAGTTTGTAAGACAGACTTTATCTTCTCAAAGTTCACTTTTCATTCAATGCCCCATAACCACTTCATTAAACGTACTTTTACATCAATATTTTTCCAACATTTTAGTGAAGGTACTTGCAAGTCACAAATATTAGTGTAGTTTGAGTTCCAAATCTGCTTCGAATTATTATTTAAGAAAAATATTTAAGAAGTAATTTGTATGCTGTTTACCTAGCTCTATCATAAAGAATAAATGGCAACTCTGTCAAAAGGTGAAAGTATTAGTATGATGTGCTACTCGAAATACTAAATTGGTGCATAAACTTTTAGAAACATTGCTAACAGATTCAGATGTAGATTTTAAAAAATTCCTACCATGGGCCTAACCCTTTCCATTGAGATCAATAGGTAAAATGCTTTTTAACTTTAACAGAACTATTCTGCCAACAGCAAACTTTTCAAAAGCTGCATATTAATTCTATTTTTAAAGGCAGGCTCTGCAAAAAGACCTTATATGTCAGACTTCAGCCACCAACCTACAGAAACTAACTTCAGAGGTAGCAAAAGCTAAAACGGACTGAACTATCTATTCATTTACTCCCATTTAAGTAAAATTATCCTTTTTTTGCATCACCCTGAAAGCAGGAAACCTGGAAAACTATAATTTATAACCCCCTGGTGAATGCATACAGCATAGAGGCAATACATAGTGTTGAACTGTCCCTTAAAGACCTTCAAGAGGGACACTTAATGCAGGATTCATTGTGTTGTAATTAATTAAGTCTTTCAAATACCCAGATGTATAGATAAACTGCATGAAGATTATTCATCTCTGCCGCCACATCTGTGGGTGAATTAATACTGTCTATCATTTATTATGCAGACAGTTTGACCTTGATCTTATGAGTGTCTGTGCCAGCTGTACTTGAAGCTCTCCAGACATCAAGATGGGAACATGAAGTGCAGCAGCAGTATTCATAGTCCTACTAACTGAAATGACCGTTTAATCCCAACTGCCTTTTTAGGTAGAAAGCACACCCTGATTTTACAGAGAAGCAAAGAAATACATGTTACTCACCTTGAAGCCATTAATAAAGCATCAACATATTAGCATCAACCCACTGTTGTCAATGCTCAGCTATTACTCCCTAAGTTCTGTAAATCATTCCCTCTAGCTTAAAACAGGTTGATACTTGCCTTATAATTTTGGCATTTAACTGAGCTCACAATATTTTTTACCATATTGATATATAGAAAAATAAATGTCCTCTACTTGTATTAATCCAACTGATGAATAAGAATTTATTAGCCATCCACAAATCCTCAGACAAATCTAGCCTGAGACAGAGGTAATTACAAATAATAGGTGGAAAACAGGAACATCAGGACTCTGGCTTGTACATGTCAAGTTGAGGCTGCACTTAACTTGGGCTATTTGAATGGGAAGGGGAAAGACAGCTGAGCATGGTGTTACTATGCTCTACTCTCCTTCACATTCCCACCTCAGCAAGTACATTTTGCTTTGTCAGTATGCAATATTTAGCTGCACACTTCATTCTCATTAAAAAAATACAACTAACACCTTGGTTGAAACTACAAATAAACTACAAAAAAAGAGCTAAGTAGCTAATCTGAAAAATTCATTTGGAGATGGCAGCCTTGAGACTAATGGCTCCCCTCTACTTGAGCAATGGGATCTATAAAATTTTTCTGTGCATCTCATGTTTCTCCTCAATTTATGTTATTAACATTAGCTATCAAAGCCTTGGTCTTTCAACGTGACTTACACTGATAGACATTACAGCAGCTCACAAGGCTGCAGTCTCTGGGAAATACAGAAAACAAGACAGGAGCAGGGTTAGAGAAAGGACATACTCGCAAGAAATCAAATGCCAGTGTTTCATTGTGTGTAGGTGGGGAAGCGAACGAATTAACTAGCTATGCTTTACAGTCATTAACCATTAGTTTTCTTTCACGTAGCAACTCTAAGAGGCAAGAGGTAAAGTCTCACTTCACACTGACGATCTCTTTATTCAATTACTGGGGGGGGGGGGGGGGGGGGTGTCAGATGTATTACTTGTATAGTATGACGTTATCCTGTATGAGGAAGGACGGTAAATTCTAGATCTAATATCTCTGGATTACATTTGGCTACACTTACATACATTGAATAATGCCGTAGACAGAGATATTATTCAGTCAGAATATGAATCTACTTATATGCACTGAATAATGCTATAGACAGAGATATTATTCAGTCAGAATATTAATCTAACCCCTATACAATATGTCATTCTTAAGATACCAACATTCAAGACATAGAAGGTAATGAAACATTACCCAATGGCTTTTAGAAAAACCTTTTAACAAATTAATGAATCCAATTTCCCTCTTACTTCATGTGTTTACATTCAAAGTTTCATTACAAAATTATCTTAGCTTTCATTATCTCCTCTCATTATACAGTATTGGCAAGTTTTGATGCTTTTGTGAATGCTTCCAATGAAATTGGAAATTCCTAGTCAAACTAATATGATAATGAAGAAAAATGTTAAGAAGTTAGAAAGAAATCTTTTGGTTCAGACACTGTCAAAATTTATGTCACAGTGAGGCAAAGGGTTATGGATCAGGTCTATGCCCTGGTAATACTTGCCTTTTCGAACAGGCATTTAGAATCACCAACAGCATGATTTTATGTAATACAAAAGTAGGGTATGCACTTCAGCTAGCCCAGTGACTGAGAAATAATAAAGACAGCTTAAAATTAATTCTGCCCCCACTTCCAAACAGTACCAAGGCCAGCTCTGCCAAGCAATGGATCTGGCCCAATCAGTTAAATTTCTTTCCTATATGACTTCTCCTTTTAGAATAAATATCTGAATCTTCAAGAGAATTCTAAATCACATGTGAGCTAATGCTTTAGATGAGAGACTAATTTACACCATCAGTGTGAACAGATATAAACTTTACCATATCGGCTTTGTTTACACAATCTAGCCTTAAGTCAAGTAGATCTTGATCTATGAGTATCTGGATGTGTTCATCTACTTGGATTATTATGTCTGGAAATTGAAACCACTTTACACCGTGATGTTTAGTTCAGGGACAATGTAAAAGCATAACTAAATCCATTCCTGTCTATGCACAATCTAGTTACTTAGTATTTGTTATTCAGCATGTACAACACATGGAGGGCTGCCATTTTATTAAGCATTTCTCTAAGCAGTGTAGAAACTACCTTGTCAAATTCCAATATCCAGCTAATAAATTCATTAGAGATAATGAAGGTGCAGCAGTTTGACAAAGATTCAGTTCACCCCAACACAAGCCCCAAACATTCCCTCTAAGAACAAGCACTGTAGTTAATGGAAAGTGTGTTGTCTGGAATGGTCTTACAGACTCATGATAACCACTCTAAGAATATTTATTTTCATCTATTCAACACTATAATATTTTAGAATATTTTAAGAATATTAGCATAGCTAGTGGTATTACAGAGTATTCTGATATAGGAATATCTGTTTAGTTTTCCTTCTACTGTTAAGACCAATATTGCTTTACTAATCAAAAATAAAATAGCATGAGAGCAAGCCTGGGAATGAACAACATTACATCAGAATAACTAAGCCTCCGTTATGAATTTCAATGCTGCAGGGGTTAAATACTCAAGGTTTGTGATGCCCTTAAATAATTCAGTCTACGTCCTTTCAGTAGATGTCTGATCCATTAAATATTCACTAACACTTTGAAGACTGGAATAGTGTCAGATCTCAAATTAGAAAATTTCCTTTTAATGTCACTCTTGTGTTAATTTCTGTCATATTATTTCAGGTTATTTGCCACATCTCAAACTGGGTAATATTAATAGCACAAAAAAGGATCTTCTCTTTCTTGATAACTGAGTGTGCCATATGAAGGAAACAAGCAGTTTTGCTTTTGACATACACAGCCCCATTGACTTCAAAATGGGAAAAGTGACGTGCCCAAGCACATGGCAATTGATAAGGGAGATTTCAGGACCTCCCAACTTCTTATTCTAGCAAAGCTGCATTAAAAAAACACAGTTTGAAGCATTATACAGTTGATAATATTACTATACTACACCAGTTTATTAAAAATGTATCCTCGCACTTGATCTGAAAATAAAATAAAAGCTTATTGCCCATGACAAAAGGAAGAACAAGGGATAAGTGTCAAATTGTAACTCTACTACTAGATGAAAAGAGCCTAATGTAGACCTGCCAGGTTTTGAAAACAGACAGCTGAACTGGGAAATCCCTTCAGTCTTGGTATGACATCACTAAATAAATCCTTATTATGTTATACGGCTCCAAAAGCATTATGCAAATAGCTGTTCAGAAAGCACTGAAACAAGATCTTTCACACATCAGGAACTTTGTGTCATAAATGGATTCTGCTGCTTGAAATATGTCGCATTCTCCCAGTGAACATGTCTGTGCCAGGCAAAGGATTTCCTGCTTAAGTCGGCTGATTCCTAGTAAGAAATCCATGCAATTTAGTCCCTCTTTCAATTTGTGAATTATTTACACGTAGATGTTGATAACTGTTTTGTTTGCAATGGATAATGCAACCCAATACCACTACACAGCAAGATGCCTTAGTCACATTTCTTCCTCATATCAATGAGGGGACACAGTAAGGGACCTATTTTCCCAATACATTCCAACTATTGTGTGAGTAATGACATGGCAATAAATATTGCTGGTCTGTTTGTGACCAGGACTTATTACTGTGAACCTGGACATCAGTGAAAACAATGAAACTAAAAGCACTGGAGATCTCACAGTTAAAACAAATCGAGTAGTATCACTGTGTCACAAAACAAAAGACCCTCAATCACTGCAAAACAATGTAGCAAGAAATCAATTACAGAATCAAAAACGTTACCAGAAGGAATTAACTGCATAATACTCTCAGTGTTCCCTCCCTTGCAACCTGGTTTGCCATGTTTCCTTCTACAGGGAAAGCCTAAGATGTCTGAAAGATGGGTATTCAAGGAAGAGATATTTCAAACCCATCTTAAATTTCACGTCAGTAGAGTTATACAGATGGATAGCCATGTACAGCACAAGCTTCTTCCCAAAAGAAAACGAGATAAAGGAAACTGTAAATTTGCTGAATTAAATAGAAATGGACCATGCCCTCACAAAGGGACTTTTCATTATTATCAACTGTTACGCAGTTTAATGACTGGTTCTGATGACAACTACTGCATCTCTGACTCAACAGGTATGGACATTGTTAAGGGAGAAATATATTGTGTTGGATCCAATAGCCCAAGAGAGATGAGGCTTCTGCAGCTCTGTACCCTGAGGTCTAACCAGCAGCGAGGTGAATACATATTCCCAAGTAGGCATATGTGCATAAAGCACATATATACACTACATATATACAATGCTGGCCGCACAGATCAGCCACCACAGTGGCTGACGCTTGATTTCGCTCACTCCAGTCTCTCCAGTCCCTGGCACCCAGGCCCTCTGTGGTGCCAGCCCAGCTGCTGGAACGCAGACCCTCACTCACTACAGGTGCTGGCAGCATGGACACGCAGGCCCCTATGAACCAAGGTCCCACTCCAGTCGTTGGCACTCACGTCCACTCCCTCTGATCTCCCCAGCTGCTGGCACACAGACACGCAGGCCCTCCGACCCGTGGTCCGACTCCAGTTGCTGGTACTCAGACCCACGTACACACATGCATGCAGAACAGAGTGTCCCTCACCCAGGAAAAGAATTAGAAAGGAATTTATAGGAAGATAGGGCAGACTGTGCCGATCAGGTGCAAGGCATGGCCAGACAGGCATACTAACCAGCAAGCTATTTACACCAGACCAGCCCTTTTCATTCCCTTACCTTTTCCCGCACTTGTTGCTCCCCAAATCGCCTAAATCCATCCCTTTCCTTACCTTTGATTCCTCCTCTAAACATTCCATAGTAAGTCCTGTGCAATCCCAAAATGCTCTTCCCCTACATCCCATAATGCATCCCATATCCTCAGGCAGCAACCTCTCCCAGTCTGAAAGGTGCTCCAGTGCCGACTAACCTTGATGGGGTTTCACACCTGGAAACTCAGGCTGAGGAGGCAGCCCTGGGGAGGGCCCAGAGAGGGGGGTTCCTTCCCCCGAGTCCTTAATTTGGGTTCCCACCATGCCTTTGTGCGTCTCTGCTCCCCGGGCCTTACAGAGACGAGCCTTTGATGGGCTGACAGCTCTCCTGCATGGGCCTGCCAGTAGCTGAGCAGAGCACTGCTTTAGCACCCCCACCCACCATTTTCTCTCAATGATCCTTTCTGGGTGCGCAGACAGGCTTTTATCACGTAACCTAACAGACATGAGCCAATAATACAGCTGAATATTTATGAAGCATCAGTTTCTGCTGTTCACACTTACTCAGAAGTCAAATTAAAAATGCTAGACATCATCTGTTTGTTAAACACAGGGATGTGTACAGTCTCTCTCATGAAGTCAACTGTCGATCCCATCTAGGTCTCATTAGGCTTGAACCCCACAATGCTTCATAAATTTCCCCTGCTGTTTAGCAAAACTCCGAGAGAAGAACAGTCTTTCTTTGGCATTCATCTAATGCATCAAGGCTTGCCAGCCAGACAAATCTTACTGCCCATTCACTCTCTTAATTGATGCTCAGGATTTTAGTTTGCGTAACTCTTTTAAAGGCTCTTAGGTAAAAAGGAAAAAACTACTTATTTGGGTATTTTACATTTGTATTTAGAAGTTTTAATAAAACAGCTGCTTTCTTCTTCCTTTCTTTACCACATTTTCTGGCTACTGACAGTAGCAGAGAGACAGAGGCATTCTCGCATATTTTCAATCATGACATTGCTAACAATTCACATCTACTCTATAGAAAGTCTTTTGAAGAGCAGTTCTAGTAACTTTATCATATCAGTAGCTCTGTTCTCATTCTTTTCACATAATAAGCACATAAAATCATGCCTACTTTTCCAAATTATCTGTATAGTGTCATGGTCGCCTCATTCAAGTTTGCAGATTAAATGTTTCAGTATGCAGATATCTAGTTATTCAGTAGTTCTGCTCTAATACTAACTGGACGCATTCTCACTTTTGGGTGTACACAATGCCACACACAAGGTTGAAAGTCAAATTTTCAATAACTGATAAATGGCAGTGACATTAGATACTGAAAACCACCATCAGTCATCTTCTGCTTAAGATGCTAAGTGGATGTTTTCAATACTGCCTTTTACTTAAATGCACAGTGTGTGTCTTTAAAAAGCCCTCAGCTGAAGGACATATGGCAAAAGCTAGTTAGAGCACTGCATAACTATGCAATGCTCATATTCTGTACTGAAGAAGATAGCATAAAAATCTTCTGAAGGACTTATAACTCTGGTTCTCTTTGGAAAAAAAATATGTTATATGGGTAACTCCCTCCAGATCAGACAAAGGTACGATAAAGTCTATAAATAAGCTATCACTGGTATTTTTAAATGTTTATTTAGCTAGCTTTCCACCTCTGCTGCTGAGCACAATGCTGAGTCTATTTTACTGCTGTTTGACAAGAATCACATAAAATAAGAGCATGAAATTGATATTGTGACAAGAAGAAATGCACATATGAGTCATGAAACTCTCAAAGTCTGCTTTCAATGTAGAACAAAAGATAATTTCCCCTTTCACCTCTTCAGCTCAGAGACCCTTTGGCATTTATTGAGCTCAATGTTTTGACTTCAAGTAATGTTTTGCTTTGCCTGAATGAGAATGACCTTTATGTGGCACCTGCACTAAAGTAAAATTCATTGGGAAACCAAGGCCAGACAAATTTTCCTGGTGAACACTTGAGTTTCCAAAACAAATCACATCATTGTAATTCATTGTAAGCAATACTTTCAGGAGCCTAGCTTTAGTTATCTAAATTAAAATCTCCACAAGTCAGGTTTCCTAAATCTAATTTACTCTTTAGTACACTAACGTGTCCTCAGGTAGCTCACCAGAATAAGCTATGAGTCTGTGTAACAGCTGCGTGAAGTTAGGCTCTGAAATTCCACCTAACTTGTAAGATTTCCTGCATTTGAACAGCCCTTCCTAAATGCATAATTCTTTTATGGAAATGAGACAAACTCTAAATCACAAACGGCTTTTCAGCATAAACACCCTTCTCATTTGCCTGTATAGCATTAACAGCAGCAATGAATTCATGCAAATCAAAGGTCTTGTGCTGAGGTTCAAAACTCACTTACGGGTGGCATCCCATTATCTTTATGATATAAGTATTCTGAAGTACGTGCAACTCTGGTGTAATTTAATAACATCCCTGGGCTATGTCCCTCCCAGGAAGTTGAGAAGAGATGAAATGGAGCCAGTTACTTATCATGGGGGAATGCCTTGATACCAAATATCTTCAAATGTTTGAAAACGAAGCACAAGACTTGGGAGCAACCAAGTGAGGATTTATTCCTGCAGCATCATCTGCAGGACTGTATATGTTTTTCCAGGTCATACAAGTGCTGTTGAATTTCTATCACAGACATCTGTTTAGATGTTTTAGTTGCCCTGGGACCTGAAAAGGATATCTAGCTTTCCACATAAGCGGTATCGAATGCCCTTTCCAGAAAACGCAAAACATAGATACACAAAACATACAATTGTTAAGTGTAACCCTTAAGAAAGATAAAGCAGATAAATTTAAGAAGGAGAAAAACTGACAAAGCAGCAGTACAGCAGAAAGGGAATCTCTGAGTTCTAGTGATTAACAAAGAAATTGTGACTCAACCATATATTCTTGCAGACATGTAAAATCGCATCCTAAGATCTATTAATAGGGGGCTGACACAAACTATAGAACAGAGGAAGAGGTTTTTTTCTCATTCCGTCAACACTGGTAAGGTTTCAGTTTGAATAGCATGCACGGTCTGAGGGTTTCACG
This sequence comes from Platalea leucorodia, assembly GCF_965183815.1. Classification (NCBI taxonomy): domain Eukaryota; kingdom Metazoa; phylum Chordata; class Aves; order Pelecaniformes; family Threskiornithidae; genus Platalea; species Platalea leucorodia. The sequence continues at coordinate 65,753,607 of NC_138829.1, read as the reverse complement.
CTTCAATTACAAGGTTTCTCAGAAACTAAAGCTACATAATTAAAAACTTAATAAAGATTGACTTTGCATTCAGCAGAGCAAAGTAAAGCATATATTCAGCAGCACATGCCTAAACACAATGCATGGACACCAGTTTTGACAATCCACTGCATACTCTTCACTTACTTAAAATCAAGAAAGGGCATACTCAAAAGTGGGGGTAAAGAAAGAACATAGAAGAAAGACCTTTTAAACAGTGCTTTTCTACATAGTTCTTATATTGGATTAAATCCAAATTGTATCTTGAGGCCATTTTTTTTTTAATCAAGTGTATCTCAAGCTTCAAAAATGGAAACATAAGTCCAGGCACAGGCCTAACATGAGGCATCAGATAGCAATCTCATCACATTTTAGTAGTGTTGAAATCTACATTTTGATCTAATTCTAAAGTTTTCATAGCTTGATTATTTATTAGTAATTATTTTAAAGTGAAATATAATATCTGTGAAAGACTCTTTGAAAGCAGAAGCAGTCCATTTTCCTGAATAGTAAGTCAGTAAAACAAGGACTGGAGCAAAGCCTAAAGTTGTTTTTAAAAATTTGGCCATAATCCTTTTTTCACTCCCACCAGAAAAAAAAAGCTTCAATAACTATAACATTCTGAAACAGCTGTAGTACTAGATATTCTGATTTCCAAAAAAACCAAATCCCGCCTATAAGCAAACTACCCTTCAGTTTCCAGGGAAATACTCTCTAAGTGGGGATGGCAAGATTCTCCTTTAATATGATACTACAATAGTATTCTCTGACTTCAAAATGCACCCCAGCACTAGTCATAAGGAGTTAGTTTCCTTTCATTTCAGTTGATAAGGATCTTACCCTAGGAATCTTCCACTGATCTTTCCCATCCTGTCAAAGACTGAGAAAGACTGAAAGTTCACATGAGTCTGGAGCGAAGGGAATTTTCGTTTCAATTCCTATACGTCTTTCTAGGAGTCTTACTACTCTCTGAATCAACCCTTACAGATACAGTATTCAGAAAATAACCCTATAGAAGTGTCTGGAACAGTACGAATAATTCGGCTATTAATAAACTGATATAACCTCTTTCTCAGCTCATAGAATGCTAACGAGCAAACTAGACTGATTTATCTGGTGATTTTACCCCACAAGCTGTTTCAGAATATTTTCAAGAAAAGTGGTAAAAACTCAATATTTGAAATCCTGTTCAGTCTTAGCAGTTGTGATGGGTCACATAAATTAAGTAGCATAATTCTTTTTCAGCTGAAGAAGGTCAACTCTTACAAAGAATTTTTTGGGTACCACTAAGCATGGGTATAAATATAAAGTTTCCCATGTATGATCATTCCCACATAAAAACTAGAAATTCAGACTCCTTAAATCGCCAGAAGTAATATTCAATTACTTAAACTTATTTTAAAAGATGCTAAAACTAGCTGAGCATAGCTGAAGCACACTGGGGGGAGGGAGGGGACACACCAAAAACCAAATCAAATATACACACAGACTTGATTCTTAAAAACTGTCCTCTTAGATAGCATCAAATAATGGCAGAGTAGCATACACAGAACAACAGAGATACCAGGCATACCATACCACCTCGGCTGAGAGGGCATTTCATATTCATAGAAACAATATTTACCTGTTTACCTACTTTCACTCGAGTGATAGTTATTGTGTACTAAGAATGCAACAGAAAGTCAATGGAGAATAAAGCATTGCTGTTTGATCTATAAATATCTTCTGCAAACATCTGTCATATAGGTGTCTCGTGTTTTAGCCGCAGCACTTCCCAAGAATATGCCTTACCCCACGTGTGCCACAGTGACACATTTGACAGAAGGAAAGAGTGAAGATAAAGAATATTTATTTGTCAGTGATTGTGTTAACATAAAATAGTAAAATGCAGGGGAAAGTAATAATCTTTTGGACTTTTTATAGATAATAGATTTATGAAGAATGCTGCTGCACAAATCATCAGACTTGCTTGCTCATCTAACTATATAATTGCTCTTTGCAGCCTTCTACTGACTGCCCCTTCTCTATTGCATTAACCATAAGCTATTTGCCATCACTTTCAAGGCTCTTTATGATTGATCCTTCCTACCCATCATCTCTCATCAAGTATTTAGAGGCCTCCAATCAAGCTATAGTGACAGCTTCCATCATCTAGCTGTTAATTTTTCAGACAAACACCTCTATACTTTCCGTCAAGTTAAGAGTTGGCACATCCAAAAAGGCACTTTCTGGTTCGTCTTCCTATCTTCCCTTAAAATTCTCCTTTGCTATGATGCCAATAAGGAAAATATTGTGGCGTATGAAAGCAGGTACTTAACATGTTGATCAAGAATATTGAATTGTCTCCTTGACAACCTGTCTATAAGTACCTTTGCGATATTTTAAAGCCATGAATTATTTAGTCTTGATAATGCTTTAGAGCTTGGTGGTTTATTCTGTCTCTTATGACAAGACAAGTGCGCAGGTCTCCCTCAGAGGTAAAGGGAAAGCACTCACCAAACCCACAGAATTTGTTACTCATTTTAATCTACAGTAATATAACAACAACTCCACAAGATGGCATTACACTACACCCAGGTGGAGGAATACGAGGCACCGGCATACACTCACTCTCTTGACTGCTTATTTTCAGGGAGGATTCAGTACTCACCAAATCATTTGTAAACAGCCAGCATGCAGAAAACTGACATCCCAATCTCTGCTCTTGAAAGTAACATGAGAAAACATATAAAGGGAACAAAAACGCAGAACAGAAAAAAACTACAATTTTTCCTTTTAGAAAACATGGAGTAGTCACTTCATAGATGATTTTACATAGAAACAAACGGCATGTGAGCAGTCTATGGGATATTATAAGCTCACTGTCACTGCAGAACCAGTTCAGTTACATCCTGAGCACTGATGCTCACTCAGTTCCTACACAACACAATTCTCTAGCTGAAGCAATGTTTTTCACTCAAGCTGACTGGCCCATAAGGGGTGCAGGTTGACATTTAAGTGTAGTGAAAATTAGCATAGCACCGAAATGGGGACTCAGCCTCTCTGTGCAATTAATAAAAGTATCCAGTTAGCTAAAGAAAAAACCTGCAGTGTAATTTGGTGTTCTCCTGAGAGTCAAAGAAATTCCTCTTAAATTACTGCCAGTGCAGATGATGCATACTACCTCTGCAGTAAAAACATGGCACTATGAGATTTCAGGGGCCTATTGCAGACAAGCCAGCATCCCACCAAGATTAAGACAGTGTCTTCTCGGAGGCCTTGGCAGGAAAGCAGTCTTAAAGGATGCATGCAGAGGCTGAGAGAATTCTACAGCAGAAGAAAGATCCTATGAACTGTAACATCTCAGAGGCTGGGCAAGATAATCTAGGCAGCTAGAATTATTCCAAGTCTCTTGCCCATTTAGCTAATTCTACCTGCACTATTTTCAGATAAAACAGCTGTCACTTGTTTAGTCATTGTCCTGTTCAATGGTACATAGAGTCAGGGAATCAGCAGTACAGCGTGCACTAAACTCCCAGTGCCAGGAAAGTCTCATACCTCCCAATAAAAAAAGCACTAAAAACCCTAACTAATGTAATCTACCTCTTTCCCACAGATCAAGTGATGGGAGAATCTATTAAAACAAATAACCATGGCAGCTTCTGCTTTATTGTTAGTTTAATCGGAAACACTGCAGGCCAGATCTAATTCAAAGCCACCTGCTGACTTCAATGGGCTCTGGATCAAGCCTTAGCTGAGGAAGACTTTTCAGTTATCTCTTTAACAAGGCACTCAGTTGATTACCAGCCCTCCCGCCTGCTACTCTAATGGGAGTGCTTTTATTTTTATGCTTCTCAGGGCAGCAGATATGCTTGTACAATCATCAGCAAGAAAACTTTAAAGAAAAGCTGTGTAACTGCAGCATCCCCTAGTGTATTTACACTGCTTAGCCGTTACAGAAGATCCCAGTAACTTCATTAGGGGCAGATCCTCATTTCAGGATCAAGCTATCATCGTAGCAATTGAAATGCTGATTCTAACAGAACAGCTGATCTTTTAGAGTGTGCCTTTCTGAGTATCAAAAAAATACTGATGTTGGACTGAAGTAGAAAACTGCTCAGAATGTTTCTTCTTTGTGACTATAAGGGTCGCTTATCACACTTCATATTGATATGGTGTATTTTCTGTAGGTTCATAACGAATTACTAGATTTTATGCATTAGGTGTCTCACAAGATTTTCATTATTTTGCAAAGGACCAAGCTTAAATTCTGATGGCCATATTCATATCACATTTATGTTGCTACAAATTTAGAATAACTAAGTTTGAAAAATATTTCAAATTACATCTGACTACTGGAATTTTGGCCTGGGCTGCAGTGGCTTAGCCAGTCCTTAATAAAATTGATACATAAACTGAAATTAACATTAAAAATTGATGAATCACAAGATGCTTAAACTACAACGTATCTGTAAAAAGTCCGGATTTTTTTTTTCTGTTTGACAGCACAGAGAGCCATAAAAGTCTCTTTAGATTTAATCTAAGTTTAATTTTATTTGCATTGTAAAGAACCAATGAAAAGTGCCAATGATCAAAAAAATGAACTGTAGGTTAGGATTTAGGGCTAGCATCAACACATTATTAAAGTGCAGTTCATGTGGAAAAAGGTACAAATTATATATTTCTACTTATAAGACCTGGCCCGGGTCTGGTATTTACTGCATATTTTTTTATGTCTGACAAAAACCACACTTTTACTGTCTGTGCCACAGTGCAATATCCAACAGAAGGCTGAGCTTGACTCTTCAGTGTTTTACACACTGTAAATTTCTGCTTGTGACACTATAGCTCGATTCTTAACTTTTAAAATTGGGCAATGGCAATCAGAAAAAAATTGATATTTCAGATGTAGACTACTGACTAGGATTTTTGTTTTGTCTGCATTACATTACTAATACAGATATTACTGCTCAGAATACTGTTATATATAAAAGTATAGAAAGGGTGATTTTAATAATGGCACAACATTGTGATTGACAGTACCTCTAAAGATGAAACATAAATGGACTGATATTACTTATTCCCTTTGAAATTATCCATGTTGCTTGTCACATAGAGAACTTTTCCTTCCCAAACCATGTTTTTTCCTTTCTGCTTCATTGTACAGTTGATATTGCACCAATAGTGAAAGAAACAGATATTGTTCCATAAATTATGCATCGATGAGTCAACAGTCTGTTGCCCCAGGAAAGATGGGACAATAACATCCCTTATTTTAACTAACATCCATAGGAGAACCCTTCTTGCAAAGAAAAACTGTTGTCTGTGCTGTCTTGGCATGGAGCCATGGATCATTCAGTCAGCAGCTCAGAAAGAACTCAGATCTTCCTTCTCCAAAAGGCACAAGTCCCTGCCACCAGAGCTAACAGATTTCACATAACTGACAACACTTGTGGAACGCCACATGAATTTGCACTAAGAACGGGATTGGGAACAAAGAGCAGCAATGGTTGCTCACTCTAGTTTAATACATATGATCAACACATGTATTTGTAAAATGAATAAATCCACTTACTTTACAGAGGCTTTACGGATACAGCTAAAATCTATGCTAAAACTTCATTGGCTCTAAAGAAAGTTGTGAGTAAATCTAATTTTGATTACACTAAAGAAAATGCCATTTCTTCAAAAGTAACAAAGTGACACAAAATAAAACATGTTCTATGTATGAGCAAGCAAGGACTACAGCTAGCAGAAATATAGCCAGATACATTATAATCTCATTCCCTGTTTATAACAGACACATTCCAGCTCAACAAGAAATTTTGTGTTTGACCCAGGAATTATTTTTTTATTTTTTTAACAAATATAGGAAATAGAATTGAATGACCCTAAAGATCCCTTCTGAATTTATAATCTTTGACTCTATGAGCCTGTTTAGATCTGTGAAAGGCAATAAAATAAATCATTATCAAATTCAAACTGTCTGTTCATTAAAAGCACCCTCTTAACACTTGTGGGAGTCCTTTTTTCAGTGGCAACCAAGGTTAACCCTTCAGACAGTAGGCAGCTGCTTATACCCTCCTTGAAACCTTTTTTAAATAATTGCAATAACTGCAACAGAAGAAAGATAAGAGAATTGGGCCTACATTATTACATTCTAGCAAAACAAGATGATGTGCTGATGTTTCTTTCCCTTTAACAACATAAATTAGAGGATATTATCTCTCTCCTGCACTTGACATTCAAATGAGTGACTGGGACCATAATGGAAAGTGTAACTACACGGGTATGGCAACATGCAATTAGTGGGGTAAAACTGGTAAATCTTGTCTAAGTATTGCAGGCCAATCCAAATTGAGTGGATCCTGGTACTTGAAAACCCCACCCACCCAGCTTAGTAATTTGAACTGAATATTTGATTGCAGATTCACTCTAATAACCCTCTTTAGGCTTTTCTTGGTTTCCTCAGAATTAGAAATAAACTAATTTGTCTATTGAATAAATATTCACTCCTAGCTGCTTTGATTCCTTCATATATGTAATGGACTTTTAACTTAAAATTTTAACCTGATCCTTCTTTTTTCCACCCCCATTCAACTCCATGATTTCTGTTTTTCTTTTTTTACTGCAGAACATTGAAATATACTTATTTCATAAAGACTGTAGCAGTCCCAATTAATTTATCTCTCTATCTAAAGTGCAATGATAGTCAGAATTGTCTGATGATGCTGAATACTGTTTCTCAAATTTTCAACATACTCAGTTTAAAATCTAGCATCACGTACTATAAAATTAAACATTCAACTTCAAATCAGAAATCTGCTACGTAAGTAACTGCTCACACTTTGGTTTTGCCATGTGACACTGCATGGAATTTTAGAGCATCACTGACAAGAACTGAATGGCAAAAGATTTGCCAAACACGCACAGCAAAGAGGTAATTGCGGTGATTTAGCAGCTTATAGCCAAGACTAAGCATGTTGCTCTGGAAGACCACAAAGTAACATCTTACACTGATGGATCATCGTGTGACTGCTGACACACCTCTAATTTGTTCTTTAAGGACAAAGTTAGCCTAGAAGCAAAAAGTTGTCAGTGTTTCCGTCACTTTCATCCCTGCGATGAGTCTTGTATAACGCATCTCAAGAGCATCTGAGCTGGCTTCTCCTGTATTTTTGGCCCTCTCCTTTTGTGAACTTCAGTGACATTGCTGAAGACCAGAAGGGAGGGGATAAAGAAAAGCTTGGCATACTGCACCATAATCCAGTGTCAACAAATACAGTTGCTATCAAAGATCCCCGCACATAGACAAAATATTCTTCTATACCAACTGCTGCCAACAATTGCTTTTCACTCCTACAAAGAGCTACTCCGTTCTACTCAAGGGCAAACAGACGTTTGTAGGGAGACCTATCTAAAAGCATGATTTGCACAACATTTTGAAACCATTTGAGGTGTAGGCTGTTAGTACAATGAACAGTCAGAGAACAGCAAGAACATTTTCCCTTCTGTTTGAATTACCATTTTTTAGTAGCACATACCTTCTTCTTGAGTCTTCTCATCCTAATTTGTTCATAGCCAAAATGTTGACTTTTAGGTAAAAACTGAGTGGATCAAGACTCTTGAAATTTAATTTCTTAGCTTATGATTGTGTAACATTTCAATATGAATAAGGTATTGTATAATTTTATTTGCAATTTTCATAACATACTGTGAAAAGCTCAATAAAGGCCACAGCCTCATCCTCTGTTTTCTCTAATACAACAGTAGTGTGATTCCCCACCCCCAGTTCTGGGCATGCATTATTATTACATGCCAATTTAAACTTGTTTGCTTCAGCATGTGAGCCAAACTAGAGTTGGTAAGCTTATTCTTAACCCAGTCTCTATAAGCTAGTTATCTCCAAACTGTTTTCCACTTGCTGCCTTGTGTTTTCTTGAAGCAGTTTTTTGACAAAATAAGTATTTATGGAGTTTGATACAACCACTGGTCTTATCTAATGTTTTAATTCTTACACACCTATATTCTGGGCTCTCAGTGTTCATAAAATTGTGCAAAACCACAGAAAAAAGTGCACAGTTGGTGATCAGGAGAGTATTTTGCACCAGCTACTCCACAAATGACTTCTACTTTGTGAACTGAAGGGAAAGCAATCATTGTACTGGATTTTCTCATACTTGCTTCCTAAAGTTAAAACATATTACTTTCCTGCTATTTCCCCTATTGCGAGAAACCAGCGTACCTTGACTGCAGAAGGATCAAAGCCAAATTTTTCATATATTATAACTTTATCAAGTGAAATTAACTGGAGGGGAAAAAATTGCACTAACTTCAGAGCTCTGGTCTGTCCCATTACCACCATTTATTTTGTTTCTGCTTTTTTTGCTGTTTACATCTTTCTCTTTCCAGTCTTTCTTCCCCAGTCCTTGAGTCTTACTATCTTGCATTCTCAGTTCATATCAAACTTCAGGTCTCAGTCCGTCTTCAATGTTCCTCCATTTATTCTGTCCCAGTCCAGCCTAGTCTCCTCTCATTTTGTGTTTTCCTCCATTACCTTTTCCCCTTCTGTTCACCTTACTAAGTTTTGGCATAAATTCTTTCTGCTCTAACATCTGCTTTAGTTTCTCAGAGCTAAACATTTTGCAAAGCTCAAAAAGTTTTCCCACAGGGTTGCACTGTACAGGCATCAGCCTGCTTATGTTTCTGTTTAAAAAAAGATAGTTCAGACATCACTTGGTGCTTGGGGAGACAAGAGCCTGAAAAGGATTGGATAGTACCCGCAGTGTTTCTATGCAAATGACTATAACATAGCACATTATCTCTTTTTCTTAGTCATGGTGCTATCTGGAAAGTAAAGACAAGTAAAAATAATTAATACCCATCCTTCTTGGTGGCATAAATAATCTATTACCCACGAACACAAAATCTTTCTTCTACTTTTTTTTATGTGCTCACCATTATTTTTTGATGCTTTCCACTATTTAAAAAAAAAAAAAAAAATCAGTGCTAAGACACAAAACCACACTGAAAACAAACTGTTAAATACAAGTCTGACCTAACTCCAGAATACTCACCCTGATCCAAGCACAGTACACAGTGACCATATTTCACTTCACAAAATTAGCTTCCCCCTCCTTCAGCAAAGAGCCACCAAAAGAATGAAACACTGTGTAGAGTACAAGTTACCTCATGGGAACAAACACTGAACAAAGTAGAGGCTTCTGTGTACTTCACTGCGTTATACCACTGCAAAGAGCTTGTGGTTACTAAAAGAAAAAGCACTTACATTCACAGACATCTGATAAATATACAAAACATTAATTTACGAGAAGATATTCTCCTGAGACAGAAAACTATGGTTCCATTGCACGTCTCTTACTTGAGAAGCCACTAATCTGAGATAGGATGAGCCTGCACACTAAGGTCTTTCAAGCCTCTCTGCATTTTGAGAAGATTCAGATTAAAATCCAGATTAAAAGCATCTCTCCAGTCAGATCAATACATAATAATATTATAACAATTCCAGTGGAGAATTTCCAAGATGCTATAAAATATTAACAATACAAAGTAGCCCTTTGAGGGAGAAATTTCCTCAGCCTAACTATGTCACTCATAACCTATTTGCTGAACCATTTTCTGGACAGGCTTCCTAATATCCATTTGCTTGCAACAATAAAAGAACAGCTTTCCCCTTGGGTTTGCTCTTTTTTTTATGCAGCAAATGACACACAGAAATCATAGCCCATAAATGTAGCTCCTGGCTGCCAAAATTAAAAATTGCACTTTTACATATGACTTATATTTTCAGTAGGACACTTAGACAAAGCTAAGCACTTTTGATGTGCTAAGGACTTTTCCAAGGACTTCCTAATATTTCAAAATCCATGGAAAGCATTAGAAAGTAAGTAAATGCATCCTTATAATTTAGAATAAGAGCCATAGAGACCTTAAATATTCTTCCACTCGTTATAGTACCGTAACATAAAGAGGCTGTATAGGACATAATATGCATAAGCTTCAAAATAAAGAAAACAATATAAAACACGATAAACATAGAGATTACAGAAAAGAAAAGGAAATTACACAAACGGAAAATAACATTTTGGTCACAGTCCATTAAAGTGAATAAATAAGGAAATGTTCCAGTGATATGTTTATATACTTAAAATGACATGAATTCAAGATGACAAATGGCCCAAATGTTTATCCTCTATAGCTGGAGGATAATAAAGACAGGAAAACAAAACAAAACAAAGCATGTACAGAAAGGAGAATATTCATTGCAAATGACTGAAATATCAGCCTTTTAACTCCCTCCTCCACAGGCCTGAGAAGTCTTTTCATTAGCATACTTCACCGTTAGTGTCACTACACATTTATGAATACTTTGTAACTAAAATTAATGTACGTAACTTAGTCCTAACCACATTTCTTTAAGCACAACCGTGGGCTCTGCAAGCACTTCCCAGCTTCCAGATCCAGACTGCACAGGTGGCCACCATCCCATTCTTCTCTTTCAGACAAACCCAGACATGGTAAGAAATGTCACACATTCCAGCAGGTCCCTCAGTCTGGACAACCAGAGACCACACCACACACACTGGAGAACGTTCTTGGTCTGCAGTGTAGACAAGACCCTCTATTATCTGTATACAACGTGTGAACTTCTGTATTCAGGTAGTCAGTTTATCACATACATACAAAGGAGGCCATAAGTGTTGGGAATGGGGAGAGTATTCTGATTACTCAACTTTTAAGATTATTTATCAGCTATTGTCCTTTCTTAGCTCTGCTCTTCAGAGGTCTCGGAGAAATTAACACCCTGAACCAACAGCACACAACAAAAATTTCTGAAGTATAATTTGGGAGCAAATGTTCAACAAAGATCTGTTGGGTGGCTCTGTGGAGAGGACAGCATGGCAGCTCTGCCCAAACAGTAAAGATGTGATTTTGCCTTATCAGAACTATTTAAAATGCCATACATGAGAGATGAAAATGAGAGTCAGACATTAACTGCATAAAAGAAAAAGGCACCTGCTCCTTTGAAAACAAAAACTGGGAAAGTACCAGGGGATTTGTTCAAAGCAATTAGCAATTGTGTTATTATGGGAAACCTGCAATGATGTATAGCTGACTAGGTACCAGCTGGACAAGCAGATAAAGGGAATCTTTTTGTTCATGCTAAAGAATGAGAATCGGAGTCTTGATGCAATGGTATCAGAACTGTTCTTTGTACTTCAGGATTGCAGAAAGCAAACTTCAGAAGCAGAATTAACCCCATGACATCATGAAATCGTCATTTCCCTAGGATTTCAGTCACCACTGAGCATGTTTTTATTGACTATGCAAAAGCATGTGATACTTCCTAGGCTGGATAGCTCAGTAACTACAGAACATCTCAGTGAATTTAAAAGAAGTCTCTACCATCAAAAAGAAGAGATTAAATATCTTTCTGCTGACTAGATGAAGAGATAAGAGCATAGTCTATCCTCATTCGCACAGAAACACTGACTATCCTACATAAATAGAGCATTAACACAGTACACTGACTTAATAAAAAATCAGTACTAACAATCAAAGCATGAATAAACAAGAAGGTACAAAGCAATTCAATTGTCTGAGAATGACACGAAACTGTTCCAAAGCAAGAAACAGAAGAAAAAGTCCTAAAGAATTTACTAACTATTAAAGTTCAGGAAAAACTGTAGACTCTCCAAACATAAATTGATTTAAATGGTGAATAATTTATTTTTCCACAGTAAGTATGTTTATAGATCATAGTAAATTCACGTTACTGACACAAGAAACAAAACCTTTGAGATATGTTAGCGACAAAGATTTCTTAGAAGAAGACAAGGAATGCTTATATCAGAAATATTCTTGGGGAAAAGCAGAATTTTGTCACAAATCAAACACCAACCTTACATGCTGCGACTACCTCCAAGACAGACAGGAGAAAACCGTTACAGATAAAATGGTAGCAGATCATTATTGTGAAGCTAGTATGCAACTTACCCCGGGAAAAACTTAAAAAGAGCATTTGAAGTTGGCAATGAAAAGAGAAGAATATTAAGACATGAAAAATTAAACCCATCTCATGGTATGAGCTGCCTTAACAAGCCATTTGAGGATATTCTAGGAGGTGTTCAGATACAGTGGAAAAAACAGACTCTGGAATCCTGGAATCTCAAAGCAGCTCACTACTGAGCCGGCACCGCGGGACTAAAGCAGACTCCAGCTGGTCTGGGGAACTGGGGGTTAGATACACACATAGAGCCTTCCCTCAGCGCTTTGTGGGCATGTAGTGACTCCCTTAAAGGCCCTAATGACCAGGACCTTCCTCTTCCCCTCAGCTACGATGTTGGCATTGGAATGATACTAAAAAACCTAGAGAGACGAGAAGTCTCAATGAAGTATACAATGTCATTCCTTCCTGTGTCCACAATGAAATTTTAACTGCAAGTTGCGTGGTATCACCATCTTTCTTGTTCTCTAGCTATCAATAAAGGCGTAAGATGAAAATTTCTAATTTGAAAAATAGAAGCTTGTAATCACTGTCAAAACTAAGAAACTTTAGATTGTCTTTAGGATAGTTACACCTTTTCAGTTAGGTAATAGCTTTGTTTTGTCAATACAGCTGCTGGTATTAACTCATATTCATTACCTCAGGAAGCTGAGGTGTCCTCTTTTAAGTATGTTACTTGGATTCAGTAAAAGCTATAAAGAAAACTGTTGCTGTAACTTACAAACTACTATACAACACTCTTAATTCACCGTAGATTGACCGACTCATAAATTGGTTTGTTCCAGCATAATAAGTAGCAGTATAGGTTTGACTTTGACACTCTAAAGTACATCAACAAAGTGGTCTTAGGTTGAACACGTTTTACTGTGGGGTCTTTGGGGGATGGGAAACACATGAATTTTCTCCCATCATTTATCAGAAGCTTTCTTGTTTTACCTTTCAAAATGACGGATGGTAAAAAAATCCAAAATCTGATTGCTTGAACATTTTTAAATAACACTGCCTAATACAATACGTAATGGTTTTACATTAGGTTTTGGAAGTTTAAAACCGCTATGTTTAGACTCTATTTGCAGTATTTGCTGGTACCTGCTAACAGACCTATCAGTTGCAGACAGCATTTTCTCTCCAAATACATAATGATGCATGAAATCCAGGGGGCAAACAGCGTGTTTTTAGGTCACCGATTTGTCACAAGGCTATAAAACTGCTGGACAATGTAACTGTCTCCTATGCTTTAAGAAAAAAAAAATCACTCTCATGTAAAAACAGAAAGAATATAAATAAACTTGATTTCAGTAAAGTTTTCATGGGATAACTGTCTCATTTCTATAAGGATTTCAAGGAACCATGACGATTCCCATAGCTACAGTTGATAGAAAAGTTTGATGTAGAGTGAGTCACGTTGCAGAATGCTGTGGAACTGAAGAATACAGTTACAGAATTTTGTGTAGAGCCCAACGCCTGTAACAGAAGAGGACTGAAAAAAAATCTAAGCTTGGTTTATGCATACACCCAGCTGCACTGACTATTTTAACACCAAGACTTTATGTTCGATAAGAAGTTGTGCAACACACTGGATAGTCAAACATAAGAGTCAGTTTCTGACGTTCCTTGTCACAAGCATTTCAGGACTCACTGGTCCATGAGCGTAACTGAGGAATTGTGGTAGAATTGATGTGTTAGGAACAGTAAACCTAGCAAGCAAAGGTACTCTTGCAGCAGAGCCTCACTAAAGCAGCAGGCTATACAAAAACATGTTTCCCGTATGAATTATACCAGTACAACTGCACCAATAACACCTTGCAGAGGTGCCCTCAGGGACCTAAGTCTACACTGAGACTTGCTAGGAGCTATTCTTACTTTGCTACTGAACTGCCTCAGGATTTCAGCAAGTTATTCAACTTCTCTACGTGGTATTGTTTAGGACCTCCTCAACAAGGTAACAAACTGATGAGTGTTAAGGTAAGTGTGATTTGCCCTGGAAAACACCCTTTAAAAATATAGTATGTATCAGCTGCCCATAGTAGCGGGAACGCTTTTATGCCAGTATAGCCATGTCAACAGAGTAAAACTTTTCCTTCAATAAAAATATCGCAGGAAAATTTCTCCATTTACAGACAGTATCATACACAAGAGTTTCCAGGATATGGCTAATAATCACTGCTAGCAATCTGTGCTGGATAGGTTTTCCAAAATGAGGACTTAACTACAGCCCTTGTCAATAGCTGGTGGCAGCTATACAACCAACACTCCTAGACCTGAACGCTGATCTGTCCGTTTCTTCTCCTCAACTTTAGTGTTCAATTAAGACAGCCTTAGAGCTTGCTTTCTGTGGCAGACAGCATAAAAGAAATGCAGAATAACCATGAATCAAGCCCTACTATTGAACAGGGAATCATCATGTGAGGCTTCCTGGAATCACGTATACCCATAAGCCCATACTTATTCAGACACAATGCCCACTCACAGGCACGTATTCATTATCTGTGCTGTTTGCTTCCTTGGGCACAAGAGCACATTAGGAAGAAGTAACAGATAAACAGAAAAATGCTTGAGCATACACCAACGCGAAAACAGTAGTTTCCCCATTTGTATTTGATCTGCCTACTGTCAGATTAACAACCTTCATTTTCCATCAAACCAAGCACAGAGAGGACATTTTTCTTAGCAAAGGTCAAGTCCTAAATTCCTTGAACACCCTAACCTGTTACCAGTGAGTAAGCATTAACTGGTCTTAGGTCTGTGCAAATATTACTTGCTCTCTAGAAGACTAGAAAAAGGCTGAATGAGATTGCTTTTAATAACAGCAAAAACTAACATCCCTGCTTTCTGAATCAGAAATAAATTCAATGCCTTTACAGACGGGTAAAGAAAACTTCTGCTGAAAATCAGCACCATCGGAGACACAAATGATAGAACAAAATGCTATCTACTGGGGCTTTCTAATGAGATACAAACCTGGCAGAGAGACGCTGCACCAATTCCAAAGGACAGCAGACATCCATGTTTCTAAGCACGTTCCCTTCAGCCCCGAAGCAAAGAACACAGAATAGCAACAGGGTGACGCTACATCATCTGTGAAGTTGCTCAAATAAGAGGAACAGATTGACGTAGCAGCCAAAATCCTGCTCAACACAAAATAAAGAAAGATCTCACTGAGCAGACAGCCAGAATGTTCCAGGCAATAAATTTATAAAGACTATCAAGAAGTCAGCCTGGAAAGGGCAAAAGATTCCCAAAGGGGCGTCCCAAAGTCAGATGCCAGTAGAGCAGATGATTCTCATTGTGACACAGTGCAAATCAAAGCGTTAAGGGGATTTTAGGCTTTTGTCAGCCTGACAGAATAAAAATGTATGACTCAAAAAATGCAGCCTGATGTCAATCCAGATATTCAACATTTGTGGGTCAAAATTTAAATGTAAATTTTGAAAATAATCCATAATCTTTATAACATTGTCAAATTAAAATAAAAACAAACCACAACCAGGCCAGAAAGTGATTTAAGCCTGTATATGCATGCTTTTATACCTATATCTTACAAAATAAAAGTTATCATCATGTTACAAAATATCCCAAGGCACTTTTTAAGATTTTTTTTTTTAAACCATTAGCTTTATGGTGATATCCAGACTTTCAGCAACTTTAAGATTTGGCATGAAAGAAACAGTTCTGTTGGTGACAAGTCATTAGTTTATGACTCAGATAAAATGCAGCACTTGACATCACATTTTTTACATGGAAAAACTCATGTGGGCTACTGATTTACAACTCTGTTTATGGTTTAGTGAATGTCTTTATGCTTGTATTTGAGTTTGTGTGGGCAGAAGCATGAAATCTACACTTACCCTGATTTGTAAGAGAACGTATTTATTTAGGTGTCATTCAAATGAAACTGTAGGTCCTTGTAAAAGGTAAAGACAAGACAACTTAACAAATGGCAACACAAAAGAAAAAAAAAAACACAGTTGGGCAACATAAATTTAATGGCAACATACTAAATTCTCTAAGGTCCTTTGCTTTCAGCCTTCCACAAACTAATGGTTTTATTCCACAAGCAATTTTTAAACAGGCTAATACTTAATCCCAGACTGTAATGTTCAGTCACAAAAGAAAGAAGTCCCCCGAGCTGGGGATCCCCATAGCATAAGGGATATGAGCTGTAAGACAAGCTCATAAGGGATATATGAGCTGTAAGACAAGTGGCAGCTTCCAAACACATCTTAGGATTTAACCTACATTTGTCAACTGTTTTCTCCCATCAAATTTTATTTTTTATTATTAAGACCCTAGTAATTCACAATAACCCTTTCAACTGATACAGCCCCCTTTCTGCCTTGAGTCTTCCTACTTCTTACGCAGCTTCAAAGGTTCTGAACTGCACCTCACACAGAATTTTGCCCCTTCACACTGAATTTACCGGGGTGCTCCTTGATAGTAAAGGTTTCCTTTTTTCCATTTATGCCTAAATGCTCCCTACCAAAACTTTCAGCTTTTTTCTTCCTCTTTCCCTGCTACACTCACTCTCTTTATCGCTGACTTTATGTTTCTGAAAGAGCACATGACAATACTTCGTAAGAACATCATAGAAAAACTTAAAGCAGATAACATCTATGCCTACTTAGTGTTCCAGCACATTTGCTAGGAGCTAGACACAGAGAGATGTCTGCCTAAAAACTTTGAAGAAAAGAAATAGGATCTCTGGTTGTAACAAAAACATATAACTTAAATTAGATGCTTTTTTTCTTATCAAATATGCCAAATATAATAATATACAAATTTTATTTTCATGTAACACTTAAGTTTGAGAGAGACACTTCATGTGATACAAAAAGTTCTGTACTAGTGGAATATCTTAATCTGTTTCACTTTAATAAAAAACAATTTAACAGCATCCTCAAACTTGCTGAGATTGAAGAAGAAATTAAATTAAATCTCTGACCCTTACCAGCATTTTGCTGGTTTCTAGGCCAGTCTACCTGGATATTACATAGATAAACTGAATTTCTGGAAGTTTTCTATCAATAAGCTGTAAGATCTTAAAACAATGCTCTTCATGTGATAGGTAAAGTTACGAAAACTTAAAATCCAAGTAGGGCTCCTAGAAGAAAAATTACCAAAATACTTACTTTTTGTGCCTTTTCAGGTAGTCCTCTTGTGTAAAAATTTTTGCTTTATTATCTTTGAAATTGAGCTGAGCTACCTGGAATTTGTACTGTATTGAATACAGTGTTAATATCGCCTTTCTTCTGAATCTATCCCAGTGTTTTGCAGGTCAGTAACAAATCCATCACTGCTTCAAATTCTGGAAAATGTGGGCAATAGAAAGACATAGCAATTTTTAAGTTATGATATATATGTCAATACTACTTTATTCAATTTTACATGTGAGTGAACTGAGGCACACACTAATCACTGAATCTTAGCAAGCAGACCAAAACTGGATTCAAAGAGTATGACTTCTACTACTCTTCAACATGAAATCCATTAAAAATTACCTTGACGTATATATTTCTTTGCATCACAAGCTTTGACAGTTTTCAGATGCACTTATGTATGAAAATGGCATATGGAGTCAACCTGCACTGGTAGAGAAACAAATTTAAATTCCAGCCCAGTATTATCAGAATATATGAGAATATTTTTACCACATCTAGTCTATCTCATGATCCTGTTACCTTTCATCTTCCATATCTAGAATCCTTTTACTCTAAACCCCAAAATTCTCCCTCCTTAAGGCACAATTCCATTTACATAGATAAAGGCTAATATGATCAACCAAAAACCATCTAAATCCATGGATGGCAGACTTGTAACAAGTTAACACCCGGATAAACCTGAAGTCTTTATCTAGCCCTACACAATCAGCCTTATAGATTGACACTAACACTGAAAAAGTGAATACACACGCCTCACTGCTCTTCTTATATTTATTTAATACAAATTGATGTCACAACCTGTATCTCAAATATCTCCTCTCATGAATTATTCCCCTTCATTAATTCCACACCTTTCATCCTAAGCAGTACAAGCCAGCAGAGGAAGCCTTATTGAAGCCTCCTTGAATGATAGCACTTCGCAGTCTCTCTGTCATCATTGAGCCAATGTATGACTTAAGCAATATATATGGAACTTACAATGGCTTTCTTTAATGGTCAGCTGGAGAAACAGAAAATGGCACAGCCTACGTGCTGTTACTGCCACATTAGGATTAAAGCTTTATATTCCTGTGCTTCAGAATCCTGGGTATCTCCTAAAGCAAGCATAAAATTATTTCTTACCTCCACGGGCTTTTAATTATTTTCAGACAACTATTCCACCAATTCTTCAACATTCTTGGAAACAGTTAGATTAAAAAACATCCTGATTTACAGTCTTGTATTTTAAAGGGATACAGACATTTCAAAATCATATTTCTACCTGAAAATATGTTTTGCTGCTCTCTTTACCAGTACTGACAAAGGCGACTGTGAATAACAGACTGCAAGAGAAAACCCCCCACTTTGCTGCTTTGGATCTTTCGTGCTGTTTCTAACATTTGTACCCAGCTGGCTTCAGTACTTCATTATGCTAAGATTTTTTTTCTAATGACAAAATATAGCACAGCCATAAAAAAACTACTGCTAGGCCTCAAGAAAGTTGTGTATTTTTAACTTTTTTAGCTTAAGTTGGCTACTTATTTCAAGCCAGTTGTTTTGCCCTTTAAGGCAAATTTAGTTTCTTTTAGGCTTGGCTACTATTTGCCAAATCCAAGATTCTGACATAGCTTCAGTTTAAGAATGCCTCCAGTGAAACCAGATCCAAAAACTGTTTGAATCACTTTAACCACCTAGATCTACACCCAAATATTTATGGTGAATCTAGACTGTCTTCCATTGCACTAATCACTACCCTAGCTCAGTCCCAAAATTTATTTGTTTAGAAAGAGGTGTCAGCTGTTACCATACTATCCATCAGCTGTGTCAAGCCCCAAGTAACGAGTATGGTGTTGCTCACGATCCTGTTACTAATGTTAGTTTCTATGGCTCATTAAAATAATTGTTTTAGGTTCATGCCATGCCCTTCTGTGTTTTCTCTGACTATAATTCAGCTTTCTCACTATCTCTATTCACTGAAAATCTGCTGGAAAGCCAGTTAGTAATTATTTAGTTATAAATGATTGGGGAAGGAGACTTAAGCCTCTAGCGTGGCTAGCTGGGTGGCCTTAATTTGTTGCTAATGTTGCTGGGCTGTGACATACCGATGTACTCTGGGCAATAGCTCTGAGTGGGCAGAAACATATAGCAGATGATCTCACAGATCTTTTCTGTCTCATTGTGTCATAACTCAGCAATACGCAATTATTGTGCAGGACAGGAGCAACGCAGGCAGGGCAGCTCAGTGCCTAGGAAGTCTGCATGTCACATCTCATTTATGAGAAAGGCAACGTTTTCAAAAGGCTATCATGCCTTTGAAGAGGTTTGGAAAGAACAGTCACATCCTCTAAAAAATTCTGGATTGAATTCAGTCTGGAAAGAGAGCAACTCGACCGAAATAGAAGAAAAATACTCTCATCTAGCACTTTTTTCTTGGAAACTCTAAAATTCTGAACAGAAATAGATAAACCAACAAAAACATTCTATAGGCATAAGTGGTAATTTAAGGCTTTCTTTTAGGTATCACGAACTTCATTACAATTTGAAATCAGCATTATAAACTTAAGACACTTATTAGGCACCTGTGTTCTATTCATTATCATTATCCTTCAAAAAAACTCCAAGAATAAGTAGGGTGTGGTGTCACTATCTAGCTGTAGAACAAACAAATAATAGTAAAAATTTCATACCTCCTCCCTGGCAAGATCCATTGCCCTGAAAACACAACCAAATTTAAAAAAGAAAAAAAGTAACAGACTTTGGAAAGACATTCTAGTGACCAAGAAATTGTGGGGGTTTTTTTCTAAATGAAGTGACAGATTTTCAAGACTTTTATTTAAAATAACAGCTTCAGTAGCACGGATTTCTGGGTGGGGGGAGGCAACATTGTCTCGAGGAACCTGGGAAAAAAAATGTAATTATTGACTCCCCGAGATTGCCCTAGCCTGGTAACACTGAAAGCTGTCCCTGCTTTAATTTGTGTTTCAGCGCCCTTTGTCGGGGGAGGAGAGGGCTTTGCACAGCTTGAAGCCCGACCCGCCTCCAGCG
This sequence comes from Platalea leucorodia, assembly GCF_965183815.1. Lineage (NCBI taxonomy): Eukaryota > Metazoa > Chordata > Aves > Pelecaniformes > Threskiornithidae > Platalea > Platalea leucorodia. The sequence goes on along the minus strand of NC_138829.1, from coordinate 65,733,399 downwards.
CCTTCGCTAACTCACACACACAGGCGGGCCGCGGGCCGCCCTCACAGCGAGCGCTGCGCTCGGTACGGCGCTGCGCTCGCCGGGCACCGCACCCGGCCCTTCGCGACACGGGGAACAGCCCCGACATCGCTGCAGATGAGCGCCCCGCCCGCCAGGCTGCGCCTAACCCACCCCAGGGCCACCACGAACCGCCCCGCCGGGGCACGCAGGACCGGGGTACCGGTACCCCGAGACCGCCTCAGCCCCCGCTCCCGCCCCTCTCCTCAGGCCGCGGGCGGCGCACGCTCACCGCGCGCCGACCCGGCGGCGCCTCACGTCGCGCGCGCTTGGCCACGTGACCCCCACCTCCCTCCCCGCCGCTTCCGCCGTAGCGACCGGTGTCGCCGTTCCCCATCTCCAACCGGAAGCGCCGCTCCGGGCCGCCCGGCGGTTCCGCTGCTCTATGGTGAGCCGGAGGTGAGGGGCGGTTAATGGCCGCTACAGGCCGCGGCGCCGTCGCTGGGGGAACGCGGCAATCGGGTACCGGCGTCCCGCCGCAACGGCGGAAGAAAGTCCGCGGCAAGGTACCGGGGTAGCCTCGGGCCGCCCGAGGGGTCGCGGCTGCGCGGCCGGCAGCGGGAGGGGCGGTGCGAGGCGACGGGCCGCGCCGAGCGGCCAGGGAGGAGCGGTCCGCGGCCTAGGGCCGCGCCCGGGCTGCAGAGGGCCCTTCCCGGTGGCTCCCAGCCGCTCTCGGTTGCGGCGGGCCCGCTGCTCGCCTCCCGGCCGGCCGGGCAGGCTGGCCCCGGAGGGTTAGTGCCCTCCGCAAGAGCAGGCGGGCTTTCCTCGGGACTCGGGCACGGTTCTCCTCAGGCGGCCCTGGCGGGGGCTGTCACCCTTCGGATGAGGGTCTGCCGCGCAGTGCTGTGCAGCTGCTGAACACCCGCGTAACGTGTTCGGACACGGGCTCGCATCTGCGATTTCAGCACTGTTCTTTCCCTTCCACTTCTTATAAGCCACTGCTGCCAGCCTAAGCTGTAGTTTCCTCCGCCCTTTGTTTCCGCCTGCAGCAAGAAGCTAGAAAACCCTTGCTGAGTTTCTGGTAGTGCAGCAGGCTTATTGCGCACAAGTGCTTTGCTGTGCTGATCCTCATCGCTGTCTTCTGCTTTAGGTTATTGTGTTTGGTGCAGTAAACCCTTAATTCATGATTTCACAGGTGTGAATACAAGCCTCCATTTAAGTACATGGTTTTTGAAGCTCTCTCCTGTTTCTTCCAAAGAGATATTAAAGGCAAAAAGCTGTGTGCTCCTCCCAAGGGGAGGAGGAAAGAAATGCCTCTGAAGCTTCTACCAAGAATTCTTACAAATCAAGTGGATGAGATACGTAACTTATGTCACCAGCACACTATCATTTGAACAAACTGTGGCGATACACTTGATGTGCTTTCCCTCTGTTTAATATATTGGTATTTCAGGTAGCATAGTCATCTGTCAGAACAGATGCCTGCCAAAGATAGGAGTGTAATAACTTATTTCCTATAAAACAGAAAATCCTTATTTTTTAATTAGAACATCTTCCAAGAGTTCTGACTTCTAATGCATCTGCAAATTTTGAAAATTCAGGTCATCAGTCTTATATTGACCTAATGTGCTTCCTCATCTACACACATACCCCACCTCTCTCAGCAGGAATCAAAAGTACACATTTTAGCATTTGAAGCAAGCTTGGTGCATAGCCTACAACAGACTTCTTTGAATCGAGTTATTCAGTATTAGCTAAATTGCTGTTAAAATGTTAACTCAGCTGCAGTGAGCTTTGATCATAACAATTCCAGTTACCTTAGTTTGAAAGACAAACTTTGTGCAGGTAATGAAAAAAAAGATTAATTCTGAGTATAGCTGGTTTACTAAGATGGTAAAGTTCTACAGATGGTCTTTAATAGAGAAAAAAAAAAACTCATCGAGAGTCAGTACCACAGTAAAAGTACATAAACAGGTAAAGACACTGGAACTTTTATGTAGTAAAACTTAACAGAGCACTCTTAGTGCTCAGCAGGAACGGAGAATAAGAATCTTTAAAACTTCATTGATATCTAAACTTTACTCCTTACTTGTATTATTCAGTGCAGATCTGAAGAGCTGTGCAGGGTCAAAACTTCAGGAGAGGTCTTAGTTAACTTAGAATGACAGAAATGTCAATGAAGAAGAGTTCAGATAGCCTAGCAATTTAGGACTGGACTAGTTCTTAAAATACAGGATTTAGGTTTTGACCTGAGAAATCGGTGTTAAGTATTAGAATACTTAAGTCTTTCTATTTTCAGATAACTTGCAAAAAACAGAACCAAGTTTGCTTTAATTTCAGAATGAAATACGCACACTTTTTTTGCAGACTCTGGTGTTTATAACATTGTGCCTCTACATTTGGGACTCTCTTATTCTTGCTTTAATTTAAATGTGAAAGCTGGAGTATTATTAATAATAGGCTGAGAAAACTTGTTTAAAAATAATTGTTCAGTTATACTCGGTTGTGTCTTGAATCAGATATAAAATTATACTTTAAAACAAGTTTACTGGCCTGAGTATAGCCCAGCATATCATTTATATTTGGATCAGTTAAATCACTAGACAATAGCATGTCCTATGCAAGACCTTTAAATTACTGTGCATACAGTTTAATATATGGAAATGTGTTGCATAATTGCTTCAGATATATACATCTGTTTCAGAAAAACTGAAGTATTACAATTGAGGATTTCTGCACTGCTCCAGGCAGTGGCTTTTCAGAGTAATTTTTAAAAGTCTATTAACTTCTCATTGTTCTTTGTTAAACTTCTGCACTGTGGTGTTCATATTTCCATTTATTGGATAAACATACACATTTCACGTCATTAGGTTGTGTGTGATGCTGTTTGCTTCTATTTTATTGAGAGTAGCATCCCAGACTTTTTCCATTATACAGTTGGCTGTTACTTTTATTGATTAAAAAGCCATATTACGCTGTTCAGTGGTTAGCACAAATAACTGTGTTGTGGTTTAACCCCGGCCGGCAGCTAAGCACCACACAGCTGCTCACTCACTCCCCCGCAGTGGGATGGGAGGGAGGATAGGAAGGCTAAAAGTGAGAAAGAAACTTGTGGATTGAGATAAAAACAGTTTAATAATTTTTTTTTTAATCGTAAGGAGAAAAAAAAAAAAAACACAAAGAGAGGAAAATAAAACCCAAGAAAAACAAGCAATGCAAGTGAAAACAATTGCCCACCACCAACCGACTGATGCCCAGCCAGTCCCTAAGCAGCAGCCACCTCTGCCAACCTCCCCCCGGGTTTTATTGCTCAGCATGATGTCATATGGTATGGAATATCCCTTTGGTAAGTTGGGGTCAGCTGTCCCAGCTGTGTCCCCTCCCAACTTTTTGTGCACCTCCAACCTACTCGCTAACGGGGCAGTCTGAGGAGCAGAAAAGGACTTGACACTGTAAGCACTGTTCAGCAGTAACTAAGCCATCAGCATGGTATCAACACTATTTTCAGTACAAATCCAAAACATAGCCCCATACAAGTTACCATGAAGAAATTTAACTCTATTCCAGCCAAAACCAGTACACTATGCTTTTTAATTTGTCTGATTTTTGTCTTTGCAGAGTAGTGGGTAGGTGAACATTAAGATCCCAGTCAGGTTATATTCATTGTAATTAAGGTTCTCAGAGGTTTTGAAAGCAAATTAATTCCTTTCTTCTGGTAGAAATTTGTCCTTTATGTTGCAGTAGAAAATAGTGCAAGATGGGCTCGGACTCTGATATTTTAGGGCCAGCATTGAATTTGCAACAAACAAGACCACTCTGCAGTAGCTAGCTTTGTATTTGGTAATTGTATTTGTGTTTAAATAACTGCCCAATATTTACATCAAACAGACCTGGCACTCAGTCGGAGAGAGCTGCCCACAAAGGCCGCATGACCACAACTGCATACATCTAGAACCACTGATCTGTGTGTTTACCACAGGCTGTTTCTTGAAAAGGCTCAGGGTGATTCTCTGAGTGTTGACTTGCACCTGGCGTACACGGGAAGAACACACAGGAAAGCACTGTTGGATACAAGTTGCTAACAGACATCAGACAGCCTGTGCAGCCTACCTTCAGCAGCATTTTTTCCTAGAAACTACTTGGAAACAGGATGGGTGAATCCTTTAGCCAACAGCAGTCTCTTCCTGTGGGCCGTCTTCACAACTGGTGTTGACTAGCAGGGACTGTGCCAAGAGGGGGTGGCCCCAAGGAAACCGATGACCAGAGCAGGCTGCTGTCTGAACAATTCATCCACCTCGTACCTTGCATCCAGGTTGCTTTTGAGAAAGTAATGCTACTAAACATTTTTAATTGATACTTATTGTAGCTGGGAAAAAAATGCCTCTGAAAGGAACAAGATGCATGGTTTAATTCCAGAATTAAATTCAGTGTGTTTTTAGTCTTATCTAGACTAGAAGGCTATCATTTCTTTACATGTTTTTTAAATTACTTAAACCTAGTCTATCAAGACTACAGCTAAAGGTTTGCAGCACAAATCTGATTGATTTTAATGCTTTCTCTAGGGTGATCTTCGTAGAATCTACTAAAGACTTCAAAGAACTCATTTTAGGCAAAATAGGTGAAATAAGTTCTTCCGGTAAAGTAAAATGGATCCTTGTTCAGTTGGAGTTCAGCTTCAAGCTACCAATGAATGCCATAAGACCTATTATACCCGTCACACTGGCTTCAAGACTAAGCAAGATATATCTTCATCTGACCTACTGTTACTTCAGCTTAGAACGGGAATAACTCTTTCAGAGAACAATACAATCTGCTTCCACCATGCAAAAATTTACATTGAAAGATTTGAAGACTTACAAAAATCATGTTGTGATCCCTTTAATATACACAGAAAACTATCAAAGAAAAACTTACGTGCAATTGACTTAGATGATGCAACTTTTCTAAGTGCCAAGTTTGGAAGACAGTTTGTACCTGGTTGGAAGCTTTGTCCCAAATGTATGCAGATAATAAACGGAAGCGTGGATGTTGAATCTGAAGATCGCCAAAGAAGAAAACTTGATTCGGACGTATGTATATGGATCAGTTTTCCCACCTCCCCTAAGTTCTGCAAGCTATTGGAATTGGGCTTTATACAAGTCCTACATAAAGAAATTAATTTTTTTAATAGAAATATGAAAGGGTGTAGTCTTTTAGATGTGTGGGAGGTTGCTATATTTAAACCTTTATTTGCAGGACCTAAAAAAATCCTCTTCCCTAATTAAATATTATGGCCTTTTAAATTCAAATGATTGTGTGTACTAGGGTGACTTAAAACTCGTAAGTGTATGTAAATACCAGGCTGCTGCTGGTATTTTAAGCTGTTACTAAAGCCTTACAAAAAACAAGCTTGTGTGCTTAAAACTGAACACTGCAAAGGTTGCTTCTAAGGATGTTGAGATAAACTGCTAGTTTAATCTCTTCAGTTTAAAAAAAAAAAATCCACTTTCTCTAGCAGTTCATTACCAAGTGAACAAGCACTGAGATGAATTAAGTGTACTCTTGTGGTGGTGTCTGAGCTGTGCAGGCCATGGCGTTTGTGCAGGGGCAGTAATGAACTGGTGTGGGAGGATAATGCTTTAAGTGCTGAGTTTGGAATACAGCTTATACGTTGCTGGGTGCACTGTTCAAGATGTATGCAGGTAATCAGTAGAAGTGTGGGCAACCAAATCAGCAAGAGCTCATCCATATATGCCCTGTAGCAAAGCAGAACTGCCTTCTAGGAGCTGTTGTCCCTTTCAGCCCATGGGCTGTTGCCCAACAGTATTTTTCAATTACATGTCAGTATGATTAGAAGACTGATAGGGAGTGAAATTTGAAAGCATTGATTAAAACTGCTACTAGAAAGCTTGTATTGTTGAGTTTTGAGACTGGTACAGTTCTCCGTATAAAAATTTTAAGACTTAAGTTGTTTCTCCTGGGAAATCCAGTGCTTGGAGTTCAGCTCAACAATTTACCTAAGTTATTACAATATCCTGGCTTGACTGGACATTTTCTCATGAATTTAGGTTTGTATTTGTAATTAAATGAGATTTTCTGTCTTTGTTCAGGGACGTACAGCTAAGGCTTTAAAGTCTCTACAGTTTGCTAATCCAGGACGACAGACTGAGTTCACTCCTGAGACCAGTAAAAGGGAAAAAAGACGACTGCAAACAAAAATTGTATCATTTAATTCAGACAGGTGAGCTGTTTCCTGTATTTACATTATCTTTAACTTTCAAAAAAAAAAACCCTTTTTTTTTTTTTACTTCAAAATAAAATAGCCTTGATGGTCAGTGTTGCTGTAACACTAACATTTTCTATATGGATATTTGCATGCTTATGGATTGGTTTTTTAGTTTTGAGGATGTTAAAGCTCACTCTCATTACTGAGATAAACAGAAGATAAGGTGTTAGCACACAGTCCATATTTCAAGCAATTAGAATACAAACAAGTATTTGGTAAGGCATGATAGGCTAAATTTGAATACAGTAAGATCAAGTAGACTAGACTTAAAATATTGGAGTTGTCATCTTTCAGTAAACTCAGTAATTACACTTTGTAAACAAAAGTTTGCAAGTTAGGACCTTACCTTTCTTTTAAAAAAGGAAGTTCATGTCCAAGTTGGACAATACTAGATAACAAATTACAACCTTGTAACGTGACTGATTATAAAATCACACTGTCTGCAGAGGAAAGATATATGCAGCTGAATTTTGCCTGTCATTTTCCACTACAAGTTTGGACCAATTCAGTCTTGTCCTGGTAGGAGGGTGATAGAAGTCCCAGCTTTAACTAGTCATACAATATGTATTAAAACATGCAAGAAGGATCACATTAAGACCTTTCCCCTGCTCTCCACCTAAGTTTAACTTTACAAGACAGGAACAGACACTAGATGTGCTGTTCACAAACTACACATCCTTTTCCCCGCCATTTGTTTCTTCTACTCAGTTTGGCACAAGTTGCAAACAGGGAAATTTTGGCGAGATGTTAGGAAAACTTTTTCTATGTATGTAATAAAACACTGGATCACAAGTGATGTGGCATCTCTGACATTAGAGCTATTCAAAACTCAACTAGATGCAGCCCTAAGCAACCTAATTGGAGTTGACCTGGCTTTGAACAGGGGGTCAGACAAGGTGACTTCAAGAGGTCCCTTCCAAACACGGGTTTTCTGTGATTCTGCAGTTTAACAGAACTGTTACAGAGATGGGTAACGATAAAAGCATAAAAAATACTTTTAAATTAGGATGTGCGCACCCTAAATGATTCTACATGACCTCCTTTGAATTACAGCTACACCTTACAAAAGAAAAGTAAATTAAGGGAGCATTTCACATCATCTGAAAGGTAATCTGAAGTTTACTTCATATAATTAAGAATATTCGTAAGTTGTTGAATAAGTGTACTACTGAAGAAATAAAAACTTCCCGTTCTTGAAATTATTTCAAAAGCACTATAGTGGAGATACAATTAGGACTGAGAAGTGTTGTCAAATACGGTAACATATATCTTTAAATTAACATAGTGTTAAAATGAACACCTGAAGAAAGCAAACATCTGTCCACAGCTATTAGCAGCTTGGCATCAGAATAGGTGGATTTTTTAACATGGAAATAACTGTTGTTTTTTTGTTATACAGGCAAGTTATACCAGCCAAGAGTAAAGTCTACGATAGCCAGGGACTTCTGCTTTACAGTGGGATGGACCTCTGTGATTGTCTTGATGAAGATTGCCTGGGATGTTTCTATGCTTGCCCCAAATGTGGCTCCAACAAGTGTGGAGCTGAATGTCGCTGTGACCGCAAGTGGCTATATGAGCAAATTGAGATAGAAGGAGGAGAAATAATTAGAAATAAGCATGTTGGTTAGTGCATATGTGCATTGTTTATCCTGAGTATATACTCCATGCTTTGATTAAACACAGCACAGTCATCATTTAGTGGTTTAATGAAAGCCATTGGAATTTATCACGATCCACATGATTAATGTGCTTTTACATTCATTTTCAGTATGATTATGGCAATATTCTTAATCATACTACTGTTTTTTCACACTTCATTCTACCTGGTACTCAGTCTTGTTAGTCATCCAAGTAAGTTCTCATTGAACAGTTTTTCACTGTATTTAAGTACAAGATGCTAAATTTTCATGTGACATCCTGAACCACTCACCATCGTTTCATATACTGTTTTGTATAGTGTACCATCTCCATGTATCCCTCATTTTTCCTTTTCTGATTCAGGATCTCATGGTTTTGAATCTGTTTTCTGTGAAACACTCTGAAAGTTCTGGGTGAATTTACATGCAGTATTAATAAAGCTCTCTCCAGGATATATAGTGAATGCTCTATCTTCTATAGATTATCCCAGCTACATCTGATAAATTCAATCCTGTTTGCTTAAATAGATTCAAAGGCATTTAGGAGTTCAGATCCCATCCAAGTTACTGAGATTTGAGATCAAGTTATTCTTATGGATTCAGGCCTCACTATTAAAGTGTTATTAAACTGTCAAGGCATTGAAAAATATGTTAAAGTATTTATGATACTGTTTTGTTGGTTTCTGTATAACACAGTTGAAATAATTTTGCTGTATTTGTTATCAGTCTGTAATTGGACTGGTACTTCAGCAACCCTCTCCCCTTTTTTTTATTTATGCTTGTTTTTAATGTAAATGTTTACATGCAGCTGAAATGAATTTGAGTGTCTCTTCCCAAACTAAGAATATCCAGACTGCTACAAGAAAAACCCAGCTGAATTGAAATTATGTTTGGTTGATGCAATATCTATCCTCAGAACATTAAAATTTTACAATATAACAAGATTTATGGAAATAAGATTTCCTAATTGAAATCTTAGTAACATCAAATGTTCTTCCTTGGTATTTTTGTTGTGTTTTGGATAAATTTCCTACTTCTGTGATAGACTTGGAAGATCTGCATGTTTATTGGGTCACATTTATTCAAGAATACTGTTAATTATTGATTTCTGAAGACTTATTTGATAAAGTTGTATAATCTTGCAATTTGTTTAGACTATTTTCTGATAAGTGTCATGAAGGTTGCAGTGCTAAAATCCAAACTTATGCTTTGAGTTGTACTGACATCTGCTGGTCCTAGTAAAGTATAAGCATCAACTTACACTACATTTTTATTAATCTGCTACAAAATTAAACAGACTTTCTGTTTTTAGTCAGAGCATTGGCTGTTCTTCCAGTGGATGTCTCTCATTGGCCTTGGATTCCAGCCACATTTGTCCCAAGAATCATCAAGTGAGTTTATTTAGGGAGAGCACCATGCTCTTTACACACAGTGCCACAAATGAGTGATAGCCATGGCTTTCCCTTACATGCAGGTGGCATTTAATACGTTTTACTTTGACGACAACAGAGCATGCTTATCCTGACACAGCAATTAATCTTGTGTGCTTGATCCACATTTGGAACCATTTCATCTCTTAAGCAACCTTTTGAATTAGATGAAACTATAAATAGATAGCTCCATGAAAGCAAGAGCAGAAAAAGCTGGTCCAATCTTTTAATTTTTATGTATTTATTCTTTTTAAAATTAGACCAGAGTCAGCAGTACCGATTGTTAATAAACTTAACAGGCTTCCAACTGTTTGATAAATATAACTTATCACATAAGTCCACAGTTAGACTTTGGATTCAGTAACTGAAGTGAAATGCAAGTCTACCCGTAGCATAAATTGCCTAGAGCATCCCATTATTAGAACTGTATTTCTCCATCTCCATCAAGTCTCCAAAAAGCATAAATAGTCTCTCATTTTACAGACTCACTAGCAATGAGTACTTTCCCAGAGCACTCAAGTTGTTTCCTAACAAAGTGCATAGGACTGCTGTTTGACTAAAAACCTGTTCTAAGTACTGGCTGCTGTTGATGATTGCTATAGAAACTACAGGACACTGAGGTTTTTTTGCAGTAGAACAGAGCTTTTTGGTGTTGGTTGTTCACATGTCCTGCTTATATATTTAGGGCATTTCCATTTAGCTGCATTTCCCTAACATTCCTAGGTTGTAGCATGTTATGAAGTTCAATAGTATGTTTTTATACACCTCCATGCCCCTCCTCACCTGTTTTTCTGTTAAAGGACATTGTTGCAAGTCAAACTTCACCATCTTGCTGGATTTAAAATGCTTACAGCTATGAATTCCTCCAATTTTTTTCTGTATGTTTTTATAAACTCCGCATGAACTTATCCCATCAGCATAATACACAAACTATTTTATCACCATCTAAAAGTGATTGCATATTGTTCCCAATAGCGTATATAGTTCCCCATCTTTCAGAATTGCACTACAACTAAGCCTGTTAAACAGTACGTTCTTTTAATATAGCCGGAGGAAACAACTACTTTCCATAAAAGCCAAAGTGCATAAACCACGTATAATAACCACTTTAAACTCCGCGTGCATTAAACAGAAAAGCCAACTGCAGATATACCCCAGTTACCACGTTAAAACTTGCCTTTTGATATTAATTGCAAAAATCAATGCCAAGACAAAGTTTACATATTCAAAAGACAGAAATCAATGACAAAGAATCTGGTTTATGAATAATACATATCCCGTGGATCAATTTGAGTTTATTGAACAGAAGCTCCAGATTTGTGATCTCTTAAGTACAGTGTTAAGTACTGTTTTGGTTTCTTTCTCACCAAGAGCAAAATTCACATCAAGTTTAAAACATGGTCGAATTAAACATCTTGTAAAGTCAGTGAGAGTTCTTCTGTAGACCTTGTGAAAGTTACCACAGAACTTTGGGGTCATATCTGAGACAGAATACATCCTTTTTTTCCTCCCCCCCTTAGCAGAATTGAAAGTTTCAAACTGATGAAACGTGCCCTGGGATGCTTTCTGTTAAATACTCAAATAACAATTGTAAGTATTCAAATAACAATATAGTACAGTCGGGCAATTAACTCAGAGAAGGTGTTATATTGACATTTTCAGCATGTATGCTACTAAAAGGCTTTGGGAGATAGATTATAACCTTAGACACAGCATAAATTTGGTTTTCTCTTCATCAGCCAAGTTCATAACTCTTAGAAACTAACATAAGGAGACTAACTTTGGAATCTCTTGGCTGACCATTCAAGAGAATAGAAACAACAAGAAGTGGGCAGACCTATGCAAAAAGCATAAATCCAGAATTCAGAATTAAAGCCTCTAATGTGGAAAAAAAAAAAAAAGAAAACTAAGGTAAGGTGACTAAATTTTTTTTTTTTCCTGATTTTAGACCTGTTTTAATGTTCTTTTTAGTCTTTTTGTGTAGGTGGTTCCTGTATTAGCCAGAATAGACCAATAGACAACTGCACAAGAGCTGACGCCGAAATCCCATAGTGACACAGCTACACAGAGGTTAAGTGTTCAGGGGGACATCTGTCACTTGTTACGTGACAGAAACAGCTACAACTTGCTGGAATCAGCATTAAAGCCTTTGAGTTCTCCTGGTCTCATGAAAAAGCATAAACATACAATTTCCACTTTCAATTACTTTGTTTTCCTCCAAAATTAGAGTCACCTTTTTGGTCATATTTTTGTCTTAATAAATGCAGAGTTTCAGCATTTTTCAACTGATTTCTCCGTGGAATATAGGATGTACAGACATACAGTAACTTGTCCCGCATGATCCGGATAATTTTCCCCAGTAATTCTTCAGCAAACATTCTTAAAGTTTTATTCACCTTTATACTGACTTCTAACCAGTCAATATCATACTAAGGACAACTTTATTTAAACAGGCTAAACAGTTCTCTCCAACTTTAAGTTACACATGCTTTTAAATCCTGCTAATAGTATAGAAACAGCTTATTAAAAGGATTATATTTGTATTTAAAGATATTTAATTAAAAGTTGCATCTCATATTTACCAATGTGAAAGCCATAACCAGAACTATTCTTATATTCATTCAGTGCAATTATTACACTTCAAATTAACAGTTCTCCTCCGAGCACACGTTAAAAAATATTGTAGGGAGGTGTTAACGATTGCAAGTAAACTGCCCAGTTCACTCTTTGGGGTTTTGTTCGAAACTCATTATCCTGCTCTGAAATAGGAAATTTACATTTTAAAAGTTTCTCATACCCAGCAGAGGGCATCAGCTTACTGCAAACCTGACCATGAACTTCTGGTGCACCTCAGAGCAACGCATCCCAGTCATCTGAGCAGAGGGGATTTCATTATGGGACAGATTCAGGAATCAAGCCCAAGACAAGAGATGCATTACTCACATCTGTGAGGGTGAAATACAGTGGACTCGAGTACAAGACTAGCACTTAATTTTAAGAGAAAAGGATTTTCTCTTTATGGTCTTTGTAAAAGCTTCTCACCCACCCCCTTCCCCCAAATACCTTGCCAACTGTTAGTTCTTTAAGTAGAGATCAACACAGTTCTTTATAGACACATTTACAATTTCCAGTGTTCACTCTGAAACCTTGGTTTAAAGCTTCTACCTGAGGATTCCCTTAGAAATTCAGTATTAGGTAGCCAAGAAACCCACTCACAGCAGGGCCCTGCACTCATTAGGAAAGCAGGAGACTTCCTGACATCCCCACTGGTGCTACCGCCAGCGTGCAACACACAGCTGAAGAACCGCACATGTCCTCTTTCCCAGACAAACGGATCAAATACTCTGACAGCATTTTACCAGAGTAGCTACAATAGCAAGCAGAAGAAGCCTGGCGTAAGCTGTGGTAGGCCAGGGTGGGGAAAGACAAGAGGGGCAGTTGGGAGTGGGAAAAGTTTCCCCTGGGTCGCCTACTAAGTAGTGAGAAAATTGCCCTAATTCTTCTCGTCTTCCCCCAGCTTCTTTTGGCAGCCCTTCACATGTACTCACCAGCAAATTAAATCTGTATAGCACGCTAAACGACTTGCCCTTCTAGCCTCTAGTTAGGGCAATATTAACAACTAGAGTGCAATAAACTCAGTTCTCAGTCTCACCCACAGGTGACAGCACTATCTGCTATGACCTCCTAAGAGTAAAGAGTGATTTAGTCCATGCAGAGCCTAAGACGGCAACCAGAAGTAAAAGCAATTCTCTTCTGTCATCTTCTGATTTTCTCCTTGTCATTCTTCCGTTTGTTCTTGCATTTTAATTGATAGTTCTACCTATTTTAAATTGTTCATTTTAGCTCCTGAATTAATACCATGAAGCAGACAACATTAATTTACACACTAAAAAAAACCAAACCAAAATAGTCCCAGCAAGCACCAGCCAAGCATGCCAGGTGAGCCACTTAGCAGAACCATCAGAACTTAAAAACTTCTCAAAGATAAATCACTGTGATCCTACTCAACTCACAGTTCTTAAGGCCACATAAGTCATCTAAGAAACTGGAACTAGGCATCAAAGTATGTTCTCCAGAGCCCAGCCCAGATAGATTACAATGTTTGTTTCTTCTCCAATGTGTATGTAATGACTACAGAGCTATTCCAGTAACACAACTACTTTGCTTAAAGGTAGAAAATCAGATTTTACTAACTTTCAGTAGCAAAGTAACTTTCCTAAATTCAGTATTTCTCATTCTAGTTCATGCTTCCAAGGAGTACCTGATAATCCAGATGTATTCAAGAGAATGAGTTTTCTCTTCACTTCATTTTCTATTGCAAACTTGTAATAGAAAAAAAATCCCCACCATCAAACCTCCAAGCTTCCCTTTTACCTTCTGTTTTATAACACAGTAGTGCTCTGGCAGGTGACTCCCTTGGCCGTTTCCAATCAGATGGGCTGGAGCCTGCCAGCTGACTTCAATGTTGCTGCAATCTTTCTCCTGACAACCAGTTCTTCTCAATAGGTATTAATTAGAGTGGTTATATTTCAGCTTAGTTTTCAGTTATTATCTTTGTGCTGCTTCCTGGGAGTTTCAGCTCAATCTCTAAGAAAAGAAAAAAATCAGAGTTGTTACTCTGCTAAATATACTTGTGTAGCATGCCTAACCTCAAGCCAGATTCCTTAAATTGTACAGGCTCCTCAGATCATTACTGAGGGGGCCCCAAATCTCAGCTACACTGTTCTATCAAGCCAATTTGTCTATGATGTTTTTCATTGGCAATGGCAAGTTGTTCTGTCTCAGTAGTGAGCTCGTATTAACAGTCTTGTTGACTTTCATGAAATTACTTAGGTGGGTAAGCAGGCCAAGCAAATAGATGGGTTCTGCCCAAGTGTAATGTGTCGTGATAAAGTGCTGAAGCTGGCAGGACTGGTCAGACAAAGACACCGTTCGCCCTCACCTGTTATGTGTGCCTTTGTACTGTCACAGGGGTAGAGGCCGTGCCCGAGATCTCATGATCTTAAGAAACCACTGTGGAAGGCAGCTACGGAGCAACCACCAGTGTACACCGAAAATAAAATCTCCTTCTGTCCCCGAATAAAATGTTTGGGTAACGTTTACAGGACTGTTCCCTAAAGACCAGATCCAGAGCAGCCTGAAGTCCCTATGAAATGTTAAAAGTGCCAAATGCCTGCATCTGGACTTACTTAAATTTGGGCTTCCCATTGCAGTTCAGAGTCAGGCTTGGTGATAGGGACAAGACAGCCAAACACGGCAAGGTAGAATAGATGACTTTTCATATGCTTTGTGTTGGATGTGGTCATAATAAACTAGCTGGGTAGAAAACACAGTCATTAACTTACACTAATGAAAGTTGGTTATATCTCTATATATTCGGGCAAACCCCGAATTCTGTTTTTCTCAGGAGAAAGTTTTCTTCCTACTGTTGTGTTTTGGGTTTGGTTTTGCTTTTATCAAAAAACCAGAAAGGCACAATTTATCCAGCCTAGTCTGTGCAAATTGCCTCTGCCGTATGGCTCCCCTGTGTTAATTTCTGGTCTGTGAACTGCCGACTCTTTGAAGTAAAACATCGGGCTGGATCTGGTTTGGAGCAAACGAGGATGCAGGGCCGCTGGCACCGCCGCAGGAATCGCTGCAGAAGCTGTCTGCAGTTTCTCCTCCTCCGGTGTGAGTGAACTGCCACATCCAGCTCTGCATGCACGCACCCCCATCCCCACCGGGTACCTCCGACCCAAACTGGGGTAACGTGCTGAGCCACGGTGTTCCTCATGTACTGTCTGAGCGCATATTGATTCCTTATTTTTAAGTAGTATTTTTTTCTTCCAGAATGGCAGAACCTAACCCACTAACTTTGTACCTGTAATTTATTTATTTTTATTTTTTTTAATAATTAAATTAAATTTTGGGGCATAGTGCCCCAGACGGTCTAAGGCTGATTCAGATCCTGAACCGTATCAGGTAGTTTTTACTTTGTCCAACTCTCGGTAAAGCTGTGTGTGTATGTGTAAGTGCCTCTGGGACTGTATATGCAGTTGATTCAGCCAAACTGGTTGGAGCTCACCTCTCAGAAATACAAGGTGCAAATGGCACGGTGTAAGTCGCCGCTGATCGGAGTGGATTTGTCTGAATCTGCCTGAGAAGGAAGATGTAAAACCACTTTTCTACCGAAGTGGATGTCTGTCCTGTAGGGTACAAGTAAAGGGGACCTGCGTTTCATTGACTTTTATTGGCCTTAACAATTATTCGATAGTTAACTGGAAGTTTGGAAATTATCCTTCTGCATCTTCTGCTTCAATGTAACCTGAAAGGCCCATTCATCACTCAATTACAGCTGGTAGCTGGCTTGGTGTTTTGATATTACCATGTGCACCAGAGAGCGCTCCTGGAGGAAGACAGCTGTAGCTCCTTCCCCCTTTACATCTCTCCTTTCCTCTGACTCTGCTAATTTCACTGGTTTTTTTAAAGTGAATTGAAAACCCTCGCCCACCATCCAGCACTAGCTGATGATGCTTCTCACATGTCAGAAATTGCTACTGACATTTCAATTTTGCTTTATTTTTCCACTTTCTTTGATAGTATTATAGAGAACATTTATATTTGAATAAAAAGCAAATAATGCATGTCAGAGTACGCATCAGGGAATGTCAAATTGTTTTTTTCCAATTACTACTCTATTTCAAATAGGGTAATGCAATTAAAGGATAATTACTAGAAGTGCAAAGCCAAGGTTATGATCAGAAACGGTTACCCTTTCACTTCCAAGTCCTGTCTTACTAAATAAAACATTGCTGTGGGGCAAGTTACTCTGCATATCTGCAGGTATCCAGAAGCAACTAAATGTCTGGCGCTATGAGTAGAGTGGCTCTTTGTGTATAAACGACCATATTAGGAAAAAGGGACAAATATAGGTGGCTTTATCCCAGATTAATAATGGCATAAATTCACTTCAGGACAGGATATTAACAATATATTAGTAGTGTTTTCCAGGCAGCATCATAACGTGCTTTTAAATAGTAGTCATGGTAAACTATTATTTTCTTAATACCGAGCTGCTGTTTGTTTTCTCATTTCTTTGATGAACTATCAGCAACAAAATATAGAAGAAAAAAAAAATAATTACAGAGTTCTCAACGCTTTGCTGGGTGGTTATTGAGCACGTTTAGCACGGCGTCCCAGGGGAGCCACGAGGCCCAGGGGAGGCTGCCTCCCCAGCAGAAGGGGCCCGGTGTGGCCGGCGAGCTGCGCGGCAGAGCCCTCAGCCCCTGGGTGGAAGCTCAGCCCACCGGCGAGGTGCAGCAGCCTCCTGCGGCTACGGCCGGGCCCAGCTCTCCGCTGCAGCCCTGCAGCAATCCAAACAAACCGGTGCCGGTGGTGGGGCTCCAGGTTTTCATTCCCGTGACCCAGACCAAAACTGAGCTAAGCGAGTCCGTTTGTACTGCATCCCAAGGGGGACCCTTCAGCTGCCTGCAAGACCACGTTCGCTGTCCTTTCCGATGGCAACTCTACACGCTCAGCCTGAAGCCCTGCCAGAGGGGACCTCCTGCCTTCCTGCGTCCTCCCCTGCCCAAGCGCGGAGCCCGGCACGGCCGGACGGCCAGGGAGAGGCGGGCTGGGGGCTGCTCCTGCCGTCCTCTCCAAGGGTCACAGAGCCGCCGCCATTGGGCCTAGCCTAGCGAGGGATTTCAGAGCATCCCCTCCTCTGTGGAGGGAGTTTCCCGCCACAGTTTGGCTCTGTCATGCAAGGAGTCTTGTGGTGAGTCAGAAGTTTTCAAAAGTTTAAGATTCCTTTTTCAGAGCTGGTTTCACCTCTATGGGGAGAAATACAGCGTTGCTGTATCCCGGCTCATCTCGGGGTCTCTTTGATGGGAGGCCGGCAACAGAAGAAGTCAAGCTGTCCGAACTACAGGGGGCTAAAAACTATTTTCTCATGACACAAGCATACATCATTAACTAGCAAGAAGCATTAATTAGCATTGCCCTTTGTCAGCCCCCATGTCACTGCCAGAGCCCCAGGGAACGGGGCTTTTTTCAGCTGGGCTCAGAGGAGGCTAAAGGGAGATCTAAAAGCAGCTGATAACTATGGGAGGGGTAGTTATAAAGCTGAGGGTGCTTCAAACTTTATTCAGCTAGAGTCATGGGCTTGCACCCTTTAGAAGGCTGAAGCTGGTGAAAAATCTGCTGTTCCGCAGGGGCCTGTCTGCAGGAGCTGGCTGGTATAACGCTCGGGTGTCACAAACCATTAGTAAGGTTTTACCAAGCTGTTTTATTTAAGTGCATGAAATAAAACAGCAATCCTTTATTATTAGCTGCTTTATTTGACTGGTAATAGTGCCTAAAAGGGGGCCGGAACTCCAATTTGCTCCACTTTGAACCGTTGTTTGCTGTGAGAGGGTATATTCTCATTTTCTATGAGAGTTTCTGTGGGACAGTGAGTAAGGCTTCATCTCATTTTGTCTGTCTTCAACTTTTTCCTGGAGGTGGCTGACAGGGAATGCAAACTACATGTAAACTGCATAATGGGAGCAAGACTTATTTTCGTAAATGTTCAAAATTAGCGACAACACTTCGGTGAAAAATGCGATGTTTGTAACTGAACACGCTAGCTTTCCTCTGCTGCAGCCCACAAACTCATGGTATCTCCTCAACAAGCAGCCACTGAGCCCTGGGGAGCTACACACCTGAGATGATAACCTTGAGGGGTTATTAACAACCAGCAATCTTTTTGTCACAGAGAATTACTTTGGTGGCTACACGGTTTCTGGACAAAAAAGAGAGAAACCTGGCAAGATCGCCAGGCAGGGGCTGCTCCTGTGGGAGCTGGAGCTTTTCAAGGGAAGGGGAAGCGCAAGGGAGGGCTGGCTGGAGGCGAAGGGCTGGGGAGGCAGAGGGTGCTCAGCAGGGCACTGCTGCTAAGCCCCCTGCGCTCCTCTGATGAGAAACCAGAAGGTGAAGCTGAACACACAGAGAATTTGTTCTGTCACATTAACATAAAATTAACATTAGCATTTAAAACAAGCCTATAATAGTACAAAAAATAATATTTATTTATAAATATTTATAATATTCTTTAGATAAAAAATCGGTTTATTTCTAATGTCAGTCTTACTTCCAGAACATTTATTCTGCCTGCGTCCCACTGTACCCGAGGCAGACAAAAAGCTCCTGCGTGCACAAACCAGGCGAATGGGGCAGAATAGCACACTGGGAAATAAGGATCCCTATGGAGCAAACAAACAGCAGCCGAGCAGCCGAGTTAAAGTGTTTCCCTCGTTCCCTGGAGATATGTCCTTATCTCGATAATTGGAGGAATAATAAATAAATAAATATAATGTCTTATTTAGCTGTGGTGGTGTTGTTGAAGTCCTTTGTCTGCAGCATAGTCAAGAAAAACTTTTGGATTGATCTGGAGTGCACAGGCCTATTTTCTATTAAAGTGTATTAATGCCAGGTTCTGTGCAATTAGCGAAAAGTCAATTCCCATTACTAGTTAACACTATTGAGTATCTGCTTTCTTTAATAAAAAGCTATGTCCAGCATAAAGACTATAAATCGATAAGCAGCCACTTTCTAAATCTATTCTGTCTCCTCCAAAAATGCAGAGAGAGCACTGCAGTTCAGAAGGCAGAATAGATTTCGAAGAAGCGATCCCTGCCGTCCGAGAGCTGGCGTGCCCGCTGCAGGCCCGGCCTCCGCACAGCCCTTTCAACAGCAGCGTGGCGCCTGCCGTGACTCAGCTCTGCTTTGGAAAAGCTTTTGCTCTTTTCTAAGAGCTGTATGCATCTAAACTGGTGTTCAAATCTTTACATTCATTTAGTGGCATCACAGACCGGGTTGGCAGAAATCCTCCACGGAATTAAGTCTTCTTGCATGGTTGAATCACATATATGTCTTTGGATCCAGCAGCTGCTGTAAGTGCCCGGCCGAACTTGGGACAGACCTTGGAGGTATCTAACAGCTCTGGCCAGCGGCGGCCAGGGTAGCTGGTGTCCGCTGGGGACAAGCCCTGTTGACAGGGCAGCTAAGTAAGGTTGCAGAGTCCTATCTTGCTCTTATGAAGAGCAACTGTTTATGCTTTGGCAATGGAAGATCTGCAGTTCGCATGCAGCTGTCACCTGGTATTGCACATTCGCTATGCTAATTCCATAAGTAATAATGCCTTTTTGGTAGATCTCCTGTTGTAGGACTTGCAGTGCTTGTGCTGGAACAGCTGCCCGGGTGGCATGCATGTTTAATCCTTACGGTGTCTAACAGAGCAGTCTACAGGTTTCATACGCAATTTGATCACGTTCAGTTATCGCTGTGGCAGACAGCTGAAAGTTATGCTATCATTATAGAGGAGCAGCAGAGAGAAACCTCTCCTAAGCATGCTTTAGTAATGCTGTCTCCTAGAACAGATTTTTTCATCTTTGGATATTTATTTCTAGTCTCATTTGAAGGTACAGATACTCAGGCCAGTGATCAAGAGCCACCTGGGTGGCTCACCTCACAGGAACCACACAGCCCATGGGGCTTGACGAAATAACTTATGCTGTTCACACAAGGGGATGATGTCTGATCGAATTTGGTCTTCTGCTCGGATTTACGGTACGCATAAGGACTTAGGGGTGGTGGGACGCTGTCTTTCCAGTTGTAATGGAAAGAAATTGCATCCTACCACGATGGCAGAGATTTCTGAAAGTGTGAGGAGCACCTGAACGCTTCACTGAAAATCAGGTAGAGAGAAGTAGCAAAGGTCTGTTTGGTGCCTTTTAAGCTTCTATGTGCAGGTTTCATGTCTTGTTAGCCCCCAATAAATGAGGAATATGATTAGAAATTAACAATAAAAGTAACTAAAAAGGGATGAAAAACTTGTCCTGGGTAAGAAAAATTAAAAGAAAACAAGAATTGGGGGAAGAGTGCATGAAGATTCATTGTTCTGCTTCTGATATGCAAGGTTTCTTTAGTTTAGTATTTTGTTTTCCACCTGTGGCCCATGGAGCTGCAGAAACCCAAAGGCTGCTTCTAGGAAGAGAATAAAAGCTAGCTAAAAGACATCTGTTGTCGGTAGCCTTTTATTTGTTAATGGCACCTGCAGAACCAGGGGGAAGGGGAAGAACTGTGGAGCGGAATAGATTAAAGATTGCTAAAGGAAAGGAAAATGTGTTTTCTTTCTTTACAGACAAGCAAGGAGATAAAGCTGCTTTGCCTGTTTTAATGATCATTTGCTAAACATCTGAGCAGTTGAATTGTTAGTCTGAATGAATGTAGATGAAATTCAGACATAGACAAGACTATTTCTAGAAACTTGATTTTTATAGACACATGGGCAGTATTTTTTCCCAGAAGTATTACATTTTGATTTAGTTGAGGACCAGAAATTATATTATGTGATTTAATTACGCGATCGTGACTAACACTTTGTTACAAATATTGAGTAGTGAAAATGGAAGCAAAATGCAAGCTATCTGGTAGCTAAACATTTTCTTTTAAATTGTTGACTGAATTTGAATAATGAATAAATTGGAGGAAGTTGCAATCTGCTTGTGAAAGTTCCAGAAAAAGAAAAAGGAGTTAAGCGCGTAAGATAAATTATTAATGTTGGTATATTCGCTTTGCTCCAGTTATTTGTAACATAGGAAATGTGATTTGCGTGTGTATGTCATTTTAATATTAACTCAGTTGCCAGCTCAGATCTAAAATAATGAGACACATCCAAGTCTCTCATTTCCAGGGAAGAATTTTTAATGCACATGAAATCAATATGGCAAAAGATTCTGCCCGAAGAAAGGCTAAAAACAGAGTGTAGCTGTAATGCCTGAGGACAAGAGGTTTTAGACCCTCCATTTTCTTCACCCGTGGTGTGACAGATGCCCACACACACATCGAAGTTGGTCAATACGGGGATAAAGACGTGTGCTTTCACCTTCGAGTTCAAATGCATGCTGTGATCTTATCTGCAGCCAGTTTGATTAGGAGCAACTACAACAGTATAAACAAGAGTAAAAAACCATCCCATGCTTAAACACAGCTGCGTACAGCTGACAGAGCCTGAGCCAGGGTCAAGAGCTAGCGGGTAAGAGTTAACAGCCTTGATGGGACGTTGTCGGGGAAGCCTGCCTTTCAGCAGGAATGCTGCACAACCTCTCTTCTTTCCATTTACAGCTCTTCCTTATTATTCATAAATACAAATTTCCAGTCCCTTTTTTTACACTACCTATAAATAGCTTCAATTATACAAGTGCAGGAATAAAATTCTGTTAAAGGGAATTGTAAATTACAGCTATATTTTTAGATTTGAGCTTTTTGTTAATTTGGTTTCAGTGTTTCCCAGAAACACTGTGATTTTAGTACGTGCAGCTGGTAACTGTGGGACAACTTTGGACTCCACAGCCTTATATTTATATCCCAGCATACACACAGACCCACTCTCGCTTTTCAGGCTTTGCTTTGCCAATGCGTCTCAGCCTGAGAAGAACCGTCTCTGGGACTGAGAAGGTTGTCTGGAGCTTCCTGGACCCATCCAAATCCAGGCAGAGGCAAAGCTGCTTTGCATGTTGTTGAAGAATCATTGGCACTGAAAAAGGGACAATTTGTCTCATTTACCGTCTCATGGTTTAATATCAGTGTGTGTGTGCAGATGCACTAGCGATACCCATGAAACCAACCATTGCAAAAGAGCAAGTGACCTCCCCCTGCGCCTTTGCCTACTGATTTAAGAGTGCTCAGAGCAAGGTCCTTCATTTCAGCCTCCACTGAGGTCCTACTCACGATGCTAATCATGCAAGGGCTGTGGTTGCAAGCCCACGTGCTGACTCTGGGAGGCCACCACAATAGCATCCTAATACGCTATAACGCTACTTGATGCGCTGAGGCCTCAGTGGGGCTTGAGGCTGTGCTGGGTCCATCGCATGACTCACGTGAAACCCCCATGCTCCTTGGCTAAGGATCCCGATACCCACGTGCAAGCCAAGGTGCATTTAAGTTTCCTAATGCTGAGCTGTGAAATGCCAATGGTCTGGAAAGTCTTAAAGGCCATAGCAGTGGACCTAAATTTTGTTTGGATACCTAAAATGGGCCCTGTTGGTGTTGCCGTGTAAACTATCCTTGAAATTGTCTTGGGGATCAAAGGGAAATGGCAGACTGGGGTTCATCTAGCTTTGAAGCTGCTTAAAACGAGGAGGGAACCCCCTTATTTTAAAGAGAGGGCAGAACTTATTTTGAAGGACATTCACTAGAAAGCTGGGGAGATCCTTCAAGAGAGCAGAGCTCCTCTCGGGGCTCCCCCTGCTTTCTGGTACTGCTGCAGCTCCCTCTCCCCGGTCTTCACTGAGTTGCGCCTGGTGCATTTGTATCAGAAGGGGAAGACTGAACCGGCGAGCAGGCTCGGCCCCGCAGGCTGGCTGAGCCCCCCCATGCCCCTGTCGAACAGCATCCATGTGAACAGGCAGGGTCATCGTTCTTCCCGCTCTTCTGCGTTCAGCCCACTGAAGGAGGACTTGAGCCTCGGCAAGGTCAAGTTCACTTATGGCCTTTTTAGAGACGTTGGCAGCATGGCCTCGCGCTGGGTGTGGATGAGCATCATGCACAAGGGAGGAAAATTTGGTTGTAAGAAAAGCTTGGACCTATCCCTGTTCACTGCAGATATGACCTAGGCTTCTGGCCTTCGAGACATAGGAAAAACAAAGCATCGAGTGGAACCGTGCACCTTGCTGTAGCTGATTATTTTAGATTTTGAACTGGTGGTCTGCAGCTCTTGCTAGCATCATTTAAACATTAATTGCAAATTAACTGTAGTACTATGTGTTTTCTTTCTAACAAAATCTGCAAACCCACATTTTACAGGTCTGCTTCTGCTAATAGGGAAGGCAGAAAACAGTACAGTCTGCAGACTTGAGGTACTGGAAGTAATTTTTCAAAATGTAAAGCTTACTGCATTACGTATTTCTGTCAGCTGCAATGCAGTTGCTCCTCAACATCAGCCCCACGCCCAGCGGTTAGAATTTGCAGGGCTAAGCCACACCATATTAACTGTACGGTCTCGTGATGACTAATAGCAGCATGAGAATGAAATATTTCTCATCTGGTCCAAAATCTGCTCTCCCTGGGACGTGTATGGCAGAAACAATAGCGGGAGTTGGCTTTTTTTTTTTGTGACTTGTTCAAAGCTTGTGCCAAGTCCCCTGGAAGGATCGCTATGGGCTTCAGTCTGTGAAAAGAATAGCGTTGTCAGGCAAAATTCAGGTCCGATTTTCATACCGCAGAAGGATGATGACTCTGGTGGGCTTATGTCCAGGTAAAAATGCCTCTTTATTTAATTCAAAGGGTGCCGGACCAGAGGTGAAACCACTGTGGAGTTTGGTCCAGCATCTTTCTCGTTTATAAGACTGGCAGGGATGTACAGCTTGTATTGTCTTGGGGTGGATCCAGCTTTCAAACTGAGCTGATGTTGCTGAGTTGCCCTGCACAGAGGCCAGGAGTATGCTGGTTTCTTAAAGGCTTAGAAGTTTCCCCTCTTCTTATTTCCCACTGACTGATTCTGTATTCCCCAGAGGCTCCTTGTTAGCAGCACAGACCATCGCCAAAAATTAAAAATAAAAAAGGAGGGGGGATAGGGGGAGAGGAGGGATGGGAATAACAAGACATACCTGCAGCAGTCCTTGCTGTATATTCCCTCTGTGTCCCACCGACGGTGTCACGCGGAAGGGAAATTGTTCTATCAGTGACTATGTTAGATTCATGACCCCACCACAACCTTGAATTGGCCTTTAGTTGTCGCTGATGGGAACTGAAGAACAGCTCCTGTCGACATGATTGCTGCTCTCCAATGAATCAGAACACGCAGGGCACAGAGCAGCACATTAAACTAGCAACAGAAATATATCACTGTACTTTTATATAGATGTATTGCTTTTGCCCAGGCATATAAATGATTGGGCTATCCACTTATTTTTTTTCCAAGGACTATAAATTAAAAATAAGCTAAGGGTTTTGAAATTATGTTCTCTCTCTCTCTTCCCCCCCGCCCCTTCTCTCTCTTTTTTTTTTAAAGCTGGTAGCTATTTTAGGTCTACAGTAAAACATTTTAAAGGTAATCTTACCGCCTATGTCTACTTGACCATCCTTTTTCTAAAAGAAATCTACTACTGCAGTTCTGGCTCAGGTAAGTTAACACTTTGGTGTGATCACACTTACTGTATGTATCCCTGTGCTGCTTTTGCTGCTAATGAACACTTACAAGGCTGTATTTTTTAATTTAGTAAGACAAGTATCTGAAATGGCAAAATCTATGTATGTCGTGGGTTCCCCCCCCCCCCCAAATATTTCATAAAATAAGATTATTTCAATATACTTTAACCAAAGGTCACTTTGACTTGAAAGTTAGTTTGATGTACAGCTGCATAATTTAAAGTAGTGCCTCAAAAATGGAAATGTTTCACCATTAAACTCCATTTAATTTTTGCAACTTTTTCTGCTTACTGATTGAATCATCTTTTTAAATCATCCATTTATTTCAGAGGTGCTATCACCAAACTTGCAGAGATTGGGATATGTTTTGTCCGTTGCACATTTCCAGCTCCTTCCAAACAATTTATCACTTACCAGCTTTGCAGCTAGATGTAGAAGGAATAAGCAAGCTGCTTCCCTTGCATTCTTCCCCCATCGTAGGTTTTTCTGGGATGAAACGCAGAACAGGAAACCATCCAGGGTCCGTAATTTATGGTACGAGGCCAAGGCAGGCGTGTATCACAGTGCTGGTCCCAGGGGAAAGCAAGCAGCCCTGCAGGTGAGCTTGGAAACCCTTGCACGCGCGAGCAGCCCTCGGTCACGTAAGCGGAACAACTGACTTTCACGAGGCAAATTTTTCCTACAAGAATCTGTGGGACTGAGCCTGCCAGATTGCCTTCTGCTAGGTTTTTTTTAATGTGTTATAACGAGACCTTTACTTTTTTAACTTTACTTTTCTTGGACTAGCTGCGAAAGAAGTTTGGTGTTAACCATGTGTCTGTGCATCAGATGAAATGAATTTGCCATCCACCAACATGTGACCTGGTCAAAGAAAATAAATGAGCTGGTTACAGCTATTTCCCCTCAACAGAGTCATAAACACGGTAATAGCAATTCCTATGTATCTTTTCACGAAGCTTTGGATGATTGAATCTTTACTGTATGCCACTTATTATCAAAACTAGTAAGGTATAAATAAAAACCTGGCTGCGTTATTATCTTTTTAAAAGACCAGTAATTTCTAGATCTAATGATAATATGGTCATTTGATATTTTGAAGCTTTTAGCCAAACACTATCCAGGATAGCAATGCTTCACCATGCCATGGTCTTGACAATATTTAAAAATTAAGTCCTTTTTGGTCTTCTGAGCAGCAAGTCTAATATCAAGAAACACAGATTTAAGGCTTCTTAGTGTGTGGAGGGTGGGAAAGTACAAAAATCCCTAACCATCTAACTGCCTAGGAAGTAACGAGACCTCCGTCCTCCCGCTCTGTTGCCACCTAGCCACTCTGCTTTAATTCCTTAGGTGTTTAAGTGCCTCCCAATAAATCTTTCTAAATGCTCTTGGCATAGCCAGAGTTTGCTGAAATCTTCAGAGTGCTGTGCGCTTCAGTACCTAGCTTGTGCTGAAATCCTATCAAGACCCACAATTAACCCAGGGATTACTGGCTGATGGGTGGAGGGGAGCAGCTCCTCTTCATCGTGTTTTCTCAAGGAAGGGAACCGCAGTTGTAGGAGGAAGGATTTATAGCAATTATCTACATGGACACAAACACTTTGCTCGCTTTGAAGGAAAGGGCTGAGATGGGGACTCAAGCATCCTTTGCTGGCCAGCTCAGGCAGTTCTGGGCACCTCTCCATTGAGCACGTTGTCTTCCAAAATGCGGGACCAGTGAAGTCCGGAGCACTGCCCGGAGAGGCCAGCTGTCAGGCTTAGACTCTGCTCTCACAGTGCCACCAGCTAGACAGACCAGTCTCCCCATGGCTTTAGTCCCTTTCAGAGCCCAGCTGAAAGCCCATCCATGTCTGCATTCTCAGGGTAACAGATGCTGATAACCTGTTCTCCAGATTATTAAAAAAAAAAAAAAAAAAAAAATCATTCTATTTCAAGAAAAAAAATACTTCCTATGTGGCTGAAGGACTGCCCCAAAGCAGCTGGTTCTCTCCCCGATGTATCTGCAATTTGCCACGTGGCCTTAGGAAAGCCAAGTAGCTGGTACTTCTTTGCTGAGCTGGGGAATTAGGAACCTTTGGGCTCTTTTTTTTTTTTTCCATTTTACAGAGCTGCTGTAAGTCTTGACGCTTTAATAGCTTTAACATATGCTAATTGTTTACAAATTAACTTTTGAGCATGACCGATGCTAAATTCTAGACCTAATGAAGTTACGTGTCCGAGGGTTTGCTCCTAAGCTGCTTTAGGCTGCGAGAATAGGTCTATTTTCATCGCTCTCCTGTCAGGCTCGGAGAGGGACTGCTGGCTGCAAGGGCATTTCTCCTCTCTGTGCCCATCGGTGGGGTGCGGAGGGGGCAACGCCAAGGCTCAGCCTTTGCTCTTCACCAGAAAGGGACGATCCCTCGCTGAGCTGGGGACCAGCGGAGGTGTTTCCCTCTGGAGGAGGGAGCACTAAGACTAAGGCTGCGAGGCCAGCAAGTCCCTGCCAGCTCCAGGGGAGAGCACGCCCGCATGTTCTTTTCTTTGTTAAAATTGTGAGTAATTCTCTAATCTGGTCTTAAAAGGCACGGCAAAAGCTCGCTCTTTTCCATGGCTGCTCATGAGAAAATGAGAAACTATCAGAAACTGTCTCAAAATGGGGCAGCGGCAGCCAGCGAGCAGCACGGCTCCCCGGCAAGGTGCTCTGTGCCCAGAACTACTTACATCCAACTGTAACTCAAATCTTGCCCCTGAGCTTAAGCGAGGTGAAGTTTAAGTTATCAGCTGTCTTGTAACCGCCAGTCCCCAAACTCAGATAAAGTTAAAATACTTCCACCCAATAACTGGCACTTGAAGGACACATAGAAAGTCATTACTGAAAGGTGCTAACTTTTCTGACAATAAATTAGTTTTCTGACTCCTTGAATGCTTTGTCAGCCCAGACAGGAGATTGTTTTAGAGCGCAGGTCTGGCATGCTGTTTGCTTATTGATGTTATGAATGTCCGTGATTTTATTTAGGGTTTAGGTTATTGCCAGATGTTGAGATTGTAGAGGGAAAAAATATCTTGCAATGTCCTCGCCTGATGTACTCAACTGTTCCTCCAGCGGCTCACGTGAAGGGGAAGGTTGACAAATTTCTGATATCAAACCCAGCTGTCAGAACAACACGGGGTAATAGCTGTCCTTGTCAAACGCGCCAATTAATTCACCAGCGTGTCAATGTGGGTATAACTGATAGACTCCACAATCTGGCTGAGTAATGAAAGTCGAAAGCATTACTAAGACCATTTCCCTTCCTAAGAGATCCTGTAATCGAACCTGAGCCGCCAGCGCTGTGGTGAGGAGCGCTTAAAAAAAATCCAGAACAACAGTTTTCTGCAATAGTAAGTAGAGGTTTCATACGAGTCTTCATTTTAAGGGTAGAAAGGGACGTGAAAAGAAAGAATATGAAACAATGGCATAATATTGTGGAGTGACAGTTTTATCCAAATACTCCCTAAAGTGGAATAGAAAATATAATTAGAGGAATTGTTTCTCTGTGAGAATCCGTGTGATCTGGAGGTCTTTCTTTTAATGAGTGAGTTGTTTTTAGAAGAAAACATGGCCATTGTCTTAAAAGCTGCGGCTGTGGAAAGGCAGTGTCAAGCCAGCAGGCTCGTTAGCATAAGCCGTTGTCTGATTTAGAAATGTTTGTTAAGAACTTCTAAAACAACAACAAAAAAAATTGCTATTAGAGTTCTCTGACTGCTGCGCTTACTTGTCCACTTCCAATGTAGACTTTGTTTTAATAAATGGTTTGAGGTCTTCTGGCTTTAGAGGGTGGTTTTTATATCAGTCACTCTTTTTATTAAAAAGAAAAAAAAGGCTTTCTTTATCACCACAGCACAGGGCTAAGGTGGTTGCCCTACAACCAGACCTACTACCGTGGCATGTGCAAGCCAGAACACCTCTCTTAAGCCAGCTCTGCCAGCAGACGAGTACTCATAGCTGCAGAGTCAACATCATAATAAAATACAGAATAAAATCTTCAGGGATAAATCCGAAGCCATACACACTAGCAAGATAACAGCATGAAGAAGAAGGACTGACATTCACCAAAAACCTGAGCAGAGCGGGTGCTGCCCTGTTCTGTGTTTGAACCAGACCTCTGCCTCTGCTCCTGCCCATGATGGGCAGGAGGGATGGCAGCGTCCCGTCTCGCAGCCTCCCCTAACATACGGGCAGGCTTTCAGTGCAGGCTTGTATAACATACCTGAATTCCCCAGAGGAACGAGGAGGAACATTCCTGTATTGTCCCATGAAATTTGTCTCACCCCCTTTCAGCACACTGCGTTGGCTCAGCTGGGCTATCACGACTGGGGATAGTGCAAATGTCTCTAGACTCACCAGCATCTTTTAAATACGCCTCAGAAATACCTGCTGGCTACAAAGAGCAGGGGGCAAAGCCAAGCCTGCTTCTCTGCGCTCAGGGGTGGCACAAAGCGTGGCCGGGAGCCCTGGGGAGGGAACTCAGCCACCTGGGATTTTAATGCGTGCTCTGAGAGAGCCTGAAATAAGAAAACAGAGCTTCTAAGAGAATTTAGGATGGCATTTTACAGGGAGGGACTGTAGCATTGGTTCTTTATGCAGTTCAGGAGGTGATTGAAATACGTTACAACCACAGGCAATGATGAGAAAAGCAAGTGAAAAGGGACCGTTGATGCTGGGTAGCTCTGCTTTCCTGCTTCCTAGGATTTATGTACTTATGGATGAATTTAATACTTGGTGATCAAAAGAGTTCAAATAGTGGTTGTATTAATGATTTCAGCATAACCTCTAAATCCCAGGATGGCAGTAGAAATCTTCAGCTTGGTCTTAATCTTCTGACACTTTTTATTAAGAGCTAAATTAAGTGCTGTTGCCTTATGATAAAGCAGCTTACAGGAGTCTGAACCGTGGTATTGTCACTGTAGTGTATGTACACTCTGTGCTCTGATCTCAGTTTCTAGTCAGACCAGCTAGATCTTTCCCAAAAGCGAATTACCGAAGGGGAAATCTCCTGTCTGATATTCTTTTGGCTTTTTTGTTGATATTTGGTTAATTCTCACCCGGTCTTTTTATCTACAGCTCTGAGTTTGCAGAGTGATGCATGTTATTGCCTGCGTTTGTTAGCGTGTGTTACTGTTGCAGACCTCCCAGAACAGAAGAGCCCAAGTCCTCCCGTCCATGCAGACTCTTTTGGCTCCCAATTGCCACTCTTTCTTCCTCTTTTCCCAATAAATGTCTGGTACCTGTTAAAGATACCTGAAGGGCTCCCAGCTCATACAAGTATTATGCACCTTGCAACAAAGACCTACCTTATTCTGGAGTTTAGGACACCTGTGATCTGTTTTGTGGCCAAGGAAATATTAATATGCCTCAAAGAAATATGAGAATCATCTCACCGTTACTCTTCTTCTCTTCCTCCCACCTGTTCCCTAAAGTATATTGATCTTCGATGTGCTTGTTTTCTTGAGCCAATATGAAGACAGTGTGTCTGAATCAAGGATGGAAATAAGTGATATTTGAAGCTGTTCTCAAACCTCAAGACAGTTTATTCTGGCTTTGCTATGTCAATCCCAAAGACGGCTCAGTTTCTAAATTAGGGGTAGACTTATCTGCTAATTAAAGGTAATGCCATCCCCAAAGACCAAAACTGTCGGCCCTAGTCTTCATTTTGGAGCTATAAGGTATCATAAGATCTGATACGGAGTGCCTTGAATGAAGGACAGGGACTTTGGGGTTGACATACTGTTGCACTCCCCCCATTGCACTGTCAGGGGGGTGTTAAGGACACTCTATTGCAGGATCAGATGGTAATACAGAAGCCAAATAAAATCGTTCTCATAGTTTCTTCATCTTCCTTACATCGGAGGCCCCAGAACTGGACCCAATATCACAGATGTGGTCTAACCAGTGCAGAGGACAGGGGTCTAATCACTTCATCTACTGGCTGTGCTCTTTCTAATACAGCCCCAATGCTGTTGGCTGCCTTTGGTGCCACGGCACGCTGCTGGCTCATCTTCAGCTCACTGCCTCCCATAACCCACCACTTTTTTGCAGCGTGGCTGCTCCCCAATACTGTATCACGGGGTTAATCCCTCCAAGTGCAGGACTTGGCCTTTGTCCTTGCTGAATTTTGTAAGGTTCCTGTTGGCCTGTTCCTCCAGTCTGCTTCTGTCCCTCTGAAACACTCCAAGATCTTTGGATCTAAAGTGAAATGCTAATGCTGCCTTAATGTTCCCACATAGGCTGTAAGGAAGGCAGGGTGTTACACTGGCAGATCCTATTTCCTGAAATGCATCTAGGATAGATCTAGAGAAGAAAAAAAAAAGGGGGGGGGGGGGGGGGGGAGAACGACACATCTCTCCATGCCCCCCCACCCCAACCTGAGGTTAGCCGGTTCCCTGTTTGGTATAAGATATGTGGCAATAATATCTCCATGTTGTGGCCTTCAGTGAATGCAAGGTTTAAGACTTGAGGGAAAGACATCCATAAATTCTCCGAGTGATGAATGGTTGGCAGTTTCATTTGAGTACTTTCTGCTACAGATGTTTAACCTTTTTTTCCAAGGGCACATGCCAGAGAACAAGATGAGGAGACTTTTTCATCTGAATACTTGCATCTCTAGTACAAAGCATGGTCACCGTGGGCCAGCAGAACCCGAGCAGTTGCACGCGGAGCACCCAAGTCATAAAGAAGAAGAGTGGGAACACAACCGGGTTACGGTCTTGGCAGAAGCCTGACAATAACGCGATGTGCTTTGCTGGGCAAGGTGGAAGATGCGACGTTCCCAGCTGGCAACTGCTGGTAACTTAATACTCCCAGATGGAGGCTGAGGGC
The DNA here is from genome assembly GCF_965183815.1 of Platalea leucorodia. Taxonomy (NCBI): domain Eukaryota; kingdom Metazoa; phylum Chordata; class Aves; order Pelecaniformes; family Threskiornithidae; genus Platalea; species Platalea leucorodia. Next base: position 65,702,067 of record NC_138829.1, on the reverse strand, counting down.
GATACGATATTCCCAGCTGGTAGCCAAAGTCTGCCTCAGTGCGTTCCCATTCGTACATGTGGCTTCTCTATACAATGAGAAGGGGTGGGCGAAGTGTAATAAAGCAGCTGGTCTATTAGAAGATAAGCTTTGTGGAGAATAACACAAACATGCAGAATCCCCTTAATCTTAAACTTTATTACCCTAGATAATAGGCTTTGGTAGTGACAACAATCAGCTGAAATGCAGGATTGTCTTGGCTCCCGCGGCACCTGCCGTGTCAGTCAGTCAAAAGCCATCTTCTGCCGCACAAAAAGGTGGCTGCTTGGTATGAGCAAGCTAAAAGTTTTGTTCGTTTATTTTGAAAAGGCAAAGGAAAGCTGGGCATCCTCCCTTTGCAGATTTAAGCGTGCGCTCTGAACCTGCTGTAGGGGAAAGGCTACAGCGATATGAAAGCCTGCTTGCTTTCCTTACCTCCGAGGAGTAGGAGCAAGGCATCTTTTGTCCACTGAAGCCCACTTGAAAGAGTAGGAGTTGTTATTCCTGCTCTGAATTCGGACAAGTTTCCCAATATTCAACCAGTAACGAGAAAGGGAAATATCATGAAATCTTTTTGTAAAATCTTTATCTGCGTCATTTGCGATATCTCTAACACAAAATTAATTTAGTTATCTGAGGCACAATTCAGAAGCATCATCTCTCATTCTCTTTTTGGTGGAAAACTCAGATCCCCAAAGCCCGATGCACACGTGCGATCCCCACTCCTGTAAGTGGGCAGGTAGAGAGAGCTTCAAATGAAAAGGCATTTTACTTTATAAATGGCCTTGGCTTTATTAATTTTTCTGGGTTTTTTTTTAAAGTTAATTTTTTTCCACAGTCCTACGATCAAAATATGAGGCAAAAAAATCTGCTTACCACAAGCTGTTCTTTTGTTTAGAAATATTTCAATATGAACTTTGGTTAAAAGAGTAACTACAAAGTGGACAGAGGGTAATTTTTAAGTCATGAGAGATAAGAGCAATTCTAATAAAAAAAATCTGTGCCCGTTATTTCAACTTTCTAGTGCCCTCTAATAATACTTGCAACAGGTAGTGTAGCAGAAGCTCACAGTGCAAGATAGATACAGGGTAGAAAGAGGGGCTAATTTGGGGAGGGGGTGTTGATACAGATCCAGGCAGTGTAGTTAAATAAGTCTAAATGTTATGAATACTAAAGGTCGACCTAGTGGGTTAGATTTTGATTCTTAGTTTTTCCCACAAATTCAGGATCTTTCCCCTTTAATGTCTAGTATTTCACTATCTCCTCTGAAAAAAGTGATGAGTGGAGGTTTTAAAAAAAACAAATTGAAACCAGCAGCATATTTTGACTTGCAGAACTATAAACAGAGAGGGAACAGAAGGTGCATTGAAACCTGCATGGCGCTCTGCCCCTCTCTGAAGGCAGAAGAAGTTCAAGCGAGGCGAGGCAGCAGCGATCGCCCCCGCAGCCTGCCAGCTGCACGCAGCGAGCGGTGGAAAAGCATTGTCAGGGCAGACCAGATGCCGTCACACAGACTGGCTGGATAAGAACTGGGAAACAAGGAAACCTAAAAGAGGAGCTTAACACCATCTCAGCGGAGCTTTAGAAGGAATGCTGCTTCGAGTCTGATTTACCTCAGCTGAGTTGCCTTCAAACCTCGTCATCTAGTCCAAGTGATTCGAGGGCTTCTGACCAGTTCACAAGCTTTATCTCCCTCGCGTCTCAGCGGGACCGAGACAAACTCCCCTCCTTCAGGTGCTTCCACTTCGTCTGGCGGACATGACCAAGACACCTCGGCTTCCTCTGCGATGCCGTATTGATTTTTTTGCAGTCTCTCTTTCCCTAAGGAATTGACTGCACTAGATCAAATTAAGAACTATCTGAGCAATGGGGCTCCTTCAATACAATGAAGTTTGATTGCTTGAAGTTGAAGTTCATGACAATTATTTATGCTGACAGCACCCTCACAGGCAATAAAGACCGACCCTTTCCTGAAGGCCTCAGCCTCTCCATCAGGCAATTATTTTGATCCTGCAGTGCTTACCTAGTACACACACTTCTAATTATTAAATATGAGAATGATGATCACAGAAGAAAATTTATTTCCACCAAAAGCTGGTATCAGAATTCTGATTTGGTTTCTCTTCTCTGTTACCAAATAAAACTATTGTGCCTGACTAGCATTCGCAGTACCAGAGCTCGCCTGCAGTTTTGAGATCGGTGGCAAAGCCTTTGACTCCACCGGGTGCAGGACCAGGCCTGTACCTGCTCTTCTGCAGTTCCACAGCACCTAATAAAATCTGTTTGTGATGAAAATAGCGGCATTTCTGTATTGTCTAAGAGGTTTGTCCCGAGGATTGCCTATAATCACGACTCTCCGAGTTAATAAACAGGTTTATCTGCAAGCAGTTTTTTTTAATGAATAACACAGAAGTTGAAAATAAATCTCTCTTGCAACTTCTTGAGCCCTGTTATTAAAAACCCTCCTGGTTGGTTATAATGAAAGCAGTCCTCAAAGTCTGTGTGTGTGTGTGCCTGTAACCAGCTGCCTTAACACCTGTGGATGCTTGTCAATGCACAAAGCATCAACACACCTTCATTTTTGGTGTATATATACACACACATAAAAAAGTGAAAACACGATGATGTTGTATGTATACACACATATAAAAATACACACACATGTGAAGTAGCCCTCCACCTGCAGCTGCTACAAATGAAGCAGTTTAGCTCCTCAGCCCTCAGCAAAGTGTGCAAACTCACAGCAGCTGATGGTCTGCTTCAAAGAGTGCATGAGGTAATGAAAGAAGGCAGTTTTCTGATTTTTTTTTCTTTGTGGTTTTTAAAATCTTTCCTTCCCCTCCAAAACAACAACTGCATCCATCCTACTTTTCTCTGGAGCGTAACTGTCAAAATGTAACGCATTTTGGGACAGCTCTGGCCCCACAGGTATTCTGCTCTTCTATAGCAGGGAGAAAAGCAATGAACATGGCCTTCACACAAGGAATACAGACTTACTTAGGTCGTTGAGTCCTCCTCCAGTGGTGGAGAGGATGGCTGTAGTACTCTGACGCAGCTCCATAAGATCCTCGTCTCTGCTTTGAACAGCCAGCCCAGGACCCCTGCTGTTCCCGTCCCGCTCCTTCTCCCTAGCGCAGGCTTCTCTCTCCATGCAAGTTCTTACTAGGAGAGCTTTCAAATGCAGGAACAGCTGCCTTGCATTACTCAGTAATTCCCCAGCCAAGGGACTGAGTAGGAAAATTAGTCTCTCAACTTGTCTAAATGTAAAAATGATGTTACTTAAGAAAAGAGTTTGTGTATCAGTTAAAAAATGTGAAGATTAAAATGAAGCTGCAGGGAGGCAGCGGACCTTCGCTGGGACAGCGCTGGCTTCCACACAGCCCTAGCATGGGGACTGGAGCAGCACAACCCCATACCCACCGCTTTGGCCGGACAGAAAAGGAGAAGTTGGAGGCTGGCAGCTGATCAAGGGAGAAAAGCATGTTCGAGGGGATCCCTTAGATGGCTATGTTTGCTTCTCATTTTGGCTTTCATTTGTCGTAACTTTATCTTCTCTGTATCTTGGTTCATCCATTTTAGACCGTATGTCAAAATAGATCTTGTCTCAGTGGGCTGCTCTGAAACCTAACGATGGCTTGTTCAACACCCCTGAGGGGCCAGGCGAAAGGAGGACGGAGCTGCCACCCTCCTACAGGTCAGGGTTTGCATTTGCAGGGGGAGTTGGCTACTCAGGGCGGGGAGGGGTTTTCCAGCAGTATGGCTTGATGCAATTAAAAGAAAAGGGTTCAAACCTGCTTCTCATTAAAAAAAATAAAAATAAGAGGAGGAAGGCAGGGAGGCCAGAAGGAAGCTGCTCTGTTTCTTTAAGCGACAGCCTGTGCAGGCTGCTCTGCGCAGCCGTTCAGGCCATTCACAGCCCTGCTGTAAGTTTTTCAGTAATACTGAACTCCGGGTGACCCTCACAGGCAATAATTGCTTTAGCATAGGTTTGACAACAACAGCAAGAAACTCTCTAAAAATAAGCACAAGCTTAAAATAAATTTCAACCCCGGAGACCCGCTCATGTAAAGAATCCAGTACATCTCCTGTGTTTTCCTTGATTAGCATCACAGCTCTTGGCAGTTCGAAAAATGACAGTTTTCAAGGGATTTCCAATGCCTCCTGCTCCAGTTTCTAACCTGGCAGGGAGCCAGCCGGCTCTGACAGCCGATGGCCCTTAAAGGGACCTCACGGGGCAGCTCTGGGCCAGCATCCCCGCTCATTTACCCCAATATTTCGCTTATTTAAAGGTGGGATATGGAGTAAACCCAATTTAATTGCAGTGCCTGGGATAAATGTCTTTCCTTGCTTTGTCGCTGCAACATAGTTCATTTAAAATAGGGACATCATTACTTGCAATGCAGTGTACCCAAAAGCTGCCCACCAACACCATACTAAATTAGTCACCCTTGTGTAGGAAGAATGAAGCAACTTTCTGCCCATCCTGAAAGAAAAGGGGAAATTTTGGCTGCAAGTGCTGAAGGAATTATTTGTTCTTGAAGAGGTGCCCACAGGACATATGCAGAGCAGAGGCATGTCCGCTATTCCAGAGCACTTTTAGAAGATTTCCTATTATAAGGAAGCGCCTGGAAACCAGCCCTTATCCTGCCACGGTTTTAAGGCAGTACACGTACCTTGCTGCTACACTGAATCTGGGGTCCAGAAATCCCAAATGTTTGCTAAATTTGATGGAAAGTAACTCTTCCTTCAGTAGGGAAGAAGAAAGCATTTTGCTTAAAGACGACGAAATTTGCTTTTTCTGGCCTGTTCAGGGGTGGCATACAAGGGAGTCCTCTCAAAGGCTGAGGACCCAGAGCCAGTGAAGTTAAAAGCTGTCAGCTGTACTGAATGGAGCACAGGATGAATTTTGATTCAGTAGGTAATGGAGAAGAGAACCAAATTACTGTTCTCTGGCTCTTTTTAAGGACATTTTTCTCAGTTTGCCAGACTGACTTCTTGCAGGCAGCTGTCTCACAGTATGAACTATTGAAAGTTAGAACATACCTGTCCACCCTGCACAGCCTCCTTTTATTAATGCTTTAGACGATGGTATGTTAAGAAAAGGCTGTTAGGACACTGGAGAAGAACAACAGACACATGCACAGAATGGCACATGGCATTAGTGAGTAATCCAGGCTCCTGTGTTTTATCCTCATAGGAAGACTTCAAGTATTTCAAATAACGAATTTGTATCAAGTTTCAATCCTCTATAGCAAACGTATAGAAAATAAAATGTTTCAAGCTTTAAATACCAGCGGGTTCTGGGATGTGGTGTGTGAGGCAAGAGGAGACATACTTTCTCTGCATACTATTGTTTGCAAACTGGGGTTTTTTTTTCTTTTCCCTCCCCCTCTCAGATAAAAGCTGAAGTTAGATCCCAACTGTAAACTGAAATATTCACCTGATAGCAGATATTCAGATATTCCAGGCATTCCTAATGCAGCACTTTCTCCTGTGACAAACCAGAGATCTGAATTCTGGGAAACATAAATACGAAGAAGTCTACATCCTTCTCTTGTTTTCTGATTAAATACACTTCTGCTCTACCATCACTGATGGGGTCAACTTAGTCTAATAACTTTTGATGAAACAAAATGGTGGACTTGCTGTTGGTTTGTTTTTAAGTGTCCACATCCTAGAAAAATTGGCTATATCAGCTTGCTAAATAACAAAACTCATGAAATCGCTTATTTTAGTAATCATTCGAACTAGTAGTAATTATGCCTGTAATAGTAAAATGAGGCTTTAATGCTGATTAATGAAACTGCTAAGCTGTCAAGACTGCTAGTCACACTTATGGATCTCTGGAGACTGTCCCCGAAAATAGTTGCCATCGTATGTGTAGCACAGCTTTTTTTGTAGGACCAGATGTGAAGCATATGGTGACCTATTACAGTAGGGATGAGTCACAAGCCCTGGCTGAATTACATTGGACAAACTACCCAAATGGAAAGATAACGTCCAGTGATTATTATAGGATCATAGCAGCTTTCTAGAGTGTAAGGGACGATGATGGGCTTGGGAAATTGCCTAGCTCAGTTAATCATTCCTGCTTGACAGAGTAATACTGATATTCTTTTATGTTTATTTATATCCTAGAAGAATACCATTCTGCTGCGCATGCCAACATACTGTAAAACATATTGCTACTGCCTACCACTTGTTCCCTCTCCTCCCCGTTTCAGGTACCTGCTCCCACTGCTTTGGGGAAGTCCCGTGGGGCGGCGGGTGCCAGCGGGGGGAACCCGCGGCGTTCCCCAGCGCTCAGCCCGACGGCTGGCAGGAACGGGCCTCGGAGGCACCGCTGCAGAGCGGGAAACGTGCTGTTCGACTGAGAGGTTACGGTACCGGCTAGGCCACAAAGGAGTCGGCAGGAAAATAAGAATGAATTATGTAATGTAACTCCCTGCTCTTTTATGCAGAGACACGATCGTAGCGTAATCGGGCACATTTTACTTCCTTATGGCCATTCAGTCGTTGGGGCAGGGTCCTCGCTCGCAGGACACCGGTGAACGGCTGGGCTGAGCTCTGGAGGGCTGTCGCGAGAGCGCTCGTGTCCTCTGGCAGGAGGAATGAGGGCAAGACTCTTTTCTGCATAACCGTATTTCCCCATACCCATTAACTTGATCGTTACCCAATACCGTAGTCAGTCTTCAGTACGCTGGCAGGTACTATCCAGAGCAGAATATAATGGACTGCTTTTCAGTTTTGCTGCTGCCACTTTGTAATACTCTTTGGTATGATTCTGACATTTTATGAACAGTTTAACCTATTTACTCATGTGTAAATGGACAATGGTTGAAGATTAGAGAGGCTTCATTTGCTATGAAGAGCTACTATCTTGTCTGAAAGGAAAAAGAACCAGTTGACCTAAACAGCAGGTCATCTACCTCTTACTGTGGAGGTATCAAATTATCGTCACAGTGTTGGCCTATGTGTATAGTAACAAATAGGCAATAGCACAGCCACACACCGATTTTTGGAGGCCAGAAAAGTATAGACAGCTATTTCAGTAACTAAACATACAAATTAATATGCAGGATGATTTGGATTATTCATAGGCACACACATTGTGTCTCATTAATTTCTAAAATCAGTGCTGTAATTGCTGCTGGTCAGACTTACTTTGGACAAGATGTTCTCGTTTGAATGTATATTTGGAGGAGGGAGTGAATTTTGTGTTATCTCCCTTCTAAATGCATTTCCAGTATTTCCTCCATTGCCATATTCTTGGGCTTTAAGATTGTTCCATCAGATAGAAGTGCTCATCTTATAACCCGTCAGGTTTTCAGGTTGCTGTTTTGTCAGTGATTTCACAGCACCCAGTCCTGCATCCCTGACCCACACGGACAGTATCGCCAACTTCATAAAATCAGATCCACAGAAATGCTGAAGCTACTTACTGTAATTCTGTAATCACACAAGGCTGATTTGTTGCCGTAAAAGTCCTCTTCAAATTGTCTGGCAATAGAAACTGAGGTATTTTTGTTATATGGCCAAGCTTTCTGTGACAAATAATGCTACCACAGCTTAACTGGCATTTATACAAATATTCAGACCTGTAAATGATACTAGCGAAAGCCGCAGCTACAGCTGGGGTTGTCTGCATATGGTTACTACACTCCAGATAGATAATTCGTTCCTTGGAAAAGTCTGTTTTCATAGTAACGTAGTTACAAAGCAGTCTCTCAAGTGCCACTGTGTCGGGAAAGCACATCACAGACAGAAGGTAATGACTGCTGACACCAGACCAGCTTTCCTCTTGTTCCGTATAAAAGCCAGCAAACTCTAAATCATCAGCGCAACCATGCTGCTTACCTGCCCCCATTGTTCGAGCGTGTCTTTACAGCAGGGAGCTAAATCTATCAAAACACAGTTTAAGAAAAAAATTTACTGCACGGAGTATAGAAGTCCAACTGGCTGGTCTGAAAAAAATTAAACTGGGATTAAGATTTCAACAAAGCGCACTTCCTACCCAAGAAACGGTGCCTTGTGAACATCTTAACAAAAATAAATCCCCAACGCCCCACCCCTCAACACAAACAAACAAAAAAAAAATCTGAGGTGGGATGGTCTTAAAATTGCTCCTGTCCTGGGCGCTTTGGCACGCACCCTTGTAAGCCTGATCAGAAGGACGATTTCAGTGAACAAGTCACAAAATACTGTTTGTCTAGCATTTGCAGCAGTTAGAGCCTACGTACTTCAGCCTGGAAATCCAGCATGTCTTTAGAACACCCTTTCTGGTATCTGTTGGTTATCATTGGGTTCAAATGATAGCTGTAACGTGAAATGTTTTGTGGGTTTTTAAATTATTTTGTTTCTGCAAGTGAGGATTAGGAAGCTGGCTCCTTTTCATTGTAAGATCTCTCCAAATGAAGCGCCGTGGGGAACCGCGCAGCAGCAAGCTGCCAGATCAGGAAAGGAGGATTCAGGCCTCAGTTTGGCCGCAGGTCACTGGTGTGACTGTGGCTGATCAGCTTCATCTTTGTCTCTTGGCTGCTCCAACAGTAACAATAGCATAGTTACCGGCTTTTTGCTTTCCCTGATTCTTGCTTGACTTGAGCTTCACAGTAGAGGGACTCTCTTACCATGTTGGACATGTAACACCAAGTCAAGAAGGTCTTGGCCTTGCCTGGAGTGCCACTGAGAGCCGCAGCTTTTCCAAGCGGGTATCTGCATAGCCGATTGCTTGCTGTAGGGCATTATACTGAGAACAGTAAATTTGATCTGCAACCATCCACTGCGCCTAAGCGTAACTGGTAACTGTAGTAGCTCCAAAGTAATCTTGGAGCAACAGGTAGATTTTTTGCGTAGGACGTGTCACAAAACTGGATTTTTTTTACATACTTCTAGATACCATAAGGTGATGGATTTAAATGCCGCCAAAGTGATGGGGTGTCCAATACGATTTTTCAAATGTTCCTGGCAACGTAACGACATCTGAAAACCTGGCCTCAGTTTGATAATAGAAACCCAAATCGAAGACAAAAATAAACCACTTGAGTTTCATTTTAAGCTGGTATAGCTATTGAATTTCAAAGTTTTATACCTAGTATAATTGACTAAGAATAATAAGCCTATGTATTTTGTAGTTTTAAGTCTACAGTAAATTCAATAGCACTTTGTACAAGACGTTGCTCTGTTGATTAGCAGAGCTTAATCAATACAATTTAGCTCCTCTTAGGAACTGCCACTCTCCAAGCCCGAGTTGGGCTTAAGCCAGATGCCTTGTAGTGTCAATACAATGCTCAAATACATCATCTCCAAAATTCTCTAGGTACCTCGTAACACAAAGCCGGTAACAATGTGGGGTTACTGACAGAGCTGTAGTCTGTACCTGGGAGTAACATAAAGATTTTGTACCTGACTCAGACCTTTTAAAGAATCTATGATAGTGATAATCTTCAGAGTTTGGACTAAGCGAGTTCATCGCTTCTTTGCCTGCTGAAGAAAAAATATAAGATGCACTTTCACACTTTAAGAAGATAGATAAGGGTTTTGCTGTGCGACTAACAGAGATTGCTTGTTTGGTTACCAAGAGTTTGGTTTTACGTGTTTATCCTCCCTCTATTGTAGCTTAATTAAAAATGCAGGAATTGGCTTTGATTTTTGTTTTCTGTCTAGCTGGAAGTCTCCCCTGTCACAAGCCAGCCTGCGTTCCAGGATCCTGGGATGATTTTTATAGCAGCAGCTTTGTTCTTGGGGTGACAAAGGAATTGGTTCCTCCATCTATTTGCAAAGGAAAGCGTACAAAAAGGGAAGCTGTAATTGAAGAGCCAGAACACCGCTCAGGAGATGCAGATTCAGTTCTTAGGATTGTGAGATCTCCTGTGTGATCTCTGGCAAGTCGGTCACTTTTCAATCTATTAACTCAAGACACTTCTCTTCTCCTACCTTCTCAGCATCCTGCCCCTTCAGACTCAGCCTTACACGGGAGATCCCTTGTTATGTGCATGAGCTCCCGAACCAAGCGGATCCATGCTGACTTTGGGCAATACTACCTATATTGACAATTAACAAAAAAAAGAAAAGTTACACTCTTCCTCCAACTGCAGTGACTCTCAGCAGCCAGAAAAGAAAAAGTATTTTGCTGAAATACTCACATGCCAGTGAATGTTGAAAATGCTTGTACACAGTATGCAAAAAACTTAAAGCCCTGGGCAACAGACTGACACATTTGAGCCACATTAACACTAACAGTATTACAGAAATACATTTTAATGGGAGTTGAGGAAGACTTTAAGTCTTTTATTTTATACTTTTAAGTTTATACTTTCAAGTCTACTTCTGAATATTTTGCAGTTTATCTAAACTCCTAGGACTTTTGCGGTCCTGACTCCTCAGCTCATAAAGCCAAGTCCTATTGTAGCACTGAGCCATCTACCGGGATAAACACTACCCGCTGTCTGAGGAAGAGATGAATGCAGGTTATCCTAAACTGAGGTACACGTTTTTATCAGACCCTCTTCCATGAATGTAAACCTTAGGTACAAAATAAGGCACTAAATTGTGTAATAAGAATTGCAGGGAAATGCTGCCTAGAAAAAACGAAGGACTCCTCTGATTCTATTCTATAATCAACAAAAAGCAAATTGAGCCTGAGGAAAACTTCCTCAGAAAAACTTAGGAGGCAAAACAAAATGAGTTCTATCCTTATAGCCACATCCTAATTGAATTGTTACAAAACTGGCTGGCTCAAGCCAGAGGGGGAGGTATGGAAAGCGATAACTAGATGGGGAAAAAAATAAATCAATATGGATGACTGAAAACCGATTTAGTGCACTAAACTCACTCAGACTTCTCTTGCATTTTCTCTTGATTAGACTGACAGGAACTGAAGATGAAAATGTTAAAACCTGACTTTAGTCTTCCACGTTGCACTTCGGCTGCACTTATTTGTTAGAGTCCCTTTCTTTGTGCTTCTGTAGGTCAGACAGCACTTCGATGGCTGGGAGATCCTGCAAAAGTGCGCAGGGTGTCCTGCAAGGGCTGACAGCTGACACAGTTGTCCAAGCCTGATCATAACATGATTTTATCTGAGTAGCATGTGAATGTAAATTAGCAACGATGATGGTGCATAAAAGACTGGTTACTGCAAATGAGGAATCTGCATGGAACTTAGGATCTATATCTCAAAATAGAGAAAAGACCAAATACACTGCTCTGGGTTGCAGGCTTTGTTCCATGCAGCTTTTACAATGCATTTCTCTTTCCAGTGAGAAGTTATCGTGTTGGGCAGGGAAAAATCAGGATCCCTGCCTGTCTATAACTGCTAGAAAATGTCAAGTTTAAAAAAAAAGAGGGGGGGGGGGGGGAAGAGAAGAGAGGGGGTGAAAAGAAAATTCCAGAAATGTAATTCAATCAGGTGTGGTCAAAAACAAGGTCTCAAAGAAAGCTCTTGGGTCAATTAAACACAGAATGGAAGGGCTACAGAGTTTGGAAGTCTCCCTGCAACTTAAATTACAGATGGTTTCCAGGAGTTTCCTTAATAAAATTTGTCTAGGGAGAAAATATTGGTGTCAGTGAAGGGAAAAAATCTGATTCACGGAAAATGGAAAAGAGAAAGGCAGCTTCAACCAGGAGTTAGTCATCAATCTATTTCTTAGACAGAGTCTTGGCAAAACCCATTCTCCTGGTAGAACTTGCCTGGAGTAGACCAGATTGATTTGACAGTCTCTTAGCCTAATAAATGCCTGACCTCAAGGTCTGCTGAATTCACTAAATTCACTATGCAGAGAGAATTGGGAACCAATCACCTCTGGGGAACATCCTGTTCCGCAGCCCTCCCCTGATAAAGGCCTTGACTGCTTTCAGCCTTATCGAGATGACTAGATGAAAGCTGCTCTCAGAAGAAGAAAGGTTAATCGACTACGCTGCTGTTAATCAATCACTTGGAAAGATTCAGCACTTACAATAGGTAGGTCCCTCTTCCTGCCAAGAGGTTCTTGCATGTTAACCAGGGACCATCTCCTCCAGTTTGAAGGATGAGTAATAGGCAGAAACACAATCCAGATAGATGCCAGGTGTCTGATCCAAAGCCAGCTGAAGTCAATAGAAAGACTCCCAGTGAGTTCAACGGGCTTGGACCAGACTCCGGAGAAAGAGTTATTATCCAAGGTTTATTCTGCATACAGATATCGAGCTACTTTTAGTGGTGAAGGATCCTTGAAAAGAAGCAGATTCATCACACTTTTGCCTCCCTGTGAAATCAAACTTCTTCAAATCATACTGTGTCCCATTTACCCTGATTGCCAGATATGGCTGACATCCAGCAAAGGAAAATTACCTGCCTGTGACAGCAAAGACAGACACGTATACATTTGGAAATCTCTGAAGAGTACAGAAAGAAAAAATGTCAAACTGCTAATGTTTTCCTGGCCTTTTTATAATAGCTGCTAGCCAAAATGATAGCTTTCTCAGAAGAGGAAAAGCTAGATCAATTTCTGAAAGGACGAAGGAGAATTAAGGGAATAAAATTAAAAAGATCCTGCCATGGAGAAGAACAAGCTCAGTGCTGAACAACCAGTGGTATGCAAGGTGAAGCTGACAGAGCCAGAGAGAAAAAAATACAAGAGAAAATGCATGCTTAGAAAGTACCCCTGAAGATTAGGCATTTCTCTCAATTAACAGCTGTATTCAGCACCAGCATCAACTGATGACAAAGCAGCGACTGTCCTTGATGCATAGCAAAATGGAAGTAGAGTCTTAGCCTGCTGTTACAAATCCAGGCCCTCATATCCCCATGCAGAACCACTTGGTAACACACCTGCTGCACCACACAGCCAACGGGGCACATGGCAAACAGCTGAAACCAAAAGATACACACCTTTAGGACATCTACAGCTACGTGTACCAGTTTACAGCTTATTGCCAAGTCTGCTACAGACTTTTGCTTCTTCAAGGCATTGCTTCTGGTATTTTCTCACTACCAGTCTTACCCAAGGCAGACTCCTGGCTGAACTTATGCCAGCCTTTACTCATCTGGCTCCATCTGCTGCCAGAAGGCTTCAGGCTGCTCAAATCCTGGAACAAAGCTGCTGGCTTAAAATTTTTGCTTTAGGAATAACCCAGTTTTCATTAGACGCAGATACCTGAAGTGGAGAATGACGGACTGGTGCCATGGACCGTACCTATCCTAGCTAGTGAAGAGGCGCCAGGTCCTTCAGAAGGCTGGAGAGCAATCCTGAAGCAGTGGCTACTCCCCGCTCATCTGGCAGTTCATGGCACTACAAAGCATCCCAGCCGATGGATATGTCCTCCTTATGCAGTGACAACAAGCAACAGATCAGTGAAAGAGAATGATCTAAGGTGCACTAGGTATATGATCTCTATGTGCTCCAAGAAAATGCTTTATTTGAGGAAGGGCAGCCATCTTAAATGTAGCCACGTTCTTTGCCAGTAAACAGCTGTGGTTGCCAAAACCAATTCCCTAGTCTTTCGATTGCTGGCTGGAAAAAAACCCACAAGACAGAACCTGCACCTACACCCAAAAGGAAGGACTGATATTTGGTGACTCTTTCCCCTTTGGCTCCATTGATAAAATAACGAGGACCGCAAACAAAGCGGGGCAGATATCACTGAAGAGTGAAGGTGCCTGTCTATTCCATAAGGAAACCTGACAAGAAATTCCACATACAAAACAAGAACTAGATCTAAGAGGTACAGCAGCTTCTTTCCCAGAAAAGACTTTGGTATAGCAGCCTTATAAATCTGAAAATTTCAGCCTAACTCTATAGTTATGCGTAATGAGCACTGCATCAGAATACACAAGCAGCAGCCCTCTAAGTAGCGCTCTGCTGTAAGAGCCTAGAATTTGTTGTCTATAACCTTTATATCAAAATAATGTCAAAAGTTAACAACCTGCTACGATAAATGGGACTACTCTCTGGCTCTCCAGGTCTTGTTTCATGTTACTGCAGATGCGGATTAATGAAAACGGTGCCTTACTTCCCATGTTTTAAACTGGATTTTCACAGCCATAACTTCTATTTTTGAACAAGATTCTGTTATTGTATACTTTATTGCAGCAATACCAGCAGGTCCTGTTGTGTTTGCCATTCTACTGGCATGCACTGAACCACACTCCCCTGCAATTCTCTTGCCAGTGGTGGATCCAGCTGTAGCCACAAAACTGAGAAAAGATCCAGGTAAAAAGTGATATATTTCATCTATGACTATTCACTTCTTAACTATGACTATTCATTTCATAGTGGATGAGCACAAGGCACCCGCAGCGCGGCACTAATGACCAAGTGAGGAAGTACAAAGGTTACTGCCTAATCAATTTTTCCTCACGTCACCTGCAATAGTATCCTACCAGGCTTAACTGTGCAAACTTGGTTGCACTGAATTACAACATCTGAAGACAAAATCTGCCGAAAAGGAATGGGGAGACGGATGGCAGAGGAACGGAAGGAGAAGTCTGAGTGCTTTATCGACCCAACTGACATCCTATGAATGGTAAGCAATAAAAATTTATTGAGAAATAGAAATACTTACCATTATCACTGCCTCCCCAAATTGTTACTGCCACAGAAAAATGCAAAATTCCCTTAAACCACGTATTTAAAAATCTTGCAATTTTATTTGCATATAAAGGCCGCTAGATATAATATCACAATAAATTTAAAGAAACAACTGCTTTTCTAAATTCCATTAACAAGGTAACATAAAACAGAACAAAGCTCAATAGCATTTACAGTGGTAGAACAGAAATAACTATCTGCAACAATATTTTGTGCTAGCGAGATTGCATTTACACACAGTGCAAAATAAGAAAAAGGAAATAAAAAGACAAGAAGAATATTTAAATATAAAGGACAACTAAGCCTTATTTTAGTTAGGCTTGATTGTATCCATTTGACTCTATACATGCCTGAACTACAACAAAGATTTAACTCGGGCTCTTGAAGGCCTTGAGCACTTGGAAAATGTGTCACATCCTTCGTAATTTAGATGTGCTGTACAGCATAATTTTGCAGATGCTATACTGGCAATATTAAATCCTAGCTTAGTTATAATGCACAAAAAATACATATATATATAAATTCATATTTAAAAGGAGTCCGCATTTACATTTTTTTTTTTTTTACTGCATGAAATACCTGCTCTTTGCAGCTTTCACCCCCAGTCTTTTAAAGCTAAAATAATTTAAAAACAAACAATAAAAGGTAGATATCACATACAGGCTGTGGCTATCTACATCAGTCTTTAACGTATAAAGCAGGTAGAGACAAACAACTAAGAAGTCTATTTTCCCCTTGCTGCATTCTACTGTTAATAGAAACAAGTTCCAGTACATGCACAGATACCAAGAGGTAAATGGACCCCAAAATATTGTTTGTGCTACTAAAAAAAAATTGATATAAATGGAGATGAAAAGCTAACACTTAGACCTAGGGAAAAAGAAGACACTTAAAAAACCCCGACAATAACATAAGTTGTGCAAATTTGGGTGTTTTTAAATGCTGCCTATTTTTTAGCTTATAATATAATATTAAAATAAGGTCTCTCACTTATTAAAAGAAAGCTTGGCTGTCCTTTTGAGAACACTATAACAATTTACAATGGCAAATTTATTGAAAAACAAAATTCATTTTACAAATTCACAACGCTGTATCAATTTGAAATGAATGCTGCATTTCCAAAAAGCACAACCTCTAACTTTTGTTTCTTTTGTACCAGCAATTTACAAAAAAAAAAAAAAGAAAAAAAAAAAAAACAAACCCCAAACCCCACCCCCAAAAAAATCCCCACGGTTCCCCCAAATCCCACCCCACCCCCCCGACAATTTTGAAATAAACATGTAACAGAATGTAAGTTTTATAATTAGAAAATGGCAGTTTATAGACCTTCCCCAGTTCCAAATGTGCAGTAGTGCTTCATGATCCTTGAGGGGTTGGAAGGTCAAATATAATTGGAGGGTTGGTTGGTTGAAAGCTGACTGTACACGTTGAAGCATTGATGTACGTTGTGTAACCGTCTGTCATAATGCCATAACCTGCAGGGAGAATGTGTCACACTTACTGTAATATAAACAAACGATACTGCCCGTGGGCAGCTGCACTGAAAACCTGTTCTGGGATCAATGCTTTGGAATAAAATTAAATTAATCCCCTCAAAATGATACAAGCTCTTGAAAGCTACCACAAAGGCTTGATTGGAAAAAATACAGTGTATTGTATTTGAAGTAAGAACTGGTGCTTTTACGTGCAAACTTCTTTCCCCCATGGAAAATCTTCTCTTGCAACTGGATACAGCAGAAACAGAGACAAAACCACACATGTACTTTTTCTAATTACATAATTAGTGAGCTGTAGTTTGCATGCCTGTAATGTCTGTCATAAGAAAAAGACCAATCAGGAGCAAAATATTTAGAAGTAACTTTGATTTCATCTCTAAAAACTCCTCTTTGGGCAATGAACCGAACCCGGTAAGCCTTCCCCATGCTAGCCCTTATCACCCAGTTCCTCATCACAGCACTGCCAAGCCGGTGCTCACGCTGGCTTGTGAAACCTCAGAAACTCATTATTAGGTTAAAAATATGCATACATACATATTTACTTTTTATATCTATATATATGTTATCTACCAGTGAAAATCATGACTAAGGAAAGGAATCTCCTGCTATAAACACAACAGAGCACTGAAGGTCAATGGACGACCCCTAACTTCAGCAGAAAATCAAGGTGAAGGTTAAATACATGACTGCTTTTCATTACGAAGGGATCTTGATAACTTGTTCCCAAATAAAAAAAGCAAGAAGAAACGAATATTAATCAGAGGTTTTTCAGTATGCCAAGGACTTGACTCCTCAGTAACACTATGGCATCATTTTCAGGACGCTGAAGACTGTTGTCAACCTTCTACACATCTGGCCAGCAATGCTCTTGTTCACAGCGCGCCGGAGGAACCAGCAGCAATGCTCTTTCTCTGCTGGCCTCTATCTTCCCCCCCACTTGCTGGACAGGAATAGGACATAACAGAGAGTTATGCACTCCAGTACTTTTGGGCCAGCGGAGCAAACTATAGCGACCCATGAATTGAGTCGCACCTGAGCCTTCATTCAGCAAATGTGATGTGAGAAAACAAATGATAACAGAAGTACAGAGATACTGAGAAGGCAGAAGCTCTCCTCTTACAGACATTCCCTCAATGATAAGGAGACAGGGGCTCCAGTTCCACCAGTGCAAAAGGTGAGGGAAAGCTTCGCCATTGTTTTCAGCTGACATCAACAGAAAGCTAACAAAGCAGCTAGAAAAAATCTTGGAAGAATATGGCACCAAATGTACTTTAAAAAAAAAAAACCCACACAAAAAACCCCAAAACAAACAAAAAAAACCCCACCCCAGAGTTTCACGGAGGAAGAGAACTTCCCATCACTAACCCATGGGGGAAAAATGTTTTTCTTTTAAACCATTATGATACAGTACAGATCACCGCTGTCTGAAAGCTAAGATAAATACAGCTACCCACAGTGTCTATCAGAAAGAATAATCACTTCAGAATTGCTGCACTGTCCGCCTCTATTACTTTATTTATTTAGACTGGCAATTTTGATTTAGATCATCTCATGGTGGGAAAAACCTTTTTTGAGGTTGTTCTTGCTTATCAACCAGGAAAAAAAAACCTGCATCACCAAACGGGTGCATAGCCTCTGCTGATTTAATGGAATGTGGTGCATGTTCATCTCAGCTGGAGCTGGATGAGAATTAATGCTCTTAACACTTGGCTATTTCTTTCTGTATTGAAACAAGCCGTTCTTATGTCTTCTGCATAAGTACTAAACAGGATTTTAACTTTTTTGTTAGTATTCTTGGAAGAATGTATTTGAACGTTCACTTTTAATATGTGCTACCACCTTTCCTACGAGATTTAAATGTAAGGTGCTGCACGTGGTTCCTCAGTGCTTTCTCATAATAATGATCTTGTACATTAAAATACCTTCCTACAACTAGATGTTTCACCATCCAATGTGCCTACAAAGGCTGTAGACAATTTACGTGTTTTAGCTGGAAGTCTTGCTGTATTCACTTATTCTTAATATGCAAGGATTAATATTTATACAAAACATCCAATCTGCTCCTAGGTGCATTAAAAGACTGCTATTCATGCCACTATACTTAAGGTCATGTCAATATTTCCATTATAAACTCGTTATTTACAGATACCAGGCATAAAACTCATTGCATGAAGTCATAAGGGCTTCAGAAAAACCAACAACGCTAGTTGAGAAAGCTGTCCTTTTTTTATTTTTCTTTTATGAAATCCTCCAAATCTTTAAGCCTATGGAGAACCTAATTAGAGTCAATGCAGAAACCTCCAGGGGGCACAATATAAAGCATTTAATGTGTAATTTTGAGTTCTAGGGTCACATAGTCTTACACTCTCTCAGGCAGAAATCCTAGTGTTTGTCTCTCGGCCACATGAAAGCTACAAAATTGTATTAAATATTTAAGTATCTCCAAAATGGATTTAATCTCTCAGTCTCTTCCACTGCCACGAACTGAGGTTATTGTTTCTGAAGCTTCACACTCTGCCTGATCTGGTACTGGCAGTGGGGAAATATCTCTTCTAAAATATGAGACTGCTGGAAGGTAACATGCACAGTACAAACTGTATTACAGGATGGTTTTAGAAATGTACGCAAAGTGAGTTCTGGCAACCTCTCCTCCTGATGTCTGACTCAAGATGCCCTCCTTTTCAATCTTCCTTATATGCTGAGGGAGGTGAGGTGATACAGTAAGTTGTCTTTGATTTTCTTTTCTTATTTTGCACCTTTCTTGGCTCCTGTGCTTGGAATAATGGGGATAATTTTCATTTTGGCTTGCAAGTGTGGGGAATCTCATCTGTTTCTCTAACCAAGTTTGTCAAAATTTGAATTACTTTCAAATAACCTGTATAGAACTACCTTTGCACAGTGAAAGATGTAGGTGGCTAAATGTGGCACACATTCCTGAAACAGTCTGTTTTAATTCTGGCATAAATTTACGAAGTGCTGTGCATGCAACTGCTCCCCTCAATTCCCTACCTACTTTAGTCCAATATGCCATTATCCATGCTTTGCAATACACCATTGAAACGCGCTTCTTTGAAACCCGCCTGAGATCAAAGAGAGGACTAGCGCTGCTCCTTACCTTCATGAATCCACCAAAGACATGGAGTTTGGGCCTTACTCGCCTCTGCACCGTGTTCAACAGTTCCACACAACCCACTCTCTGCAGCTCCTTTGGAACCCAGTCTCGAAAACCTGAGGGCAAAATGCAATCAATACTATTAATTTTCTCTATTCAGGTAAGGTTTCACGTAGTCTTTCAGGAAGTCATAATTCACGGAAGGTTTATTACATTACCTGTAGTCGTAACCTCTCCATTAAAGCACACAATGGCTTTTAAGAAATGTTTCAGTGTCACTTTGTCTTCTTTAAGATTTCCTCCCTCCATCTGCATTAATATTTTTCTGGATGGGATTTTTTTTTTTAAACTATAGGTTTAAACTCATCTTCCACCTTGAAACACTGGGACATTTATTCCCGGCACTGCTGCAGATTTTTCTTCCCTTTCCCCTGGCTCTTACAGCAGACAGCTTCCCAAGCCAGCTAGGTGGTTACCCCAGAAACAAAAAGATGAGCTCATCTACGACCCGATACCTCTGCCACCCCAAAGATTTACAATACAGCCTCCCGCAACTTCCACAGGACCACGGTCTGCAAATGTCAGGCTACTTCTGAGGCCCCCGTCACCAACAACAAGCAATGTAGCAAAACAGCTTCCAACAAGCGAGTGCTAATTGACTACGTTGCCACTCAGTCCTACGGATAATATGGGAAAATGTACAAAACTTGACATCAGTTATTACAGCACTCTGCTGCCTGGACTAACACTGATAAGGGTCAGCAGGGCAAGAAGCATGAGGAGGAGTAAAAGGGAAACCAGGAGCCACATCCAACTGTAGCACCGTTACACTAACTTTAAAGTAATTACACCCCATGCCAAGTTTATCCCGGGTAGTAAAAACATGTTGTGACATGAACTTGACTGACTTTTGGAGAGAACAGAGTCCAGTTACAGCTCTAACTCCCTTAATATTTACATAATTTAAAAAGCAGCATTTTGTCAATATTATCATGCAGGCTGAGACTTAGACCCCCTCCTTTTAGGCACAGTACTAACACATAATCTGTGTCTGTAGTTAAAATACGGTGCCAACCTTTTGAAATTGAACTTCATTACCTCCATCAAAACCAAAATTTAAGTACGCTTATTCAATTAAAGCACTCATTACTGTCTCCAGCATCACAGTATTTCTACATGAACCCAATTCAGAGCAGATGGATTAGCAACCCGTTTAAAATAGCACCCAGGAAACATTCTAAACATGCTTGTGGGGTTTTTTTGCTTCTTTGGGAAAATAAACAGATTAAAAGAGTGCTATTCAAAGCCTTGGCTTTCAATATCCGGTGCGCTCCACTGTCAGTGGATGGTGCATCGCTGCTTTATCAAAGCAGCACGCTGGTAGCTCTAGTAAGATTAAAGAGAATTTGCAGATCATCTTACAACGTTCTCTAAGTAGCATTAAAAGAGTAATCAGGATATAAAAGGAGCAGAAAGCACATTACTGGTCAAAAAACTTTCCAGACTTTTTTTTCCTTAGCTCTGCTTAGATTGCTGACTCTTAATTGTGGTACAAAACATAAGCGTGCATTAATTCCTGGCTCCACGGTCACTGAGAAGCTCTATGAGAGCACTGAGCCAGCCTGGAAGCAATTAAATGCTGTTTTATAATGGCACCCTGCAATTCTGGTAAGTTTGGTTTTTTTTACATTCACTACCACCTCAAAAGTCAGTGACTTCACATGATCATGTGGTGATCTGACCCCTTGGATTTCAAGGGCTTACTAAAACCCTAACAAAATCACAGTCTACTAAGGATAATGGTAGTGAAGAAGAGGCTGACATGCTTTCTTATCCTGGTAAGCCATATTTATAAAAGGCAGATGCTCAGTTGTTGTAAAACCAACTGAAATATTTAAAATATGGTCCTAGACTCCTTGCCACGTGTGTCTTAAAGAAAAGCAGTAAACAATACGCGATAGTGTCTTGTGGGGTACGGGACAGGGAAAAAAAGTGGGAATTTTCAAATGTGGGCTTTAATGACTTTAGATATGCCAAAACTGAGTACTCTTACCTCTGCTGAATGATCATCTTAAGTGTCCTTTCGAGACCATCAGAACTTAGTTTAGAACTTAGAATTAAAATGGGGATCAGTGAATTACTCACATTTACAAGGCAGGCAAAATTTAACAATGTGAAAAACTTTAACTACTTAATGAAAAAACAAATTATGTATTCATAGATTTGTGCTCACCTGTCATTAGTTCGAGTAAGGAACAATTATCTGAGAACATAATTTTATTCTTTCACAAATTTCCTATAAGCCAATTAATATCTTTAAAACTACTGTTACATATTCTACGCTTACAAGGACATTATCAAGGAGAATATGTGACTACATACTCCTGAACTCTTGACTGCACACTCTAAAACCTTAAGGAAACATGTCATTGTAGTGGAAAAATGTTTTAAAAGTTTTAGTCAATCTCTGAAAAATCATATGGGATTGGAAACTGTTTGTCAGAGATGAATACTGTTCTTAAATAAAATG